>NC_134468.1:37492875-38226620 GCF_964194025.1 Convolutriloba macropyga | reverse complement strand
AGTTTTATTATATTCAGTGTTCATAACGCCAGCTTGAAATTTATCTTAAATCGTTAAATTTCTCTCCTTTTCTTTTTTTGTTCCGACCCCACTTGTGGGGGGGGGGGAACTATATACTCAAATAGGTTTTTTTTTGTGCAGACAATTTTGGCCGATCGATATATTCATCGTAGAGAAATGTGAGTGGTATCATTAAAAAGCTCGTCCAGCGTAGAATTCGAAACTAAAAAACTAAGATTTTTTGAATTTCGTTTTTTTTCGAGATATTGCGGATTGAAATTTTGTGTGAACACGGGATATTTGGCATGATTTTGTTCACTTTTAGTGTATTTTTTCATCAAATTAAGATATTTTTATTAAAATTTTTATTCAAAAATACATTTCACACCACAGAGTGCATTATTTTGAGTTCCTAATAGACGAAAGGCGATAAAAAGACTAATTCAGGTCTCATAGGGAAGTTTACTATCAAAAAAATTCGAATTCTAATTGAGAGCTCTTTTTTATAAAACTTTTAATATTTTTTGTTTTCTTGGGTCACCTACTGACTAGTCACTTTTCATATCTAGGTTCCATTAGTGAAGGACCTGATTTAGAGTAAATGAAGCCTAATCGACAAAAATTCGTCTTCAAAGAATCGCTCAAGTTTTTTCGCTTCGACTCTGAGTTTTTGTAATTTTAAATGAAAATTTGATTTCCTTTTTAAGGTTTTACTTAATTTTTGAAGGCAAAGTCTCTGTGACTGAAGTTACAACAAGTTTCGTAATGAGTTTTAAGTGAACCTATCTAGAGCTTCCAATTGACAGCTAATTGCTGTTGAGACTTAAAAAGTGATTTTTTGAGAAAATTTTTGGCTTTGACCAAGCATAAACTTATTTTCGTGAAATGTAAGTCAGTTTCAGTAATGTAAGGACCCCTTATCTTTCTACCGCCACGCCAACATAATTAATTTGGTTGAAAGTTTTATTTTCTAACTGTTTGTTTTATGACTTCAATGCCACAAGATTTAAAAAATTTTTAAAAAGTTTTTATTTGGATATTTTCTTATTATTGGATCCTCTTGTATTCTTATCACATTATACTGAGATTGATAACTCCCATTGGCTTAGCAAAGTTGTTCAGTGGATCATGGATAAATTTTTCAGAGAAAAATTTATGGTTTAAATGGCTTCGACACATTCTTTTGGTTTTTGCCTGTCTTTGTTGTTGTTTCCATAGTCTTAAGTCTTTTTGTGATGCCTTATTGATTACCTGTTTATGACAAACACTTTTGTCCCCCACTTGAGGCATGCGTTTAATTTGAGCGTATTTATTGAAATCCGTTGAAAGTTTTTGAATTTAATGGCTGTTAAAAGTTTAAAAGTAATTTTTCGAATTTTTTTTTTGAAAACTAACCGAATTTTCGTTCTTCGTGAACTGTAAGTCAGTCTCAAAAACGACTGAACCTCCTTCTTATGTACTTCAACCAAAATTAATCTGGTTAGCGGTTTTATCTTCTAACTATTGGTAATTTGACTTCAGTGCCACAAGATTTCAAACAAAAAACTTAAGTATTTGGATATTTTCGTACTATTGGTTCCTCTTGAAATCTTATCACATTATCCTGATATTGATAGCTTCGATTGTTTTAGAGAAGACGTTAAATGGATCATTGATAAAATTTTCAGAGCAAGTTTTGTGGTCTAAATAATGGCTTTGACACATTTGACTCGTACTTTTTTAAGTAATTCTTTGATTTTGGCTGTATTTGTTGTTGTTTTCATAGTCATTGACTAATTGTTAAATCTTTTTGATGAGAATAATTACAAGCGTCTTTTTTTTCTTATCAGGTTATAATTTAGCGTATTTAGTAGCTTCCGTTTAAAGCTGTTGAATTTAATGGCGTTGATATTACCGTTTTTCCTCAAAAATTTTGGTAGTTTTAATTTGTTTGTTCATGTTTGTGGATTTTTTGGAGTCAAATGGTTAAGAAGAAGAACCCAGTTGCTGTTAAAAAATTAATTGAAAGTAGAAAAAATTTTACTGAAAAGTTGGTTTTTTGTTGGCTTCGACACTTTTCTCGCTCAATTTTTATGTTGCTAATTTTTCTTTTCTTATTCTTTAGGTAGCCGTAAAATGCTGACCGCTCCCATATGCTTATGAATTAAGATCAAATGAATGACCTTACCCGAAGCAGTTAGTTTATTGCGAGTAATCTTACAGCTTTTGATATTATACATTTATAGGATTTTTAATGATTTTTCAATTGTTTCAGTTTTGTTGTTCTTTTAGTAACTTATAACTTATTCTCATCATTGAGAATTCCCATACAATTCCTTGTATTTTAAAAATTACCATGTTTATTGATTTTATGACGTAACTGATGTTTTGTTTGCTGGATAATATGCGTTTTCATAAAAAGTTATGCGAGTGGTGTATTTTTGTTTATTTTTCTCTTCCTTTAGCACAATCGCGTAAAAACAGATCCCAATGGTTTTCAAATGTGGCCCAATTGACTTATTTTTTAATTCAATATAATTTTAGTTGAATTAGTTACAAAAAGGAAATTGAAATAAAAATACATAAAATTCAGATAAAAGCTGATGATTTCAATGGCTTCACTAATTTGTGTTTTCGCAACGTTTGTAATTTTTTGTTCGTAATTTTTTTTAGTTTTTCTGCATTTTTAGTCCGTTTCTATGGCTTAGTTTAACCAGAGACAGGTCCGGTTGGTTTCATTGTGAATTTTTAGTAAATTATGAATTATGTCGTTTCAAGCTAATTAGTTTTAAGACTATTGAAATAATTTGTTTTAAAAAATGTTGGTTCATTTTTGATTTTTGCCTCATTATTTCTTCTTTTTGTCGACAGGTTGCCTATTCTGATTAAGGAAAAATCCCATTTGATGAATATTTAGGAAGAAGTAAATATTTGTAGTAAGGGTTTTGTCTGATTGTAATTTAACATTATTGCTAGGTGCTTTTAAATCGAGATACTGAGTTTTTGCCGTGAAATTTTTGTTTTTGCTTTCTGTGTTGTTTTTTCGTAGTCTTTTTAACGGAAGATCTCGTTGTAATGAGTTATGGCATTATCTAATTGAGGGTCGGAACATCATCTGCAAACGCACATTAACGAGCCTCCTTGTATAAGTTTGGATTTCCAGTTAGATATTTTGGCGTCTTAGTACATATCCATGAACAGAATACAGATTTTCGTGAGCAAAAACTAAAATCTATGCATACCAAACACATACAATTTATGAAACGTAAAGCAGTAGGATTGTTGAAGCCATTCGCTCCAAATTGTGTACGTCAGTGAACTAAATTGATATCGATCAAATCGAATTATTTTTGTCTTCAGCAGAAAAAAATTAAGCTAGCGTAACAAAGTTTTTGTTCAAATGAGCGTCAACACTTATCACTGATCTGAAGGGCTATGCGTAATGCAAAGTAATTAACCTTAAAGTCTTAGTTTACCAGTAGCTGGTTTAGCAGCTAAATAAGTTCGTGTTTTGTTGTTTTTTTCAGCAGTTTGGCTAGTGATTGCTCAGAAGTCACTGAAAAATAAATTATTGTTAGCGGATCAAAGCTGCAACTTTTAATTGACTATCATCGAAATCGAATCGGAATCGAAAATTCCAATTTTAATTCCAGAAACTCCAAAGTTATTCATTACCGCAATTTAGCTTAGATAACACTCCACCTTTTGTTTATTTTATGTGCCATAGCTAACTGTTTTTGTGCTCCCAGGTGACATCAATTTGTGCTCCCTACGGAGGCATATAAAAACAGAATTTCTGTTTTTCGTGACATCAATTTTTGCGAGCTACTCGCGGTCATAACATGATACAATAGTAAAAATTTGAAAATTTCTAGTCTCCCAGTTTTTCGGAAAAAAAATTAACACTTTCAACAGTGATTTCATTTTGAAAGTTTTTAAAAATTATATCGTTGCTGTGTATATCCAAAACATTACTATTCAAGCACTAATTTTTTTTCTTAAAAAAGCACGGAGCAATTCACTGTCGTCTATGTCACTTTAGATCATTACATTTTTTAACAGCTTGATTGCTAATGGGCTTCGTAAAGTGTTCACTTACTTTGAAATGATGTTTGATTAAATTGGAAAACACGGGTCGAGGTTTTGTCAAAAATTTAATGCAAGAATTGCGGTGAATAGTGGTGAAAAATACCATTTTTCAGAGGAAGTCGCCCGCATTTTTAGTGATGAATGCGGTTGAATATTTTTTGTAAGATTTGGTGTTTTTAGCAGCAATTTTTTGTAAGGTTTGCGGATTTCTAACCAAAAAAACTTCCCCTCTTGGGTACGAACCTCTGACCCGCGGTATGTCACCCACTTCTCCCACTGGCACCTGTCAACTAGTTCTGGGGCGATTCTTTTGAATTTAAATTAAATTCACGCCACTTTACGGAAAACATGCGGTGAAATTTTGTAAGAGTTTCAGTTTTTAGCGGTGAAAATACAAATTTCACAGCTAAAAACCGCAAAGCTTACAACAATTCACTGCATTCTCCGCAACTCTTCATTGACTCATGTTTCATCCTTTATCCAATTGGTACTATTAACATTGGTACTATAATCATGGCCAAATGATTATATTGCTAATTTAATTATCCTTATTTTATAGAAAGATTAAAATCCGGGTGAAATGATAGAGGGGTTAAGAGATAGAGGGGTTAAATGATACAGGGGTGATTAAATCGGGGTTAAATGGTAGGGGGTTAAATGAATAGGGGTGAAAAAGCGGGACACTGCTTCAGCGACCCTTTGGGCTTGGTATAAAACAATCACAACATGGGATTAAGTTATCCACTTAAAGATGAGAAAACATGCTTATTTGCCGACTGGTAATTTGCAGGGTGAACTGATAGAGGAGTGAAATAATATAGTGTTAAGATATGTGGACTAAAGTGAATCGGAGTGAAAAGAACCGGTAGATCCATAAACAGTTGTGTAATCTCGGGTGTCTTTAATATACGTATAAGAATTTGTTTAAACGTACACGTCAAACTTCTAGCAAAATGCGGATATTATATTTTGAGTCTTGGTTAGACGCCGATCGCCAATTTAGGGATTTAGACGTCTGACGCCTTGTTGTTATCCGTTAATCACTTCATTTGAAAGCAACCCTTGCATTTACGCGTCTAGTAGATGCGTGAAGCATTTAAATGGACATTTGGTCGTACATCGGCAAATATGCTTGTACGAATCAAATCAAACTTATATAGAATTACAATACAAAGTTGTTTGAACAAATTTCAAATTCAGTAATCGGTTGCGCGATGCTTGACAAAATATTTATTTGAGCTGTTACGAATGCGGAAAATTTACAGGTTGAAGACTATATTGCAAAATGAAAACGTTCGATTTTGAAAAGCCGTAAATCAAAACTGTTCTAACTGCTAAACTTATATAGATAAAGGTTGTTTATTTGTGTTATCGCCAGTCGACTTATAGGTCATTAATTTGAGTTATTTGACACCTGGCCTTCTAGTTTTTGTTCATTTGTGGCCTGTCGCGGGATATTTCAATTAACATAACGAATTAGATCCTGCGTGTTTATAACATGAAGAAGGTAGTGCTAAGCGGGACTAAATCCCTGGACGTGACCAAACTGAGCAGTGCCCTCAACCGGCGCAGCCTCTCCCCCTCTTCCTCCAAATGGGGAGGTCTTGGAGGAGGGGGAGGGGGCAACACCCGGCTGCTCTCTGCTGGGGACACCTCTCCACATTGCAAAACACCAGGTATAAATTTAATATGGCCATATTGTTATGCAAATGATGATGATGGTAATACAAGTAGCGTTATTCTACTTCACAGTTCGCGGTACAGCTTAGTAACTTTTTTAATATCACTAGTTGCACTCTATATACATGAAGTTTACAAGGAAACGCAACTTCAACTGATCTATGATGTAATGCTATTAGAGGCCGCTATGGTACTCAAGTACTTTGTTCTTATCCTCTTTAGACTCTTCAGTAGTAACTTCAACGGACAAACAATTACCTATTAGACCTCAATTTCGCTGTTAAAGAAAATCAACAATAAACTTGGGCTCGATCTCTTATTTTCAAAGTTGATCAAGCAAGAAGTCATTATTTCATACTTTTTCAAGCGTCCCACTTTTTTCACGATTTCAAGTTTCATATCATACGAGACTTTGAACTTAATCAGCTTTTCGCTCACTTTTCACAATTGTCTCGAAGAGTTCAATTTTAAAAAAATGGTATAAAATGAGCACTCAACTGAGCAAACTTCTTGGGAAAAATTATTGGAAGCCTTAAGGCATGTTTCTTGGAAAATTTTATTGGAAGCCCAATTTTTTCTCATGAGACAAAACATACAATTTTTAAAGACAATTAAAAGCGATAATTGAAAACAGGAAAACGTAAAAAAAATAGAACAACTTTGGCAAGGATGACTTTTTTAAGGTCTATAATTGAGTCAATATAAAGAGATATTGTTGGATTGATTCGCTGCTCGAGAACTGCAATGTTACTATAAATTTTGGGCCTTTCCCGTTAGAGCCCCCCATGAAACTATAGCCCCCCATTATGGTATAATTACCATGATGGGGGGCTATAGGTTATCTGACCACTAAGCTGGGGGGGGGGGGCTATAATGGGAAAGACCCTAAATTTTAATTGAATTCCTTCTCTGAGTTTTGAACTGCGAAATTGGGGACTAAATAAGTTAGAATATAGTTCTTGGAAGCTTTCGGCAATTCGAGCTCAGCTTCGGGCGCAAGCGCCCTCGGCTTTGAGCACTAATTGCTTTAGGCTTCTCAGATCTATACTCTAACACATACCTGGTGTCCGTTTGTTTAACTGAATTTTTTTTAACTGTCTCCCAATTGTAAGCTGTCATATTATTTAGTGCTGCGGATTCAAGTCATTCATTCATTTAGAATTTATTAATGCTCTCAAGATTCAATTAATTTTTCCAAGCTTATTATCAAATTCACTTTTGATGCGCTATTGAAGCTGCCCCTTGTAAATCGCTAAGATTTCGATAAAAAATGTTTTCCGATTATAACTTTTTTCAATTAAGTCAAATCCAACCAGACGTTCACAACTCAATTCTCCAATTTTTCAAAAACGCTTTTTAAACAGAAAAATATTTTTCCTTGTATTGGGGATAAAAATAGAGTTTTTTTGGTTTCACACGTGTCTTCACGTTTAACAATTTTCTGTAAGCAGCGATACACTGAGTCTCTTGTCAAATCTTCAACTTAAGCAAGCCTCCCTCATCTTAAATCTGCTGTGACCTGAACGTCTTTGTGAGAAAATTAAACGTAAATCACGTGCGACTGAACTTACTGCTACAAATAGCAAATTGTTCAACTCCCAGCGTTTTTTTGCAAGTACGAATCTATCCTGAAGGGCAAAAGTAAGTTAGCACCCCCTTTTTCAAAACATTTAATTTTTGAGGTAAACTTACTCGAACTTTAAATCACATTTTGAGTACAATTTTTACATCATTGATCCCCTACACTAATCATTTCGCCTACCTAGGAACTTCAGATAAACCGCAACGCTCACTTTCCGGAAATCTCAACTTAAAGTTGATGAATTTCATCCAAGTTTCACAGTAAAAGGAAAGTTGTCAAAAGATGTGATATGTTTTTCTATTTGTTCAACTAGAGCCAAGTTTGCACTTGTGTTAAGCATTAGAGAAAGCATGTGAATAAATTGTGATCTTGTGACAACTTTCTTTTTTCTGTGAAAATTGGAAGAAATTCATCAACTTTAAGCTGAGATTTCCGGTAAGTGGTTTATTTCAAATTCATAGGTAGGCGAAATGACTTTTGTAGGTGATCAATGATGTAAAAATTGTACTCAAAATGTGGTTTAAAGTTGAAGTAATATTGCCTCAAAAAATGGGTTTTTACTCCGTGAAAATAGAAAGCGCTAACGTACTTTTGCCGATCAGTATACATTTCACTGAACTCAGATATATTCGAATTCTGATGATTATGTGTCGATTGATTTGAAACTCAAAAGGAATCTTTTCCATTTGTGCCCCAAGTTTAGTTGGTGCATATTATTTGCACCCGTCACATACCTAGTCAGCCACCATATTTTTACTTAATTGTTTACTTTGTGATGGCACGTCCTCTGTAACTGGGGTGCATAACGTACTGGGAGGAGCAAACAGAAATGATGAACCATCAAATGAAACGGCCAGAAGCATGCTGAAAAATATGGACTTCAAAAACACAATTTACCAGACAAAACTGAACTTTGTGCATTTAATTTTGTCAACAGGAGCCAGATAAGCGATGACTAGTTGTGTGAAGTGGAGTTTTTATTTAAGAATCTAAAATAAATAAGAATTGGAGACGAATTTGCTAAAATCGCCGTAAAAATTTCGGTTCTTCTCCATTATAAGCCCCCTCATCACAAATTATAGCCCCCATTATGGTACATTTACCATGATGGGGGGCTATATGTTATATAACCACTAAGCCGGGAAAGACCTCATAATTTTATGCAAATACTTTTGTCTGATAAGTTTTATGTGACGACCTGGAGCACTGTTTGGTTTTGAGCTAGCAGAGGCCTTAGACGCCCTCTCCCTCGCGCTCCGATATTTCAGTCTAATTTTAGTTTAACTTGTATGGTATTTTTTTTTGGTGACGTAGTGCTTTTGCTTTGTTTTTCTTTTATCCACCGCGACATAAGTTCTACAATGAACAAAAATACTACAGTCAGAACAAACAAAACTGTTGTTTAGTTGCAACAAATGTTGTTAAAAACGACATGAATACACACCGAGCTTCATGCGTGGCTTCAAAACGCGATATGGCGTCTACAGCATGGGAGAAGTGAAAAGCAAATTTGAAAGCGATGTTTTAGAATGCAAGAATTTCCATCTGATCTTTTCAAGCAGCGTTTTTGGTCAATTAGAAGCAACCGGTGGTTCACACATGGCTTTTAAAAAACTCAAAATTGGAAAGGATTGTGAACGGCCTTCATCACGTGTTTTGTTTTTCATCTGCTATATAATGTAAATGCCGCGTAGAGGTTGTTCAAATTGCACACCAACTATGTTTATTTAATAAACTCTCGTGCCTTCAAAACGCGTGACTGATCTGTAGTTACTTCGACCATGCGTTCAATGCGTTGTAGCGTGCAAAAATACGACTGCAGTTTTGAAAATGATATCGAGAATAGTCAATACTATTTTGCACAATTTTATGTAAAATCATCAACAGCTTCTCTACGTACTAGATTTTTAGGCTAACATTTCAAAAATGTTGGGAGGCAATTTTCGGCCTATGAAATTGAAACATGCTTCACTTTCGAAGAATAACGATTGGATCATAAGGTCATCAAAGCTAATAAAACTATTCTAGATTATGATTGATCCAGATCAGATATCGTCAAACTGCAAAATTTAGATAAATATTTTTTATTTAGAAGAGCCCGTTGCCGAGGACAAAGAGCAACCTTCTTCCCGAATAGTAATAGGAGAGGGTTCCCCAGTCTACGAGGGCCACAGAACCCGTCTGCCATGTCAGATGAGGGACAGGAACCCGTTCAACATCCTGCAAATCCTCAAAGACTCGATAGGAAAAGACGTCACCCGAATTGTCATGCCAATATCCATAAACGAACCCCTTACTCTAATTCAGCGCTTCGCTGAAAACTTAGAATATGTTGAACTTCTTCAAAAAGCAGCCGATTCCCATAATAGCTTGGACCGGCTCAAATTTATCAGCGCGTTTGTTGTTAGTGGACTGTCCGGTATTCTGGACCGAATTAGCAAACCCTTTAACCCGATATTGGGGGAGACGTTTGAAATGATTCACCCGAACAGTCAAACACGGTTCATAGCCGAACAAGTAAGTCATCACCCGCCAATTTGCGCATTCTTCCTCGACGACTTGAAAGGTCGCTTCAAACTGACTGGATCTTGCCAGGCGAAGATTAAGTTCACCGGTCGCGCCGTAACCATTCACGTCAAAAACCTTGTAACTCTTGAACTGCCAGAATTTAACGAGACGTACACTTACGGAGCTGTTGATTGTATTGTTGACAACCTTTTCATTGGTCGACCAAGAATTGAGTATGACGGGACATTTACAGTGACGAATAACAACACAAAAGAGTATGCCAAATTTGACGTTTATCCGAGTTCAATTTTTACTAGTAAGAAGCCAAACGAAGTTGAAGGGTATATTTATGACAGCGAAAACAACAAGAAGTATTACATTTTTGGGTTCTGCAATTCAAACTTAAGCGTTGCACCTTACACGGAGCATATTCAGAAAAATCGATCAAAACTCAACCGGCAAATATCTTCTAATAACAACCCCAAAGTCTCCAAAGATAAACAGAACCGATCTTCAAGTGGAAGCGAGGCAGTTTTCGACGAAATCCAGGAGGAAAACTCAGGAGAAAATGGGAACATTTCAGCCAGGGTGCAAAAAGGCGAAAACAAAGAGAATTCCACTAAGCCGAAAGGCAGTGACGATGATGACAGTAAAAACGAAGACTTTGTCGACTTCGAGACCCTCTGGGAAGTGAATCCTCGACCAGTCTGGTGCCAAGATGAATACTGCTTCACAAGTTTTGCCACGATTCTCAACGAGATCACAGATGACATATCTGTCCGCAAAGAACAGGGTCTAATTCCTACTACTGATTCCAGATTCCGACCTGATTTGCGCATGCTTGAGAACGGCGATCTGGACCAAGGCGCGGAGGAAAAATTGAGATTGGAGGCCAAGCAACGGGAATGTGAGAAGGAAAGATTGAAGTCGAAGGAGAATTGGGAACCTTTATGGTTCAAGTATAATAGCCAGACCAAAAAGTGGGATTTTACTAACAAGTACTGGGATCGAAATTATGAGAAATGTCCAGATATATTCTAGCAAACGATATTTAATTTAAGAATTAGTTATCTAAGTAGATGCGGGAATTTAGCAATTTAATTTGTATTGATAGGCTGCAATATTTCAATTGTACGTTAATTTGATTTTGTGATTTTTGCAAGGAGTTTGCAATAAGGCGCATATGAGAGGCCCTACATCAAGAAGCTTTTCATTTAGCTTAATTAAGTATTCCACAAATTGATACTTTTCCTGGTCGAGGCTTTGTCAAAAAAACAATGTAAGAATTGCGGTGAATGGCGGAGAAAAAACTCAGTGCAAACCACTAGCATCATTTAGCGGTTAAAACGGTGAATTTTAAGCAAAACATGCGGTTTTTACAAGTGATTTTTTACCGGGATCTGTTGATAACGGCGAAATTTCTTTTATGCCAAAGCAAGGTTTTTTGCGTCGTAGAGGAAAAAAGAAAAATCATTTTCTAGCACTTAGAGGCTACTTTTGATTTTTATAAAAACTACAAATTTTATTACAGTCTCAGAAAGGGGAGCTGTTCAGAAAATGAAATGAAAACAGGAGAAGAGGAAAAGTACTCGGTGGCGGGAGTGTTGATAACTGTTGATATATAATTCTTATAGAATATTGATGTTAAAGTATTCAAAATTAAAATTATATTGAAATATAAAAACTACACACAATGAAAATTTTCTTATAAAAAGCAAATATTCAAGACAAAAAAGGACATTTTTTATTATTTTTTCGCGCGCTCTTTCTCTTCCTGGTATCTAATTAAGGTTTGCAATTCAATAGACTAAATTTATTCAAAACCGAAAAAAAAAGTTACAAAACATGGGAAAAGTTACTGACTCCAAAATTTCATAAAGAACGAAAAAACATTCAACTTCTTTCTTTATCTTTCATATTAAAAAATAAATTTCAAACTGTATAAAACCTTGTAATTCATTTATCTGATTAATTGAACGAAGTAAGCGTGTGCTTTTTTTATGCAAAATTTTCGCTTGACAATTTTGACTTTTCGAGTGACTTTTACGCCCTTGACTTTTTGCGTTTCGCGTGATCTAAAATTCTCTCTCAATAACAATTTCAAGCAGCTGAATTCAATTGGCGGCAGTTTAATACTAAAAGTCAAATGAAAAGTGCGCCGAAACTGGTGCCATTTTTCACTTTAAATATTAATAGTGGTATATGTTAACGTCCAATGTGGTTATTTGAAGCCCGCTATCGAACTTTTTTGTCCCTTAGGCACCCCCTCCCTCCCCCCTCCCCCAACTGAAGCAGGCTACAATTGATTACAGTTCCCACTAGTCGAGAGCAATTCTTCCGACGTTTAGTCGGTTATGTAAAAACTTATGCAAATGAACAACTGTGAAAGTTGTTCTGTGATGTACAAGAAAAAAATCTATCTAGGGAAAGACAATACCAAAGAAAAGATTAATTTGAAACATTTTGGTCATCTTCTTGGTAGTTTCTCCAGCTTCTCAAACAAACTGATTGAGTGCTTTTTAAGGCTTCTATATTATAGACCATTCGATTTAACAGACAACGTAAAGGAACATTAATTTGACTTTTTGCAATGATTTTTGAGACTGGATTAAAATTTTTGTGACTGAAACACCGAAAACCCCAAAAACGGAAACTTTATGCTTAACTTGAAAATTTCCAGAATTGACCAAATATTTGAGACAAGAGCAGCCAGAACCAAAATTTGAGAACATTTTTCCGTTATGCATTCTGTTGATTCTTCCGGATGCTTCAAATACCTTTCAAAAATAACCCAACGTTGATCTGCACTTGGCCACCAATTTGAGTCAACACAATAGGTAAAAAATAGTGAATAGTCAGAGGTATATTTTTGCTTAAAAAACAAGCATATTGTTATTAAAACTCCAGAAGATAATTCGGAAAAAATCAATATTCTTGTAAAATTTTCAAAATTCTACGCAACACAGCGTTACCCGTGCCTGTTATTTTTCAGTGTTTAACTTGATAATAACTTATTAGAAATTATTTATTTGATGGACATTCAAATGCATAACAAAGGAGAAGGGAAACCGCTTCAGGAACGAACGAAAAATGTTTCCTATTTCAACCTTATTGACTTCAAGACTGATTTCAAAGCTTGCACTGATTAAATGATTTGATTCGGATTGGCATTGTGATTCAAAAAAATGCTATAGTAGCCATTTAGATGTTTTGAATACATATAACAAACAGTAAATTTTTTTTTCAGCGAGATCGAAAATGTTTTTCTATGAATTGAGGCAAAAATACTAAATAGTAGCTGAAAACAATTAAATAATTTAACTATGGTTTCTACAATACTGTAATACTGGCTCTACACTTACTTTCACATGGGGAATTTACAACTAAGAGAAACAGAACAAAAACCGTCAGCCGAGAAAAATCAAAAATATTGTCCTTTTGAACAGTGCAACTTATGTTTGGCTGACTTCAAAAAATTACTCCGTTTAACTGAGTCAAATTTATTTGAATCATTCAATTTTAGAATCAACCAACGCGAGTTAATTGATATCCAAAAAAGTCAGTAGTTCAGCTAGAAAATTGTCGGAAACTTTCCGAAATTTTTATTTCAAACTTTCAACTGGATCTTGATATAAAGTGAATGGCAGAAATTTAACCTGTTGAGCACGTTTTAAGCAGAAAAAATGGATTTGAAAAAAAGTCACTTAATTTTTTTCTACTTCTTGCATGTTAACTGGCCACTGTTACTTGCTTAAGCAAATTTCGGTGGGTATGAGAAAATTTTTCTTTTCAACTACATTGCTCATGTTGAAATTTAGTTTACTAAAAAGCTGTTTTATGTTGAAAATTAATTGACGATGTGCTTTTACAAGAGTTAAATATATATGGCTATACAGGTTGTGAATTCCTCAGTTTTCCTATGAAAGTAAGTTGTAATCAATATTAATCCCAATTGCTTTAATTTCAGCTTCGCAGAACTGATACCCGAAAAAGCTTTTCCTCTAAGATGAAAGAAAAGTTTTCGAGGAAATTGACAGTTATATTGGAAAATTCTCTGATACGTAGAGTCTCACACAAGCGATCTTGTTTCGATTAGAATCTGATGCCAAGCTGATCTTTTGTCGGTCAGATATGCACAGTTAGACTACAAAGTTAACAATTCCATTTTCGCTTCTTACGCCACCGATGAACAACAAAAGTAGAAAAATTTTAGTCTTGACAATAGTCGGTCAAAAAACATCATACTTTACCCTCAAATGTATTTTGGAAGTCACTACAGATTTTTTAAATAGCAGAACGCAAAAACTCAATAGTGCTGCCATCATTGCTCTCCGTGGTTTCTTCTGCTCCATATTTGCCAACTCCAAAAAACCGTGGTTTCTTCTGTTCCAACTCCAAAAATGGTTTTAAGTTCATTGGATAACGGTATTGATCTGTTGTTCAAATCTATGCCATCATGACATGTTCGAATCTCCCCCGATATTTTTGAGGAAAGTAAAAAAAATTATACAAAATCTTTGTACCACTTTTGCATGAACCGCCCATTTTCACCAGATAAAGCTTGTGTTGCTCTATTACTTAATTTTTAATTAGTGCTCTAATGCTTCGACAAATGAAAATTTATTAGTTCACCCTTTTTTCAACTGGAAATTTGCCACTGTTTTCTTCAAAATTAAACGATTTTTCAGTCAGCTCTTCAAATTACACCTCAATTATGTCCCAGACCACAAGCTACTTGCCTGTTGTTTTTGGCTAGCTAAAGTGAACCCCCTACAGAATAAACCTTCACAATTCAGAAAGTCAAAGCACTTTGTTCAAGTGTAAGTCACAAAAAAACAATGACTTACTGGTTAACATTGGCATACAGAAAGAACATGGAGCTCCAACTCAAAAAAAGATCAAACCTGTTTACCAAAAAAACATATCCTCATTTATTGTACTTAGTTAGGCGCCTGCATAATGACATGTTGATTTTTGGGATTTTTTTGCAAACCATTACATTGCAAAAAGCACCCTTGCTCGAGTATATATACTCGACACATCGCTGTTTCACGCATGTATTTTAGGCACGTGTATTTTTATCAGGAAAGTAAGCGAGCGCGAACAATTCCGACACACTCAAATTTTGATATATTGGTTATTTTGTACAAATTGGTGCAAATAATAGCGACGCGAGATGGGGAAGTAAACGCCAATTATCGCAGTGCTAGTTTCGCTAGAATCCTCTGCCGAGATTAGCGACGACGATTGGCAATTTGGTGGGTGATTTTGTGCACATTTGTTAAACTACGCAAAACCAACGAAATGATGAGTTCTATTTGTAGTTTTTCGGCCGCGTAGGCAGGTAGATATTTTTCGATGCTATAGCAGTAACATTGATATCTCTTCCGTAGACCTGCAAAAACCTGCAAGTCATGATTAATTAGCCATTTTTAGCAAATATAGTTGACAGTCTGTCTATATAATTTGTTCCCAAAGACTTATAAAGTTTTTGATCGATTTGCTACCTTCATTCAATTCAGTTAAAACCAGACAGAGTGAATTGGAAAACAAAAATTCGGGAAAAAAACTGAGGCCTCGCATCATATTTCAACAACTTGTTGCAAAAACAATTATGAAACATTTCAGCTATGAAATTGATATACATTAACTAAGATGCCTGCCTGTTTCGGTCATGTCAACATTGCTAAGGAAAATACAGAACGTCCACTGGGTAAATTGATTGAGCAGAGGGGAGAACAACCACTTCTTTAACAATAATTATTAGCCTTCAGCAGCTGTTAAAATTCTTTATACATTTACTGAAAATTTCAGAAATAATGATTAGTAGGTATTGCTGCTAACCTTATACGCAGAAGTCCATAAAGTCATAGGCGTGCGTTTGTGTGTTCTTGAATCCCTTTGCCATTAAGAAAGGCAAAATGAACAAAGTTAGAGAAGAGAAAAAAACTTTTCCAGTCATTTTAACTTTAACTTCAGATTATTGCTTCCAAACATTTGCCTTCAAAAACACACCGTGGGTCTGTGATTGACATCAATTTGCTAGAACAAAACTTTTTCTTTTCATAAGGTTCCGTTGATAATGATCTATACAACTTTCTGAGTGTTGAAAAATGCAAAAAAAATTAGTGTGTAGATTTTTTTTATAAAAGTTTCTTCGTAACATTTTAAACAATCGTAGCAGTAAATCTATATCAATTGAATTTAGATCTCATGTTTGAAATAAGTAGATATCGTTTCAGCAGGTGTGCTAGTTGGTAGGGATTGTCGAGAACTTAGCATCAATATATTGTTTTGTTAATTTTTGACTTAAATTACAATGCCTCAATTAATTCTGGACAAAAAGTTTGCGCCCAACGACATAAGATTTTAAAGGCTTCAAGTCTATATCGTTTTTTCGATGTACGTAAAAGAAGTACGTTCAGCAACTGAAATTACATCTTATCAACTGTCTTCTAAGAAAATCTACAAAAATTTGTTTCTACCGACAGCCTTTTAAAATTATGTGTAATTTAGTCAACATAACCAATGATATACACAAATAATGAACAGTAATTACTGTTTCATGGATGTCTGCTAAACACAACATGGCATATTCTCATAGCAAAAAAACTGAATCCATTGACGGCCAATGAGTGAATTTATTACACATCCTTTGCTCAAACAAAAAGTCAAGACAAGACTGCATCAGAACGGTTTATATATAACTTCTCTAGGCAAAAAAAGCAAATAAAGGTAAAAAAATATCCAAAGTTCTTTTATCAAATGTTTTCTTTTCAACTTTATTCTTTAAAAAAGAGATAAATAAATAAATATTTTTGAAGTCTTCAATCACAAATACTGGAGATCAAGATTGCAAAAAAGTGAGCAAAAAAGCTATTACACTCAGAAACTTTAACATTTAAAATATTCTCACTACCGCAATTTAGCATGGAATCTGAAACAATTCTAAGAGAACTGATTGAATCAATGTTAGCCGTTGCTCTTGATCAAACTACTACGGCATTATAGATCGATCTCAGACCTTTTTGCTGTCCTGGATCTTATAAATATCCACTGAAAAAGTAAAGAAATAATACCTCAGCGTCCTAAAATGGATAGGCAAAGGTCAATTCTCAGCCAATTAGATAACAAGTAAACTTATTTGCAATAGTACTGTTTGTTTTTAAAAATAACATTGTTAAGTCCATTAGTTTTGTAGGTTCTATTTAAAACGAATTTACCAAAAAAATTTAAACACAAATTTCATTAAATTTGAGTATTGTTTATTTCAGATGCTTTCATTTGGTTAGATAAGCCATCGAGGACTGCTTACTTCTTACCTCCAAATATACATGTAGCAAGAGTTTGTGCAAATTTAATAGTCTTTTTGGCGCACGAACTTTTATCTTGTTACTTAACCTTAAATTCGTTCACGCCCCTGTTTCGTGCCTCATAGTTTTCTGATAAATGCCTATAATATCCTTTACTTGTAGTCATAAATTGGTGCTTAATGTCTCAAGGACATAATTGGTCTTTATTTCAATCTAGGACTGTAAACCTTAATTAAGTTTTTTTTAAATTGAAAACAGCCGCAAAATGAAAGATTACTTAAAAAATTAGGTAACCTCTAGGGTACTTAATTTTTTAAGTAATCTTTCATTTTGCGGCTGTTTTCAATTAAAAAAAACTAAATTAAGGGTTACCTAAGGGTACCCTAGAGCCTCAATATTTAACTTTCAAGTTCGGTAGAGATGAACTTGTATAATTAATAAATACTGTAAAGATGAGTTATGTACTTGAAGTAACTACGCTGATCATTTAGTTGCCAATAACGAATTGTATATGTATTTCAAAAACAACAAGAAACGAACATAAGCCGTAAACTGCCCAACTTGAAGCTCAGAAAAATATTTTGAAGGACCAATACAGCTTGAGCTAAAAACCTGCTGAATTATCGACCCGCAGAACTAGCGAGAACAAGTCTGCAAACAGTTGACAATAATCTTGAAAACTTTAACTTGAATCTCTACAAAACTTTCTCATTCTCTTCAATTGTTCCGACGCCTCTTGAGGGGGAGGAACTATATACTGAAATGGGTTTTTGTTCAGACAATTTTTTGTCGGTCGATATATTCATCGTAGAGAGTTGAGGCTGATATCATTAGAAAACTTGTCGAGCGTAAAATATAGAATTAAAAAGTTTTTTTAAGTTTCGTTTTTTACAGGGAGTTATCGAGGTTTAAATTTTGAGAAAATAGAGTGAATTCCGGTGATATTTTACTCACATTTCAGGAATTTTGACTAAAATTTCGCTAATTTTGCTAAAAATGTTAATTTTTTGAAGAAAGTTTTCTTGATTTTATTTTTAAAGACAGAAAAATTTTTCGGCTATTTTTATTATTTTTTGTCATAAATTCCAAGTGCTAAATATTTCAAGACAGACTTTTTCATCAAAAACAGCACGAAAAAAAGTTTTAGTCCAGTTAGATTAAACTTACAGTAAGTACAGACACAAACACCACTAACACAATCTTTGTAGACACAAAGGGGGCTAATTCTACTTCAAACTCCGTTGAAACTGCTTTGTAATTGAAACTTGGCCGTTTTTTGCTAAATTTATTCGTTGATTATCAAAAACGCAGCATCTATTTCTGATTTCTAAACTAACAAAATATCAAAATCTCTAACATTCGAATAATTGAGTGTTCCTAATGGACAGACAACATTAGCAGGGTTAGTTTTGGACCAATTTTGAACTGGTATAATCCAAAAGAAATTCGGATTGTTATCAGTCGATCTTTTTATCAAAGAAATTTGATCTTTTCTATATTAATTAAAAAACAGAACATTTCAAACCAAAGCTCGCTAAAGATAGGTCCAGCTGAATTCCTATTCGACTCCTTATTATTTTATCTAGTTGATTACTTGAAAGCCCATGGTCGTTTTGACTTCTAAAAGTACTTGATTATTGAACAAATAATAACTTATTGAACTTTGTCCCTATTTTTCTCTTAATTTGGTCAACTTGTAGCCTATTGTCAGCAATGAAAGAATGCTTTTTCTTTCTATTGAAATCAAATTAAATCTTTACTGCGGTTTTACGCCTTAAGTTTTGGTTTTCTGGCTTTAATACTGCTAGATTTTACATTTTTTTAAAAAATTTTTAGGTATTTTCATTTTTCAGGTTTTCTAGTTTTGTCACACTATCAAAATATTGACAGTTCATATATCAAAATATTGGCTTTCTAAACCAGACACAATTGATAAAATTATAATCCTTGAAGATATAGATCAAGATTTTAACGTGCTTCGACACTACTTTCTCGAAGAATTTTTTTGGATTTTTAAAATTTTGTCTTTAACTTTCATTTTTACTTTGTCTTTTCAGTCGTATGAAAGTTCCAGTACAATGATCCGGTTTCATTGGCTTTTCATGGAAGAATAGATGAGCCAGTATTCTGATATTAGTAGATAGCTGATGGCTTTCATGACTCTGAAAACAATTTTTTTCCAAATTTAATTACAAGAAAACACTTTTTAACTTCTCAATTTTGTTCCTTTTATTGTCCGTTTGTTATCTGGTCTCGTTAATTCCAGGCCCAATATGAAACTATTGTTGTCAAAGGAAGCAAAAGAGATTGGTGTCACACAATCGACTGTTTTTAAAGAGTTCGTTTACTTTACTGGCTTCAACAAGGAAAAAGGTAAATTAGTTTTTGATTTTTGTCATGTTTGACGTTCTTTTTGTAGACGTAAGACATATTTTGGATAATTGCAATGCTCAACAGCTTCCTTTGGAAGAACAAACGAACTATTTAATTATTACATTTTGTTATTAATGGCGTTCATGTCTTTGGAAATATTTTTTTTCGAAAAAAAATTAAAGTAATACTTAATTTTGCATTTTTTTTGTCCACTTGTTACCTAGCTTCATTAATCAGAGGTCACAAAATACAATATCGGTCCTCGCAGGAAGTGCAATCTAACATTTTTTGATGGCCATAGTATGGCTTTACGGTTTCTAAAGCGTTTTCTGCCAAGTTTTAATTGATTCTGTATTTGTTTTTCTTTTTGTAACCGCAAAAAATTTGAAAACCGGCAGTTCTTAGTCTCTTCTATAGACGAATTGGTAATCGTAAACCAATGGAGTATTTTAGTTGATTTCTAATGGTTTTCATTACTTTGAAATTAATTTCTTGAAAAAGTAAGCCAATTTTTCAACTTTAATGGTTTTGTTCTTTGTTGTCTAATTGTTACCAAGCCTTTTCATTGCCTGGTCTCATAAACTTTCTGGTTAATTACAAATTATTTTGTTTAATATCAGTTTTATGTTTTTTCTGACGCTGGTTTGACATTGTTATTAAATTTTGTTTTTCAAAACGGACATTTTGAAGTAAAACCGACGAAATTTTTGATGTACTTAATTTTTGTTGTTGTTCGATTTTGCTGTTCGTCTTGACTCGCTTTCTTAATATTTGCACATATCATCAATCTAATGCACCATTTTTTACTCCACCACTGAGTTATTTGCTTTGGAGGCTATCTTTTCGTTCATACACCAATTTCTTTATTTAAAAAATCTTGGGTTTTTCTATGTTCCTCATTTGGTAGACAATCATGCCGAAATTGTGGATGCGAGCGGGGTCGGAACCTTATGTGCGATCGCACATTACCGAGTAGCCTAATCTATTTCTAACTTGAACAGACGCAATTAAAGGATTAGTCTGGAACTTCAGTGCATTTCCTAGGTTATATAATATAGAGAGAATGGTATATGTTTTCAACTAAACATAGTTAAAATACAACAAAATAAGCGGATAAACTCGCACCCGAAACTACCCAAACAAAAGGCTTTTACTAGCTAATGACATCGCTATAAAATCAGCTAAAATAGCATTATGAATCATAGCTGGCAGATTGCCAGAAAATAGTCGCAATAGCTTCGTAGATCTGCAGTCACCAAAAAACAGTAACAGAGACAGACCAAAAAAATTCACCTTTTCATTGAAGGCTGATATGTTATATTTTGATTAAAAATCTGTATAAGTTTTTCCTGCCTCTATTAATGCTCTCAAATAACCTTCATTTAGAGTGACACACACCCAATTGACCTTATCTCTTTGAATTAAAGTTAAAAAAGTGTCAATTTCAAAAGTGAGGAAGTCATTTTTGAGAGCGAGGTAAGTCAAGTGTGACCAAAAATTTAATCACACGAATGAACAAAAAAACTCGCTCCAATAAGAGCGAAAAATGACGTCACACACGCACTTGAGTTCAAATTGCATGAACGAATGAACAAAAAGCAGATTTGAAGTGGTTGTGACGTCATATGGTCGTAACAAAAATCGCGACGACGAAAAAAACATAGCCGGAAGAATTCCGGAAGCGACTCGAAGCGTCAAAACTTCACAAATAAAACCGTAATTGCAGCGGAAGCCATATTTTTTGTTTAAAACCATTAACTCATTACCTCCCCAGGTCTGATCTAAAAATTTGTGAAACTTAAACCACTGTCACCAAAAATGCAGTAAAATTTCATATTATTGAAAACGTTTGAGAACGTTAAAAAAATCCGAAAGAATTCAGATGATCAAATTACTGATAGGCTGAAAAAGTGACAAGCTATCAATTTCCCCCAAATAACTTATGGTTCGGCAGAAAGCAAACGGCAGATAATCTTAGAAACTAAGTTCTATCTTTTCAAAAAAGAAAGCTCAACTTTAAGAATCAAAAAACCACTATAACTACACTTTTAATCACTGCAATTACGACAAAAAAACACACATATTGCTTCCTTGTTGTACATATGCTAGACAACATGATTTCATACTAATTCAAAAATTAAATTGATAATAGAAAAGACATCAGCAACAGAAGAGTATTCAAAGACAAACAAATCATTTAAATTAATACCAAGGCCGAAAGAAAGTTGCAGTAAACAGTAACGAAAGGAAATTTTGGAAGACATGCTAGCAAACTCTCAGTACTGCCTTATGTTGAAAGAAATCAATTGCAAACCAAAGAAATGACGAAAATCTAAGAAAAAGCTGAGATCATTCAACTTTTAAACAACTAAAAAAATCAATATACCGAATGTAATGTAGGTGCCAGGACAAAGCTAGAACGATACTAACAAGAATGTGAAGAATATGTACACAATGTAAGGAACACCGTAACAAAAAGACATTCTTTATATTTGAAAGTTAAAAATCAAACTTAAAAAATCAAGAAAAACAAATACATTTCATTGTTCAGCATTCGAAACGTAGAAAAGATAACTGGTCATCCGATAGAAGGATTTATCCTCCTGAAGAGAAAAAAAATATATGAAAAAAAGAATTCAAACATACGAAACACAAACATTTTGCCAAAAAAATGCAAACTTTTTAGACTGCATTTATGAAAAAGTCTCAACTGTTTTTCAAAAACTTAACGCTAAAAAATGACTGATTTTTTTATTGAAACGAAAATAAAGTTCGTCGAGTTGCACAAAAAGGCTATTTCTAGTAATTAAAACCAAAATACAAACAAAAAAACTGACAAAAATCGGAAAAAACTACCAAAATCGGATTAGCATATGTGCAATTTTATAAAAACAAAATTACATCGAGGTAGGAAGAGAGGTTGAGTATATGAATTATCAAAACTAAGTTGCCATATTAACTGATTTTTGCCAAAAAGACGGTTAAAAGATCCAAAAATGAAGAAAATAATAGAAAAAAAAACAAAAATTAACTAAAAAATCAAGAAAGATAGGCAAATTCTGAGCTTGAAACGCATTTTCAGGCTGTGCAAATCACTGTGCTTTCAATTTCCGAGGTTGACATTTCAATATAGCATCGAATAAAAATCGAATTTCTACAGAAAACCAAATTACAAGCAAAAAACTTGGCCACTTAGACGAAAAAACGGCTAAAAACGGTTATCTATATGTGCCATTCAGTCAAAACTACTTTTCGAAGTCGAAAAGTCAATCACTAAACGCAGCGCATGATCAAAAAACTTCTCTCGCTCGGAAAAATTTAGTTCAAACGGCAATTTAGTTCAAACGGCAATTTAGTTCAAACGGCATTTTAGTTCAAACGGCAGTTTCGCTTTTAGGTCAAAACAGCGTCTGAACGAATAGTACTTCCGGTAAAAAAACCTTAAGAAAACCAATACTCCTCTTCGAGTCGTAAAAAACCAAGAGAAGGCCAATAATAGCCCCAGCTATGGCTGTGCGGCTATTAAACAACTATTGTAACTCCGTATACAATAACGATTATTCTTGTTAATTACTCCGTATATTATCCGTACTCTTGAAACACTCATACTACCCATCTTAAAAAGGTAGGGTGGAACAATTTCTTAAAAATAACAAGTTTTCGCTGTTTCAGACGTTTCGGTATGTAACAACTTTCAATAATTGTTTGACGACGGTCTGAATTTGCCAAAAACTGCAACGAAGGTATATGCAACTGCTTATTATTTGCGAATTGATTTTATTTTTTCTCAATCACCCTGACTATTAGTCAGTTTCCATATTACTATATTACTCTTGACCATAAAATTAACCACATTACCTCAGTGAATACGGGTGTCAACTTCCTGCACAGCCGATCAAATTGCACAGATTTTGACTGAGACGGGAAATAGAACAGTAAGACATCGCTAAAGCAAAATTTCATTTTTGATCACTGAGCACAATGTAGCATGATTCAGCGCTGCAAATTCGCAAGATGTACCACTACAACTAGCAATTCAGTGCAGCAATTGGCGCATTGTAATAAACTGATTTCTGTGAGAACAAAATAGTCACATGAAAAATAAATTCTGTCAAATTATAGAAAATAAGTTCAAATTAGATTGAAGTGATTTTTTTGATTAAGTTAAAAGTTTTGTTTCTTGCCTGGCTAGCAAGATTCTTATTATCATCATAATAGTACACTCTCCATTTGATTATTATAATTAACATCATTAAATTAACCAGCCAATTGGATTAAGTAGATTGATGATTGCTAAAATGGCACTGTGGTATGTATTCAATAAATACTGAAAGGCACATAGAATAAGTCATCGTTAGAAATCTATTGACTCTCAATAAAGACTAACGAACAATACAAGGCACTGCTACAGACATTCATCAGCACCAAACAAAGACATCTAAGGCATCTTTAAACACTAAAAGTCTACTTTTTTAATTTCCTTAATTTCATAATCGTTTACTCTTGTTAACTTTAAAATTAGACTGTTGTTAATCAGTGTAATTTCGACCTCTGATTGGTCTGCACAACATTCAGTGTCACATTCAACTAAGCACAATGTGTCCACTGTGATCATAATAAAACCTCATTGGCACAGAAATGAAGCCGATCCGCAATTATTAAACCTATTATAATTCAAAGTTCAACATATGGTACGAATAATCTGGAGCATGAGAAGCTAGACGCCAGCCCGATCAAGAAACCACATGTGGCAATTAGGAAAAAGTTCAAACTTTTACTGGTGTATAAATTGTTTGAACACAAAAAGCAACTGACTTCGCGTGCGCACATTCTTATTATCATCATGAGCCACTCTGCTTCACGTAATTCAATTTTATGTAAGTATTATTGCCATTAATCGTGATTATATACCCACAGAATGTAAAAAATTTTGTTATCTTTATAAAAAGCTTGTACACTTAATCGGGCTGCCGCCTAAATACAAAGGATCGTACATTCTAAGATATCATTTCCAAAAAGTGGACTGAGGTTAGCACCAAAATGCCAAGTACTAAGTATAAGCACTGAAATGAACTAAAAATAGCTATAATTTACAATTTTAGACTACTGCCCTTTCACGTTAGCAACTTCACTAGCTTTAGATTTAAGTTTATAATTTTGAGAAGGTTTCTGTACAGTTAAGAATTGGTTAGTTTTGACCTTGTTGCTTGAGTTTGTTTTGAGGTTACTTTTATTGTTGTTGGTGTTATTAGATGACTGGTTGTTCGGTTTGCTTGACGCGCCTTGGTTTTTATACACGTTAATTGCAGAGAGTATCTGTTGTTGGCTAGTTTGTTGACCGATTCCCATCTCATCAAGGTCATCTTCAGTTAAGCTAAGCAAAACCTCTCTATCGACCTCCTGTTGATCAAAAATATGTTTGTATTTCATCAAAGCTAACTCTGAGAGAATCTGTGTCATCTCAGTGGCAGAAGTAACCCCAGCTCCAATTTTGGAGTTCTGGCGACTACTGGTCGATGTGTTCAACAGACGTTGCGAATTCATCACATCATCGGCAGTGTTCGCTGAGCTATCGAAGGACATCCTTCCATCACCTAGAGAAGAGCTACCTCCCGTGCCGCTGCCTGCTCTGGGACTAGACCAATGTCCACTGCCCATTGCCATATTC
Source organism: Convolutriloba macropyga (assembly GCF_964194025.1). Classification (NCBI taxonomy): domain Eukaryota; kingdom Metazoa; phylum Xenacoelomorpha; order Acoela; family Convolutidae; genus Convolutriloba; species Convolutriloba macropyga. The sequence goes on along the minus strand of NC_134468.1, from coordinate 38,201,428 downwards.
CTGATGTTATTCATCACTGGTGAACTTCCCAGACTAGCGTCATTAGCGGAGGGGGGTTTAGAAGGCAGGTTGTTTCTGAAGTTGGGGTTCAGGTTTGAGTTTTGTGACCAGCTGTAGTCGCCACTTGATATACTACTTCCAAATGAACCAATCCGAGAGTGACCTAATCCAGAACTTTTGATCTCCAAATTCTTGCTTGAAGATAAATTTGCGGTGAGAGAGCTCGATTGTTGAAAACCACCTGAGGTCGATTGAATTGGTGCCGGTTGAGGCGAGGCTACATGTTGTGATTGTCCGAAATGAGGCTTGTGAAATAGAGACTGATTGACTCGCGATAACAAAGCTTCCGCATTTCGATTAGGAATTGGGTCTCCAGGAATTGCGTGAGGAGTTAAAGAATGTTCAGAGGCTTCAAATTTAACTAGATTGGCATTAGTGTTACTCGATCCACTATTGTTCGGATTAGTGGTAGCGCTACTTTTCTTTGTTTGTAAAAACTTAGGTGGGTTGGCTTTAATGGGTTTGTGTTGCCTATGATAGCCAGACCTTCGATCGTATCTCTTAGTGAAACTTGACTTGTGCCTGGACAGTTGCATGTTTTTGCTAGACTCCATCGACGATGGAACCGCTTTGAAAGGAGGCAACACAGGCGCCAGCTGCTTGGCAGTCTGAACATGGATTGGTTCTATTTGAATACTGTAGGCAGACGGGGTTGAAAATATTCCACTATCAATAGCTGAATCTTCAGGGCTAAAATGGGTCTCGCTACTTGCCAGCTGATCATGAATCGATATCCATCCCCCTACGCGTGGACCGAAATTGCTTTGGTCCATATCTGCAACAGGCATTGCACTAACTCTGTTGATATCTGGTCTTGCAATTTTTAAGTCTCTCAACTTTCCTGTAAACTTGTTCCACAGGTTTTTGACCGACCCCGAATTACCGGACTTCAGATTACCATTTGAAATTTGGTCTTCATCGGTTTGGCTTTTCAATCGGTTAATTATCGGTGTGCTATTGGTTCTCTGGTTGGGCCTCAAATGATCAGCTCCCAGATCATAATTTCCGGGTCGGTCCAAAGTAGCCGAACCCGGATTCGAACCTGCGGTTGTTTTCATTTTACTAGCTAACAGAACAACGATGTCGGTGTCAACGTTGTCCATGAAAGAAGCAATGTCAAAGGCACTGATATTCTGATGTGATCTGATTGAAGCGTCAGCTCCGGATTCAATTAAAAACTTGACAATTTCAGCGTTGTGGTGATAAGTTGCTTGCATCAGAGCAGTCCAACCAGACAATACATCTCGTTCGTCTAGATTAGCACCTTTTGATACCAAGAGTTTAACTATGGACAGATGACCAGCCACACACGCATACATAAGTACTGTTGCTCCATCTTCCGTGTTACGAGCATTGATTAGATTGGGGTCATTTTCAAGGGCTTCACGCAGACTTTTTAAATTACCTAAGCAAGAAAAAACATTTATTGCGTCATAAAATCCCACTCCGAACTCTAATGGGTGTTGATATCAAAAGCCATTAAACATCAGGAATGTTAATATTTAAGCAAATTATGTTATCATCAAAATCTTTAGGAACATGACCAGAAGATTGCAAGTATCTCTGCAAAAATTTTCTTTCTTGGATGCAAGATTAACAAAAGCTTGCTTTCATTAAACTGATCAACTCTGTAACAATTTATTTTGCATTTGCAAGAAGTCAGTGTTACTGTTAGTGTTAATTTACCAAGAATTAAAGCATTCCAACGTAATATTCAAGCGATATGCTTAGAGAGCAACATTACAAGAAGATTGCCCAAAAATAGACAGCTAGCTAAGAAAGATTACCGGGACCAAAAACAAAAAGTAGATAACATTGAATCAAACTTTTCATTTCAAATTCAAATTTTCAAAAAAAATTGGGTGACCTCCATTGAATTTCATTTGATTACACAATGAAATACATTTACAATTTAGACTTAATGAGTGAGTGCAAAAACCACTAAATGACCTAAACTTCACAAAAGTCAGCATCTAAAATGAACTATACGGCAGTACCTTCTAACAGATTGAAAAATGTTGGAGTTAAAAAAACTAATTAGAATCCGTTTCTAAAATTCAATTTACAATATATCTCGCTCGATAACTTAACATACAATTGACCTAAAAATTACGTCACGCACAGAAATTCTGCGGAGGCGCAGAAGACAAAGAAGAGTAGAAATTTGACTTCTTGAAAGGTGCAAAGTTATCGCAACACAAATAGGGAATTTGAGGAATTAGAAAACATAGTTATGAACATTATTAGACTAACAACAGCATTTGATAGTTAATGAGTCAAAAACCTTCTACCGGCAAAAATCTAAAATTTTTGATTTCATCCTAAATTAGCAGCGTCAAAACACCAAACATAACGGACTAACGTCGGGCGAATTGCTCTCAAACGACCGGCGAGCGGTTGGCTTCGTCAGTACCTAGTCAGGGGGGGGTGCACTGGGGGCTGACGGGGGCAACACTGGGTTGGGGGCAACATCGCGGTGTGGGGGGCTCTAAGAGCACTTAATGCCCACTGAGCGCTACCTGTTTATCCCGTTTTTGTGGACAAAAAATCAAAAGCGTCAGACAAAGAATCGTTCAAGCAAAAAATCGCATAAAAAGACCGACAGGACTAATATAATTGCTACAAACTTCGTTTGAGAGCAATTGAAAACAATAGTAAAAGGTTCAATGAGAACTCATTGATGTAATAACCAAACAACAGGTTCATCCATAATTCACAAAAAAATCGATATCACCTATTAACAAGAATAATTGTTACGTGCAAAACAAAATAATCAGCAACCTTTTACAAAACAACGAAGTGTTAAAGTTAAAATAAGCAGCAATCTTCAGCAAAAAAAACATTTAAGAGGTTAATGGATGCCTCCTTAGCAAGCCAATGGGAACAGTCATTAATGAGGCTTAGGGATGGATGGAACACACAGAGAACAAAAAACAGCTAAGACTCAATACTGCACTAATATCCTATAACCAATAGTATCGTCATTAAGACCACTAGTTTCAAAAAGAAGGATTAAAAAAATTGAAACTCTGCACAATTAGAACACATGTATAATTTTAAGTATCTGTCATTCAAAAAAAATGAAAGGGAACAAACAGAAACCTGAAGTTTAATTGAGACACATGAAAGAACCGATCACTCGTTCAGAAAACAAGTCAAATTATCCTAAATGGAAAAAACTTGCTCTCAGAAACTAAAACCAGAATTTTCTCAATTTATTTGGAATCCCAAGGACAAATTTCACACCAAAAAACCCCTCGCTTTTTCATTTTCTCCACTAAAAAGGATTAAATTTAAAAACTCCAAATTGATTTCGATCACTCCATTTTGAGTTTAAAAATGTGCAAACAAACAGTTCCAGAATAAAAATGAAACAATTTTGGAAATAGATCGAACTAAGAATCCAGCCATACTAAATGACTCAAACTACTTCAAAAAAGTCAGCATCAAAAATGAATTATACGGCATTATCTTCTAACAGATTGGAAAAAGTTGGAGTTAAAAAAAATAATTAGAATCCGTTTCTAAAATTCAATTTACAATATATCTCGCTCAATAATCTAGCATAGTGCAAGACATGCAACATTGATTAGAATAATAGACAATGTAACAACTTTTCTATTGTAGTGACGTTTTTCTGCGCTATCATTACTTACAAAAATAGACATTTAATTTAGATAGATGCGCGAAGTACAGTTCCTCAAAGTGCAAAACGCCAACACTCTTGCGCCGAGGAAGCCGAAAATTATTAGAAACCTGAAAGCTGCACAGAATCAGAACCAATTCTCCCTCAATATTCCCATCAAAAACCTCTCCAACAGTTAACGCCAAATCTTAATACCAAAAAATAATCCAAGCTCTGAAAAAGGATCTCAACCAATTGAAACATAATTCAATTTAAAAAAACTGTTCACGATATCAATTTATTTTAAAATTATTTCAACAAGCAGATACCAACATATCTTTACAAATCTCAACGTTTTACTAAGTAGCGTTGTTCTACTCAGACTAGAAAAGGATAAAACTATATGCTGAACAAATAAAAACTTCATTTTATTAAAAGAACCCAAAGATAGAACACGAACTCCAAAATTGAATTTCGTTTCTTGATTTTTTTCAATAGGAAGCTAAAAAATTTTGTTCTAAATCCATACTTGAAAATTACATTTGTCTCCAGTTATCAGGTGCCCAGGAAAAAGGCAGTAAAAACGACAAGCCACCAGAAACTAAAAGAGAAAGGGAATAACTTTTACTGACCCAGCCAACGTTTCTATAAAGTTAACCTCAACAAATTAACAAAACCAAAAAACCCTAGCTGATTTTGATTGAATAAAGGGAACACTGAATAACGCCATGCTAACATCAAAAATAGTTAAATTCGAAGAAATTGATAACCAAGAAAATGAATAATAGCTTGTCAATTTTTTCCTAAAATTTTGATAATCTTGTAAAGTTCAAACAACCAAAACAAAAATTTTTGGCTTTGGATTGGCCAAAAATTACGTCAAAATTACCAAAATGTTAAAAACAAAACGAAGATGACAAAATGTCACCAACTGCCAAAATTGGTAAAAACGTCCAGAAAACACCTGGATAATTTAACCCTGACTAGTTGAATCATTTTGGCTCAGATGACTCTAAAATTATAAAAAAATTTTCTACTGTAACGGCTACTCTCCTATCAGAGACAAGAAAAAATTTACACCCAGTTTGTTTCTGTGGTCCCAAAAATTACTGATATTACGTTTTGCAGTTAACTTTTGTGGACTGTATTATCCTCTAAACTGTAAATTACTGATGCTTTACTTTGCATACTCCATCAGTCCTACTCTATCAGAAGCATACTTTATCAATCCTACTAACTGAAAACTACACGAAATGGCAAGATCCCCTATGAGATCTAGATAACTACTCCAGCTACTGGTTGGGGAGAATAAATTCTATCTCCAACGTGTTAATATTTTCGGAGTTTTTCCTGATAAACAAAAGTAATTAAAGTAACAATATTCGCAATGTGCGCGTTTCTTTCGTACACTCAATTGCTGAATAACGCAATCAGTGAATCTATGGAAGGCTTTATTGAAGCCAGTAAAAGAAACTGACGAAGTACATCGTACAAAGTTCTTTTTATTAAAAACACTGTTGTGATTTACAGATACACGACACAATAACAAGTAGTTTACCACTCAAGGAGTTGTGCTTTAATACGCACTGTATGTCAGTTTGACAAGACAAAATTAACGACTTTCCTTTGATTCTTGGTAGTTTCAAGTTATTTTACTGCTGCTAGTCAACTGAATGTGAACAATTTTCCATAACGTAAACTTTTCGGTGTAAATATGATGTCCTAGGAAATTTTTTTTACCAAATAGAAGTTTCGTCGACCATTCTATCAACAAGAGGTCGATTCGTAAACCAATCGTAAACAATTTGATGCAATTTTGTAATGAATTGTTCAAGTCTATACGGCTCAAAAATCTTTTGCTGATAATGAAAGTAGATCAAGCTTGAGATTCAGCATCACTTCATATATGATTAATCACGTATGAATAATAAATACCATCTAAAAAAATTGACCAAAGTGAAAAAATCAATTCGTCTTCTATAAAAATGTAAATTTTTCCTGCTATGCTATTCTAACTTCCCTGATTGATTTGGCCTGGAGTTCATTTGTTCAGTTAAGAAGCCCGGCCTTAACATTTTAAAGCTATTTTTCTATCCCGATCTCAAAAATGAGGCACGAACAAAACCATTCTCTTCACTCTACTCTTTAATTTGTTCAGCAACTTGACCAAAACATTGTTTTCACTCGCGGTATTTCCTGTTTCAGATACACAAAAAAATTAACAAAAATAACAGGCAGATCGCCGCAATAGCTGCAAAATAGACTGGTCTGTCGTAAAATAAAGATAGAAGCAGATAGAATTGCATTAAAAAAGTTATCACCAATGTCTAAAAACAATTTAATTGAAAGGGGGCTTCAGTGGATGCACGCACCCCAATTTCAATTGATTGTGTTTTAGCAACAGTTTTAAATTCTAAATAAAATTAATTTAGGAGACAAAAAACCAAGAAATCCAACATGAAAAAGTTAGCAAAAGAATGACCAAAAAATGACCCCGGCAATATAGCTATTCTTAGCTTCCAGCTTCGCAGCAATAATCAAAAGACGCCCCACCAATAGTCTTGGAAAACGCCTGAAATGGAACTTCTTGGAAATCGAACTTCTTGGAAAGTCTTGGAAATTGCCAGAAAAAAAGCCGCGATAGACGCTGGTGACCTTCCATGATTTGAAACAACTAAAAAAAATAAGATAGATAGATTGACCACCAGTCCTTTAATAGACCACTAGACTTTTTGGTTAGATTCGGACTGTCAATTTCATGAGACACATACGCTCTATAAGGAAAAACCCAAATGGAGCTCTTTCAAAATTAATATTCGAATTCGAAAACTCAAGACTCTTATACTCAAGAATTGGGGCATATACGTTTGACACTACTGTAGATGCACACTATTGACCTTTAACTAGTAAATTTTCATAATAACTTCATAAAATAAAGTTCATTAAGCAAGTTCTTAAGTCATTTTTTGAGGGAGGTAAGTCACGCAATTGACCTAAAAGCAGAAACGACGTCATGCACACAAATTTTAACTGCAAAGCAATAAAACTCACTCGAAAAATCAATTCCAAAAAGTCAGGTCGCAAGAATCTTCAATCATCGATGGAGACGAACTAAAAGAAAACCACGATGTCCCTAATAATAGCCGCTGCCACTTCAAGGCTATTTCAAAAGATAGCGCCCCAATACTGTATAAAGACCACATAAATCTTTTGAAAATCATAACCGACTACTGCCGGAAGAATTGCTCTCAAACCAGTTAAGCTCGAATCTATTCCACCCTGCTGCAGTTCGGGGATAACTAAATTCACTATGGGGGCTTCAATTGATGTCAGTAGAGGATATTATGTACCACTGTAAACATAGCCGGCAGATTGCCGGAAAACAGCCGCGGTTGACGCGCTGGACGCACATCGGGATTGAAACAGAAAAAGAAGATTGAAATTGACAAAAATTTTTCCTAAGTTTCAAAAATTGTTCCAATTCAGTAAGCAGTTTCAATTCTAAACCTATACCTACTTCAGCTTCAAAAATGACGGGTATTAAGCTGAATACTAATATCAGCTAGCAATCGCTCCAATGAACTTTGATAACCTAATGCACTATGACTCAATGACCGGGCTTCATCGGTTTATCCCACTTCTTTTGATTTTGCTCTATTGACATTGACCGTATTCACCAAATTACGTAATTCAATGCGTGAAAGAATTTAGAATCCATTCAATTGAGTGACGTAAGTCAGAAGTCAAACGTGAAAATCATGACTTAAGTAAAACGAAAAACGTGATCAAAAGGTAACGCCAATTAAAAAAACATCGCAGTACAAGTCCTGACGTGCAATTCAAAGAAGTTCCATTGACCAAACAAAAACCAGACCCAGAATGGACTATGAATGAATGAGAAACCATTTCCAAAAAATCAGATCAAAAGTTTTTTATAAAATCAATGTCAAAATGCCGATGTGAACAAAAACCACAAGCAAGAAAGAGAAATTTGGTTCAAACAAAAACCTAGGCCTAGAAAAAATTAAGAATGGATTGGGAAAACCATTTAGAAAAAAACCAATCCAAAAAATCGAAAAACAGTAAACATCAAAGTGAACATAGCCGGCAGATTGCCGGAATAGCTGCGAAATAGACTTGCGTGCCGTAAAATACAGATGGAAAAAGATACAGAAGTGAGTTGATAATAGTTATCGCCGCCGCCTATAAAACTTACAAGTTTATTTCAAAGGAGGTTGTTTTTGGGTGCAAAAAAATTTCCCTGTCGCGTCTCGAACCGGCGATCTCCGGAATAACAGCCAGTCGCCTTAACCACTCGGCTGTCGGACCATCAATCTGTTTTCTTACAATCAACTTTGTTTTAGGAACAGATTCTGTTTCTGAATAACCGCAATTTAGGTCACGCAGAAAGCGTGAAATCAAGCGCGAAAAAGCCATTTAAGCAGCGCCGAGACAGAATGTTCTAGAACAAATGTAAAACGAAAATGAAGCGTCAGACGACGAAACAAAAAAAAACAAGAGCACCGCAATATAGCTACGCTCAGCTTACAGCTTCGCAGCTATAAAAAAAACCACTAGCGAGAAAGCGAATTTTTGTTCAAACGCCAGTTTCTCACTCTACTTTAAAATTAGAGTGAAAAAACTTCACGCCGCAAAACCTCTAGCTTTTTTTGCTCCATTTCCTGTTTCGGCGTGACCAAAATCACTACTCCATCTTGACTTCAAAAATCATGAAAATGTGTAAAGATCATAAAAAAGACAGCGCCCCAATACAATTCAAATTCTTTGAATTGTAAAAAAAGGAGAGCGCCTAAATAATAGCCGTTTGAGAGGCTGATGGCGGCTATTAACAGCTGCTGCCACTTTTGAATGAGAGAAATTTAGATCAAACAAAACGAAGAAGTCAAGGGCGTAGAAGTCACTCGAGTAGTCAAAACGGTGAAGCGAAAAATTTACAAAAAGAACAGATTTACAATAATTGCTTCAAACTTCGTTCGATAGCAATCAAAAAGGCAATCAAGTATTTCGCTGACCTTGCTTAGCCATTTCGATGATGGGGTGTTCAATTGGTTGAACCTCTTGCACTGGCATTGAAGCATTCTGTGTGAACGTTTTCGACTTCAGAATACCTTTACACTGCTTGCTCTTGCACATAGCAGCGAGGTCATATGCCGTGCGATTATTCACATCCACGGTATTTGTATCCGCTCCTTCTTTCAATAGTGTCTCAACCAGCTGTGTCCAGTTGAAAATTGCACTTATACTGAGGGGTGTTTGGCCATTATAGCAGTCTTTCCTTCGCAATGCCACTGAGTGGAACGCGTTCATCAGTTCTTTCAATGCATCTATGTTACCACGTACACAAGCAGCTATCATCGGATTTAGGTACGACTCATTGGGATCTTCAGAGTGAGAGAATTGAGCTCCACTTTCAATAAGACTCCTGACTATCCTCTCATTCCCACTGTAGCATGCTAAGGTGAGGGCAGTACAGTTGCACCGATTTACTACGTTGATGTCGGCTTGTGATTGGATAAGAGCAGATACGATATCGCTATGACCGGCATAACAGGCCTGCATGAGAGGGGTCCAGCCCTCATCATTCTGTTTATTAAGTGGAGCTCCTCGTTTTAGGAGGAACCGGACTACATCCAGAAACCCTGCCGCACATGCATAGTGGAGAGCAGTGTTGCCTGAGTCCTCTTCGTTGATGGCTGCCAATAGAGCACCCCCGACGTCCTGGTCTAAGTAACTTGTGACGTCATTCAATCGACCACTTATACATGCAGCATGCAAGGCGGAAACAGAACCTTTCCTGTGCTGGAAGGCCATTTCAATTTCAGTTCATGTTACCATTGGCACTGAAAAATATTCGTGAAATTTCGATTATAGTGAAGCGAAAAATACAAACTATTCAATTCCATAACCATGTTCCCAAATAATATTAATCATTATAAAACAGCTTTCATAACCAGTAGCTAATTGGTTGTATTCGCCAGGAAGTTAGTGAAAAAAAAAGAAAACAATAAAGTTTAATTATCTAACTACGGAAGCACCACTTGGATTCATTGGACACAAAATTTACTAAGCAGCTACTTAAATACAAATTTGTAAAATATCAATACTACTAGAATGGTTGCATTTGATAGAAACAGCAGTTAATTGTACTTATAAGCCTGAAAATTGGTGATAAAATAAACACTGATATTAATATTCTGGCACGCCATTGCGACTTCATCATAAAAATTCCACTGATGGAGTCAGGTAAACTTGCAGAGAAACGAAGTTCAGGCGTTATCACAGTGGCCTTGCAGCATGTAATCCTGTAATTGCTGGTGTAATAGAGGGCACATTGGTCTTCTCACTATGACCCCATTTGCGCAATGTAGCTTCCCTGGTCATTACGTGTGTTCGCTCATGGACAACTTGGTATCCTCCAGACACTTCCAACTGGCTCAATACCACTATGATCTGTCTGTGAAGAGGCGGAATTGAGTCGAACGTCAACAAGTGACCTCTGGTGGCCACTAGGTTGAAACTATTCATGCAGTCGTACTTTATATGAAGGTGAGATTCAGGGTTCCTGTTTTCAACTGCAACAATCAGACCTGACCATCCTCCGCTCACGTGGTACAAACTGCACCCAGTCCCTACTAAAGTAACAAGGTTCACTTTATTGACAAGTTCAATAGTGTATATTCTATTCAGTCCTTTATTTTCACATTGAACTAATTGAAAATGGAGCTCGAAACGAAAAGGAGCAAAACCTTCTTTTTACGAAAATGGCGTTTTTCTCGTGCTTAAAAATTTTCTAAATTTATTGATATCAGAAGCTAGGAGACTTTTGTGGTCAAGCTATAGGGCAGCGAATAGACAACAAAAACTTCGCTCCTTTCGCCAACTTTTACGGCTTTGACCTCTCCAAAGCACTTAAGTCTCATTTTACTTTTCTCCAAACCCCACAAATGATGTGCTGACAAATTTTCCCACCAAAATGAGGAGTTCAGCATACCTCATTTCAGGCACACTTTGTAATTTTAGCCTTCCAAAATTTTTGGTTGCTCAACAAAAACCCTCCCGAACACATGTTTACATCCTTGGTATCAATACTATCAAAATGTACCCATAAAAACCATTGTTTTTCTTTATGGGTGAAAAAAATAGTTGACCACACCGGGATTCGAACTATTGACCTCCACCTCCATCAACAGAAGCACCAACCACTCGGCTATCACGCCCTTCCTGCTGCTATGCTGCAATCGATCTTATTTTAGCAACAAGCTTTACTAAGGAGTGAGAGTAATAGAGATCACTCAAAATTGAAGAACGAAAGCGTGAAAAAGTCAATTGAGCAGTCAAAGAATGTTCTAGCGCAAAATGAAAAGCGCAAAATGGTCAAGCCAAAAATTTGCATTAAAAAAGACCGACACGTTTACAATAATGGCTACGAACTTCGCTCGAGAGTAATTAATCATTAAAGATTGATACTTTTTAAGCAGTAATCTAAGATGAGTCACTGATGAGACATCTTCCCATTGTAGCTTATGGAAAGATGGTAACCAATCAAGATCTTTCCCCATGCATCCTGAATCTCAAAGTTCAAGAGCGATTGGACAACTATTTTTAACTATCGATAAATCACTTTCTATCGGCCAGGAAAATGGAGTCAACATTCTCGTTGAAAATGTCGCTTGCAATAAACGGGAAATTTTTAAAACATTTTTGTGGTAATGGCTCCAAGGAAAAGGCAGCATGTCGTAAGATCTCATATTTCTGCATCAGAATACATCTCTGTTAAGAAAAACTGTCATTTTCAAAAAAAAAAAACGATTGTGTTTTAAATACATACGATTTCTGAACAAAAATGGGTCTTTCGTGGTATTAAATTAAAATGGTTGGCATCAAAAATGATTGCCCAATTATTTGTTAACTTAAAATTCAAAAACAGTTTTACCATTGACCATTTCACTAGGAAAATCCATTAGTTTTTAAATGTCGGTCACTTTTTACATTTTTGGAGCAATATTATTTTATTATACATTTCTGACTGTAAAATGGGCATGGCGTCATTTAATGATTGGAGGTCCAACAAGGAGGCCCTGTAATGTGCCTCCGCACAATAGATGCAAATATAAATTGAAATTTAAATATAATATAATTTAGCAAAAAACCAGCGGAACTGTAATTACGATCCCTCGGCTAAATAGTGGCAGCCCGTCTCTATTGTAGTTTAGAAAATCTATCTCAACAATGTTTAGGGCAATATTTTCAAGAATTATGGAAAAAATAGTTTAAGATTTCTGAAATTGTGCCATTATTTATCAAAAAGTCTAAATTTTTCATCAAAAAGGCTAAATTTTTCTCAAAAATCAGCGAAATATTAGGCAGAAAAAGTCACACCAAGAGGTCCAGAAAGGCTTTGTCATCCCAAAAAAAGAATTAAACATCGCTGTGCTAACATATTTTAGCTAACATTTGCAAAACAGAACAAAATTTGAGCAAAACATTAAACCAAAACTATAAACCTCAATAAATCCCCGAAAACGAAATCCAAAAAAACCTCCAATTAAAACATCCTACGCGCGAGCTTCTCTCCGACCTTTCTACGTGAAATATATCGACCAAAATTGACAGAACAAGAAACCCTGTTGAGCACATAAGTTCCTCGGAACAAATCGAAAATGGCCAACACTATTAAAAAAGCCTTCATTGTTGTGATAAACTTATTAAATAGTTTCATATTGGCAATGATGATGACAAATGGACACCAAAACAGCCACAGCCAAGCGTATCAAACTATCCCTCCTCCTTTGAGCTATCTGGGAAGAACTCCGGTTGCAAAAGGGCCCAAGCGAGGCTGTACGGAATTGAGTCCTGTAACCGAAAACCCCGACGCCAACCTAGAAGCTATTATTCAAAATGCCAATAGAAATGCCATTCCGGACATCATGGCTCAAATGCAACAGCAACTTGAAGCATCAATCGCACGTGCTGTCCAAGATTCCCTTGGACAACAAGTCCAGACAGAAATGGTTGACCTCGAAAATAGATGCTACTTCAAAACACTGTCGGAAAGTGATGTGCACGAGTCGTACAACAGGCGAGATAATGTAAAAATTTTCAATCTGAAAATGGACGAGGGCAAAACACGTGAAGAGTACACTGAGACTATTGACAAAGTACTGGAAGTCATTGATCGAGTCGAGTCAGTTGTTGAGGCCTCAGACATTTCAATTGCTCATCGCCTGCCTGGAAAACGCAATCCTATCATTGTGAAGTTCAATAGAAGGGTGGCAAAACTGGACCTTCTGAAGAAGAAAAAGAAGCTAGCAGAGGTGGACGACATGAAATATATAAGTGTGGTCGAGGATATCACCAGACCCAGATTGAACTTCTTGAATGTTATGAAAACTGACAACCGCATCAAAAGTGCCTGGGTGCGTGAAGGCGTACTGCACTACATGTGGAACAACGACACTAGAGTTTATAAAATTTTCGGGTTGTATGAAGGTGGCTCAGTGCTCAACTACCCCCTCTCTGACGTTCTGGCCTGTTTCAATGGGGTTTTTCCCGCAAACAATAACTCACAAGTCTCTTGAACCCCTCCATAAACCCCTACCGTCCCGTGATAAACCCTCTACATCTAAACCCACCCAGATAATATCTATTTTGCATTTAAACATCCGCTCAATCAGGAACAAACTGCTGGAATTGGAATCTTTTATATATGAACTTGAATCACTTCCCAAAGTCATATGCCTTACAGAGACACACTTAGATGATGATGATGATACTTCTAATTTTCGCTTGCCTGGATACTCGAACATTGAGGTGAAAAATCGTAACAAGTACGGCGGAGGGGTGATGATTCAAGTCCATGAGAGTGCGACGATAAAAAAAACCTTGCAAACTCCATTCGAGGCGGCAATATGTGTTGAAATCAACAGCCAATCATACACATTTAAAACTTTGGTGGTTTACAGTAAACCTAGAACTAACAAAAACCAGTTCATTGAGTTACTTGATGAATATCTGCAAGGTAATACTTCTGCCACAATGCCTTTTATAATATGCGGGGATTTTAACATCGATACAAAATCTCAGAATTTGATAAGCAGTAACTACGTCGATATTATAAATGCAAACGGCTTCAGTCTGTTCGATAGTTCGGATCGTCCAACTAGAGAGACTGATCATTCATCAACCTGCTTAGATCATTTCCTCTATCAAAATATTCCTTCATTTAAATCAAATATCCTGTTGCATCAAAACATCGCAGATCATCATCCTATTCTAGCTAGTTGGTTGGTCAACGACCTCGATCAGACTGACGCTCAGTGTAAATTTCGAAATACAAAATTTATTCATGATGAATCTCGGAGACAGCTCTTCCTGCATGAACTCCAAGAACACCTGAGTCTCAGGGAAAATGAAATATTAAGTAGTCGTGATCCAAGCCTTGCTTTTGAAATCTTTAACTCGAGTTTTATTAAGGTCTTTGATAAGTTTGCCCCAATGCAAAATGAAAAGGAAATCAAATCAAATAACAAACCTAAATGGTTGACAAATTCCTTGAAAAATCTTAAAACCAAGCGTAACAAAGCTCATAAAAAAGGAAAAATAACCCCAATAAACAAGATTATCTGGCGAATTTCAAAATTCAGCGTAAAAATTTCGAAAACGCATACAAAAAATCAAAAAAATCTTACTATGCAGATAAGTTTAAGTCTTGCATTGGTGATTCAAAGCAAACTTATCATTTACTTAAAGAAATCAGTGGCAGAAGTACGCACTCAAAAAATATTCCTATTCTATCCTCTTATGAAGCGAACCAGTTACCCTCTCTCGGTGACGTGGCAGAAAAGTTCAATCAATATTTTGTCAATGTACCTAATAAAATTCGTCAGTCGATCAATAACGTGCCTCCTATTCCCATTCCAGACAATGACAAGTCTCTATATTTATACCCGGTCTCAACGTTTGAAGTTGAGGAGCTCACTGATAGCTTGGCTCACAAAGCATCATCTGGTGATGATGGCTTAAGTAATGTAATAATTAAATTATCAGCCCCTGTTACGGTTCGCTTCATGACACACATTATTAATTGTTCCTTCTCTCATGGCTTCTTCCCCGAATCGCTCAAGAACGCAAAGATACTTCCTCTACACAAAGAAGGCAGTAAGTTAGAAGAAAATAACTACCGCCCTATTTCACTTTTAAATGTATGGAGTAAAATTTTTGAACGTGCTATGTATACAAGGTTATACAACTTTTTTGAGCGATTCGGGCTCCTCTCACCCTGTCAATTCGGCTTCCGAAATAAGCATAGTACCATCGATGCTTTAGTTGAGTTAACGGAGAAAATAAGGGAAAACTGGAATGTTAAGAACATAAGCTGTTTTTTTTGGATCTACGGAAGGCGTTTGATACACTTGATCACACAATTTTACTTTATAAATTAGAAAGATATGGAATAAGAGGTAATGTTTTGTGTTGGTTCAAATCTTATCTCGGGAGCCGAATGCAGAGAGTAGAAGTCAATTGCATTTCCTCGCAATGGTTGAAAGTACAACATGGAGTACCGCAAGGGTCTATACTAGGCCCCCTGCTTTTTCTTATCTACATAAATGACCTACCACTTCATTGTAAACATGCTCAAGTCCTCCTTTTTGCAGATGATACAAATCTTACGTTTCTTAATAAGTCCTGCGAGGAAGTGCAAAGTGAAATTGATAATGTTAAACACTGGCTGGACGCTAATAAACTTTGTTTGAATATTAATAAGACCATCCAATTGAATTTGAAGTCAAGCGAAAATAGGTTTGATATTGATAACAAGTACATTTCCATTGAGCCCGTATGTAAATATCTCGGCATTTTAGTTGACTTCAAATTTTCCTTTGTCTCTCATTTATCGGTGCTGAAATCGAGACTCTCTAAACATTGTGGTATTATTTCAAAACTTAGGCATTATGCCCCGCGTAACCAGCTTATTGATTATTATAAAACGAACGTAAGTTCTATTATCCAATATGGCATACTGGTCTATGGGTGCAGCAGCTATAGCAACCTGTTGCCCATTTACAATTTACAAAAGAAAATACTTAGACTCATTTATTTTAGAAAAAAATCAGACAGTGCTAATGACATCTTTGTTAAAAATAATTTACTTAACATCTACCAGCTTCATATATACGAGTTATTCAAGCTAGTTTTGAAGTCATTAAGTGGATTACATCGTGAAAGTTACCTTAATTCTTTGTTCTCGTTTTCGCCATCGAGACCTACGCGAAGTGCATCAAAAACATTACCAATGGAACCGTCTTGTAAGCGAATGATTGAAAAACGATCAGTTAAATTCAGAGCCTCGAAGCTCTTTAATACATTGAGTAAAGCCGATGTTCTTCCCTACAATATTATTGGATCAAATGAAAAAGTTATAAAAAGTTTTTATCATAAATTTAAGGATACATTTTTGGTTAATAATGATGATATAGTGAAATACATCTTTGAATAATTTTTCTAGAAAATTCCTAAAGAAAGACGCCTTGGATAAATGCTATCAGACATCTGCTTTGGGGATGGGATTTCTTTGAAAAAATATGAGCTCTCAATTCCTTCTGGTTTCCGAGTTATCGCAATTTTTCAAAAATTTTTGAATTTTTCCGGCTAAAATTGCTTCTGAAAAACTTAATAAACATTTTTTTAAACCGAAAAATTTTGGAGGCCTGATTTATGCCTCCAGTAGGTTTAACGAGTTTTGAGCTTTAATTAGGCTGCTGTTGATTTTTGTTGAATGTAGCAAAAATATTTTAAAATTTTTAAATTTTTTTTCCATTTCTTCATTTTTCTGTTTTTGTTATCATAGGAACTTCTTTGTTGAAATAGTCCTACTGCCTAGTTTACAGAGTCTCTAAGGGCAGGGCGTGTGGGTTTAAATACCCGTTGCCTGTCCACTTTGATCATGTTTGTACGAGTCAATATTTACGTTTATTTTTGTACTTGCTGTTACTTATTTGGTACTTGATCAAAGAAATAAATTCTTTCTTTCTTTCTTTCTTCAAAGTGCTTAAATCTTTAAATAACAAGTGATGTGGGAACATATTACCTAATATCAAATGAAACAGATCAAAAGATTGCCCACAGAATGCTGGAAGAAATGCAACAGGGTTAACCTAATGCAAGAAAAAGTGCAATGATTTATTCAGATCACATTTGGCAAATTGAATGCAGCCACTTATTTCATTACCTTAGAGCTGTCCAAAAATAACTTTTCCGTCTCATGAACACACGATAGCAAACTCCCCAACAACCCCCAACAAAAGTCCACTCATAACTGCTCCTCTTATTTTATACCACTAAATTGTAGAATTTGGGTTGAACTTAGAAACGCCCGAAACAGATGAGATACCAGCTACTTGAAATAAGGACTCTAGGAAATCAAACAGACCCTAATTTGGACATGGTCCTCGGGACGTTTTCAAATGTTTTCAAATGTTCACTTTTCAACCCATTTTTCTGGTTTAAAGTGGTCAAAGATACTAACTCTCCTGTCTTTGCCCCGTTTCCTGAAGTGTATACCAGAGACTGTCCGCCAATGTGTAAGAGCCCATAAAAAATCTATCTACAGACACTGGAGACATAGAATGGAATGTTATTGTGAAAGCAGGCATGTCACTTTTGATTTTCTGCTTTGTAGGAATGCTTTGATCACAGTTGTAATGATTGAAAGCAATTGGCACCACTAAATAAACTCCGGGTTCATATACATAACTACAACTGACGAAAGATCTCAGTTGCCGCTTGCTATACGTTGTCAGCTTGATCGGAGAAAAATTCTGATCATTGCATCTGATCACCAATACGGCCAAGTCTAGACATCTGATCATGTTCTTCTGGCGATTGTTCTTCTGAAACGCCGTTACTACAACTTCAGTAGGCGCAAATACGGTTAGTATGCCCATGTGCTGCATTGTCGTCGCTAGTGACGGAAGAGCTCCATTGATTCTTGCCAAATTCCAGTCATGATTCAGTCTACACAAGTCAACGCTATCGTAAAATGTAATAAAATTCTTGTAATCAATCCAAAAAATTCCTTCTCCAGCACCATATCCATTGAGTTTTTCACGCATTCCATTACTTTTCATTTCTGGCGAGTCATCAGACCAGGCTCCTTTCCACGAAAATTTACCCCAAGGATTCCGTAATCGTACCAATCTCGTATTTTGCACCAATCTGACATCCAAAATTGAGTAAGCATGGTGTGACTGCAGTCCCATAGATAGGAATACTTGTTTATCAACATTCATATAACCACTCCCACACGAGGCAGCCATGATATGTCCAGCTTGCATTGCACTTAGAAGCTTGGCCCAAACAATATCATGATCGGGGTCTTCCTCGTACTTCGATTTCTTCAGCGATATGGTTTCACAAGGCGCGCCAGTCAATAACGAAAGACCTTCCAGACACTTTCCAGCAACCAATGCTTCGTAACTTCCAAACAACTTTGCACATGCCTTTTCCACAAGCGGCACCCAAAGCTGGCGACGACGACAGTCAGAGTAGAGTAATCGACCTGCTTTGTCACAAGGTAGCATATCGTCAACCATGACTAACATCCAGGTACCCTCTCGACACAACCGCACTTCATAGACACCTGTAGGGCTATACTCAGCAACAGGGAACATTTGCTGTAAAAAGTCGGGTTTTTCAGCAAGAACTGCCAGTGAGCTTAGCAACCAACAGTTTCCGAGAAGTCCCTGTATAATGTCGGAGCCTTTGGGATTTCGAAACACTGTCCATTGAAGGTTGCACCTCTCGCTCTCTTTAAACTCTCCAGGCCTTCTCCAATTGTAAACGTTTTCGTCTCTTCTGAAACAAAATATTGTACGTGCGTAACTTAGAAACTTCTTGAAGAGGTTTCCTCTTTGCACCATTGAAATTTAATACAAAAACTGAAGAAGAAAAGGTACTTTATTATTTAGCGAGCCATTTTAATTTTATAGCAAAGGTTGCCGTAAAAGATTCAATTCCAAAAAATCTTTAAGTATTTTTTCTCAAAAACGTGTGTATTGGCGGCAAAATAACTTCAAAAATCTTTCCAAGTTCTCGTTCAACCAAACAAGTAAGAACACTTAACTTTGGTTATCAGGCAACAGATTTATTACTTATAACGAAACATTGATGATCTATAATGAAATTTCAAATCTAGTGTAACAACTAGTGCATCATGTGTCCAGGCAATTGAACTTAGTCGAAGAGTTTTCAATTGAGTTTTAAGAACACGCGCTAAAAATATGTACGCAATAAAACTACTTTTTATTGTGCATATATCTACATTTTTGGGCATTTCTTGTCGCCCTCCAAAGTTTTTGTTCGCTCGCCTTGTACAAATTTGCTCGCTGAGTACAATATGTATGAGCCCTCTCGCATTTGCAAAATTTTGACGCAATCTCAGGTGTTTAAAAAAAGAGCCTCAAATTTTACCCTATAAATCTTTGAATAAGTTAGAACATAATTAAAAGCTAGTCCGCCTTCGTCTCGTGTCAGGGTACTTAGTCCTTGGGGCGAGTAAGATTTGTGTTCCAACATATACTTAACAAGGAGGCTCGTTAATGTGCGTTTGCACATGATGTTCCGACCCGCGCACATCTACATTTTTGACTTAACTGTCTTTTGAATTACATTTTTGACAAAGAGATAATCAAAAATAGATGTTTGAGTTTTACAAAAGTGTTAAACAACCAAGATGATAATTGAATAAATTAATGCCATGCCTCATTACAACAAGATCTGTCATTAAAAAGTCTAGAAAAAAACAACCAAAAAAGCCAAAAAAAAAAATTTAACGGCAAAAACTCAATATCTTAATTTAAAGGCACCTAGTAACAACGTAAAATTACAATCAGACAAAATACTGGCTACTTAAGTTTAATTTTCTGACTACACATCAGATGGGGTTAATGAGACTAGATAAGTCTTAAAAATAATTAGCTTTAACGAAAAAATTCTTGATAAATTTAATAAAAAGTCATAATGAAACCAATCGCACCTGTCTTTGGTTAGACTAAGCCATAGAAACGGACTAAAGATGCAAAAAAAATAAAAAAAATACGAAGAACAAATTACAAACATTGCGAAAACACAAATTAGTGAAGCCATTAAAATCATTAGCTATTATCTGAACATTAAGTATTTTTATTTCAATTTCTATTTCTACTAATTCAGCTAAAAATATACTGAACGAATAAATAGGTTCAATTGGGCCACATTTGAAAATCATTGGGATCTGTTATAAGGCGATCGTGCTAAAGGAAGAGAAAAAGAAACAAAAAAATACCACTCACAAAACTTTTATAGAAACGCACATTGGCCAACATACAGAACATCAGTTACGTCATAATATCAGTAAAAACGTTAATTTTTAAATTAAAAGGAATTGTATGGAACCTCTCAATGATGAGATTAAATTATAAGTTGACGATAATTTTTAAGACTATTCGCAGTAAACTGACTGCTTCGGGTAACACCAAACAATCAATTCACAAAAACAAGCTAAGGGGACTGGTCAGCTTTTTACCGCTAACTGAAGAATGAAACAAAAGCAAAAAACAGCAAATTCAAAAACAAATTGAGCGAGAAGTGTCGAAGCCGTTAAAAAAAGGATCTTTTCAGTCGGAGCTTTTCTACTTTCAATTAATCTTTAACAGCAATGGGGTTCTTCTTTTTAACAACTTGACTCCAAAAAATCAATAAACATGAACAAATACATTAAAACCACGAAATGTTTGAGAAAACCCGTAGTATCAACGTCATTAAATTCAATAGCTTTCAACGGAAGCTTATAAATACGCTAAGTTATGCCTCGATGAGACAACAAGGACGTTTGCTATTCATAATTCATCAATATGACATTACAAAAAGTCATAGATAAAGAAAACAACAAGAAATACAGGCAAAATCTTAAAATTAAGTAGAAAAGTGCAAGTAGTAAGTGTCGAAGCGATTTAAACCATAAGTATTTTCCAATAAAAAAAAATGATCCATGGAAAATCATCTCCAAGCCAATGCAACTATCTATATTAGGATAATCTGTCAAGATTCCAAAAGAAAACCAAATGACCAAATAAAAATCTCCAAAAATCAAAAAAAATTACGAAAACTCGTGCATCGAAGTCATAACACTAATAGTTAGAAGATGAAACACCTAAAGAGATTGATTTTGATTAAATTAATAAAAAGGGGTCCAATCCTTACTGAGACTTTGCAGTTCACGAAAATAATCTTGGTTAATTTTCAAAAAAAATTTGAAAGATTTTTAAGTGTTAACAGCCATTAAATTCAAGAGCTTTCAACAGAATTCACTAAATACGCTCAATTAGAGCATATGCCTCAATTTGAGTATGAGGATATTTGGCATAGGCCATCAATAAGACGTCACAATAGGTCTTATGACTATGGAAACAACAACAGATACAGGCAAAAACCAAAAACTCAGTAGAAAAGTGCGAGAAGAAAGCGTCGAAGCCATTTAAACCAAGTTTTTCTCTGAAACTTTATCCAAGATCCAGTGAACGTCTTCTCTAATCCAATGGAGATTTCAATATCAGGATAATGTGATAAGATTTCAAGAGGAACCAATAAGAAAATATCCAAAAAAAATTTTTTTAATTTTTGGAAAACTTGTGGCATAGAACTAGAAGTCATGACCCAAATAGTTAACAGATAAAATTCTAACCAAATTAATTTTTGTTGCAGTAGAAAGGAAGGGTCCCCTGTCTATTGAGACTGACTTACAATTCACGAAAAAAGGTTTATGATCGGTTGATGTTAAAAAAAATTTCTCGAAAAATGATTTGTAGTCTTACAGTCATTAGCTGTCCACTGAAAGCTCTAAATAGGTTCAATTAATGCTTATTAGAAAAGCTATTGCACTTTTAATCAACGAGTCAATGGCATAGGACTCCAAAAAATTTAGTAAAACATTTAAAAGAAAATCAAAATTTCATTTAAAATTACGAAAACTCAGAGTCGAAGCCAAAAAAAACACAGCAATTACTTGTTTCGAAAAAATCTTTTTTTGTTTCGAATTCTACGCTGGACTAGATTTTCAATGCTACCACTTACATTTCTCAACGATGAATATATCGATCGGCCAAAATTGTCTGAAAAAAACCTATTTGAGTATATAGTTCCTCCCCCACAAGTGGGGTCGGAACCATTAACAATTTTGGTAGTCTGCATTACAAGACACGTCTAAATCGTTTTTTGACGCCTTAGAAAGTAGTCAATTAGTTGGAGAACAACTTTACTCAGACTTTCGTTTTCTATCGCATTTCCTACTTTACTTTAAAAAGATCATTACAATTAGAATCTTGACGCCAGTTAGAACAAATTTTGGCAGTTTTCTACTATTTTCTGAACTCCAACGTGGGGAGGGTGACCAGGGGAGTGTTGGGGGGGGGGGGCTTAGGGTGACTGAGAGGGTCAACCTTTTAAGATTAAGAATCGCCCTTCACGCCATGAAACTGTTTCCTCAAAAACAGCTTCGGTGAATCGAGTACTTGAAAACTAGCAAGGCGTAGCGCTGAGAGAGCTGCTCAGCCACTTAATGCCTTCCGCGCTTTATCTGCTTATGCCGTTTTTGAGGAAGAGAAGGGTCAAAGCAAAAATTGGTCCAGCGAATAATCTGGACAAATCGGTCACGCAAGACAACAGGACTAATATAATTGCTACAAACTTTGAGGTTAATATTTATCAACTTTACAATTTTCCTCAAATTTAAATTATTTTCTTTGTTTTTTTCATTTTCCTGTCTTAAGATTATTTGCTAGCCATTCGTAAAGTTGGTCTTCTAAGTGCATTGGAAACTCAGAAGATAGAATAACAGAAACACAGATACTATTCTATTGCTCTTTTGCTAGGTCGATTTGGCTATTTCCACACTTTTCAGTTAATTGCATAACTGATTTTGGCATCGAAATCAAACATTTGGAGACCATGAAAAGGCAGTCTTCTTTCATTTGTAAATTTTCAATGAGTAAAGTCTTTTTGCGGTTATCATTTTAATATAGCTGACATGTAAGAGTTGTACAGAGGAAATTTTTCATATTTTTTGCGGCTTTTTGTTTCGCAAGATACTAAACTGTATTTAAATTTCCCCCGATTCTAGTACCTCCAGGTGATAATAAAAATAGGGAGAGTTGATAGTCGGATATGGACAACTTCATTATAATCCACCTGTACGTTGTTTTTCTCAAACTTTGATGTTAACCTATATCTTTACGAAATTTAGAACATTAAGCGAGGGACGCAGAAAACGAATTTGTACTGTCTTGTGGTTTAAAGAGAAACTTTATCATTGAGCAGTACCATTATCATTTAAAAACCAAAAATTTATTTATTACCGTTGCGATAAAAACTTGAAAATATTACGCCTTGAAGTATATTTGTACATTTTGTTCACTTCACAATATCTTTTCTGTTCTGTTTTTACCGTACTCCAGATAGTGATTTCAATAAATGCCATCTTTTTCTAGTTTTTTGCCATCATTTCTTTTGGAATTTCTACAGTTTCAAATTTCACGCTCCAGCCTTATTGAGAAATACTGGGGGTCGGAACATTACGTGCGTTCGCACATTGACGATCCCGCGTGTTTGATTTACCGTAACCTGCATTAATTAATTTTTTAACTTTGCTCTAATTAATGTGCTGGCATCAAACGCTCGCGATGTGAGTTCTGGATGCTCTTTACACTGAAGCTGCCTGCTTAACCAAAAAGTATTCATACCTTTGAACTTCTTCATTCTGGCGGTAAGATCTCATCGCATGAACACCGTTGAAATACAGACTCTTCGGACTCGGAGGGAAGGAATCGTCCACAAACTTGGTGCCGGCCAACTTGCACATCTTAACAACGTCGTGAATGTCCTGTGTCGCATTTTTGATATCGTTAATTCTCCATTCACTGCCGAGTCGACTTTTCTGCCTCTGGAAACGAGGAGTCTGTGACCCGTCTGAAAAAGCACTTCCTGAAAACTTCCAAAAAATTTAGCTGAACTGAATCAATGAAAAACCAAAACTAGACCTAAATACGATCTAAATAGTCTTCCAGTTTATGCTAATCAAGTAATTTTCCTAAACTAATACCTAAAATTTCATCAAGAAACTAAATATTTGCTAAAACATTGATATTATTATTTTTATTATCGGTTTAAGCACTAATTACATACTCAAAAGTGCTGTACAATAGATTTCTTAGAACAAAAAACTTCTTAGCTTCTTTCTGAAGGCGTTTTCGTTTGGTAAAAATTTTATCTCAAAAGGAAGTCGACACCATTCGTGAGGGACTGCAAAACTGAATGATCTTTTTCCAAGAGCTGTCTTCAAAGCTGCAGTTTGAAAATTGTAAAAATATTAAGATCTTGTTACTTAGCCATTTCGAGATGCCAGCGAGTCAAGATAGTCTGGAAACCTCTGCGGATGGTGAACCGGAAGACGACCTATCAGAAAAATTGTGAACAGAATGCGTTTTCGTACAGGTAACTACTGCAACTGTCTAATAAAATCCGAAATTGGGGTGCCAGGTGATAGTCTAAAAATTAATCTGCATGCACAGTTCAAAATCAGTAGTAGTTTCGGAAGGAGAACGTCGGGCAACCCCTAAGGAAGCGAATTACAATAGTGAAACCTAGTGAGAATTAAAACGTGAGTCTCTGGTGGAGTAGACATTACGAAAGAAATAGTAACAACTTGGTCAAAATGAAATAACTGGCTTGGAAAGAGAGAGTTTATCATCTGAAACAAAACCCAAAAACTTCACACTATTCGAAAAATTAGGATCCATTGGCAGCTGAATATCACAGACCACGGAGCAGCTCTTCCACGAATTTTCATAAATTCTGTTTTCTTTGTGTTTAGCACCATTAAACCATTTTTGCAGAGTGGGGAATATTGAATCGAGTCATTGTTGTTGGTGTAGACAAAACAAACCAAGTCATCAGCATGAAAATCATAACTCATGTTGAGCTTCACAAATATAAGCTCTAATGGTAACAGATAGCAAGTAAAGAGAAGAGGGCCTAATACAGAACCCTGCGGAACACCACTTTTAACTGACTGCATTGAAGTAAAATTGTCATAAAACAAAACTTTTTGTGATCTACCA
This sequence comes from Convolutriloba macropyga, assembly GCF_964194025.1. Taxonomy (NCBI): domain Eukaryota; kingdom Metazoa; phylum Xenacoelomorpha; order Acoela; family Convolutidae; genus Convolutriloba; species Convolutriloba macropyga. The sequence goes on along the minus strand of NC_134468.1, from coordinate 38,176,573 downwards.
CTAATGTAGCTCCTGATAAAGCTGAGAACACGATGCCCCATTCGTATACTATTTTCAAGAACAGACAGAAGTATATCATGGTTAATTGTATCAACTGCGGCTGCTAAATCAAGGCCAATGTAAAGCGTGCTTTTTCTCAATTCTTAGTTTAGCATAACGTCGTTGGTTACTTTCAGGAGTGCTGTTTCAGTTGAGAAAAACTTTCTATAAGCACTTAGAAACTTGCATAAAATATTGCTATTTTCAAGATGATCTCTCCGTTGGAGTAACACAGCTCTTTCTAATAATTTCGAGATAGAGATTAGATTTGATATAGGACGATAATTCGCGCTAAGTCTTGACAGTCGAGATTAAATTTTTCAATGTAGGGTTTTAAAATCACTGTTTTCGAAGCCTGTGGAAAAACTCCATTATCTAGGCAGGAATTTCTAAGGTTCAACAGCACGGACAGGAAAGAATTACCAAATAATTCAACTACGGCATCACGTTTCTGTCGAGCGCAGACGTACTCCAAGAGGATTCTGAAATCAATTTTCAAGCCATTAAGAGATAATTGCGCCAAAAAACTCAACCTACTCCGTCTTATGCATTGGTTTCCAAGAGACTTGCTTGAATCAATTCATGCAAGAATGTGTTTAATTTTTGCTATGAAGAAGTTGATTTCGGAGGCTAGAGCTTGTTTGCTTTCTTATCTTGGCAACTGCCGTTCTTCTTTGCCTAAAAGAGATTTCAATAAATCAAATTTCTGCCGGTAGACCCATTTTTCTGAAAATAAGTTTTGAGTTTATTTCATCGGCGGATTTTAAGTCAATGTTCTCCGCCTTTCGAAGAGCACGCTCTGACTTTTTCTTCCTCCTCAGATTCAAAAGTTCGTCGTCAAAAACGGACATCTAAGTTGTCAGCGTCTTGTCTTATGCGGAATAAGAGTCTCCAAAACTGTTTCCTCTGTTGCTAGATAATTATTCCAAGCACTGTCAACATCTGCCGGGTGATTTTCCTTTGAAAAATTTAGAACAGCTACATAAAACTCAGGGTTGAACTTTCTCCAATTTCTGTAAACAAATTGTTGTGAAGGCTTACTAACAAAAAAATTGTTCAACCAGGAACAAGTTACTGAATGATCTGAATTGCAAGGAAAGAATTTGTTGTAAACCCAATGACATATTTTTAGAGGATATGACATAATCAAAAAGCCCTTCTCTTTTATGAGTTTCACTTTCTAAGTGCTAAACTAAGCTGAAGTCTTCCATAAGCAAACTCCATAGAGTTGAGGCATCATTGGTTGTCTTCAAACAGATATTCAGATCACCTAACCGAAGAATTTTGTCTTGAAGCAACCTTTTTTCCTCAAAGAATTGGGTGAAGTTCTGAATTAAAGATTTGACATTACCTCTAGGAGTTCGATAAACAGCGATTAATAGTAAAGTTTTTCTTTCAGCTTTAAGTATAATGAAATCGCACTCAAAAAAATTAGACAAAAAACTTCCAAAATCTTTGAATGGAGGGCCAGATCTGTAAAAAAGTGCAGATTCCTCCACCTCTTTTATTGAGTCTTGGGGCACTCTAAAATTAAATCCACGTGGATAACATTGTTGGAGTAGGAAATTGTCACGAGATGTATTATTTATCCAAGATTCCACACACACTCCAATATAAATTTCGTTTAATCCTAGAATGGCACTTAATTCTTTTGTCTTATTCCAAACAAAACTCGCTTTGTGTAGGAAAAAATTGAGCCAAGTTTTTTTCCGAAAAAAGGAGCTTCTTATTTTTAGTCATTTTTGATCAACACAATATAGCCATTCAAGTGCAGTATTGTTTAGATAAGATCTTGAAACTGTAACACTTCGGGCCAGAAATCGGGTGATTCAAATTTTTCATCATCGAACTTAAAGACACAGTCGAATGATTTAAGCAGTGACTCAGGTTTAGAAATCTGACGGATGTAAGATCAACATCGTTTATAGCACAGTACTGTTACAACAATGTTGTAAATAAAAGGAGGCTTAGTTTTCCCACAAAGATTTGCCGTCGCCTACGAGGTTCTTTGACATCTGATAATATCGACGAACTCGTGTTTGTTGCCGTCTTCAATTCCTTAGAAGACCATAGTTTTCTTTGGGTAGGTTCCCAAAACGAATTCTTCAGCTTTTTGTCTTTTGCTGCCGGGAATGCTTTGAGAGCTTGAAGAGCTATCAATGATATTCCGGTGAAGTCCGGTTTTAGCCGCGTTCGTGAAGGGAAAGGCTGGATTTCTAAGCAAAGCCACTTCATTTCAAAGCGGAGCAACATCGCGGAGTAGTGAATTGACACATTTCATTTTCTTCTCCAAAGCTGACATTCTGTCAAAGACTGATAGCTCAGCAGCAAAGCTTGGCGAGCATGTCTTACACGACCAGAAAATCAATCCTAGTAAATTTGAACAATTCGTGATTCTTAAGCAAGCATGATGAACGTATATATATATTTGCACTTTTACACAATTCACATTTGTAGGTGGATTGCATCGCTGCAGAAAAATATTGCAATGTGGCTCAGAAGGCGGTGGGACAGGGGGAAAAGCCCGATAAGGGGCGGGGAAATTATTCACTCAAAGAGATGCTGAGAAATCTCACGCCAAATGTTTAACTGTAATGAGAATAAACTAAGGTAGCTAAAAGAACTGGCAGGGAAAAGGTAAAATTCTATCACGCAGATCAAGAATATACGGCGAACTCTCACGCCAAATGCTTCCACGCAGTAAACAAATACACAATTCTGGAAGATGTTTTTCTTCCGCGGGAATACACACAGAGCTAATTTGAAACCGATTTCAAATTGGGTACATAAGACAAAGAGGTCAAACAAAAACCGATTGCCATCGGATTAATTCCTCTCGAACGGTAGGCGGCGCAATTAATTCAGAGGGTTCTGCAGCCTAGATAATTTTTATGAATGCAAAAACTGAGGACGGATTCGAAGCCCCGACCTACGCCGCAATAGACTCAACCATTAATAACTTGGCTATCAGGGCTTTTTTTACAGATTCCTTTAGATTCGCTTTCATTTTATCAACAAATTTTATTTCTGAATAAGAGCAATTTAAGTCCGCGAGAAATGCAACCAAAATGTTCTGGAACAAAATGGTCAAGCCATCCCATTTTATCTTATTGCATTAAAAAGAACACATACATGTATAAAATTTGCCTCAAAGTTCGTTTGAGAGCAATTAAAAACAAAATCAATTTAAGAAAAAATCAAATTTACTTAGTTTTCCATATGCTTCAGCAGACATTAAACAAACAGAAAAATTCTCAAAAATTTTGCAATTTGCCTCAAACCCAGACAAATTAAGCATGAAAAAACTTGAGCATCGAAAAATTTCACTTCTACAAAAACTATCATTCACTCAGAAATTCGATTTTCAAAACAATTTCTCAAATTTTTCTGGCTCTATTTCCATCGCTATCAGATGTAGAACACGTAGAACAATTTCAGGCCTTTAACTTTAATTTTACTCTCAAAATTATTGATTTGAAGAACACTCTAATACTCTTTCTCAAATTGCAGAATTAGCAATCGTACCGATGGGTTCAAAACAACGGTCATCAACTTACGAATTCAGTCCAACACTATTTGGTTCTTTGTTAGTTTCTTATCTTAATAAAATCTTACAAAAATTCATTAAAATGATAAAATTAAATCAATAGCAAAATTGAGGAAAAAAGATTCTTGAGAAGTTACTAATAGTTGAAAACCAATTAATCAAACTTGATAGTAAAACAATCGAACCGAAGTGACTCCGCGAGAACTCCAGTTTAAATTCAAGTTAAGCAAATACTAACTTGTCAGAAGTCAAACTTGTGTAAAAAATATCAAAAACAACCGTTACATCTTCTTAACTTTCAATTATCACTTTACTCTCTCTATCTCTCTCATGCCTTTCCTTTTCAAGTAAGTAAGGTAACGAATATTTCATCCAACCATAAGACCATAGAAAATTAGCAAAGATTTACAAACTATTTATTCATCGATTAATTTTGAAGATTGCAATTTGTCCACGACACTGCGCTTCTATATAAATTTGCATTTCTATATAAGAACATCTTATAAAAGTATGTGCCCTCTGCCGATATAAAAAAGGTGCCTAAATTCTTCAGCTTTAATCAGACTAGTTGTTCCTAAATCGGAGAGCGATCTGTTCGAAGAGTGAGATGGCTGTATAGCTATTGGTTTCTTCGTACTTCAACGCCATTGGCATAACTCTTTCGTTTAACATCTTGTTTAGTACGAAATGTCTTAACATGAACTCCTCATTTTGTAATTTCAGTATCTGCATTTCTGCAGATGTAACCAGTAATAGTGGTCTCGCCATCACCTTCTGCCTTCAAATGATTATCAGCATTGGTTATTGCCTTTTTTGTATTCGGTGCACAAACATTCAAGGTTAAATTGTATCAAAAAAAATGTTAATTTCAACAGTTTTTGAAACCATTTGTTAAGCTAACCCGGTAAACTTTCTAGCCTAAGTTGGACTCTCTCAATCATTTCTCGCGTGCTTGAAATATAGTAGAAATATGTGGCATTTCATTTAGAGGTGGAATCTGTCAAAAGGTGCAACGGATCCGTTAAATTAACGCCAATGGAAGCGCTGTATCATAAAAGATATGAGCCCCGAATTCAAAGTTTATTTCAATCTTAGTGTCCCACATTGAATACAATCACACAGGTTTTGTAAGCTGGCAAATTTTTCCTACTCAAATTATCATTGTTACGGATTTCATTCGTGAACATATCAAAATGACCCTTTGCTGGTTTTCAGCCACTCGACCTTTCATAGATTCTTACTTAGCACTTTCTTCCACTGTACGCTGAACCTTGTTCATATTGCAGTTATGCAAAGCAGTAAAAATGATTTCCAAAACTTGGAGCCCTTCGGCAAGTCTCTTCAAGGAGCACCTTGGCGGTCTCCAAGGAGAATCCATTTCTGCATACGTAGAAGAGCTGCTCTATCTTATAAACGCATCTATTTCTGACTGAGAGAAAAAAGCAATTCTCGTGCAATCAGTTATCGGAACATACCAAGCTTCCGTTGCATACTCAGACGCATATCCGTGGGCATCGCAATAGTTATTGCTCTCGAAATCACTGCAGTAGACTCGGATGCAAATGGTATTGCAAGTTAGAAAATCATACCAAATTCACTAACAACAACATTAGTGAGAAGTCTTCCTTCACACTATGTTTAATTATGGTATGGTGGACATGCCAATGTTAGTTTGTGATTGCCTTTGGTTTGGTGAGTTGCAACTGACTCCAGATTTGGTTCAAGACAACTTTCACTACAAGAGTCATATGCGCAAGCCATAAACGTGCTGCTCGTTTCTCCTTTCCGCTTGTCTCAATCATCAAAAATGTTTTGAGAAACCTATTCGCAATTTTTCTCATGGTAGTGACTTCACCCAGAATTGTCATGTGTTGGCAGATTTTGCAATTCTATGGCTTTTTATTTCACCGTTGAGTGCTAACAGTGAACTTGTCATATTGAATTGTAATTCAAATTTTTGATCAAGTGAACAAAAGAGTAGAAGCCATAAGTTTACGAGAACTTGATAGGATTGCATTGATGGCATCTTTCTGTCACCTAGCGTATTGATGTATGTTTATTATCTGTTCTTTCCTTGATTCGTTGTCCTTCAGTTGCGGTGAGAAAATGAGGAATTTCTCTTCAATATCGCTTTTGACTTCCATCCGTTCAATTTTTTAAGGCGTCATAAAGTCATCTCGATTACAACTGCTGCATCCGAATCCACCAAAGATACTGCCAAATGAACATGCAGTTCCAGAACTTGCACTAAGCGCACCAAAAGCTATAAAGGTGCTGCTCGATCATCTCCGTTTGTCTCGATCATCAAAAATATCTTGGAGAAATCTATTCGAAATTTTTCTAGATCCAAACGCCCAAGCAGTAAATCTGACGGAAAATTTGCGAAATGTTGGAGGTCTGTGTTTTTGTTTGTTTTTGACAGTTTTGTATGAGCTCAAAAATGTCTGAACTGATATTTTCTCCAGGATTGTTCCAAAAAATTAGAGATGCTTCGTATTTTTATTTCTAGATTTTCAGGTAATTTAAGAAAATGGTACTAAAAACTCTACAATAAACTTTTTTGTCAAGAGCAAATTCTATCGATACGGTAATTCCATTCAATTTAGTGTAACTTCATCATCTTATGCTACTGTTGCCCCGACAGCACTAATTGTTGAGCCTAATAAAAAGTGAGAAAATGCTAACGCAGTCTGTTTCTCGAAGCTTCCAATTCTTTGCTTTGCCTCGTTTCGGTTGATTTGAAGTTGGTTATCGTCGAACTCGTAGTTTTTATTTGACAGAGAAGAAACAGAAGATCATGTAGTTTTATGTACATGGATATGGGGAGTATGTTGATTCGTGTGATTCTTGCTTTGTAGTTGTCCGTTGAACTTATCTGTCCAATTAGTGGATGTTTTCTGTACTCTCGAGAGCCTTGGGCTCACGTTTGGAGGGGTACCACACCCGAAATGCATAGGAAAGTACTAGTGCAACATTACCAAAAAAAGCATATAGCTTGGTTGGCATGTTTGCGATGAGTGAGCTGTTTCTCTGTAGTGCATAGAAGAATCTCCGGCCATTATTAACTCTTTTTCTGCAGTTTTCAGTCACGGATAAGTTCGATGACATGTTTAACCTAAGATCCTTTTGGGTTTTAACGATTTCGAGACTTTGGCTTTCTTCAACAAAAAATCTAGGTAAAAAAAACCAAAGAAAACAAGAGACAGTAGGCACTATGGAAACCAATAAGCAATAGATATGGTAACTGAGACTGATAGTAGCGAAGTTCAAGTATCGGGCATCTAAAATTGGGCTTGATAATTTCATCGCGTTTCCTATTTTGATTTTTTTTTTCGGCACTGATTCTGTTCACTTTGAACTGCTTCGCTGAGCAACTGCTGCTTAAAAACATTTTTAGCAGAACGTGCGAAGGATGATACTAGCCTAGAAGAGTCAGAAAAAAGAATTCATAAAAAATGTGCAAAATTCTGGAAACAATTCGAAGTAGAAAAGTTACCATCCTCGCCCTCCTAATTCATATTGTACATAATCATGCTAAGCATTCTGAAACAACGTGCAAAATATCATGAGAAAACTGACAGAAACTAAATCACCATCTAATAAAACTTTATTTAAGTTGCGACCCCAAAAAGCTGCTGGTAAAAGACTCTGCAAAACAGGTAAATTGCAAAAAAATGGCAATTGACAAGAAAGGGTTTGGTAAAGAGAAACTCGAGGAAAGGGAAAGCAGATGACGGAGAAAAAAAATTCTAAAAAGATCTCTACAAATACAAGATGCAATTTCTAAACCATTAATCTGAGAAAACGCTAGTTAAGTTCTCTTGTACATCAGACACCTACCAAATAATTCACGGAGAACTAAATTAAATATTGAAAGGACAAAAAACCTGACAGAAAACTGTTTCATTTATGTAAGTGGAAAGTGTCCTGTACACATTTCAAAATTCTTCCCAAAAACTATTCAGCAAAGACATTTTATAGCTTCGGATAGATCGGCCATCATACAAAAGGCAGGAGAAAAATATCAACGCGAATATTGGAAACTGTCAAGAAAAAAACCTGAAGAAAATTGTGTAATTGGGTTTAGAGCAAAAGTGCCACGTCTAGACTTCGAGTGTCACCTCATAGTAGCAACACCTAAAGAATAACTCTTAACTAAGAATTGACCTAGAAAAACTGCAGCGAGAAGTGCAAGATTGGAAGAGAGACAAAACCATACAAATCGTACATCAGTCGTAAAAAACTGCTCAAATTTATCCAACTTTCTTCAAAACATTTAAAAATAATCAAATAAACAAAATAAAAGGCCATCAAAACTGCTAGAACAACTGATTTCAACCACACGGCACCACAAATGCTATCAAAAACGGAATAAAAAATTGCTAGAAAATCTTGAAAACAAAAACTGGTAAAACATCTGGAAATACACTGTTAGTGTAACATTTACTTCAGATGATAAAACTGCTTCCAAACGCAACAGAAATAGTTTAGATAATTGTAGGAAAAAATTTTGATAGAAAAATGGGAGTTAAAACTTGAAAACTGCTTTAAAAAAATGCGCACATGATCAAAAAATTTACTTGCTTAGCGAAAATTTTTGCACACCTTTCTCGCTCTTCCTAAATAAATAAAATGAACAGAAAACCAATCTCTGTTCATTCCGCTCTTTAATTCATTCAGCCTTTTGACCAAAACACTTAATTTCCACATGAAGCATTGACTATTTCATCCTGTTTTACATTATAGATCAAAAAATAGTACCAAAACTTTTGTCAAAAATAGTACCAAAATCATGGCACAGCCATCCTTCAGTCTAAACAAAAAAGTGAGGAAAGATTAGAGATTTAAGAAATTATGATATAAAAAAATGGTCAAAATTATATATGAAAATGAAGTGAAAATAAAAATCAAAAAATTGTTGAATTTAAAATATTAAACGTCAGAAAAAAATCCGTTTGTCAAAACGCAAAAATAAACCACTGGATGTGCACAAAAATGTTTTAGAATTAAAAATTTTTAAAAAATGGACGAAAATAAAAAAAAAAGGTTTATGTGCACAATTTCATAAAACAAAAAAGACCCCACGTCCAAAAGAGTTGTTCAATGCAAAAATTGATTTAAAAACACGCTTCCATATAGACTGATTTTTCAGAAAAATCCTCTAGCAGATCAAAAAATGAAGCAATTAAGGGGGGAAAACTTGAAAACTAACTAAAAAGTTGAAACATTTGCCCATTTTACACCAGAAAAGAATTATTAGGCTGAGCTAAACTTTGCGGTGTCAGTTTCAAAAAGATACGCATTAATGCAGCATCGATCAAAACTATTTCCACACAAAACCAAGTTACAAACAAAAAAATTGAGTCAAATTGACGAAAAAACGACCAAATACGTTCAGCAATGTGCGTCAGTCTCTCGAACAATTTTTATAGTCAAAAACTCATTCACTAAACGCAGCCCATGATCAATTAACTTCTCTCGCTTAGAAAAAACCTATTCGATATGAAAACTTTTCTCCTTTTGCTTCTATGTCAAAATGCCGCATGAAAAAACTACTTGTAAAAAAAACAAAAACATAGCCGGAAGAATTCCGGCAAGGACTTATATCAAATCCGCCAAAAAAACTGGATTTTCGAAAAGCCAATATCCTTGTAAAAAGCATCAACATAACAATTAGGAAAATTCAATGTATATTTCATGTAGTAAAAGTACATATACAAACGAAAACAGTTAATTCAGGCAATGAAAACAAGTAATCCAACCACAAAACATCAACCAAGCCGTAACGAGCTCAAAATCCTTTGAAACGAAAAAAATGTAATATTGTTTTAATAAACTTGCTTCGAAAGAGACAACACTTTGAAGCGAAAGAAACTTGCATGCTTCATAGTAAAAAGAGCCTACAGTCATACAGTCATGACGCTTTAATGCAATTACCAATATATTCAATAAAACAATGGGCCAAAAAATGCGAAAAGCCTAAAAATCAGCAAAATGGTTGAAAATATTCGAATTAATCAACAAAAAGGCAAAAGAATCAATAAAAAAGTCACAGGAAAAAATTCGTTTGAGATCAAACTCAGACCCGAATAAAATTCGTAGACAGTAAATACCAGCCAAAAAGTTTAAACGGCATTTCAAAGAAATTCTCAGTGCCCAACTGTCAAATGAAATCAACTGCAATCAAAACTAAAAGCAACGAAAAACGCTAAAATCATTATTTGTAACAACTGATAAGAGAATACTTGATCATAACTATTGGTCTCAAGAAAATGATAGACAGATACACTAGAATGCTGAGAAAAAGGGCTGAGACAAAAACACCCGAAAAAACAGACTAGATCTTGATTTTTGAAAGTTAATCAAGTTTTTAAAAGAAATAGAAAACAATTACATTTCCTTATTTAACATATATAATATCCTCCTCTAGAGATTAAAAAGAAGAAAGATAGTTCAAAGATCGGAATTGCACTTATGAGAAACTCTTGTGTAAGGTTTCAAACACTGAACGCCACAAGATCTTTCAACTATTAAGATCCCCGAAAGTGCACAAGTCTTTCTAGTAATTAAATCGAAAAGACAAGCAAAAAAACTGAGAAAAACTAGCCAAAAATAAGGTCAAAATCGTTCAAACATGTGTACAATTCTATAGAACAAAAATACCTCACGCTATACGCTCCAAAATACGCAGTCATTTTGAAGTGTAACCAGAAGAAGGGGGTCCCTGCCAACTTACTACTCACACCATACTTTGAATAAACTGGCAACTAGCAAGAGAAAGTATCATTCCGGTCATGATGTGCGCAACCTTGAGGACACCTTTGAAAAATCTTTGGGAATTGGACAAAGTGCTCTACATATCTGGTAAAGTTACTTCCAGCCTTGATTCTTGCCTCAAACTCATCGGAAGCTTCAAGGAAAAAGTCCAATGCATCCAATGCTTTCCGGTGCACAGAAACTCGGTTCATGGATTGAAGTTGCAAATGCTTTTAATGATTTCTTTGCTTCGAATTTCAACACGAAGTCATACGAAACAAGGAAACCAGATGACAGCCAAAGTCTTATTTTCTTCAATGATTTCTGTGGTTCATTTAGCGACTCTGACATTCTTCAAGTAATTCTTAGCAGCACCACTTGCACTTATGAGACGCACGGCGACTTCCAGAACGGACTATCGAAGAGACTACCTCTATCTCAACAAGGAGACTTACTCTTCTCGATATACTTCGATTACGAGAAAGCCTTCGATTGTGTGCCACATTCCGTTCTACTAGTGAAACTGCAAAAAATTGGTCTGGACACGAATTATGTTTCCTTCATTTAAAGCTACCTCTTCGGAAGATTTCAAGCAGTACGAATCAATTGTTTTTCTTCGATATACACAAGAGTTTTGAGTGGCGTGTCCTAGGGTTCAGTATTTAGGCCCCTGCTCGTCTTGAATATTATCAACGGTCTGCCGTGTATTCTTTTGGACAGTATCATGTGGTTATTTTCTGATCCAGCGAAACTGGTATTCAGCTCCTTGAAATTCAATGATGATCATGTACGTTTCTGCAATTCGAATCCAGCAAACGGGATGTTAGTCAACGCGAAAAATAGCTGATCTATTTCTTTTGGGACTGTCGAGCCAATGTTAGAGTACGCCAATATCACAATTTGGCAACACAAGCGCGTGAAGTATCTCGGAGTTTATGTCAAAAGAAAGTTAAAAGGCACACTCAATGTAAAGTAACCAACAGCCGCAGAGCTTTCTGAAAGCTTAAGAATACAATATAACTTGGAGCACTACATCAAATATCAAGTACAAGCTCTACGACACCTATTTTGTTCCAATACTCTTCTATGGTTCTCAAATCTGTGTCTTCTCCCTAGCAGACCTCAGGGCTTTCGTTAAAACCCAAGAGAAGTGCTTGAGATGGGTTTACGGGAGTTCAAGAAACTACTTGGACTCTCCTCTCAAACAAAATTCTACCGATAGTCTTTCGAATCCATGTTGAGGACTGCCGACTGTTCATTCCCTTGGCCCGAAGGAAGCTATTGAGCGACTTCTGTGATAATAATGAAGTTTTCTCTTGGTGTGACGAGTATAAGGAGAAACAAGTTCAAACTCAAAAGTAAAGTAGCCCCCTGGATCTTTCTACGAACGGTTCATTAACACGATCAAGTTTTTCTATAGTCATTGGATAATCGATGATGGCAACTTGAAGATCAACAATTTTTTGCTCATCATTTTGGATCCATTATTCCATGTTTCAATACCTGTTTCCGATGTCCATGGTTTGTTTGTTGCAATTGCCCCACGCGTACGAGCTTTGTATATACTAAATAGAAATGAAATTCAATGACTTTTATTTGAAAGTCTCCCTCCCTCTCCCTCTCCCTCCCTCCCTCCATCTCTCTCTCTCTCTCTGTCTAAGGCGGCATTGATGCATGTAGTATCGAAGCTAAATTGCCATATGCACCGATTTTGTAAATTTCAAAAAAAAATCGTTTTAAGATCTAAAAATGAAGTAATTTAAACAAGCCAATAACTTTTTAAAACTGGGCAATATGTGCTCATTTAGTAATTGAAACGCTTTATTAGACTCTCAAAAGCACTGTGGTATCAATTTCAGAGTTTACATAATAATACAACTTCCATCAAAAATTATTTCTATAAAAAAATAAATTATAAGCAAAAAACTGGGCTAATTGGACGAAAAACTGCTAAACGCACTTTTGAAAGTCAAAAACTCAATCACTGATTGAAGCGCATGATAAAAAATTTCCTCGCTCATAAAAAATGAGTTTACACGGCAATTTTACTCTTCCGCTTTTAGGTCAAAACGCTGTCTGAGCGAATGATACTTCCGGTTTTAAAAAAACCTTAAGAAAACCAATACTCCACTTCGAGTTTGCTCTTAAGCCGCGCAGGTCAATCCATTGGACGAGTAGTGATCCCCTACTATGAGACATCACTGCATGGTATATAATTCTTAAGACAAGGCACTATAAATCTTTAGAGCTGCGTCATGAAAATAGAATTTCCATATAAACTAATTTGTTATGAACCCAGTCTTACCTCTCGCACTATGGCACTGCATGAACTATCGATGCTAGATGCCCGCTTGAAACCACGGCACCCTCTGAGGCATATGATAGCGCAGAAGAGCAAAACTTATTCTTGTGCGTATGAATGATTCGTCTTTCTGTTCAGCAATTTTGCTAGCTAGTTGTTTTATATAGCGCGTTGCGGAGGGGTCCTGCGCCCCCCATGCAGGAAAACATCAGCGGAACGAGTTACTAGTCTCAACGTCAAGTATTAGTCGCTCATACTTGTGGCACTTCATGGACTCTGTATATTTGCACGCCTCTACCGAGTTTTTCGGGCATGACTTGGCGAGTGTGTCAAATATCTTCACGTCGAAGACATAACGGCTAAACCTGGACCCCATAACCCATTCGCTTTATTGTCTAGTCGCGCGTTTTCAGCAGTGCTAGAAGTTTTGTGTAAAAAAGACTCGCCTTTATACACAAAACGGACTCTTCGAGACGTAAAAAGACCGATAGAAAACCACTACTTCTCTTCGAGTCGTAAAAACTAAGAGAAGACCAGTAATAGCCTCAGCTATCGCTTCGCGGCTATTATTAATTGCTTCAAATTTCTTTCAACAGCAATTAAACATGTTCATTGATGTTCTAAAAACAATTATGTCATTTTTGTATAGTTTTTCTATGCAACGTCTTGGTTTTATTAGCAAATGATTTGAACAATTCGATTCTCTTCGTTAAGTAACGCGTATTCTTTCAACCGGTGAGAATTAGTTATTACCTCCAGGAGATTGGGATCTGTTTCGTGAAGATGCCATTTATTATTCAAACGAAATGCAATTCCTGTTCTGAATCACCCAAGAGCAGTCCGGTGTTTCAACAGATATTCAAGTGTCAAAGAATTTAACAGTCAAGTTATCCATAGTCAAGTAAACTCAGTCTGAAAAAAATTTAACATTCAGCATTTGCCGAGCCGGTCTGAAAACCTTCGTTATACCTCAATTTATTTTTTTTCTTTTTATTTCTTCCCTTCAATAACAACAATAAAGGGCCGTGTACACCATCCGGCATCGATGGATGTAGGTCGAAAAAAGGGGCATGATGAGTAGCACTTAGTAGCCGGATGCTGCACTATGTTCTGGCACTAGTCAAACAGCAAAAGGTATCATATGCAAAATAAAGATAATATTTTTAAGAAGAATGAGATAAATGCAGGGTGATGTAAAATTGAGATTTGAATCGAACTTACAAGATGTTACTTGTAAGTTCTTCCATTTGAGCCCCCGACAGTTCGTTCTGCGACCCCATTTACAAAGCACGTGTCATTACATAGTAATTCATTACGTAAATATGGCTCGTGCCTCTGGGGGGAGGGGTGCAAATAATATGCACTTACAAAGCTTAGGGGCGCACAAACGGAAAAGATCCAACAAAAGATCCGACCAAAAATTAAAATCAAAGAACTTATGGCGAAGGTAGATGAGTCAAACTAACAGCCTCCCTTCTTCAACAGCAGCTCCCATTGAATCATCAACAATCTCGCAGGGCCTCAGTATCCTAGAACCTCTAATACAGAGGATGGAGCTCCTTAGCAGAGCGACGCTGATTTTTGTCCTCAGATATGACATAATGTCACCGTAGCTGCCCGCCCTTTTTTCGCGCAGAGCTTCGATGTCAGCTATTTAAGATCTTTTGAAGCTGATGGGCCAACTCCACCAGTGCACGCAAAGACCAGCGGACAAACTGACAAAACGTTGCTTTCTCAACATCAATTATTCTTTGTACATTCGTGATAGCTGTAGGCTTCACTACTGCTTTCGGGCCTTTTTTTTGAAAGGGGGCCTGAAAATTTTACATCAAACAATGTTTTGTTGAACCTGGAATCCCAATGTCCATCCCAAAATCCCAAAGGTTTCATCCCATCATGACAGACAAAAACTTAACAGATCAGCAAAGGAACCTCGAAGTTCATGATGTCTCATGTGGGTGCATCCTTCCGGACAACAAAGCGCATGTGCAAGAGTTAAATTTCCATTATATGACAATATTGAAGGCAACTTTACTGGGTCCCAACAATGACGAATTGGTGCAATCACAAAACTCGTTCTGCTAAGGTTTGCATATGACGTAGCGTTGAACCAGCTTGATGCTCCTCTTCAATAGCTAAGTCTTCGTTCTTATTCAATTCGCTCTCAATTTGTGTCTAATCTATTTGATATAAAAATATTTTCCCTTTCTAGTTTAAATATCATTTGCAGCTGCTTTATTTCGGCTTCGGTAGGGATTTTTTTTTCTTTTTTACGTAATTATATTCAATGGGCCGTGTACACCATCCGGCATCGATGGATGTAGGTCGAGAAATAGGGCATGATGAGTAGCACTTAGTAGCCGGATGCTGCACTCCAAGCTGTTCCCCTCCAGACAGTGTAAAGACGGCCCAGTCACAAAAATAAATAACAAGTGGAGAGGAAAGCACCTATATATATATATATATATATATATATATATATATATATATATATAGCACACATAGGGAAATAGAATGGAAGGATTAAAATAAAAATGGAACATCAAGGAATAAGCAAATGAAAAAGGATAAGCAGCCAAACACTCAGTGCAGCCTTCCCTCCTCCACGACGGCGCTAATCGAAGTCTCACTGAGAACACGAGGCTTGAGGGCACGACATCCCCTCAAGCAGAGAACGCAGCTCCTCAGAAGTGCGAAGCTGATTTTCGTTCGGATGTAGCTTATAGTGTCGGCGTACGGCTCTCCGCGTTTTTCGCTGATCTTGGTTGCGAGTTGTTTCATAACGCGCGATGCTGATGGACCTGCACCACCCGAACAAGCAAAAACCAGTGCATTGAAGCTGCTGTGTTCGGTTTCGCGGATTCGCTCTTCGTACTTATTTCGCTTGATGCTCTCGTGATATTTGTATGCATCTTTTATGGTCTTAGGGCAGCTCTTCGCATGAGGGTTGAAAATCTTCACATCGAAGAAAGTGCGATTAAAGCGGGAGCCCCACAGACCGTTTGCCTTGATGTCCAGTCGAGCGTCATCATCAGTGGTGGTGGAATTACTCGAGAAGATTTCTCCATCGAGCGACTGAAGTTTTGGCTCTATCTGTACATCGTGGCAAACGTCATCCATCAGGTTTGCAAACACATCTCTAATTTCGTTGTGTCGTAGGTGCGTATAACCACCTTTAGCGCAATGGAGGGCATGGGTGAGGCTGAATTCTTTCCCGCATGGGCATATGGCTGGCGTGTTCTTCGCTTCCCAGGTGTAGCGAAGTGCTATTCCATCACGGAACTCAGTCTTCGTGAGGTCAAAACCATGTTTTGACAACGGAAGCGCGTTAAGCCAGCTTGATGCTCCTTTCTCCGAGGCCAGCTGGATGGTATACTTCATTTCTGGTAGATTGTTTTCGATTCTGGATTTTTTCGAGATGAGTTCACGTTGATTGTCTGCTTTCTGTCTGAGACTGATCTTGGTTTGTTCTACTTCACATTGTTGAATATTATTGAATGACGCCAATGGTCTTGAGAGTTCAACTGATTGCTCAAGATTTTTGTGAAGATCTTGTGGGAGGGCGATGTTAAGCCCACCCATTCTGAGAGGGAGAGAAAAAAGTTCTCTTTCCTCTTGGATTACTTCTTTGCCGACGATGTTCGGTATGACTCGGCCAAGCCGCTCCTCCACCTTGTCCAGAACCCCGTCCATGGAAGGTGTAGTACGCGAGAGGAAGCTCAACTTCTGTTGAACCCCCTTCGTCAAACATGCATAGGCATTCTGGGGAGAGGTGAGAGCAAATTGACCAAGTCTGTCTAAACTTTTTGTGTATTTAGTTTCTGCATCTTTCAGGAAATTTTTACTGGCCTCAGAGCTTCCGATAACTGATCCCAGGACTCGAGCGCCCTGCGTGATTTCCACATTTGTGCCTGCAAACACAGTTGACGCTTGGCGCTCGCCTCCTGGCTTAATTATCAACTGACACTTCGGAGCATTGACAAGATATCCATACTTGGGACCAAGCTCAGTGAGCTTGTCGAAGAGTACCCTGATATCTTTTAGCTTACCAACGACGCTACCATCATCAGCATACCATTTTTGTGTCAAAGAGTCATTATGAAGTCTTGTTATTAGGGGTAGGATTGCGATTCCATACATTGCCATCGCAAGGGGATCGCCTTGTGTCGTACCTTCCTGAGACAGTATGGTCGACTTACCGATGTAGAGATGAGACGGGTGGCTATAGGAATTCTGTAAGGCAACATGCAAAGATGGGCATAAGGCTTTCACGTTCTCTAATGCTGTTCGTCTATTGAGCACGTTAAAAGCGTTTTTGGCATCAATTAGAAGAATTGCTTCGTTTTCGGGATCATCAAAACTGTGGCGAAGCGAATGTATGGCATGTTCTGTGCCACATTTCTGGCCCAGGCACAGTTGCATGTTTCCACCGAGGGATGTTAGATCTTGCCTGATGCAGTCGACGATTATGCGTCCGGTGATGCGACGCAGAACTTCACCAATACCAATAGGTCTCACACCTGGACATTTATCCAGAGCCACTAGTCGACAACCATTGTATGTAATCAAATCATCCGGTGGTATTATGGACGTGGCCAGCCTCTTAGCAAACTTGGCAACAAGCTTGCACAGGTTCGTGGAGGTTTGCCCGAAAGCAGAAAGTAGTCTACGCCAGTCATCGGCATCGAGACCTGAAGGCCCGGCACTGCCATAAGTCTTCATTGCATGCTTTCGGACGAGCCTGGCATTGATTTTGTCGAAGACAGCGGGGTGGTAAGGAAGCGTGCGTGGATGTTCGCTCTGAATGCAGTTGGGCTCCAAGGGTTGACCTTCAGGATGTTTGTCGCGTAAAATCTCGAGGACCGGTCTACCGTCTATGAGATCGGTAGGTGCGAGCACGCCGCCTTTGTGCTCATCCGAAAGAACGCGAATAGCATTACTGATCTTACCACG
Source organism: Convolutriloba macropyga (assembly GCF_964194025.1). Lineage (NCBI taxonomy): Eukaryota > Metazoa > Xenacoelomorpha > Acoela > Convolutidae > Convolutriloba > Convolutriloba macropyga. The sequence goes on along the minus strand of NC_134468.1, from coordinate 38,158,976 downwards.
AGACATGAAATCGTTGAACATCTTGAGGTCAGAGTGCTGCTGTTTGTTCCTTGAATTCATTCTCATTTGGATTGCCTTCGCTTCACAGAACAGTTCTGAGAAGTTGCAGCTGTACCATGCTTGCAGTCTACGCTTGATGGTCTTATTGTTCGATCCATCGTCCGTATTTTTTGTTCGACTGAGGGTTAGGTGCGGAAGTATCATACAGAGGGTCAGAGATATATCAATACTATATGATCAATATAGTAATATATGATCAATTAGTAAAAATGTTTAGTAGCCAGTTATCGATTTCTATCTCCCATTGTACTTTGTTGAAAGCCCCTTCCGTCCCTAGCCGGGACAAGTGAAGTCATCAAATGAGATACCACCTATATAAACGTTCATAAACTAGAATTCTGCTGATTACTGATAGCCAGTGCAGAGAACTGCCATTCCCCAACTTTAACGTTCTCTGCTTGCCCGGAGCGCAAGTTCATCACGTCTAAGAGTTCCTCCCTCAAATAGGCCGCTTCAACCTTAATGCGATATTCATCGCCGGGAACGACCTGTTCGATAACATTGAAAACTCGAGTAATGGACCACAAGAAGAATCAGCTGACGAAATCGAAAAAGTTGCTCAAAAACATCTCCAACTCGCTAACTTCGTCTAACTCATCGCCCTACCACAGCAAGGAAAAAACAATCCCAACTCTAAGCCAAAAGCAAAAACAACGAACAATCTGATAAAGTTGCATCAAGAGAAGCAAGGCAAGAAAAACAAACAGTGGGTGTACCGTGGCGTCACAAAAACTTTATCCAGCGCGCATCTAGGACCAAAACGACTCGGTTGACTCTGTACAATCCTGAAGATGATAAAACTTGAAGGGCACAACCTGTCCTCAGTGGAAGGTGATCGGCGAGGTTACCTGAAAGCCCTCGAGTGCTCTGGTACTTGCACCTGTGGAGCCTTCAAACAATAAGTCAGCTGAAAACTTTGTAGTAGCCGGTTATCGGTTTCTGCAGGTTGACTGACTACTACAAACTAAGTAGTAAAAGTTTGTGAACACCTAAGAAAATGAAGAACAATAGTACTAGTAACCCAGCCGGAGTAAACATCTCTTGTGATATCTGCCAAGGGCCGTTAAACAAAAAATCTGCATTTTTTGTTGTTTTTTTGCAAATCAGTTATGCATATGTCTGCCCAATGCACGAAATTCAGCAACGAAGTGATAAACGTCATTCAAAAGTGAATCTGATTATTCTCTTGTTCTGTAACGTCTGTGTTAGCCAAAACAAACAAAATGTTGTAATTGATTGACTGAAAGATAAATCGGAAAAAGTTCAGGAAACAAAAGAGTCTATCAAAACCGTGATTAAGGAAACAATGCAAAACAAGATAAACGAAATCGAGTTAAAAAAACGAGCTATAAGGAAGCATTAGAGAATCAACCAAGAGCAAACGATGAGCAAGTAAGCGATCTTAAAATTTAACTCAATGATCTAATGCGAAGCCTCGATGAGTTGAATGATAAAGACTTACTTGTAAATGGGATGAATCTTCACGTGAGCAAAGCTAACATACTGAATTTCAAAAAAAACCTTCTTGTGTCCAAATTAATCATAAAAAAGTGAATGTTGCCCGAAAACAAAATGATTTGGGAATCATTGTATCAGATACTCTAAACTGGAATGAATATGCAGAGAGGCGTCACTCCAAAGCACTACGAGCACTGTGGTCACTTAAAGAAAATTTGTCATCGTCTACTGAAGGAAAATCCAGGCTCAACGCTTATAACGGCTATATTATTCCCATAATCATTGCTGGTTGTCAGGTGTGGTATCTAAGTAAAACAGGCCTGAGAATAATTGAGAAACTGCAAAAACACGCCACAAAAAAGATATGCTGGTCTGAACCTCATTACAAAAAGCGACTCACAGAAACACAACTGTAACCATTGTCACTCTACGCTGAACTCCAAAGTCTTTTCTTGTTCTGCTCGGTTTTTGATGGAAGTTACAACATCGAAACGAACAACGAGATTGTAAGACAGAAGAAAAGAATACATAAAACCGATCAATACTTTTGCATAGAGTAGTAATTCGTTTTAACATCGTATTGAAATCAGTCAACCTGCAAGAACCATTCGGGAGAAAATCTGGAATCACTAGAACCTATAGGAATTTTTTTCACAAGCACTACAATGAACATATTTTGTGCACTTGGCTAATACTCTCTTTTTGTGGAAACCACAACGCGCAAAACAAACTTAGTGTCCACCACTGAAGATACAAAAGGGGTACCAAAAACCACCCGGGCATGAAGCCCCAAACCTGACCTCCTCCTCCTCCTCCTCCTCCTCCTCCTCCTCCTCCTCCTCCTCCTCCTCCTCCTCCTCCTCCTCCTCCTCCTCCTCCTCCTCCTCCTCCTCCTCCTCCTCCTCCTCCTCCTCCTCCTCCTCCTCCTCCTCCTCCTCCTCCTCCTCCTCCTCCTCCTCCTCCTCCTCCTCCACCTCCTCCACCTCCTCCTCCTCCTCCTCCTCCTCCTCCTCCTCCTCCTCCTCCTCCTCCTCCTCATCCTCCTCCTCCTCCTTCTCCTCCTCCTCCTCCTCCTCCTCCTACTACTACTACTACTACTACTACTACTACTACTACTACTACTACTACTACTACTACTACTACTACTACTACTACTACTACTACTACTACTACTACTACTACTACTACTACTACTACTACTACTACTACTACTACTACTACTACTACTACTACTACTACTACTACTACTACTACTGTTTCAACACTTTAATTCCAAATATGAAATAAAGGGACGGTTGGCAACAAATACAAACAAAACAAGAAGAGTTATTTGTTTGGTTATTCTGTGAAGTGCTGTACGACGAAATTGTTGAAGGCATTCTTTGACCCGGTTGCTGCTTTCTCCTGCAATCTGGTGAACGATACTTTGTTTCGTACACAGTCTCCTTCGATTTGACTCATCCACATTTTCCGTTGCCCCCCAGGAGTGCGTCTAGCATGGACGTATTGATCGGGCGGGTCCCAATCGAAAGCACTGCGGGCTAATCTTCCTGGTTCCATTCTCTGGATGTGTCCGTACCATTTTATCCGTTTGAGCATGATCATCGTGGATAGTTGGGGCATTCGTGATCTTGACATAATTTCTTCGTTCGTTGCTCTCTCCAGATATGACACACGTAGAATTCTCCGAAGACAACCACAGTGGAAACTCTCAAGTTTTCTCTCCATTAATTTCGAAAGAGTCCAAGTCTCTGAGCTGTACAGCACGGCTGATAAAACGAGTGCTTTGTATAAATTGCACTTGAGGTGCACGCTGAGCTGCTTGCTCTTCCAGAGATTTTGGAAGTTAGCAAACCGTTGTCTACCTTCTGCAAGTTTGCAATTGACTTCCTGCAGGTCTCCATGCTTGAGGCTGACATATGATCCGAGATACTTGAACGCTTCTATGTTTTCAAACTCGTTTCTGAGCACATCTTGTACTCTGCAGGAAAACACGCGTGTGGCAACTGCTTTAGATTTGCCACAGTATCTCGATTGGTGAACTTTTCGGCCATTGACTGTTTTGAACTTTCTTTCACACTTGTCACAGGTAAGGCTCGCCTCTAGTTGCTCGAACTTTGACTTGTCGACGACATTCTTTGACAAACCGGCTTTGCAGAATCTTGTTTGGTGCACTTTGCGTCCGGTAACTGTACTGAATTGCCGCTGACAATTCTGACATCTTAAAGACTCTTGGTCAGCCACCACTGACCGACTCTCATTTTCTAGCGACTCTGAATCTGCTACCGCAGAATGTTGTTGTGAAGCTACCAACGCTGGCTTAGCCACCGCTAAGCTTTTCAATCTTAGCTTCCGGCCATCTTGTGTTTCGAACCAGCCCGCTTTCTTTTTCGTTCCCAGCAGCACCTCCGTGCTGATGGTTAGTCGTGACTGGCTAGATGTCTCTGCCAGGAGTCCTAGTTTGCCTTTATGTGTTCCAGTGAGTATCTCCACGTTCTGTTGGATACTAGGCACTGCAACAACATTTGGGCTATCGCATTTTACGCCCATATTCTTTGTTTTGGCCACATTAATCTTCAGACCAGCGGTTTCCGCAAGGGCCTCGATTCGATGTAGGTTTTTTGCACCTCACTGTCTGAGACCCCCACGAGAGCAACATCATCAGCAAAATCTAAGTCAGTTACCAATCTCCCAATGTCTAATCCTCCATGCACCGAGTTAGCCAAAATGTAGTTGATGACAAGGCCGAATAGGATTGGGGACCACACATCACCCTGCCTAACGCCCGTTCTGACATCAAAAAAGCGTCCTTTCTCACCTTCGGCTTTGACTCGACATTTGAATCCATCATAGCTGTTTCTTATGATGTTTATCACTTTTTGCGGAAGACGATAGTGTTTCATTATCTGGTACATCTGCTCACGATCGACAGAATCCAATGCCGCTCGAAAGTCTATGAAACAAAAGCTAATATCCAATTGAAACGCCATTGATTTCTCTATTATTTGACGCAGGGCAAAGAGTTGATCGGCGCATCTTCTGCTTTTTCTGAAGCCGCACTGCTCTTCCCTTAAGACGCGATCCACTGAATCTTTGCATCGATTGAGAATAACGGATGCGAACACTTTGCCTGGTACTGACAATAGAGAGATCCCTCGGTGGTTCGAACACTCTGACCTCTTTCCTTTACTCTTGTATAATGGGACAATTTCTGCTACCTTCCAGTCATCGGGCAGAATTTCCGTTGACCAACACTTATCTATGATGTCCCAGAGCCACTCGACAATACCCTTGTGTGCTTTCAACATCTCACAGGAAATGTTATCGGGTCCACTTGCCTTGCCATTCTTCAACCTGCGGACAGCTTCAAGCACTTCTTCAAATCGAATTGAGCTCAGATCAATCGACAAGCTTTCAGCTGCTTCTTCGGGATCCAATCTCGTACTGCAACTGGATGTTGAAGGATTCAGGAGTTGACTAAAATGTTCCGTCCAGCGTTCAAGTCGTTCCTCTTTCGTCCGTAAGTTGACGCCAGTGCTTGAAACTAATTTGGTCAACTGGGGACTCCAGTTTCGGCAAATCTGCTGTGATGCCCCAAAAACCTCCTTCAAGTTGCCTCTGTCCGCAAAGCTCTGCACTTCTTGGCCTTTGCGTTCAAGCCATGCCCGTTTGTCTGCACGTAGAGCTTTTCTGACTTCCTTACAGCAGTTTGTGAACTCTAACAACGCCACCGCGCTGCTGTGTTTCTTCAACTGTAGATCAGCTCGTTTCCGGATAAGTTCCAGAGAATCTGGAGAAATCCAAGGTTTGTCCACTCGCTTGTCCGGAAGGAGGCATTTCACTGCTGCTTGGTTCAGGGCTTTTCGAAAATTGTCCCAAGACTGCTCTGTATTCTCGAAATCGCCGCTCTTATCAAGATGTAACTTGACCTCCTGCGTGAATAAGTCGCGCGTTGTTTCATCTTGCAGCTTTGCAGAACTGATTCTGGGCGTGAAACATGGCTTTTTAGACAAAAGTTTCATAGATACTTCCGCAATGACCAGTTCATGATCGGTAATTGTGGTTTTCCCTCTTCTGGTCCTCACATTCGTCAGACATCCTCTGTATCTCTCTGCAAACAGAATGTGATCCAGCATCTTTTTTCGACAACTCGGATCGGGAGGGTTGTAGGTGTACCGATGCACTTGTAGATGCTGGAACCATGTACCACCTACGAGCAATTTGTGTGAAGTGCAAAATGATAACAACTTTTCCGAGTTTTCATTTTCTTCACCTATTCCAAACGGGCCCCTGCAGCTCATGGTGTCATTCAACTGGTGTCCAGGCTCTGCATTGAGGTCACCGATGACACAAATACGCTCCCTATGTTTGAAGCTGGAAACTAGGTCTGAAAGTTGACTCCAAAACAAATCCTTCTCTTGGAGACTAGCTTCCTTCGTGGGTGCGTAGCAGACAACAACAGCTAGATTGGCTCTCCTCCGAGCCGCGAACTTGACGTAGCAAATACGTTCACTTAGAGCCACTTGTTCTACGATGCTGTTTATCAATGACTTCTTTACAGCAACGCCCACTCCTCCTTGTCTCGACTTTACACCAGACAACCACGAGTCAGACAGGTAGAGCTTGTGGTCTCCGAGATCAATTTCTTGCTCCTGCAATCTCGTCTTCTGCACTCCCAGAATATCCAACTTGTATTGCGCCAGATCCATTTTCAAAGCCTCTAAAGATCCGGCTTGGGTCAGTGTTCTGACGTTTAAAGTTGCAATTCTGAGTTGGTTCCTCGGGAGATTCTTAGCACCCCTTACCCGGGACTCGGGGCCATGGTTGAATGTACTCATTGCTTTGGTGTTTGAAGGCTGAGATACGACTAGTTGCGCCACAAACTAGAAGACCAGTGCCTCGTTAGCTCGACCATTTGAGCGGAGAGCCGCAGCACATGACCTACCCATGGGACACCACGTGGAGGTGAGGTTGGATTTTGTCCCCCACTACTACTACTACTACTACTACTACTACTACTACTACTACTACTACTACTACTACTACTACTACTACTACTACTACTACTACTACTACTACTACTTTTACTACTAATACTACTACTACTACTACTACTACTACTACTACTGTTTCAACACTTTAATTCCAAATATGAAATAAAGGCACGGTTGGCAACAAATACAAATACAAATACAATCAAAAGAAGAAGAGTTATTTGTTTGGTTATTCTGTGAAGTGCTGTACGACGAAATTGTTGAAGGCATTCTTTGACCCGGTTGCTGCTTTCTCCTGCAATCTGGTGAATGATACTTTGTTTCGTACACAGTCTCCTTCGATTTGACTCATCCACGTTTTCCGTTGCCCCCCAGGAGCGCGTCTGGCATGGGCGTATTGATCGGGCGGGTCCCAATCGAAGGCACTGCGGGCTAATCTTCCTGGTTCCATTCTCTGGATGTGACCGTACCATTTTATCCGTTTGAGCATGATCATCGTGGATAGTTGGGGCATTCGCGATCTTGACATAATTTCATCGTTCGTTGCTTTCTCCAGATATGACACACGTAGAATTCTCCGAAGACAACCACAGTGGAAACTCTCAAGTTTTCTCTCCATTAATTTCGAAAGAGTCCAAGTCTCTGAGCTGTACAGCACGGCTGATAAAACGAGTGCTTTGTACAAATTGCACTTGAGGTGCACGCTGAGCTGCTTGCTCTTCCAGAGATTTTGGAAGTTAGCAAACCGTTGTCTACCTTCTGCAAGTTTGCAATTGACTTCCTGGAGGTCTCCATGCTTGAGGCTGACATATGATCCGAGATACTTGAACGCTTCTATGTTTTCAAACTCGTTTCCGATAACATCTTGTACTTTGCAGGAAAACACGCGTGTGGCAGCTGCTTTAGGTTTGCCACAGTATCTCGATTGGTGAACTTTTCGGCCATTGACTGTTTTGAACTTCCTTTCACACTTGTCACAGGTGAGGCTCGCCTCTAGTTGCTCAAACTTTGACTTGTCGACGACATTCTTTGACAAACCGGCTTTGCAGAATCTTGTTTGGTGCACTTTGCGTCCGGTAACTGTACTGAATTGCCGCTGACAGTTCTGACATCTTAAAGACTCTTGATCAGCCACCGCTGACCCACTCTCATTTTCTAGCGACTCTAAATCCGCTACTGCAGATTGTTGTTGTGAAGCTACCAACGCTGGCTTAGCCTCCGCTAAGCTTTTCAATCTGAGCTTCCGGCCATCTTGTGTTTCGAACCAGCCCGCTTTCTTTTTCGTTCCCAGCAGCACCTCCGTGCCGATGGTTAGTCGTGACTGGCTAGATGTCTCTGCCAGGAGTCCTAGTTTGCCTTTATGTGTTCCAGTGAGTATCTCCACGTTCTGTTGGATACTAGGCACTGCAACAACATTTGGGCTGTCGCATTTTACACCCATATTCTTTGTTTTGGCCACATTAATCTTCAGACCAGCGGCTTCCGCTAGGGCCTCGATTCGATGTAGGTTTTCTTGCACCTCACTGTCTGAGACCCCCACGAGAGCAACATCATCAGCAAAATCTAAGTCAGCCACCAATCTCCCAATGTCTAATCCTCCATGCACCGAGTTAGCTAAAATGTAGTTGATGACAGGGCCGAATAGGATTGGGGACCACACATCACCCTGCCTAACGCCTGTTCTGACATCAAATAAGCGTCCCTTCTCACCTTCGGCTTTGACTCGACATTTGAATCCATCATAGCTGTTTCTTATGATGTTTATCACTTTTTGCGGCAGACCATAGTGTTTCATTATCTGGTACATCTGCTCACGATCGACAGAATCGAATGCCGCTGGAAAGTCTATGAAACAAAAGCTAATATCCAATTGAAACGCCATTGATTTCTCTATTATTTGACGCAGGGCAAAGAGTTGATCGGCGCATCCTCTGCTTTTTCTGAAGCCGCACTGCTCTTCCCTTAAGACGCGATCCACTGAATCTTTGCATCGATTGAGAGTAACGGAAGCGAACACTTTGCCTGGTACTGACAATAGAGAGATCCCTCGGTGGTTCGAACACTCTGACCTCTTTCCTTTGCTACTGTATAATGGGACAATTTCTGCTACCTTCCAGTCATCGGGCAGAACTTCCGTCGACCAACATTTATCTATGATGTCCCAGAGCCACTCGACAATACCCTTGCGTGCTTTCAACATCTCACAGGAAATGTTATCGGGTCCACTTGCCTTGCCATTCTTCAACCTGCGGACAGCTTCAAGCACTTCTTCAAATCGAATTGGGCTCAGGTCAATCGGCAAGCTTTCAGCTGCTTCTTCGGGATCCAATCTCGTACTGCAACTGAATGTTGAGGGATTCAGGAGTTGACTAAAATGTTCCGTCCAGCGTTCAAGTCGTTCCTCTTTCGTCCGTAAGTTGACGCCAGTGGTTGAAACTAATTTGGTCAACTGGGGCCTCCAGTTTCGGCAAATCTGCTGTGATGCCCCAAAAACCTCCTTTAAGTTGCCTCTGTCCGCGAAGCTCTGCACTTCTTGGCCTTTGCGTTCAAGCCATGCCCGTTTGTCTGCACGTAGAGCTTTTCTGACTTCCTTACAGCAGTTTGTGAACTCTAACAGCGCCTCCGCGCTGCTGTGTTTCTTTAACTGTAGATCGGCTCGTTTCCGGATAAGTTCCAGAGAATCTGGAGAAATCCAAGGTTTGTTCACTCGCTTGTCCGGAAGGAGGCATTTCACTGCTGCTTGGTTCAGGGCTTTTCGAAAATTGTCCCAAGACTGCTCTGTATTCTCGAAATCGCCGCTCTTATCAAGATGTAACTTGACCTCCTGCATGAATAAGTCACGCGTTGTTTCATCTTGCAGCTTTGCAGAACTGATTCTGGGCGTGAAACATGGCTTTTTAGACAAAAGTTTCATAGACACTTCCGCAATGACCACTTCATGATCGGTAATTGTGGTTTTCCCTCTTCTGGTCCTCACATTCGTCAGACATCCTCTATATCTCTCTGCAAACAGAATGTGATCCAGCATCTTTTTTCGACAACTCGGATCGGGAGGGTTGTAGGTGTACCGATGCACTTGTCGATGCTGGAACCATGTACCACCTACGAGCAATTTGTGTGAAGTGCAAAATGATAACAACTTTTCAGAGTTTTCATTTTCTTCACCCATTCCAAACGGGCCTCTGCAGCTCATGGTGTCATTCAACTGGTGTCCAGGTTCTGCATTGAGGTCACCGATGACACAAATACGCTCCCTATGTTTGAAACTGGAAACTAGGTCTGAAAGTTGACTCCAAAACAAATCCTTCTCTTGGAGACTAGCTTCATTCGTAGGTGCGTAGCAGACAACAACAGCTAGATTGGCTCTCCTCTGAGCCGCGAACTTGACGTAGCAAATACGTTCACTTAGAGCCACTTGTTCTACGATGCTGTTTATCAATGACTTCTTTACAGCAACGCCCACTCCTCCTTGTCTCGACTTTACACCAGACAACCACGAGTCAGACAGGTAGAGCTTGTGGTCTCCGAGATCAATTTCTTGCTCCTGCAATCTCGTCTCCTGCACTCCCAGAATATCCAACTTGCATCGCGCCAGATCCATTTTCAAAGCCTCTAGAGATCCGGCTTGGGTCAGTGTTCTGACGTTTAAAGTTGCAATTCTGAGTTGGTTCCTCGGGAGATTCTTAGCACCCCTTACCCGGGACTCGGGGCCATGGTTGATTGTACTCATTGCTTTGGTGTTTGAAGGCTGAGATACGACTAGTTGCGCCACAAACTAGAAGACCAGTGCCTCGTTAGCTCGACCATGTGAGCGTAGAGCCGCAGCACATGACCTACCCCCAGGGGACACCACGTGGAGGTGAGGTTGGATTTTGTCCCCCACTACTACTACTACTACTACTACTACTACTACTACTACTACTACTACTACTACTACTACTACTACTACTACTACTACTACTACTACTACTACTACTACTACTACTACTACTACTACTACTACTACTACTACTACTACTACTACTACTACTACTACTACTACTACTACTACTACTACTACTACTACTACTACTACTACTACTACTACTACTACTACTACTACTACTACTACTACTACTACTACTACTACTACTACTACTACTACTACTACTACTACTACTACTACTACTACTACTACTACTACTACTACTACTACTACTACTACTACTACTGCTACTACTACTACTACTACTACTACTACTACTACTACTACTACTACTACTACTACTACACTACTACTACTACTACTACTACTACTACTACTACTACTACTACTACTACTACTACTACTACTACTACTACTACTACTACTACTACTACTACTACTACTACTACTACTACTACTACTACTACTACTACTACTACTACTACTACTACTACTACTACTACTACTACTACTACTACTACTACTACTACTACTACTACTACTACTACTACTACTACTACTACTACTACTACTACTGTTTCAACACTTTAATTCCAAATATGAAATAAAGGCACGGTTGGCAACAAATACAAATACAAATACAAACAAAACAAGAAGAGTTATTTGTTTGGTTATTCTGTGAAGTGCTGTACGACGAAATTGTTGAAGGCATTCTTTGACCCGGTTGCTGCTTTCTCCTGCAATCTGGTGAACGATACTTTGTTTCGTACACAGTCTCCTTCGATTTGACTCATCCACGTTTTCCGTTGCCCCCCAGGAGCGCGTCTGGCATGGGCGTATTGATCGGGCGGGTCCCAATCGAAGGCACTGCGGGCTAATCTTCCTGGTTCCATTCTCTGGATGTGACCGTACCATTTTATCCGTTTGAGCATGATCATCGTGGATAGTTGGGGCATTCGCGATCTTGACATAATTTCATCGTTCGTTGCTTTCTCCAGATATGACACACGTAGAATTCTCCGAAGACAACCACAGTGGAAACTCTCAAGTTTTTTCTCCATTAATTTCGAAAGAGTCCAAGTCTCTGAGCTGTACAGCACGGCTGATAAAACGAGTGCTTTGTACAAATTGCACTTGAGGTGCACGCTGAGCTGCTTGCTCTTCCAGAGATTTTGGAAGTTAGCAAACCGTTGTCTACCTTCTGCAAGTTTGCAATTGACTTCCTGGAGGTCTCCATGCTTGAGGCTGACATATGATCCGAGATACTTGAACGCTTCTATGTTTTCAAACTCGTTTCCGATAACATCTTGTACTTTGCAGGAAAACACGCGTGTGGCAGCTGCTTTAGGTTTGCCACAGTATCTCGATTGGTGAACTTTTCGGCCATTGACTGTTTTGAACTTCCTTTCACACTTGTCACAGGTGAGGCTCGCCTCTAGTTGCTCAAACTTTGACTTGTCGACGACATTCTTTGACAAACCGGCTTTGCAGAATCTTGTTTGGTGCACTTTGCGTCCAGTAACTGTACTGAATTGCCGCTGACAGTTCTGACATCTTAAAGACTCTTGATCAGCCACCGCTGACCCACTCTCATTTTCTAGCGACTCTAAATCCTCTACTGCAGATTGTTGTTGTGAAGCTACCAACGCTGGCTTAGCCTCCGCTAAGCTTTTCAATCTGAGCTTCCGGCCATCTTGTGTTTCGAACCAGCCCGCTTTCTTTTTCGTTCCCAGCAGCACCTCCGTGCCGATGGTTAGTCGTGACTGGCTAGATGTCTCTGCCAGGAGTCTTAGTTTGCCTTTATGTGTTCCAGTGAGTATCTCCACGTTCTGTTGGATATTAGGCACTGCAACAACATTTGGGCTGTCGCATTTTACACCCATATTCTTTGTTTTGGCCACATTAATCTTCAGACCAGCGGCTTCCGCTAGGGCCTCGATTCGATGTAGGTTTTCTTGCACCTCACTGTCTGAGACCCCCACGAGAGCAACATCATCAGCAAAATCTAAGTCAGCCACCAATCTCCCAATGTCTAATCCTCCATGCACCGAGTTAGCTAAAATGTAGTTGATGACAAGGCCGAATAGGATTGGGGACCACACATCACCCTGCCTAACGCCTGTTCTGACATCAAATAAGCGTCCCTTCTCACCTTCGGCTTTGACTCGACATTTGAATCCATCATAGCTGTTTCTTATGATGTTTATCACTTTTTGCGGCAGACCATAGTGTTTCATTATCTGGTACATCTGCTCACGATCGACAGAATCGAATGCCGCTCGAAAGTCTATGAAACAAAAGCTAATATCCAATTGAAACGCCATTGATTTCTCTATTATTTGACGCAGGGCAAAGAGTTGATCGGCGCATCCTCTGCTTTTTCTGAAGCCGCACTGCTCTTCCCTTAAGACGCGATCCACTGAATCTTTGCATCGATTGAGAGTAACGGAAGCGAATACTTTGCCTGGTACTGACAATAGAGAGATCCCTCGGTGGTTCGAACACTCTGACCTCTTTCCTTTACTCTTGTATAATGGGACAATTTCTGCTACCTTCCAGTCATCGGGCAGAACTTCCGTCGACCAACATTTATCTATGATGTCCCAGAGCCACCCGACAATACCCTTGTGTGCTTTCAACATCTCACAGGAAATGTTATCGGGTCCACTTGCCTTGCCATTCTTCAACCTGCGGACAGCTTCAAGCACTTCTTCAAATCGAATTGGGCTCAGGTCAATCGGCAAGCTTTCAGCTGCTTCTTCGGGATCCAATCTCGTACTGCAACTGAATGTTGAGGGATTCAGGAGTTGACTAAAATGTTCCGTCCAGCGTTCAAGTCGTTCCTCTTTCGTCCGTAAGTTGACGCCAGTGCTTGAAACTAATTTGGTCAACTGGGGCCTCCAGTTTCGGCAAATCTGCTGTGATGCCCCAAAAACCTCCTTTAAGTTGCCTCTGTCCGCGAAGCTCTGCACTTCTTGGCCTTTGCGTTCAAGCCATGTCCGTTTGTCTGCACGTAGAGCTTTTCTGACTTCCTTACAGCAGTTTGTGAACTCTAACAGCGCCTCCGCGCTGCTGTGTTTCTTTAACTGTAGATCGGCTCGTTTCCGGATAAGTTCCAGAGAATCTGGAGAAATCCAAGGTTTGTTCACTCGCTTGTCCGGAAGGAGGCATTTCACTGCTGCTTGGTTCAGGGCTTTTCGAAAATTGTCCCAAGACTGCTCTGTATTCTCGAAATCGCCGCTCTTATCAAGATGTAACTTGACCTCCTGCGTGAATAAGTCACGCGTTGTTTCATCTTGCAGCTTTGCAGAACTGATTCTGGGCGTGAAGCATGACTTTTTAGACAAAAGTTTCATAGATACTTCCGCAATGACCAGTTCATGATCGGTAATTGTGGTTTTCCCTCTTCTGGACCTCACATTCGTCAGACATCCTCTGTATCTCTCTGCAAACAGAATGTGATCCAGCATCTTTTTTCGACAACTCGGATCGGGAGGGTTGAAGGTGTACCGATGCACTTGTCGATGCTGGAACCATGTACCACCTACGAGCAATTTGTGTGAAGTGCAAAATGATAACAACTTTTCAGAGTTTTCATTTTCTTCACCCATTCCAAACGGGCCTCTGCAGCTCATGGTGTCATTCAACTGGTGTCCAGGCTCTGCATTGAGGTCACCGATGACACAAATACGCTCCCTATGTTTGAAACTGGAAACTAGGTCTGAAAGTTGACTCCAAAACAAATCCTTCTCTTGGAGACTAGCTTCATTCGTACTACTACTACTACTACTCTACTACTACTACTACTACTACTACTACTACTACTACTACTACTACTACTACTACTACTACTACTACTACTACTACTACTACTACTACTACTACTACTACTACTACTACTACTACTACTACTACTACTACTACTACTACTACTACTACTACTACTACTACTACTACTACTACTACTACTACTACTACTACTACTACTACTACTACTACTACTACTACTACTACTACTACTACTACTACTACTAACTACTACTACTACTACTACTACTACTACTACTACTACTACTACTACTACTACTACTACTACTACTACTACTACTACTACTACTACTACTACTACTACTACTACTACTACTACTACTACTACTACTACTACTACTACTACTACTACTACTACTACTACTACTACTACTACTACTACTACTACTACTACTACTACTACTACTACTACTACTACTACTACTACTACTACTACTACTACTACTACTACTACTACTACTACTACTACTACTACTACTACTACTACTACTACTACTACTACTACTACTACTACTACTACTACTGTTTGAACACTTAAATTCGATAAAGAAATAAAGGAACAATGACAATAAGTACAAACAAGTTAATAAAATGCATATAAGTTTGAGCTTATTTGGCTTTATTCAATCCAGGAAATGCTGTTCGACAAAACTGTTGAAGCGGGATTTAGACTCTCTTTTCGCTTTCTGTCGTAAGGTGATGTAGCTCATGTTGTTCCTTGAGCAATCTTCTTCAAGTTGATCCATCCACGTCTTGCGTTGACCCCCTGGAGCTCATTTAGCATATTATCGATATTTTTCTGTCGGCTCCCAGGTGAAGGCTCGGAGCGCTAGACGATCGTCATTCATCCTCAGGATATGGCCAAACCATTTCAACCGTTTAACCATGATCATTGCAGAAAGTGTCGACATACGTGATCTAGCCAGTACTTCTTCATTTGTCACCCTCTCCAGATATGAAAAACATAGTATCCTTCGCAGACAACTGGTGTGAAAGCTCTCAAGTTTCCGTTGCGTTGATTTATTCATGGTCCACGTTTCAGAGCTATATAAGACCACTGATAACACGAGAGCTCTGTATAACTTGCGTTTGAGGGGAATGCTAAGTTGTTTGCTCTTCCAAAGCTTCTGAAAGCTCGCAAATCGCTGTCTCCCTTCCGCCAGCTTGGCACTGATTTCCTTTAGGTGACCATGTTGCAAGCTCACGAAAGAACCGAGATACTTGAAAGCTTCTACATTTTCGAACTCCACTCCATCTCGATCGTGGACATTGCAGGAGAAAATGCGAGATCTTCCAGCCTTTTCTCTGCCGCAGTATCGTGACTCGTGAATTCGCCGACCTTTCACAGTTGCGAATTTCCTAGTGCACTTCTGACGAGTGAGGCTTTTCTCTAGCCCAACAAACTTTGACGCGCTGTCTTCGACCCTCTTCGAATTCTTAGACTTGCAGAATCTGGCCTCATGCACTTTGCAGCCTCTTGCAGTGTCGAAGCGACGTTACTACTACTACTCCGACTACTAATACTACTACTACTACTACTACTACTACTACTACTACTATTACTACTACTACTACTACTACTACTACTACTACTACTACTACTACTACTACTACTACTACTACTACAACTACTACTACTACTACTACTACTACTACTACTACTACTACTACTACTACTACTACTACTACTACTACTACTACTACTACTACTACTACTACTACTACTACTACTCTTACTACTACTACTACTACTACTACTACTACTACTACTACTACTACTACTACTACTACTACTACTACTACTACTACTACTACTACTACTACTACTACTACTACTACTACCACTACTACTACTACTACTACTACTACTACTACTACTACTACTACTACTACTACTGTTTCAACACTTTAATTCCAAATATGAAATAAAGGCACGGTTGGCAACAAATACAAACAAAACAAGAAGAGTTATTTGTTTGGTTATTCTGTGAAGTGCTGTACGACGAAATTGTTGAAGGC
The DNA here is from genome assembly GCF_964194025.1 of Convolutriloba macropyga. Lineage (NCBI taxonomy): Eukaryota > Metazoa > Xenacoelomorpha > Acoela > Convolutidae > Convolutriloba > Convolutriloba macropyga. The sequence goes on along the minus strand of NC_134468.1, from coordinate 38,142,692 downwards.
ATTCTTTGACCCGGTTGCTGCTTTCTCCTGCAATCTGGTGAACTACTACTACTACTACTACTACTACTACTACTACTACTACTACTACTACTACTACTACTACTACTACTACTACTACTACTACTACTACTACTACTACTACTACTACTACTACTACTACTACTACTACTACTACTACTACTACTACTACTACTACTACTACTACTACTACTACTACTACTACTACTACTACTACTACTACTACTACTACTACTACTACTACTACTACTACTACTACTACTACTACTACTACTACTACTACTACTGCTGCTACTACTACTACTACTACTACTACTACTACTACTACTACACTACTACTACTACTACTACTACTACTACTACTACTACTACTACTACTACTACTACTACTACTACTACTACTACTACTACTACTACTACTACTACTACTACTACTACTGTTTCAACACTTTAATTCCAAATATGAAATAAAGGCACGGTTGGCAACAAATACAAATACAAATACAAACAAAACAAGAAGAGTTATTTGTTTGGTTATTCTGTGAAGTGCTGTACGACGAAATTGTTGAAGGCATTCTTTGACCCGGTTGCTGCTTTCTCCTGCAATCTGGTGAACGATACTTTGTTTCGTACACAGTCTCCTTCGATTTGACTCATCCACGTTTTCCGTTGCCCCCCAGGAGCGCGTCTGGCATGGGCGTATTGATCGGGCGGGTCCCAATCGAAGGCACTGCGGGCTAATCTTCCTGGTTCCATTCTCTGGATGTGACCGTACCATTTTATCCGTTTGAGCATGATCATCGTGGATAGTTGGGGCATTCGCGATCTTGACATAATTTCATCGTTCGTTGCTTTCTCCAGATATGACACACGTAGAATTCTCCGAAGACAACCACAGTGGAAACTCTCAAGTTTTTTCTCCATTAATTTCGAAAGAGTCCAAGTCTCTGAGCTGTACAGCACGGCTGATAAAACGAGTGCTTTGTACAAATTGCACTTGAGGTGCACGCTGAGCTGCTTGCTCTTCCAGAGATTTTGGAAGTTAGCAAACCGATGTCTACCTTCTGCAAGTTTGCAATTGACTTCCTGGAGGTCTCCATGCTTGAGGCTGACATATGATCCGAGATACTTGAACGCTTCTATGTTTTCAAACTCGTTTCCGATAACATCTTGTACTTTGCAGGAAAACACGCGTGTGGCAGCTGCTTTAGGTTTGCCACAGTATCTCGATTGGTGAACTTTTCGGCCATTGACTGTTTTGAACTTCCTTTCACACTTGTCACAGGTGAGGCTCGCCTCTAGTTGCTCAAACTTTGACTTGTCGGCGACATTCTTTGACAAACCGGCTTTGCAGAATCTTGTTTGGTGCACTTTGCGTCCGGTAACTGTACTGAATTGCCGCTGACAGTTCTGACATCTTAAAGACTCTTGATCAGCCACCGCTGACCCACTCTCATTTTCTAGCGACTCTAAATCCGCTACTGCAGATTGTTGTTGTGAAGCTACCAACGCTGGCTTAGCCTCCGCTAAGCTTTTCAATCTGAGCTTCCGGCCATCTTGTGTTTCGAACCAGCCCGCTTTCTTTTTCGTTCCCAGCAGCACCTCCGTGCCGATGGTTAGTCGTGACTGGCTAGATGTCTCTGCCAGGAGTCCTAGTTTGCCTTTATGTGTTCCAGTGAGTATCTCCACGTTCTGTTGGATACTAGGCACTGCAACAACATTTGGGCTGTCGCATTTTACACCCATATTCTTTGTTTTGGCCACATTAATCTTCAGACCAGCGGCTTTCGCTAGGGCCTCGATTCGATGTAGGTTTTCTTGCACCTCACTGTCTGAGACCCCCACGAGAGCAACATCATCAGCAAAATCTAAGTCAGCCACCAATCTCCCAATGTCTAATCCTCCATGCACCGAGTTAGCTAAAATGTAGTTGATGACAAGGCCGAATAGGATTGGGGACCACACATCACCCTGCCTAACGCCTGTTCTGACATCAAATAAGCGTCCCTTCTCACCTTCGGCTTTGACTCGACATTTGAATCCATCATAGCTGTTTCTTATGATGTTTATCAATTTTTGCGGCAGACCATAGTGTTTCATTATCTGGTACATCTGCTCACGATCGACAGAATCAAATGCCGCTCGAAAGTCTATGAAACAAAAGCTAATATCCAATTGAAACGCCATTGATTTCTCTATTATTTGACGCAGGGCAAAGAGTTGATCGGCGCATCCTCTGCTTTTTCTGAAGCCGCACTGCTCTTCCCTTAAGACGCGATCCACTGAATCTTTGCATCGATTGAGAGTAACGGAAGCGAACACTTTGCCTGGTACTGACAATAGAGAGATCCCTCGGTGGTTCGAACACTCTGACCTCTTTCCTTTACTCTTGTATAATGGGACAATTTCTGCTACCTTCCAGTCATCGGGCAGAACTTCCGTCGACCAACATTTATCTATGATGTCCCAGAGCCACTCGACAATACCCTTGTGTGCTTTCAACATCTCACAAGAAATGTTATCGGGTCCACTTGCCTTGCCATTCTTCAACCTGCGGACAGCTTCAAGCACTTCTTCAAATCGAATTGGGCTCAGGTCAATCGGCAAGCTTTCAGCTGCTTCTTCGGGATCCAATCTCGTACTGCAACTGAATGTTGAGGGATTCAGGAGTTGACTAAAATGTTCCGTCCAGCGTTCAAGTCGTTCCTCTTTCGTCCGTAAGTTGACGCCAGTGCTTGAAACTAATTTGGTCAACTGGGGCCTCCAGTTTCGGCAAATCTGCTGTGATGCCCCAAAAACCTCCTTTAAGTTGCCTCTGTCCGCGAAGCTCTGCACTTCTTGGCCTTTGCGTTTAAGCCATGCCCGTTTGTCTGCACGTAGAGCTTTTCTGACTTCCTTACAGCAGTTTGTGAACTCTAACAGCGCCTCCGCGCTGCTGTGTTTCTTTAACTGTAGATCGGCTCGTTTCCGGATAAGTTCCAGAGAATCTGGAGAAATCCAAGGTTTGTTCACTCGCTTGTCCGGAAGGAGGCATTTCACTGCTGCTTGGTTCAGGGCTTTTCGAAAATTGTCCCAAGACTGCTCTGTATTCTCGAAATCGCCGCTCTTATCAAGATGTAACTTGACCTCCTGCGTGAATAAGTCACGCGTTGTTTCATCTTGCAGCTTTGCAGAACTGATTCTGGGCGTGAAGCATGACTTTTTAGACAAAAGTTTCATAGATACTTCCGCAATGACCAGTTCGTGATCGGTAATTGTGGTTTTCCCTCTTCTGGACCTCACATTTGTCAGACATCCTCTGTATCTCTCTGCAAACAGAATGTGATCCAGCATCTTTTTTCGACAACTTGGATCGGGAGGGTTGAAGGTGTACCGATGCACTTGTCGATGCTGGAACCATGTACCACCTACGGGCAATTTGTGTGAAGTGCAAAGTGATAACAATTTTTCAGAGTTTTCATTTTCTTCACCCATTCCAAACGCGCCTCTGCAGCTCATGGTGTCATTCAACTGGTGTCCAGGCTCTGCATTGAGGTCACCGATGACACAAATACGCTCCCTATGTTTGAAACTGGAAACTAGGTCTGAAAGTTGACTCCAAAACAAATCCTTCTCTTGGAGACTAGCTTCATTCGTAGGTGCGTAGCAGACAACAACAGCTAGATTGGCTCTCCTCTGAGCCGCGAACTTGACGTAGCAAATACGTTCACTTAGAGCCACTTGTTCTACGATGCTGTTTATCAATGACTTCTTTACAGCAACGCCCACTCCTCCTTGTCTCGACTTTACACCAGACAACCACGAGTCAGACAGTTAGAGCTTGTGGTCTCCGAGATCAATTTCTTGCTCCTGCAATCTCGTCTCCTGCACTCCCAGAATATCCAACTTGTATCGCGCCAGATCCATTTTCAAAGCCTCTAGAGATCCGGCTTGGGTCAGTGTTCTGACGTTTAAAGTTGCAATTCTGAGTTGGTTCCTCGGGAGATTCTTAGCACCCCTTACCCGGGACTCGGGGCCATGGTTGATTGTACTCATTGATTGTACTCGTTGATTGTACTCGTGGTGTCCCCTGGGGGTAGGTCATGTGCTGCGGCTCTACGCTCACATGGTCGAGCTAACGAGGCACTGGTCTTCTAGTTTGTGGCGCAACTAGTCGTATCTCAGCCTTCAAACACCAAAGCAATGAGTACTACTACTACTACTACTACTACTACTACTACTACTACTACTACTACTACTACTACTACTACTACTACTACTACTACTACTACTACTACTACTACTACTACTACTACTACTACTACTACTACTACTACTACTACTACTACTACTACTACTACTACTACTACTACTACTACTACTACTACTACTACTACTACTACTACTACTACTACTACTACTACTACTACTACTACTACTACTACTACTACTACTACTACTACTACTACTACTACTACTACTACTACTACTACTACTACTACTACTACTACTACTACTACTACTACTACTACTACTACTACTACTACTACTACTACTACTACTACTACTACTACTACTACTACTACTACTACTACTACTACTACTACTACTACTACTACTACTACTACTACTACTACTACTACTACTACTACTACTACTACTACTACTACTACTACTACTACTACTACTACTACTACTACTACTACTACTACTACTACTACTACTACTACTACTACTACTACTACTACTACTACTACTACTACTACTACTACTACTACTACTACTACTACTACTACTACTACTACTACTACTACTACTACTACTACTACTACTACTACTACTACTACTACTACTACTACTACTACTACTACTACTACTACTACTACTACTACTACTACTACTACTACTACTACTACTACTACTACTACTACTACTACTACTACTACTACTACTACTACTACTACTACTACTACTACTACTACTACTACTACTACTACTACTACTACTACTACTACTACTACTGTTTGAACACTTAAATTCGATAAAGAAATAAAGGAACAATGACAATAAGTACAAACAAGTTAATAAAATGCATATAAGTTTGAGCTTATTTGGCTTTATTCAATCCAGGAAATGCTGTTCGACAAAACTGTTGAAGCGGGATTTAGACTCTCTTTTCGCTTTCTGTCGTAAGGTGATGTAGCTCATGTTGTTCCTTGAGCAATCTTCTTCAAGTTGATCCATCCACGTCTTGCGTTGACCCCCTGGAGCTCATTTAGCATATCGATATTTTTCTGTCGGCTCCCAGGTGAAGGCTCGGAGCGCTAGACGATCGTCATTCATCCTCAGGATATGGCCAAACCATTTCAACCGTTTAATCATGATCATTGCAGAAAGTGTCGACATACGTGATCTAGCCAGTACTTCTTCATTTGTCACCCTCTCCAGATATGAAAAACATAGTATCCTTCGCAGACAACTGGTGTGAAAGCTCTCAAGTTTCCGTTGCGTTGATTTATTCATGGTCCACGTTTCAGAGCTATATAAGACCACTGATAACACGAGAGCTCTGTATAACTTGCATTTGAGGGGAATGCTAAGTTGTTTGCTCTTCCAAAGCTTCTGAAAGCTCGCAAATCGCTGTCTCCCTTCCGCCAGCTTGGTACTGATTTCCTTTAGGTGACCATGTTGCAAGCTCACGAAAGAACCGAGATACTTGAAAGCTTCTACATTTTCGAACTCCACTCCATCTCGATCGTGGACATTGCAGGAGAAAATGCGAGATCTTCCAGCCTTTTCTCTGCCGCAGTATCGTGACTCGTGAATTCGCCGACCTTTCACAGTTGCGAATTTCCTAGTGCACTTCTGACGAGTGAGGCTTCTCTCTAGCCCAACAAACTTTGACGCGCTGTCTTCGACCCTCTTCGAATTCTTAGACTTGCAGAATCTGGCCTCATGCACTTTGCAGCCTCTTGCAGTGTCGAAGCGACGTTACTACTACTACTCCGACTACTAATAATACTACTACTACTACTACTACTACTACTACTACTACTACTATTACTACTACTACTACTACTACTACTACTACTACTACTACTACTACTACTACTACTACTACTACTACTACTACTACTACAACTACTACAACTACTACTACTACTACTACTACTACTACTACTACTACTACTACTACTACTACTACTACTACTACTACTACTACTACTACTACTACTACTACTACTACTACTACTACTACTACTACTACTACTACTACTACCACTACTACTACTACTACTACTACTACTACTACTACTACTACTACTACTACTACTACTACTACTACTACTACTACTACTGTTTCAACACTTTAATTCCAAATATGAAATAAAGGCACGGTTGGCAACAAATACAAACAAAACAAGAAGAGTTATTTGTTTGGTTATTCTGTGAAGTGCTGTACGACGAAATTGTTGAAGGCATTCTTTGACCCGGTTGCTGCTTTCTCCTGCAATCTGGTGAACTACTACTACTACTACTACTACTACTACTACTACTACTACTACTACTACTACTACTACTACTACTACTACTACTACTACTACTACTACTACTACTACTACTACTACTACTACTACTACTACTACTACTACTACTACTACTACTACTACTACTACTACTACTACTACTACTACTACTACTACTACTACTACTACTACTACTACTACTACTACTACTACTACTACTACTACTACTACTACTACTACTACTACTACTACTACTACTACTACTACTACTACTGTTTCAACACATTAATTCCAAATATGAAATAAAGGCACGGTTGGCAACAAATACAAACAAAACAAGAAGAGTTATTTGTTTGGTTATTCTGTGAAGTGCTGTACGACGAAATTGTTGAAGGCATTCTTTGACCCGGTTGCTGCTTTCTCCTGCAATCTGGTGAACGATACTTTGTTTCGTACACAGTCTCCTTCGATTTGACTCATCCACGTTTTCCGTTGCCCCCCAGGAGCGCGTCTAGCATGGACGTATTGATCGGGCGGGTCCCAATCGAAGGCACTGCGGGCTAATCTTCCTGGTTCCATTCTCTGGATGTGTCCGTACCATTTTATCCGTTTGAGCATGATCATCGTGGATAGTTGGGGCATTCGTGATCTTGACATAATTTCTTTGTTCGTTGCTTTCTCCAGATATGACACACGTAGAATTCTCCGAAGACAACCACAGTGGAAACTCTCAAGTTTTCTTTCCATTAATTTCGAAAGAGTCCAAGTCTCTGAGCTGTACAGCACGGCTGATAAAACGAGTGCTTTGTACAAATTGCACTTGAGGTGCACGCTGAGCTGCTTGCTCTTCCAGAGATTTTGGAAGTTAGCAAACCGTTGTCTACCTTCTGCAAGTTTGCAATTGACTTCCTGCAGGTCTCCATGCTTGAGGCTGACATATGATCCGAGATACTTGAACGCTTCTATGTTTTCAAACTCGTTTCCGAGAACATCTAGTACTTTGCAGGAAAACACGCGTGTGGCAGCTGCTTTAGGTTTGCCACAGTATCTCGATTGGTGAACTTTTCGGCCATTGACTGTTTTGAACTTTCTTTCACACTTGTCACAGGTAAGGCTCGCCTCTAGTTGCTCGAACTTTGACTTGTCGACGACATTCTTTGACAAACCGGCTTTGCAGAATCTTGATTGATGCACTTTGCGTCCGGTAACTGTACTGAATTGCCGCTGACAGTTCGGACATCTTAAAGACTCTTGGTCAGCCACCACTGACCGACTCTGATTTTCTAGCGACTCTGAATCTGCTACCGCAGATTGTTGTTGTGAAGCTACCAACGCTGGCTTAGCCACCGCTAAGCTTTTCAATCTTAGCTTCCGGCCATCTTGTGTTTCGAACCAGCCCGCTTTCTTTTTCGTTCCCAGCAGCACCTCCGTGCTGATGGTTAGTCGTGACTGGCTAGATGTCTCTGCCAGGAGTCCTAGTTTGCCTTTATGTGTTCCAGTGAGTATCTCCACGTTCTGTTGGATACTAGGCACTGCAACAACTTTTGGGCTGTCGCATTTTACGCCCATATTCTTTGTTTTGGCCACATTAATCTTCAGACCAGCGGCTTCCGCAAGGGCCTCGATTCGATGTAGGTTTTCTTGCACCTCACTGTCTGAGACCCCCACGAGAGCAACATCATCAGCAAAATCTAAGTCAGCCACCAACATCCCAATATCTAATCCTCCATGCACCGAGTTAGCCAAAATGTAGTTGATGACAAGGCCGAATAGGATTGGGGACCACACATCACCCTGCCTAACGCCCGTTCTGACATCAAATAAGCGTCCTTTCTCACCGTCGGCTTTGACTCGACATTTGAATCCATCATAGCTGTTTCTTATGATGTTTATCACTTTTTGCGGAAGACCATAGTGTTTCATTATCTGGTACATCTGCTCACGATCGACAGAATCGAATGCCGCTCGAAAGTCTCTGAAACAAAAGCTAATATCCAATTGAAACGCCATTGATTTCTCTATTATTTGACGCAGGGCAAAGAGTTGATCGGCGCATCCTCTGCTTTTTCTGAAGCCGCACTGCTCTTCCCTTAAGACGCGATCCACTGAATCTTTGCATCGATTGAGAATAACGGAAGCGAACACTTTTCCTGGTACTGACAATAGAGAGATCCCTCGGTGGTTCGAACACTCTGACCTCTTTCCTTTACTCTTGTATAATGGGACAATTTCTGCTACCTTCCAGTCATCGGGCAGAACTTCCGTCAACCAACACTTATCTATGATGTCCCAGAGCCACTCGACAATACCCTTGTGTGCTTTCAACATCTCACAGGAAATGTTTCTACTACCACTACTACTACTACTACTACTACTACTACTACTACTACTACTACTACTACTACTGCTACTACTACTACTACTACTACTACTACTACTACTACTACTACTACTACTACTACTACTACTACTACTACTACTACTGCTACTACTATTACTACTGTTTGAACACTTAAATTCGATAAAGAAATAAAGGAACAATGACAATAAGTACAAACAAGTTAATAAAATGCATATAAGTTTGAGCTTATTTGGCTTTATTCAATCCAGGAAATGCTGTTCGACAAAACTGTTGAAGCGGGATTTAGACTCTCTTTTCGCTTTCTGTCGTAAGGTGATGTGGCTCGTGTTGTTCCTTGAGCAATCTTCTTCAAGTTGATCCATCCACGTCTTGCGTTGACCCCCTGGAGCTCATTTAGCATATAGATATTTTTCTGTCGGCACCCAGGTGAAGGCTCGGAGCGCTAGACAATCGTCATTCATCCTCAGGATATGGCCAAACCATTTCAACCGTTTAATCATGATCATTGCAGAAAGTGTCGACATACGTGATCTAGCCAGTACTTCTTCATTTGTCACCCTCTCCAGATATGAAAAACATAGTATCCTTCGCAGACAACTGGTGTGAAAGCTCTCAAGTTTCCGTTGCGTTGATTTATTCATGGTCCACGTTTCAGAGCTATATAAGACCACTGATAACACGAGAGCTCTGTATAACTTGCATTTGAGGGGAATGCTAAGTTGTTTGCTCTTCCAAAGCTTCTGAAAGCTCGCAAATCGCTGTCTCCCTTCCGCCAGCTTGGCACTGATTTCCTTTAGGTGACCATGTTGCAAGCTCACGAAAGAACCGAGATACTTGAAAGCTTCTACATTTTCGAACTCCACTCCATCTCGATCGTGGACATTGCAGGAGAAAATGCGAGATCTTCCAGCCTTTTCTCTGCCGCAGTATCGTGACTCGTGAATTCGCCGACCTTTCACAGTTGCGAATTTCCTAGTGCACTTCTGACGAGTGAGGCTTTTCTCTAGCCCAACAAACTTTGACGCGCTGTCTTCGACCCTCTTCGAATTCTTAGACTTGCAGAATCTGGCCTCATGCACTTTGCAGCCTCTTCCAGTGTCGAAGCGACGTTACTACTACTACTACGACTACTACTACTACTACTACTATTACTACTACTACTACTACTACTACTACTACTACTACTACTACTACTACTACTACTACACCTACTACTACTACTACTACTACTACTACTACTACTACTACTACTACTACTTGGCCGCAGTGACATATTACAGCAAAATTTCTTAATCTCATGACAATTTAAAAAAATTTTTTTGTCCGAACGCCAATTTAAAATTGGTAGTAAGCCCGGTAGTAGTAATTTCAGTTGTCATTTGCGGAGTGTTTTTTGTAACTTGTCATTGAGATTTTTTCAGATGTAAGAAAATTGATATTTTTCAAAAAATTTTTGGTAAAATTTTCCTTTCACATTTTCCGTTCGTTTTCTCAACCTTAAAGATAAATTTGCCAAATTGACCCTAAACAAAAATTGCCAAAATGGATTTCATGAAACACATTGCGAAAGCGCACCCTAAACAAAAATGCCAAAATGGATTTCATGAAACACATTGCGAAAGCGCATAATTTATGGAGAGTTTCATTGCAATAGAATCAAATTAATTGCATCTAAAATAGAACTAAAACGTTTCTAAAATAGAACTAAAACGTTAAAACTTTAAACTGACCGATTTGCTCCGCGAATGATCACTCTTAATTTAAATCGATCACAATTTGTTCTAAACAGGCCTGATTCGCTCCGCGATTGAGCCATCGCATTTAAACTGAACGATTTGCTCCGCGAATGATCACTCTTAATTTAAATCCATCACAATTTGTTCTAAACAGGCCTGATTCGCTCCGCGATTGAGCCATCGCATTTAAACTGAACGATTTGCTCCGCGAATGATCACTCTTAATTTAAATCCATCACAATTTGTTCTAAACAGGCCTGATTCGCTCCGCGATTGAGCCATCGCATTTAAACTGAACGATTTGCTCCGCGAATGATCACTCTTAATTTAAATCCATCACAATTTGTTCTAAACAGGCCTGATTCGCTCCGCGATTGAGCCATCGCATTTAAACTGAACGATTTGCTCCGCGAATGATCACTCTTAATTTAAATCCATCACAATTTGTTCTAAACAGGCCTGATTCGCTCCGCGATTGAGCCATCGCATTTAAACTGAACGATTTGCTCCGCGAATGAAATAAAAACGCAATTAAAAACGCAAATTCTTAAATTGCAAAAATGATAAATTGTATGATAAATCGTAAAGAGAAATGAATGCTAACAGAAGATTAAGTTTTTTTTTCAAGTTTCTCATGAAGATTAAGTTTTTTAGAGAAATGAATGCTAACAGAAGATTAAGTTTTTTTTCAAGTTTCTCATGAAGATTAAGTTTTTTTCAAGTTTTCAGTCGGAATCATTTCTCATTTCTGCTTCAAGAGCAGTTATGGCACGTGGACTCAGGTTTGGGGAAGTGTATGTTTGTATTTCCTGTCGAATTATCGGGGAGTTTGCGCGCACTTCAAAGTCGCTTGTTTGTGAAGGGTTTTGAGCCGCATTTTCTTGTATTTCTTCCACCACAGTTTGTGAAGGGGTTTGAGCCGCATTTTCCACCACAGTTTGTGAAGGATTTTGAGCCGCATTTCCTTGTATTTCTTCCACCACAGTTTGTGAAGGGTTTTGAGCCGCATTTTCTACCACAGTTTGTGAAGGGTTTTGAGCCGCATTTTCTTGTATTTCTTCCACCACAGTTGATCGCGGGGCAACTGCAGTGAAAGCTGAGGTCCGGCTCTGTCTAACGGGTGTGGATTTAGTCCTCGGGTCTACCGAATCGTCGCTGTCTCTTCTTCCCCGTTTTCGTTGCTTGCCTTGATGCTGGCGTTTTTGCTGGCCTTGATGACTTGTAGAGGGACCTTGTTGTTGCTGACTTGTAGAGAGACCTTGTTGTTGCTGACTTGTAGAGGGACCTTGTTGTTGCTGGCTTTTAGATGGCGAAGGAGGCGGAGGTCGTGGGGGCTTGACTGGCACTCGTACTCGAAGTGCCCGGGAAACATTCGATCTAATCGACGAAACCACGCTCACATCGTCTGCCTGGTTCCGTCGAACGATTTTTTTGTCCCCTTCTAATTTGCGGCACAAATCTGATGCGTGCTTTGTGATCTTATCCTCAGTAACACGTCCGGTCGGCGTCTTTGGGCGCCGTTCGGCATAATGGGCCAGTGGCGTCTCTTTTTCCATTTTCGTGCCAAATTTCTCAACATCTGCTCTAGGGACTTTAACTTGTGGTGTGCCGGGCTCCGTTATAGAGTAAAAGTCGTTGTCCTCTTTCAACACGGTCGAACCCGGGGCGAGGAGCTCGTAGAGCCCCTGCAAATCCTTCTTTGGGCGTTTATGTGGCTTTTTTTCTCAATGCAGAGCTGTTTTGATTCCTCAGTCCTAGGTGCGGGTCTACATTGACCCTTTACTAGGACAAGTCTCGATACGCCCTGCGGATCGTTGGTTTGTCTTTCGCGGGCATTCTTGAGGGCCGTGTCTTTTTTTCTCTCTATTTCGACGTCACTCCTTTCGCCATCACTCCATTTGTCCTCTGATATAAGGTCCGACCAATTTACAGTGTCCTGATCTAAACATTTTTCATCTTAATGGCGTATTTATGAAGCCGAGCGAATTCAATTACCTAACATCAAAGCCTTATCGCCCCCCCAATTACCACAAATTAAATATATAGCATGAATCGCTCCGCAAATACAAACAATAAGCCTGATTCGCTCCGCGATTGATTCAAAATTTATGGTCTAATTTGATTTCATATTTACCTATTTTGATGCACGGCGCGCATTTTGCTGTTTTGGTCAGCAAGTCTCGGTTCATATATGGCCACCAGGCATGGAGGGCCATATCTGTTATACCCCAACTTCCGGGGTTTGTGCTATGGAGGACGTCTATATAGGCGTCCTTGATCGCGTGGGGCAACGCGATTCTGTCTTCTACGCACAAACAACCGGATTTGACTCGCAGATCAGGCCAAAAAGAATGAATGTACGGGGAAATCTGCCTACAACGCTCCTCATTTTTGGTAAGCACGCAGTCGCGTACTTCTTTTAGAATTGCATCTTTGGTTGTTAAAGATGCGAGAAGTTTTGTAGTAAATATTTTGTTGAACGCAAGTTTGAAGGGGTCCTCATATAATTCAGTAGATGTATTTGGAGTTGAGGCTGGCGTAGATGGGGAATCTTGTATTTCTGGATCCTCTTCAAAATGAACTCTTGTGGGAGTACGGGACATTTCGATAAATTGGTGGAATGAATTAGTGGAATGAATTAATTTAGTGGAATGAATTAATTGAATATCAGACTAAAAATTTGTGGAAATCAGTGGAAATATCAATGAAAATTACAACTTAGTTGAAATAATTTAATGACGGACAATTTAGTTGAATGTATTCGTTCAGGGTTATTTAATTCGTTCAGAATTAAACTTTTAATTGTTGGAATTTGTAGAATTTGCTATTTGAGTGGTAATTAGGGCTTATTTGGGCATGCTTATAAGCAAGCCTGTAATTGCAGCGCGTTTTGCTGTTCAAAGTAAGAGGAAAATATTCCTTTCATGTATATACTCGCTCTGCGAATGATCACTCTTTATTTATATCTATCACAATATCTAGCCACCGTATTTAAACTGATCGATTTGCACCGCAGTTACAGTTAATTCAAAAAACTAAAAAATAAGTCTGAATCGCTCCGCGAATGATCACTCTTTATTTAAATCTATCACAATTTGTTCTAAACAGGCTTGATTCGCTCCGCGATTGAGCCACCGCATTTAAACTGATCGATTCGCACCGCAGTTACAGTTAATTTAAATAACTAAAAGTAAGTCTGAATCGCTCCGCGAATGATCACTCTTTATCTAAATCTATCACAATTTGTTCTAAACAGGCTTGATTCGCTCCGCGATTGAGCCATCGCATTCAAACTGATCAATTCGCACCGCAGTTACAGTTAATTCAAAAAATAAGTCTGAATCGCTCCGCGAATGATCACTCTTTATTTAAATCTATCACAATTTGTTCTAAACAAGCTTGATTCGCTCCGCGATTGAGCCACCGCATTTAAACTGATCGATTCGCACCGCAGTTACAGTTAATTTAAAAACTCGGGTTAGGACAATACATTAAATTTAGGTTCAAGAAGATTGATTACAAAAATTAACACACAATACAAAAATTAACACTTAATATTAAAATTAACACAAAATTCGAGCAGCAGCTTTCAGTTTGTTATAAATCCTGAAGTAGGAAGCAGATTCTAACCTTATACCTCCTTCATGGATTCTTGCTCTAACATCTTCCAGTGATACCGTCCCCTGGATATCTTTAAATAAGAGACAGGCTTTTTTCTCTTGCTCTGTCCATACCTTCTCACCAGCTCTAACACGGAAAGTGCGAAGTGATCGTTCAAACTTTTTTCGTGCTTGATTTTCTTCGCTTCCCAGTGTTGAATTTAATGACGTTCTCGAAGTGTCGTTTTCAGGAACTGCAATTCGGACAGTTGGGGCAGTAGTTGTTGTATGTGAGTTGTTGAGGGAGTTTCTCACATTGAAATGTCTCACTCGTGGGGCTTCTTGAAGTGGTGCTTCTTGAACTGGTGCTTCTTGAACTGCTTCTTGAATTGGCGTGGCTTCTTCCAAGTCTGATGCTTCACCATCAGTTTCGGCGGCAAGTTCTTCTTCATCATCTTCGGAGCTTTTTTCAAGGGCTTTTGGATCCGCTAAATCGTTGTCATAAATTGATAAAAGCTGATTTCTGTCCTCCTTAGTTCCTTCTCGGCCAATATAAACGTCTTCAGCCGTTTTTTCGTTGTGCGCTGTCTGTGCCAAATGTGCCTTGTTAACACCGTCAGAGATGTTGTTGATCAATTTGAGAATTTTCCACCGTCTTTCCCAAAATTTTCTGATGGAGTTAGCGTTGAACCTAACATCTGAAGGATTGTCACCGAATAGATCATGGAACGTCTGCTGTAAATGACGCGAAATAGACTTTTCGACTTTGTTCTTTTTCGATGCAAAAACAAACTTTGATTCGACTCCATTCTCAGTCATAAACGTATCTCTCATCTTTTTCAGCAGCGGTCTCTGATCTTCTTGAATGTATAAATGTACAAGGTAGAATTTGCCCGTCTTATGCTTGTCGGTGGTTAATGCTTCGTCAGTTTCCTCGATGACTTGAAACTCCTCCCAATTAAGGTCAAGAAGGGGTCCAGAGCGCGTGTTCAGGCGAACTTGAAGAACAAAGAAATTTAAAGCCTGTTGTTCTTTGTAAGTAAGTGTCGATTCGACAAGGTTCTTCTCAAGCAATTGGAGAATGCTGGTGTAACGTGCACAAACAAGAGATCGACTGGGCACTTTGGCTCGCATTTCCTGAGCTACAACTCTGTAGTTTTTAGTTGCCGCAGTTGAATATGCCTTTCTAGCATTCCTTATTGCGCCATTCATAGTGACATGATTTGTACTGTCGCCAGGAAACTCAAAAAGAAAGCAATAGTCCACAAAACTGGTGAACGCTGCTAAATAATTCAACATCGTTTGCGGTTTTAGCATTTTTCTCTCCTGTAGGTCCAAAGATGCTGGAAGTAGGTTTTGGGGTCTTTTGAGACCATGAGTTGCTCCATATAGAAGAGCAAGAGTCTGCAGTAGACCTTGTCGGCTCTGACTGTTTGTATCGTTTCCAGCACATTGTTGCAACTGTTTTTGGTAATCCATATACCGCCGCACTACTTCAAATTCCTGATTACCAGCCAGAACAGATGATTTGAGCTTCGCGCGTATGCTGTCAGGAAGAGAACTGAAACAAAACAAAACTATAAATATAATACTTTTGAATTAATTTAACAATTTGTATTTGCGTAGCGATTACAATATTTATACTTTTGAATTAATTAACAATTTGTATTTGCGTAGCGATTACAATATTTATATTTAGTTGCGCATTTGCGTCACAGAATACAAAAATACTTGCGTCGCAAAATTGAACTAATCAATCGCGTCGCAAAATCGAACTAATAAAACTAAAACACTACTTAAAATAAACTCACCTTCTGCTTGCGCAGTTTTCCACTCGCACGACGTTGGTGCAATCGCATTTTGATTTGTATCGATGAGTAACCAGAGAGACAAAACGTCTGTAGCAGTTTAAGCAGTCGTACACTTTCTTGTTTCCCGGCGCATTCCTGGTCCGATAAAAATCAATGAGAAAGCGCTCTTCTTTTTCAGAGATTTTGTCGCGGTGTTGCTTCAAATGTCGGTCTATTCGCTTTACCGTAACGTGACATATGAGGCACTCAACAACTTCGTCAGTTTTGACTGTTTTAATCCGCTGAATTTGTTTGCTTTCTTCATCTAAGGGTTCATCAAACTCAGAGCCCATAACTGGATGGTCCACAAACTCAAACTCAGCGCAGCCGATAACTGGATACACTGGTTGATCGCTCTCCACTAAATTAGCGTTCTCCTGATTTGCTCCTCGATTACATTCAGCTAAAGATACATTATTTTCGTCCTGATTATTTTTGTCCTGATTTGCTCCGCGATTACATTCAGCTAAAGACACATTATTTTCGTCCTGATTTGCTCCGCGATTACATTCAGCTAAAGACACATTATTTTCGTCCTGATTATTTTCGTCCTGATTTGCTCCGCGATTACATTCAGCCAAAGACACATTATTTTCGTCCTGATTTGCTCCGCGATTACATTCAGCTAAAGACACATTATTTTCGTCCTGATTATTTTTGTCCTGATTTGCTCCGCGATTACATTCAGCCAAAGACACATTATTTTCGTCCTGATTTGCTCCGCTACCAATAAAAGTTTCGAATAACGGTTGAGTGACATCTAGATAGGAGGATTTACAAACAGTGCAGCGGCAGTGTTTATTGCTTTCTCCAAAATAGTTTTCACCGTAACTGACGGTGATTTCTTCTCCTGCTCTGATTGGCTTAAGTGTTTGAATGGCTACAGTAGATGCACTCTTTTCGCCCTCTACAATGTATCTGGCATTCGGATCGCAATCGTGATTGATAAAAGAGGCCGGGCCGAGCATAATACGATTATATTTACAATTTTTGGTTGCTGCAAAAACTGAAAAGCTCATATCATCGAGCAGTTCTTCGTCCGAAATTTTCGCGGTAAAGCCCTTTAATCCTGGTATAATAGTTTTTGATTTTACATTTCCTCTTGAAAGAACAGCCATTTCTGTAAATGAACTGTTCTCTCCGAACCGTTTTGTTGGCACAATGTCCGCATAGTCGAAAGTTTGTAAATACGCATCTGTTACTACATTGAGCAGTTGTGTAGTTCTTGACTTATTTACAAACAGTTCAAAGTTTGGATGAACACATAGTTTGTGCGTAGCAACTTCACCTCCGTCGATATACTTTTCAGTGACTTCGGCGTCAATGAAACCCAAAATTTGCCATTGGGTTGGGTGGAGCTTGTATATCACGTCTGTACTTGCTTGATGCACTTTAACTGTCGAAATTGAGACGGAGCTAAAGGATTGAAAATCGTTTTCCACAGTACTATGCTTTGCCGACTCCATTAAGTCCTCGTTTACATCCTGGACAATTTCTTCTTCAAATTCTACTAAGGAAACAAAATCGTTGCTGTCAAACACTGTTTCAGGGAACCTGCTCTTTGGAATTTCGCAGTCAGTCTTTGATTGTTTTTTGGCTCGTGTCACTATTTTATCCGGCTCAAACAAATTGTCTTCTTCGAACCGTCTCTTTTTGCTGGATTTGGATTGATTTGTATTTTTCACTGTTCTATTTCGCAATACTCTTACTTGCTTTTCCGATCGGGTGCATCGACTTGACATTGTCGTTTGGTGAGTTGTGTAAAATGGCTTTGAGAATAGACCAGAGTTACAATAACAATGAAGTATTTTGTTGTAAAATGGCTTTTGAATAGATCAGAATTACAACTAATTGCGTCCAATTAGTTTGAGTTTTACACCTGTCAACCGTTTGTACTCAAATATTGACTTATTTGCCAGACAAGTACACGATCGACTCGCACCGCAAAATTAGCCCTATTAGCAGGTACTCAAAATGCGAATCAACACCTAATCAAACCTAAGTCTACATCGATTCGCACCGCAAAATTAATCCTAAAAATTGTTACTTATTGTGACCTTTAAATCAGGAAGGGGTTCAAAGATCAATAAAAAGGGGTTCAAAGGTTAATAATGTGTACGTGTATGAAATTGTTTGTTTTGATAACTTTTAGTTTTTCAAAATGTCTTTTTGCAGTGCGAATCGACCAAATTAAATGGGATGACCCAGAAGGAAATTATGATGGATTTAATTTAGGAGTAATCATTCGCGGAGCGAATCAGTATTTTAATATCCGTGATGTCTCAATCGCGGAGCGAATCAGGCATATTTAGAAGAAAATTGTTTGATTTTATTTAGGAGTAGTCATTCGCGGAGCGAATCAGTATTTTACTATTCGTGATGTCTCAATCGCGGAGCGAATCAGGCATATTTAGAAGAAAATTGTGCAATTTTACTTAGGAGTAGTCATTCGCGGAGCGAATCAGTATTACTGTTTGGGATGGCTCAATCGCGGAGCGAATTAGGCATATTTAGAAGAAAATTATGATAGATTTAAGTTAGGGGTAGTCATTCGCAGAGCGCATCAGTATTACTTTTAGCTAGATTAAATTTTCTGTTTTTGCGGTGCAAATTTATGCAACTGTTTGGGATGGCTCAATCGCGGAGCGAATCAGGCATATTTAGAAGAAAATTATGATAGATTTAAGTTAGGAGTAGTCATTCGCAGAGCGCATCAGTATTACTTTTAGCTAGATTAAATTTTCTGTTTTTGCGGTGCAAATTGATAAGACTACAAAAATAAAGTTTTTTGGCAGAGCGGATCCTTGTTAAAAGAGAGAGTCAACTAATTTGAATTACGAAAATGAAGTTCAAAATTAGATCTAAACGAATGAACAAATTAAAGTTGGATGAAATGAACTAAATTAAAATTAACAAAATGAACTTGTTTTGCTACACCAAAGTTATTTATCAGAAAATTAATAATCATATGTACTGGTTAAATAATAAATACTATAATGTGTCAGAGTTTTGCCCAGTTTGTTTTTATTCACCTTGTTCCAGTTGTCGTCTGTGATAAGTTCGTCCCATCTTACAGTCTCCAAATCTAAATATTGGGCAAATTGATAAGACTATAAAAATAAAGATCTCATTCAATAAGATCACCCACTCCCCTTTAGCGAGGAAACCCTAGGGCGGAAAGTGCCGTAATCTAGGAAGGAGTGGCAGTTTTGGTGGCATTTTTTTACGGCACTGGAAGGTTCCCTCAAGCCTTGGTGAACAGGTGATCTTAGTTGTACGTATTTATCAATCACTTAGTTTCGATGCTACAAAAATTAAGTATTCTGGCTCATTGTTTTCACACTAAAATGTCGGATACCTATCATCAACCTTCAGTCCTGAAAAGCTATTAGCTGATAATAAATGCATCAATTCCTAATTTTAAACGTGTTCGTTTTTTTGTTTTTCGAAGTATCGCTGTTAGCTCTATTTCCTTTTCATTCGAAAATCAAATTAAATTATGCACAACTCTTGTGCAAATTATGTAACGTGGCTCAATGGTTTGAAATGGCTTTAAAACAATTTTAAAATTGTTTGTATTTGCAGTGCAATTCGATCAGGTGAAATGAGTGGCTTAATCGCGGAGCGAATCAGAATTATTTTTAGCTGTTTTAAACTGTCTACTTTTGTCTTTTGTCTAATTTAACTTTAAAATTAAGTGCATTGGCGACGGGAGGGGATTATAAGAATTATAAGATTATAAAATTTGAATTTTGTGGCTCGATTCAAGATGTAAATGATTTTAAGTTTTAGTGTGACCATTTGCTTTTTTTTGAAAAAATTAGTCAATTCAGGCATTTGTTTGATCCGGTTGTGCAATAAATTGACTTGAATTATGAAATTGCCCAAGAAAAATTTATTACTACTACTGGAAATATTGAATGACAATTTACAATTTCGGTTTTTAAATTGGCGTTCGGACCGAAAATTTTTTGTAAAATGGCCCTAAAATTTGACCTTACTACTTTCCCAGAAAATTTTTGAAAGTGATTTTTTTTTTGTTTTCCATAACTTATGAGCACTCTTTTTCCACGTTTTGCAAAAAAATTTTGGACTCTAGAAAAAATACTACACTAGCAGCCAAAATAAGGTCCGATTTACATATAAGTGATTTCCTAAATGTCATGAGATCAATTTTTTTTCCTACTGTCAGTTGTCATTGAGATCAATACTACTACTACTACTACTACTACTACTACTACTACTACTACTACTACTACTACTACTACTACTACTACTACTACTACTACTACTACTACCACTACCACTACCACTACTACTACTACTACTACTACTACTACTACTACTACTACTACTACTACTACTACAAATACTACTACTACTACTACTACTACTACTACTACTACTACTACTACTACTACTACTACTACTACTACTACTACTACTACTACTACTACTACTACTACTACTACTACTACTACTACTACTACTACTACTACTACTACTACTACTACTACTACTACTACCACTACCACTACTACTACTACTACTACTACTACTACTTAGACGTTTGACGTCGCTGCTAGGATTTGGTCGGTAGTCGACGATCCTCGCGGGTAAAATTTATAGTTAGACCATCCATGCTAAAAAACAACGGAGATGCATAAGTGAACCGAACCGGAAGTTCGCATGACAGTCTTGGTCTCTAACGATCAGAAAAAATTTTCTGAATACACACAGTTTCGGAAATCCGGTCTAGTGTAGCAGAACCCTAAGTAGTCGGGCATTTTCTGTTTTCGACGTTTCATACCGTGAAAATAATTTTTTTTTGAAAAGTAGGTTCTGAGTCGGTATTGGGTGTTGGGAAACCATTTTTTGTCAGTGTGTTGTACTCCTTGTCTAGTATATCATCTGTTTTTGCGTTTTTAGATCAATCGTACTGGGAATTCAGGATTTGCAGGGTTTTGCCCATTAGCAGCAGGCTCCTCTCTCTTTGGGCAACCTTTAGTGTTTCCGTCTGTGCAATACATATTTCATATTTCAGAGTTGATTTGATGGATGATACAGTTTGTACCTTCACGCCGGAACCCCCCGCGCATGAAATTGTTTTGAAAAGCCATGATTATATTGAGACAACTGCCGAAGTTGCTGGCCCAAGCACGTCAGCTCCCACTACTAAAAGAAAGCGGTCCCAGCTAACAACACCAACGCCCAAGAAGAAGACGAGGAATTGTGAAAATCGGGAGAATGATAAGGACAGCCAGCTAGACTCGCAAATAAGTGCACACCGAACTCCGTATGGCCGCTTGATGTACAGTAAGTTTTTATTTAGTGAGATCAGACTTCGTAGCTATATATATATACGGTATCCATTCTGAGTTTTTTTTTAGCCGACCCGATATCAGAGGCTTCTGATCTTGACGAGATCCAACATTTGGATAGCCCCAGAGTGCATCGTGTGATAAAGAAGTCCCGCTGTTATGTGTGCGGAAGGAAATTGGCCGATATGGCACAGCACTACCAAAAATCCCACTACAGGATGACGAAGAGTGTGAGACTGTATCTCTTGGATTGTAGGAGGCACTTTAATCGTTCCGGGTCATGTAAAGATCCTGTTTATGATTGCACTCTGTGCTTGCGTCGATTCGTGAACCAAACTGATCACAAAAAGAAGGGAGACGAGAGGAATAAGAAGACTAGCAGCAGCCTCCGTGATCACTTTGACAGTGATATAGTCCGTATCAACAACCCCAAGGACCCAGGAGAGATGCCTGAATTCATTCAAGACAAGTTAACTCAACTCAGAGAGCCCAAGGTGAATGGAGGAGTGCTCCTTGAGTATTTTGTGCGTGACCTAGTGAAGAAAGCTAGCAGAAAGAATAACAGCACGGACGCAGTTCATAAACGCGTGACAAAGACTTTTCAGCACCATCTTAATCGTTTGTGGGTTACCACCGGGCAGTTCAAGAGACATGACGAAGCAGCGAAATTTATTGACGAAATAAAGAAGAATGGGAACTACAAGGCTAGTAGTATGGTTCTTTTCATTGTCGTTCTCAAAAAGTACCTCAGGTACATAAAGCGAAACCAAAAACAGATAAGACTTCCGTATGACATTTGGGTTGATGTTCTGAGCGAAATTTCAAGTGATTACAGACACCAAATGAAGAAAGATCAAGTTTTGTTGATGAACAAGAAGAAGGAAGAGACCCCGACAGCAGATTAATGTGCATCGATGTTAAAGTGTGTCACGGACCACCTTGATAGTCCGAAGTCTGATAAGTATTCATACAACTTGCTGAAGGGTCTGGTCTTCTTTTACTTTCACTCCTTATCCGGTACCAGACCTGGACCAATTCTCAACTTAAAATACGAACAGTGGGCATCAATGCGACGAGGCGAACCCGTGTACTCAACAGATCACAAGACAGGTGCTCAATTTGCTGTGAAACTCGAGCTCACCGTGCCCCAGGTCCCATGGTTCGAGAAAATGTTTTCCGCATTCAGGAAGGAGACCGGAATGGAGCCCTTGTACATATTTCCCACCATCCTTAACCAAAAAGAGAAGTCGATCGCACGTTTCGTGAAGGACTCGTTAACTGAAGTAGCACCGAAGTCCCTCCTCACTAAAAGTTTTAACCCGACATCAATGAGAAGAGTGTTATCAACTTACATGTATGGGCAAAAAGAAAAGAATCCACAAACTTACCAAGCACATTTAAATCAGACTGCGCACGAGGACAAGACGGAATCGAGACACTACGTGATGGACCTTATTAACACAGGGAAGGTGCTGCAAGAATATGTGAAGCTTTTTCGCATACCAACAGAGAGAATCAGAACCCTCCCCTCTAACGTAACGCCTGAAGAATTCGACGAGATGAACAGAGAGACCATCTATTTCAATTGTAGCGAGCCCGGTGACCCCATTTTCCCCATTTGTACGAACAAAAGGCTGGACCAAGCGCTAGCAGAGAAGTGAGAGAGGACCTCAGTGATAATGAGTCGGATATGGATGAGGAGGACGTGACTGCTATGTTTGAGGTGGAAGCCCATGAACAACACGTCGACGCCATGGAAGATGACAGCGACCTAGAAGCAGAGGAAATGGGTAACTATCTTCGGTCTGATGGTGAGGGGGGATGAGGACGACGAAGAAGAATTTGACCCGCAGCAAGAATATTTCTCAGACGTAGATGAGAATCTCTCGGTGTTTTCTTCCACTGTATCCGCCAGAAAACTCCAGAGTGTGGTCCCGGACAGGAGGAGGAAGGAGTTTATTGCTAGTCTAAACAAATTCTCTGGTAGAAGTAATTGGAGAGCGGAGGAGAAAGGCCTACTTTTACTTTTTGCTCAAATAAAGACAACGCCGAATAAGCAGCAGATTTCGGCAACCATTCGTGAAAAACTGGGTAGAAATCCCCATAAAAACACCGTCAACAAGATCTATGACAAACTTAAAGCTCTAGTGAATCGGCTGGCCGAGTAAGAGACCTACAAACTTTAGTACTCAAACTGGTGAGACAGGACTTCATTGCTAATTTTGTTAAACTTCTTTTGTTTTATAGTGATGTTGATGTTGTGTTAAGCTTACTGTTGTTTTATTATCCTTGTTATGCAGTCTCACCTTTGTTTATTGTTTTAATTTGTTTTAGCTACTGTGTAGCCTATCTTTCGTTATATATACATATATGTTACTCGGATTATGCATTTCAAAAACTGCTCTAGCAGTCGGGTCCGTGGCCCGTTTCAACCATGTTTCAAAGCCCATGTATATAGAAAAGGATCAAGAGGAGACGTTAATTCAAATGTTGGGGCTACATCTTGTTTTCTATTGAGATCAGAATTAGAGACCAATATTTCAAGTGGATAAGTGCAAGAAGTGTGGTGACTACCCAGTAGTGGCTATCAGTAGGCTACGTGATCAATTTTTTGATGAATTTTTGTGTCAGGTGTCACTGTTATTACTGAGCACAGATTTCACTCAGAGGCTTGTAGAAACTTTTTATACTTTCTTGCAGTGTCCATACAGGTAGGTTGTAGCTCTAGACAGTGAAAAACATGTTGTGAATCAACAACATGTTGAAAATGAGAGAAGTTTTTATCTTCAATATTAGCAGTAGGCTCCTCTCTCTTTCCACAACCACCGCTATGTAGGTACCACAAATAATGATTTTAGATACCTAATTCCTATACTAGGATGTCTTTCTAGGCCAAAACAATGATATTGGTGCAAAAAAAAGTCATCCAAAATGTAAATTGGGAATCTCACACACGTATAAGCACTAGCAGCGTGGTGTGCTCACCAACCTACTACTAAAAAGTTAGCCCATCTTTATAGCTTGAAATTTGAAAAAGCCGAAAACACAAATTGTAGTGGTGCTAGAGAGCTTTCAGAAAAACTTTAGATCACTTTCAAGAGCCTTAGGAATGTGCAGAAATCAGCCTATGAAAAAATATTATCACCCACGTCTGTGCTAAAACGGGGTGTAGCAGCTAGGTCTGATCACCCACGATATTAGGGTCCACTACTAGGCCGGTAGTGGGCATTTTTCCGTCCGGCAAGTTAAATGTTAAGGTCTTATCTAATAGTAGCGATGTCGAGCTACCCTCCCAGCCAGGTTTCCGCTGTCTAGGGCCCCTAGTCTAGGCTCTGCACATAGGACGTAGTTGATCACACTGATTAGCGGCGTCTGGGACAGCCGCTGATACGGACCCCCGCTGCTCCGAATAGCACGAAGGTCCCGCGCTCATACTACTACTACTACTACTACTACTACTACTACTACTACTACTACTACTACTACTACTAATACTACTACTACTACTACTACCTACTACTACTACTACTACTACTACTACTACTACTACTACTACTACTATTACTACTACTACTACTACTACTACTACTACTACTACTACTACTACTACTACTACTACTACTACTACTACTACTACTACTACTACTACTACTACTACTACTACTACTACTACTACTACTACTACTACTGTTTGAACACTTAAATTCCATAACGAAATAAAGGAACAATGGCAATAAGTACAAACAAGTTAATAGAATGCATATAGGTTTGAGCTTATTTGCGTTTATTTAATCCAGGAAATGCTGTTCGACAAAACTGTTGTAGCGGGATTTAGACTCTCTTTTTGCTTTCTGTCGTAAGGTGATGTAGCTCATATTGTTCCTTGAGCAATCTTCTTCAAGTTAGTCCAGCCACGTCTTGCGTTGACCCCCTGGAGCTCGTTTAGCATATCGATATTTTTCGGTCGGCTCCCAGGTGAAGGCTCGGAGCGCTAGACGATCGTCATTCATCCTCAGGATATGGCCAAACCATTTCAACCGTTTAATCATGATCATTGCAGAAAGTGTCGACATACGTGATCTAGCCAGTACTTCTTCATTTGTCACCCTCTCCAGATATGAAAAATATAGTATCCTTCGCAGACAACTGGTGTGAAAGCTCTCAAGTTTCCGTTGCGTTGATTTATTCATGGTCCACGTCTCAGAGCTATATAAGACCACTGATAACACGAGAGCTCTGTATAACTTGCATTTGAGGGGAATGCTAAGCTGTTTGCTCTTCCAAAGCTTCTGAAATTTCGCAAATCGCTGTCTCCCTTCCGCCAGCTTGGCACTGATTTCCTTTAGGTCACCATGTTGCAAGCTCACGAAAGAACCAAGATACTTGAAAGCTTCTACATTTTCGAACTCCACTCCATCTCGATCGTGGACATTGCAGGAGAAAATGCGAGATCTTCCAGCCTTTTCTCTGCCGCAGTATCGTGACTCGTGAATTCGTCGACCTTTCACAGTTGCGAATTTCCTAGTGCACTTCTGACAAGTGAGGCTTTTCTCTAGCCCAACAAACTTTGACGCGCTGTCTTTGACACTCTTCGAATTCTTAGACTTGCAGAATCTGGCTTCATGCACTTTGCAGCCTCTTGCAGTGTCGAAGCGATGTTTAAAACCTGAACATACACAACTCTCGTCATCAGAGACCGCAGATGATCTGTTACTCGCCGTAGACACTAGATCAGCAACCACTGACCTTTCGTCGCTGCTAACTCTCAAAAGCTCAGCCTCCGCTGAACTTTTTAATCTCAGTTTCTCACCAGCTAGTGTCTCGAACCAGCCCGCATTCTTCTTCTTGCCCACCAGCACCTCCCTGCCAATGAGTAGTCGGGATTGGTTTTCGGTCTCAATGAGAGTCCCATAACGGCCTTTGTGGTTTCCTGCAAGAACTTCTACGTTTTTTAACAATGGGTACACTGGCTCCGGGTTTTTCGCATTTAACACCCATATTCTTTGTCTTCCCAACGTTGATCATTAGGCCAACAGCCTCGGCTGAAGATTCAATTCTGTGTAGATTTGCTTGAACTTTGGAATCAGAGACGCCCAATAGGGCAACATCATCGGCGAAATCAAGATCAGCAACACAGCGTCCAATATCGATTCATCCTTGAACTGAATCAGCCAACACATAGTTTATCACAAGGCCAAAGAGAATAGGCGACCATACATCGCCCTGGCGAACACCAATTTTTACGTCGAACATCTTGCCCTTCTCGCCCTCTGCACTTGAAGCCTTCGTAACTGTTGCGGATGACATTCACAACTTTTTGTTGGAGCCCGTAATGTTTCATTATCTTGTACATCATCTCGCGGTCCACCAAATCGAACGCAGCGCGGAAAAAATGAAACAAAAACTGACATCAAATTGGAAGGCCATGCATTTCTCTAGTATTTGCCTCAACGCAAACAATTGGTCAGTGCAGCCCCTGCTCTTTCGGAATCCGCATTGTTCTTCTCTTAGCACTTGATCAAGTGCATCTTTGCATCTATTCAGGATGATTGATGCAAAAACTTTTCCAGGTACCGAGAGCAGTGAAATTCCGCGATAGTTCCCACACTTAGATCTTTTTCCTTTGTTTTTGTATAGCGGGACAACTTCTGCTAACTTCCAGTCTTTTGGAAGATTTTCTTCAGTCCAGAACTTGTTGACAATGTCCCACAGCCATTCAGCGATTCCATTATGCGACTTTAGCATTTCGGCAGAAATATCGTCTGGTCCACTTGCTTTACCGTTTTTTCAGTTTACTGACGGCATATAGAACTTCCTCGAACCGAATTGGACCTAGGTCTATTTCAAGACTCTCGGATGCTTCCACTATGCTCAACACAGAATTGCCGCTAGTCGTGGCTGGATTCAACAGATGCTTAAAGTGCTCGGTCCAACGTTCCAACCTTTCTTCTTTTGTTTTCAGAGGGTCGCTTGTGGTTGAAACTAATTTTATTATATGAGGACTCCACTTCCGGCATAACTGTTTTGACTCCCCAAACACTTCTTTCAGGTCACCTTTGTCTGAATGATCTTGTATTGTTTCACCTTTGTCTTTCAACCACTGTCGTTTGTCAGATCTTAACGCTTTTCGTACTTCTTTGCAGCAATTAGAGAACACTAGCAGCGCCTCCGCGCTACTATGCTTCCTCAACTGTAACTCGGCCCGTTTCCTAATCAACGCCAGCGTTTCAACTGTAATCCAGGGTTTGTGCACACGCTTTTCGGGGATGAGTAGTTTTGTTGCCGCTGCATTAAGAGCCGTTCGAAAATTTGCCCAAGATTGTTCTACGCCTTCAACATTATCGCTCTCATCAAGATAGCGTTTCACTTATGCGCAGAAAGCTTCACGCGTGACTTCATCGCGCAACCTGGCAGAGCAGACTTTCGGTTGACTGCGTGGCTTCTGTGCCACTAATTTGAATCGCACTTCAGCAATGAACATTTCGTGATCGGTGAGAGTGATCTTTCCCCTCCTTGTCCTTACGTTGTGCAAACAACTCCTGTGCTTCGAACCGAATAAGATATGATCTAACATCTTCTTTCGCATCTGTTGGTCAGGTGGTTTAAATGTAAACCGGTGCACTAACCGGTGTCGGAACCAGGTTCCACCAATCAACAGGTCATGAGAGACACAAAAGGACAACAATTTTTCAGAGTTATCATTCTCCTCGCCCATTCCAAAGGGGCCTCGGCAAGGCACGTTAACATCAGATTGTTGACCAGGTTCAACATTGAAGTCTCCGACGAGGCAGACTCTCTCCCTTTGTTTGAAGCTGGATACTAAGCTGCTCAACTGATTCCAAAAATTGTCTTTCGCTAAGTCGTCAGCTTCATTTGTGGGCGCATAACACACAATCACAACAAGGTTAGCTCGTCTCTGAGCTGCAAACTTCACATAAGCCATTCGCTCACTAACAGCAACTTGCTCAATTATGCTACCGGCAAGTCCTTTCGTCACTGCAATACCAGCTCCTCCTTGTCTCGCTTTTGCAGTCGATAGCCAGGAGTCAGTGAGGAAGAGGTTTTGGTCGCCAAGATCTATTTCCTGCTCCTCCAGTCTCGTTTCCTGCACTCCCAGAACGTCCAACTTGTACTTCTTCAGGTCCATTACTACTACTACTACTACAACTACTACTATAATACTAATACTACTACTACTACTACTACTACTACTACTACTACTACTACTACTACTACTACTACTACTACTACTACTACTACTACTACTACTACTACTACTACTACTACTACTACTACTACTACTACTACTACTACTACTACTACTACTACTACTACTACTACTACTACTACTACTACTACTACTACTACTACTACTACTACTATTACTACTACTACTACTACTACTACTACTACTACTACTACTACTACAAAACCGGAAGATATCAACAAATTTTTGCAAAGAGGTTGTTTCGGTCGTCTGCATAGCATTCTGATCTGTAAAAAAGGCACCAATAAATTCAAGCAAAGGTTTTGTGGCAATCCTTTACATCGACATTGCCACAGGGTCAGCTTCTTTTGTACCTTACTTTAAGATTTTTGTTTGTTTCTCAATAAAAAATTCGATGGTTAATAATTTGAATTGCATATAAAAATATGAAAAAAAATACATGATTTTTTAACAAAAAAGTAATAAAAAGTTAGGCCAAGGTAACGGCTGAAAAAATTGAAAGAAAATTGGCGTCATAAATCAAGCTTTCTTCAAATTTTGTATTATTAAATTAAACTCTGAACGAATGCATGGCGTGTTCAATTCCGTCCTTTTGAGAGGTATTGAGTTGTTGATTGCCATCTATTAGCTCATGGTTAGGTACAACAAACTTAAGGATAGCTTTTGCAATAATTCGCTTTAGAACTTCCCCAACTCCTGCCAGTTGTACTTGGGGTCATTTGGCAAGAGCTATGGACGAGAGATTGTCAAGTGAAAAATTGCTGGCGAACTGCCAGTTTAGCAATCGTTTTGCATAGATCGGCCGAGGACACATTGAAAGGTCTGAGAAAAATACGCCAATCGTTGGCATCAGAGTCTGAAGGACAGTGACTTCCATGCGTCCTCATGGCAGTTTTTATAATCATTGAGACAGTGAGTTTTTTTAAATGTGGACTGATTATCTGACAAAAGCTCTGGATAGTCATTGCAGTTTAGGCAACTGAAATCCTCTTTGCGTGGATTTTGATGTTGCTCACGTATGACATCAAGCTTTTTTCAACTTTTCAGTTTGAGATGGAATATCATATTTCTTATCGTCAATAAGTCATCAATTTTCCTTTTATTTATTCCGGATCTATTTATTTGTCAATTTCTTTGAACTCATTAATAGATCAATTTGTTTTAGTTCAATTTTTGCCTTCCTGCACAGGTTTTGATTCAAGAAACAAGGACTCGATGTCTCCTTTTGTCCACTGATCTAACCACCTTGCAATGGTTTGGTTTTTGCTGTTTGAGGATACATTATCTGTTTTTGTTCTGATCTAATTAAAAAGTTCTATGCATTGTAGAAAAATTGCTGGCTTTTCAAGAGATCTATTCTCAACTTTTGATTACTGATTCCCGTTTCTTGTTTTCAGTTACTCTGTTCTGCCAGTTATCATCTTACCGGTCAGACTCACTATTTTTGAAGACCATTTTTTATAGAGATTTGTGGTCCAGCAACTTTTGTATTCTTCAAGCATCTAAACAAAGGCCAAACAGCTAGATTTTAACTTAAAAACCGTATGAATTGTCCTTTGATGTTTCTTAAGCTGACGCAAAGCACAACTGCAACAATTTAATATTTTTCCCATGCCAGCTGTTTTTTGATATCAATGACATGTATTGTTAATGTCGCGGCAAAGTCTTACGACAAAACCAAGAAACACCAAAATCTCCTTCGTTGTTCACTGTCACGATTGCGCAGAAAATGGTTTCATCCCCGAAAAAATTGTCTCACACATTCAAGCAAGAAGCAACTTTTAGAGAGAATGACATCGGTTCCTGGATTCTCAATCAACGCAAAATCAAAAAACTAGTTCAAGAAATTACCAACTCTGTTTTAAAAAAGTCATCTTAACGACGTTGTCAGAAGATAGTCTGACATGCTGGGGTTTTAGCACGACCCATATTAAAGGCCGAATCTCTGACGGACTGGCACAAACAATATTTTCCAGGTGCTGCTGAATTCGAGGATAATTGTGCTCAGATTAACGATGCATAAAAATTCGAGAACGAAGAGGAAGATCCAGCCCCAGAGAAATTGTTGACGGGTGCAGCCGATACAACCTGAAGAGAAGCTCTGAATCAACAATTTGCTGCTCGTATATGAGCTTCTTTGAGAGATTGGCTTGCTGCTGTTGAAGACGTAACGCAGGTTCTTTTTGTTGGCTTGGCAGAAAATCTTGCAGCTGTAAACCAGAAATAGAATTTTTGAGAACTCTAAATGAGGTCACTTAGGGTAATTATCGAACTGAATTGTTGCGAAATGCATTAACAATGAAAATTTACCGGATTTCTTAAACTTCAACGCTCCTTGAATAAAAAAAAACTGCTCCACAATGGTACAAATTGTTCACTTAAAACTGCTAAACAAAAACAAAACCGTCCTGAGTAAATTGGTAAAATGTGCAAGAAAACAGTTTGTTTGATACAGACCCAATGAGAAACCTGATAATTGATAAACTGTCAGAGGCATTAACCAAAAAACCAACACGCAAGATGACACCAACCACGTACTTAACCCAGACAACAAACACAACATGCACTAATCACGCACAATACACGATACCAACACTCAAAAACACTGTAAAGGTTTATAGTCCCCATATCATGACGGTAAAGCGCAAATTAAATATCTTATCTCTTGGCTCCGGAGAATGCAGGGCGTGAAATGAAATGTATAATAGAGCTCGCGGTAACAAATATTAATATGTAAATATCCTAATTGTAACGGCATCTGGTATGAACAGTCTTATGTTCTAGCTCTAGGTGCGTCACTGGCGGTAATACTAGCTAATGAGTGGCCAATGTCATATACGGCACAACTGCAAAATTAAAAACTCAGTGAAATTTGTTGTAAAGGATATCAAAAACGGGTTTGTAAGGACTGAAATAGGAGAGCGTGTTTCTGAACAAAGGTTTTACGTCTGTTTTCATGCAATATACCAATATATAACACGAAATTTGAAATAAGTGGATATTATGGACAGTGTATGTGTCTGCGCGTACTGCAGTAATCAGCAATCGGGGTGAAGTTGAGGAAAAAAATGTTCAAAAATTATGTGGATGGCATTATCTGAACTGTAACAAATAATGTGAACGAGCACTCAAAAATTTTGATCTCGATACCAAAAAATTGCAAATTATTTTACAAAAATTGAATGACGAACAAACTTGGTGTATCTTGATATCAACGTAAAATTCAGGCAATAATAAATAGAATGACCTGTCAGGGGATGGTTCACAAGGTTTCAAATCAAACAGATGGTTAATTGGAATTCGACCAACCAATCTGAAAAATTGACATGCTTTTCCAAAAAACAATATCCAGATGAGTGTATTTTGAAAATAGCCTACCAGACTTTACAAAAGATAATAACTGGCCAAAAATATCAATTCAAAACAATTAAAGAGCATCACGAAAGCCAGATTTAATCTCTTAAATTACCAGCTTTTTTCCTAAAATTCAGGGGTAACGCTTAATGTGCAAACCATTGCAAAGCGTTTTTGTCAAGGAATAAAGTGCGACTTTGACTCCCCGTTTCCTGAAATAAAAGTTCTCTAGAAAGGTATAAGTACATTTCAAACGAGTTCTTTGTTGATGAATACAAAGATTGTGAAAAATAAAAAAACGAAAAAAAATTAAAAAAACAAAATAAAACAAATGAAAAACAAAAAAAATAAAAAACAAAAAATGTCGTTTCTCTAACTGATAATATTGATGAGAAATAAAGCTTGACACATGAGAATCAACAAAAGCCATACAAACTAGATTTCAGTGATTTGAGTTGCAGTGACAATCCAGAAACTTTTACATACAATCAGTCCATATTTGAAAAATCACTGCCTCAATGATTAGAGAATCTACCGTGAAGACCGTAGGAAGTCACGGTTCTTCAGACTCTGATACCAACGGTTGGCGTATTTTTCTTAGACCTTTCAAGGTGTCCTCGGCCAACCTATGCAAAACGATTGCTAAACTGGCAGTTCGCCAGCAATTTTTTACTTGACAATCACTCGTCCATAGCTCTTGCCAAACGACCCAAAGTACGAC
Organism: Convolutriloba macropyga; assembly: GCF_964194025.1. NCBI lineage: Eukaryota > Metazoa > Xenacoelomorpha > Acoela > Convolutidae > Convolutriloba > Convolutriloba macropyga. The sequence continues at coordinate 38,109,997 of NC_134468.1, read as the reverse complement.
TGGCAGGAGTTGGGGAAGTTCTAAAGCGAATTATTGCAAAAACTATCCTTAAGTGTGTTGTACCTAACCATGAGCTATTAGATGGCAATCAACAACTCAATACCTCTCAAAGGGACGGAATTGAACACGCCATGCATTCGTTCAGAGTTTAATTTAATAATACAAATTTTGAAGAAAGCTTGATTTTTGACGCCAATTTCCTTTCAATTTTTTTAGCCGTTAGCTAATGCCAATGAATGAGGAAGGCTTCTAAGATCTTTCAATGCGTCCTCGGCTGATATATGCAAAACTAAAGCCTAAAAAGCAATTTGCATAGCAGCCTCTTATTTCAAACTCCCTCTTTCTTATAATTCATGTCGGTTGATAGCTCTTGACAAATGACTCGAAGTACGACCGTCAGGGAAGGAAGCTCTAATTCGAAATATTTGAATGCCTTTTTTTAGGTGTGTTTCACCAAAAATTAGTAAGACTCAGATGGCGATCAACAGATATGAATAGGTTAAAAAGAATAAATTAAAAACGCCAATCATTTGTTGAGAGCTTACTTTCACGATACAAATTTGGAAGCAATCTTGACTGTTGACGCACAAATGCTTTCCAAAAATCAGCGGTGATCTTGCTTTTAAAAATTCTTTTCCAATTCTGTTTCGTTATACACTTTACGATTTTCATTAGCACAGTTTATTTCTTGTGTGGCAGTTTTATATTAAGACTTGCTTCACTCGTTCTCGAGATTCCGAGGTCAGCTGTGAAAAAAACTTTTGAGACTAGCTAGCTGAAGAGAATGATCACTTTAAGTATAACAGAATGCGGTACATTCATTTGGACTGTTTAGAAATGGATGCTTTGCTAGCACTAATTTCAGTAAACTTTGGATTGATATCTTTTGAAAAACTCTTGCAGAAAGTAAATGAGAGAATGGAGTAGAAAATTTCTGACATGAAGGGAATATGCATTAATTAAAACCAACGCGTTACCGGAGGAAAGGAGTCGCGTGCGAATCATGCAAAAATTGGTTTCATGTATGCAAAATTCCAAAGTATCATTGACAAGGAGTATCAGAACATGCAGGATTTTGCAAGTGTCTCTTGGTGTTGTGCAGAAAACTGTTCGTCAGAGAATACACAGGAACTTAATTTATTCGAGAAGCATGTGGATGACATACTGTGCACTGTCAAGGGGAACACTCTCATTACCTTGGATATGCAAATTCTCTTCACAATAAGATACAATTCACTCGTGAGCAATCCAGACAGGAAAGATCGCAAAGAATCTTTTTCATGAACAAAAAACAATATACCCTGGAATTTTAAAAACTCCAGAGTAAAAATTTATGTAATTTTGGTGCAGTAAATATAAATAAATTGTTGCAAATGTGATTTGAACTGTAAATAATTTCACAAATTGGTTGTTAATTTAACTCAAAGACAAGCTTACATACACTTAAATAATTTGTTCGATTGTTAAACCTGACGAGGAACGCAATGTTTAAAGATGTTCGTTTTTTATATCAATTCAAGTTTTAATTGACAATTCCTTCTTCTCTGCAGGCAAGATATTTATCTTTTACAGCCATGAACAGATGTTCATAAAATATTTTCATTCTAACACATTTCAACGTGTAAAACAAGATTCAATTACTCTTACTGGATAAAATTTTTCTGAAATTCTTGATCAACTCATATGTAAACGGCCTTTGCGATGTAGCGTTTACACAGTATGCTGAATAATGCCTAGCCTCTGCTTATAGTAATGTTGAAAACATAGTGAAGTTGTCTATGAGAACAAAAATACATAATTTTTCAATCTACGTCAGAGAATTTCAATTGAATCTGTTTTCTAAAGAAAAATTTGCTTGTTTCGGCAAACAAAATGAGCTCAATGATTATCTAACTTATAACCCCGCCAATCATTTTCGTTTTAGGAGCTATAATGACCCAAATAACTTCATGGTTGATTCTTAGGTTTTTCTCATTGATTTGCAGTATTAGGCAAGAACACTCTTCCTTTGTTTTGATTCAAATTGCTGTCAATGGGTGCTTTAATAATTTTGATTCGCATTCATAGTTGTGCTTTTTGAAAAAAGTTGAATAAAAACAAAGAAGATAAAGACAGGGAGAAAGAAAGAATGAAAGAACGAGAAAAACTGAATTTACGGACTTGTATTAGGGATTTGAGTTCTGAGACGCAATTGCAGTCAAACTTTGTATCCCTTTAACGGGCCTCGGCAAGAAACGTTGACATCAGATTGTTGACCAGGTTCCACATTGAAGTCTCCGACGAGGCAGACTCTCTCCCTTTGTTTGAAGCTGGATACTAAGCTGCTCAACTGATTCCAAAAATTGTCTTTCGCTAAGTCGTCAGCTTCATTTGTGGGCGCATAACACACAATCACAACAAGGTTAGCTCGTCTCTGAGCTGCAAACTTCACATAAGCCTTTCTCTCACTAACAGCAACTTGCTCAATTATGCAACCGGCAAGTCCTTTCGTCACTGCAATACCAACTCCTACTTGTCTCGCTTTTGCAGTCGATAGCCAGGAGTCAGTGAGGAAGAGCTTCTGGTCGCCAAGATCTATTTCCTGCTCCTCCAGTCTCGTTTCCTGCACTCCCAGAACGTCCAACTTGTACTTCTTCAGGTCCATTACTACTACTACTACTACTACTACTACTATACTACTACTACTACTAATACTACTACTACTACTACTACTACTACTACTACTACTACTACTACTACTACTACTACTACTACTACTACTACTACTACTACTACTACTACTACTAACACTGCTACTACTATTACTACTACTACTACTACTGCTACTACTACTACTACTACTACTACTACTACTACTACTACTACTACTACTACTACTACTACTACTACTACTACTACAAAACCGGAAGGTATCAACAAATTTTTGCAAAGAGTTTGTTTCGGTCGTCTGCATAGCATTCTGATCTGTAAAAAAGGCACCAATAAATTCAAGCAAAGGTTTTGTGGCAATCCTTTACATCGACATTGCCACAGGGTCAGCTTCTTTTGTACCTTCCTGCGAGATTTTTGTTTGTTTGTCAATAAAAAATTCGATGGTTAATAATTTGAATTGCATATAAAAATATGAAGAAAAATACATGATTTTTAAACAAAAAAAGTAATAAAAAGTTAGCAAGGTAACGGCTGAAAAAATTGAAGGAAAATTGGCGTCAAAAATCAAGCTTTCTTCAAAATTTGTATTATTAAATTAAACTCTGAACGAATGCATGGCGTGTTCAATTCCGTCCTTTTGAGAGGTATTGAGTTGTTGATTGCCATCTATTAGCTCATGGTTAGGTACAACGCACATAAGGATAGTTTTTGCAATAATTCGCTTTAGAACTTCCCCAACTCCTGCCAGTCGTACTTTGGGTCGTTTGGCAAGAGCTATGGACGAGTGATTGTCAAGTAAAAAATTGCTGGCGAACTGCCAGTTTAGCAATCGTTTTGCATAGATCGGCCGAGGACACCTTGAAAGGTCTAAAAAAAATACGCCAATCGTTGGCATCAGAGTCCGAAGGATAGTGACTTCCCTGCGTCTTCATGGCAGTTTTTATAATCATTGAGACAGTGAGTTTTTTTAAATGTGGACTGATTATCTGACAAAAGCTCTGGATAGTCATTGCAGCTTAGGCAACTGAAATCCTCTTGCGTGGATTTTGATGTTGCTCACGTATGACATCAAGCTTTTTTCAACTCTTCAGTTTGAGATGGAATATCATATTTCTATTCTTCAATAAGTCATCAATTTTCCTTTTATTTATTCCGGATCTATTTATTTGTCAATTTCTTTGAACTCATCAATAGATCAATTTGTTTTAGTTCAATTTTTGCCTTCCTGCACAGGTTTTAATTCAAGAAACAAGGACTCGATGTCTCTTTTTGTCCACTGATCTAACCACCTCGCAATGGTTTGGTTTTTGCTGTTTGAGGATACATCATCTGTTTTTGTTCTGATCTAATTAAAAAGTTCTATGCATTGTAGAAAAATTGCTGGCTTTTCAAGAGATCTATTCTCAACTTTTGATTACTGATTCCCGTTTCTTGTTTTCAGTTACTCTGTTCTGCCAGTTATCATCTTACCGGTCAGACTCACTATTTTTGAAGACCATTTTTCATAGAGATTTTTGGTCCAGCAACTTTTGTATTCTTCAAGCATCTAAACAAAGGCCAAACAGCTAGATGTTAACTTAAAAACCTTATGAATTGTCCTTTGATGTTTCTTAAGCTGACGCAAAGCACAACTGCAACAATTTAATATTTTTCCCATGCCAGCTGTTTTTTGATATCAATGACATGTATTGTTAATGTCGCGGCAAAGTCTTACGACAAAACCAAGAAACACCAAAATCTCCTTCATTGTTCACTTTGACGATTGCGCAGAAAATGGTTTCATCCCCGAAAAAATTGTCTCACACATTCAAGCAAGAAGCAACTTTTAGAGAGAATGACATCGGTTCCTGGATTCTCAATCAACGCAAAATCAAAAAACTAGTTCAAGAAATTACCAACTCTGTTTTAAAAAAGTCATCTTAACGACGTTGTCAGAAGATAGTCTGACATGCTGGGGTTTTAGCACGACCCATATTAAAGGCCGAATCTCATGTCACAACTTAAGTAACTATCAACACTGCAGCGTGTCATGATGTATTGCATTCCTGAAAAAAAAACAGATAGTTTCAGTGTTATTATTTATTTCTGACGGACTGGCACAAACAATATTTTGAGCGAAATGCATTAACAATGAAAATTTACCGGATTTCTTAAACTTCAACGCTCCTTGAATAAAAAAAAACTGCTCCACAATGGTACAAATTGTTTACTTAAAACTGCTAAACAAAAACAAAACCGTCCTGAGTAAATTGGTAAAATGTGCAAGAAAACAGTTTGTTTGATACAGACCCAATGAGAAACCTGATAATTGATAAACTGTCAGAGGCATTAACCAAAAAACCAACACGCAAGATGACACCAACCACGTACTTAACCCAGACAACAAACACAACATGCACTAATCACGCACAATACACGATACCAACACTCAAAAACACTGTAAAGTTTTATAGTCCCCATATCATGACGGTAAAGCGCAAATTAAATATCTTATCTCTTGGCTCCGGAGAATGCAGGGCGTGAAATGAAATGTATAATAGAGCTCGCGGTAACAAATATTAATATGTAAATATCCTAATTGTAACGGCATCTGGTATGAACAGTCTTATGTTCTAGCTCTAGGTGCATCACTGGCGGTAATACTAGCTAATGAGTGGCCAATGTCATATACGGCACAACTGCAAAGTTAAAAACTCAGGAAATTTGTTGTAAAGGATATCAAAAACGGGTTTGTAGGGACTGAAATAGGAGAGCGTGTTTCTGAACAAAAGGTTTTACGTCTGTTTTCATGCAATATACCAATATATAACACGAAATTTGAAATAAGTGGATATTATGGACAGTGTATGTGTCTGCGCGTACTGCAGTAATCAGCAATCGGGCTGAAGTTGAGGAAAAAAGTGTTCAAAATGTGGATGGCATTATCTGAACTGTAACAAATAATGTGAACGAGCACTCAAAAATTTTGATCTCGATACCAAAAAATTGCAAATTATTTTACAAAAATTGAATGACGAACAAACTTTATGTATCTTGATATCAACGCAAAATTCAGGCAATAATAAATAGAATGACCTGTCAGGGGATGGTTCACAAGGTTTCAAATCAAACAGATGGTTAATTGGAATTCGACCAACCAATCTCCAAAAATTGACATGTTTTCCAAAAAACAATATCCAGATGAGTGTATTTTGAAAATAGCCTACCAGAATTTACAAAAGATAATAACTGGTCAAAAATATCAATTCAAAACAATTAAAGAGCATCACGAAAGCCAGATTTAATCTCTTAAAACACCAGCTTTTTTCCTAAAATGCAGGGGTAACGCTTAATGAGCAAACCATTGCAAAGCGTTTTTGTCAAGGAATAAAGTGCGACTTTGACTCCCCGTTTCCTGAAATCAAAGTTCTCTAGAAATGTATAAGAGTTCTTTGTTGATGAATACAAAGATTGTGAAAAATAAAAAAAAACAAAAAAAACAAAAAAATAAAAAACAAAACAAAACAAATGAAAAACAAAAAAAATAAAAAAACAAAAAATGTCGTTTCTCTAACTGATAATGTTGATGAGAAATAAAGCTTGACTTATACACATGGGAATCATCAAAAGCCATGCAAACTAGATTTCAGTGATTGGAGTTGCAGTGACAATCCAGAAACTTTTTCATACAATCAGTCCATATTTGAAAAATCACTGCCTCAATGTTTAGAGAATCTATCATGAAGACCCTAGGAAGTCACGGTTCTTCAGACTCTGATACCAACGATTGGCGTATTTTTCTTAGACCCTTCAATGTGTCCTCGGCCGATCTATGCAAAACGATTGCTAAGCTGGCAGTTCGCCAGCAATTTTTTACTTGACAATCTCTCGTCCATAGCTCTTGCCAAACGACCCAAAATACGACTGGCAGGAGTTGGGGAAGTTCTAAAGCGAATTATTGCAAAAACTATCCTTAAGTGTGTTGTACCTAACCATGAGCTATTAGATGGCAATCAACAACTCAATACCTCTCAAAAGGACGGAATTGAACACGCCATGCATTCGTTCAGAGTTTAATTTAATAATACAAATTTTGAAGAAAGCTTGATTTTTGACGCCAATTTTCTTTCAATTTTTTTAGCCGTTACCTAATGCCAATGAACGAGTAAGGCTTCTGAGATCTTTCAATGCGTCCTCGGCTGATATATGCAAAACTAAAGCTTAAAAAGCAATTTGCATAGCAGCCTCTTATTTCAACCTTCCTCTTTCTTATAATTCATGTTGGCTGATAGCTCTTGACAAATGACCCGAAGTACGACCGTCAGGGAAGGGAAGCTCTAATTCGAAATAATTGAATGCCTATTTTTAGGTGTGTTTCACCAGAAATTAGTAAGACTCGGATGGCGATCAACAGATATGAATAGGTTAAAAAGTATAAATTAAAAACGCCAATCATTCGTTGAGAGCTTACTTTCACGATACAAATTTGGAAGCAATCTTGACTGTTGACGCACAAATGCTTTCCACAAATCAGCGGTGATTTTGCTTTTAAAAATTCTTTTCCAATTCTGTTCCGTTATACACTTTACGACTTTCATTAGCACAGTTTATTTCTTGTGTGGCAGTTTTAAATTAAAGCTTGCTTCACTCGTTCTCGAGATTCCGAGGTCAGCTGTGAAAAAAACTTTTGAGACTAGCTAGCTGAAGGGAATGATCACTTTAAGTATAACAGGATGTGGTACATTCATTTGGACTGTTTAGACATGGATGCTTTGCTAGCATTAATTTCAGTAAACTTTGGATTGATATCTTTTGAAAAACTCTTGAAGAAAGTAAATGAGAGAATGGAGTAGAAAATTTCTGACATGAGGGGAATATGCATTAATTAAAACCAACGCCTCACCGGAGGAAAGGAGTCGCGTGCGAATCATGCAAAAATTGGTTTCATGTATGCAAAATTCCAAAGTATCATTGACAAGGAGTATCAGAACATGCAGGATTTTGCAAGTGTCTCTTGGTGTTGTGCAGAAAACTGTTCGTCAGAGAATACACAGGAACTTAATTTATTTTATTCGAGAAGCATGTGGATGACATAGTGTGCACTGTCAAGGGGAACACTCTCATTACCTTGGATATGCAAATTCTCTTCACAATAAGATACAATTCACTCGTGAGCAATCCAGACAGGAAAGATCGCAAAGAATCTTTTTCATGAACAAAAAACAATATACCCGGGAATTTTAAAAACTCCAGAGTAAAAATTTATGTAATCTGGGTGCAGTAAATATAGATAAATTGTTGCAAATGTGATTTGAACTGTAAATAATTTCACAAATTGGTTGTTAATTTAACTCAAAGACAAGCTTACATACACTTAAATAATTTGTTCGATTGTTAAACCTGACGAGGAACGCAATGTTTAAAGATGTTCGTTTTTTATATCAATTTAAGTTTTAATTGACAATTCCTTCTTCTCTGCAGGCAAGATATTTATCTTTTACAGCCATGAACAGATCTTCATAAAATATTTTCATTCTAACACATTCAACGTGTAAAACAAGATTCAATTTACACTTACTGGATAAAATTTGTCTGAAATTCTTGATCAGTTCATATGTAAACGGCCTTTGCGATGTAGCGTTTACACAGTATGCTGACTAATGCCTAGCCTTTGCTTATAGTAATGTTGAAAAGATAGTGAAGTTGTCTATGAAAGCAAAAATACATAATTTTTCAATCTACGTCAGAGAATTTCAATTGAATCTGTTTTCTAAAGAAAAATTTGCTTGTTTTGGCAAACAAAATGAACTCAATGATTATCTAACTTATAACCCCGCCAATCATTTTCGTTTTTGGAGCTATAATGACTAAATAATTTCATGGTTGATTCTTAGGTTTTTCTCATTGATTTGCAGTATTAGGCAAGAACACTCTTCCTTTGTTTTGATTCAAATTGCTGTCAATGGGTGCTTTAATAATTTTGATTCGCATTCATAGTTGTGCTTTTTGAAAAAAGTTGAATAAAAACAAAGAAGATAAAGACAGGGAGAAAGAAAGAATGAAAGAACGAGAAAAACTGAATTTACGGACTTGTATTAGGGATTTGAGTTCTGAGACGCAATTGCAGTCAAACTTTGTATCCCTTTAACCGCAATTCCCGTTATTTCTGAACAATCAAAAGTAATTCCCGTTAAGACAAATAGATTAGATCCCTATGCAGCGATCAAGATATTACCTGATTTTTAACTGGTTTTTCCTGTCTTTTTAAATAATCATATCAAATCCTTGAAAAAACAAAAAGTGAATAAATAAATTCATTAGTGAGCAAATACAGGTTCAAAAACATCGTCGTTGTAAATTATGCTTATCTGCAATCCTTTTAAAAAAGCCAATTTGTCACTTCGTAGCTTGCGTTTTTATGCCTTTAACCACAAGATGTACAGGCTTGACTCAAGAAGTCAAAAAGAGTGTCAGCGGCATCTAAAACAAAATTGTTCTAATTTGCCAAAATAGTGTTGTCTTGAAAAATAAAGATGCCTTACTCCAGCAGAAAACTGGAAATGAACATAATCTTAAACCTGAAACAGGTGATAGAGCATCCTTGTAAACCATGTCGCTACAGCAGTTTTGATGAAATTCTGAAACAATGGTAAAAATGGCTTAACAGATTTTTAATGAAAATCTCGCCGCAACAACCTTTCACTGATTCAGTGTCCCCCCTTGGGCTACGAATGTAACTTTTCTGATCGTCAAAACTACTGCAAATCTGAGAAGAAATAATGCAAAGAATAATTCCCTCAGCCTGCTGATTTAGCCGAAGAAGAATGCGAAACGTCTGCGCAATGCGCTAAATGTAGACCAACCAGATTTTAGAAGCAAAATTTTTCGAGCTCAAAGGCCCTCTCATCTTCAAAAATATTTAAAATCAGTTCACGAGTGCTACAGATAACCCAAAAAATGTTATATAATGATCAAAGAACTACTGACGAAGTTACCAAATTAAACGAACAATGGATGCGGAAAAACGCTTCAGTAGAATTGAAACTGATGAAGTAAGGAAACGAATTGTTCCAGCAAATACCAAACAAACAGAGCTCGCTGTTCCAATCGAATAGGTATCACGGTAAGTAAAAAAATTGCCAGTCTTCTCTAAATCGTAAATGATGATTTTCAAAGCAGCCTTGAATAAAGATACTTTTCATCATATTGAAAAATCAGCGAGACGATACCTATTCTTCTGGACAAATACAGAGCTCTAATTGGGCAAGTTTACTCTGCAATTTCAAAAGTCCCCGGAAAACTCAACTTTGAAGAATTTTATGACATAATGAAGATCAAAATTGATGAACCACAGCATGCGTTCTGAAGTCATAAGTCAGTTATATCACAAAATTTGCTGTTATTAGACACAATATATAACAAAATGGATGAAAAAAGCAACCACTTGTAATGTATCTGGATTTCAAAAACGCTTGAAGATGTAAACGTTCGTGGAAAAATCTTTAAAATTATTGCAATTTATTCATCAGACTGAAAACTGTACATCAAAAATAATATGAGTATTTCTAAGACCTTGGATTTAGGACGTGGTGTCCCGCAAGCCCTCTGCTTGGACCTCTGTTGTTTATTATCTACGTGAATCTTTTACCAAAACAAATGAAAGAGTACAATGCTAAGCAGACGATTTTAAACAGGTATTTTCTAAACCAGACATTTTTGAAAAAAACCTGTTAAACACTGAAAAATGATGCTCAAAAACTGAAATCAATTTTAATGTAAAGTAAGTCTGATATACTCCCAGTCAAAATGAAAGAGAATAAGGAGCAGACTTTTCGAGTAAAATCAACATGTCTTCTACATAAAAGAGAACAGAATGATCTAAAAATTGTCACGACACGAACGTTGTCTTTGATATTGAATGCTCTCAACGGATATATAAAAAAAGAAAGACTTTTGTTTCCACAAAAGAAATGTGTGATCATTTGCGGGCACAATGGCTTATCTAAATATACACGTTGATTAGCTGATACGTGTCATAAACTATTATTCACCTACGTGGTTTGCACAAAAACCGAAGCCAAAGCAATGGAACGCATTCAAATGAAAGCTATATCTTGGATACCAAGCAACAGTTCCAAAAGTTATAATGAACTGTCACACATTCTTTTGGATTGCATGACTTATTGATGATATTTTCGGTGCTAAATGGAACCTTAAAGACCAAAAATCTAACAAACCATTTTATTCGAACAAAAAAGTCGAAGATCAGCCCAGTACAAGAAAACATGAGCCAGCCATGATACCAAAAACCACAACTAACAAAACCGACGATAGTTTTTAGAAAAGGAGCCAGTTATAAACATGACACAAAACTGGAAGTAGGAAAAAAACTGCGAACAATTAGACAAAAAATAAAACACAAAATGGTTTTGGAATTAACATCAAAAACGCTATTCGATGGTCAACCGGTGATCCCATACCCTTGCACATGTGAAAATTGCAACTCATTAAAGATAGGCAGCTCTGCCGTAAATGAAGGCTGAAAACTTCAGTGAAAAACTCACTACAGACTAAACTATCTCTGTCTCTCTCTCTCTCTCTCTCTCTCTCTCTCTCTCTCTCCCTCTCTGCCTTCCCTCTCTCTCTTTCTCTCTCTCTCTCTCTAAATCATTGATTATTTTTCCAGTTATAAACTGAAAACTCAACGGTGTTGAGTTTTTGTTCAGCTAAGTTTCATATGTATATCCTTTTTTGTTCTTGCCCTCAAAAAAACTAAGATTAGAAAACGTATCAATAGGAAATCGATTCAAAACAATGCCCTGAATGTGCTGAATTTTCCGGTTTGTTAAAAAATTCCTTTTTATGCAATAAGAATTGCAACTTGTTGCCGTTTAGTTTCTTGGTATACTTCTTCTTGTTTTCTTCGTAGTTCTTTTTTTACATTCCGCGTGAAATCATTCATCAGTTTCAGTCTTGTCTTTGTGTTCGCAATTTCAATTAATTTTTTGAGCGTTTGTTTCAAGTCCGATGCTAACAGTTGATAAATTGTTATAAAAATGCATTGACGGATGTAAAAACTTACGGACAACACCTGTTCTTTGAAATAATTCCCTAATGAAAACAATCTTTTTTTAACAAGAACATTAAACTGACCTGAAAGCAAAAGATAAATTACTGTAATGGGTTGCACTCTAAGGCATTTGCTCGCTCCTAAGGATCAAAATTTTGCGACATAACATCTCAAAAGCCTTCTACAATAAAACCCTTCTCAACGAATACGACTGCCAGAATGCATGCGGTTGTGGGTGCTATAACAATTGACCTAAACAACAAATCCACTATTAGGTAAAAAAATCATTTTCAAACTTCCAAACTTGTTTTTCCATGAGCCTTATACAGATTTAATGCCGTTAACAGACACTGCCGGTGACAGTATGAGTTCATAGTTCCCCATTCCCAAAATTTTTGAGAAATTAGCCAAAGGTTCCAATTTTTGTGCCACAAACTAACGCAATCTACTGAATGTAAAGTAAAAACCGCAGGTACAGTTTTTGAATCTATTGATGTCTTTATTAACGGAAACTCTCTGAAACGACTACACAGTAAATTTTTTGCTTTGCAACATAACTGAGTATAAGTTATGCAACCTACAGCCTACAAATTGGCAAAACCACACTATTTTTCTTTGCGTAGGCAGGAATGCATATGGCTCCACAATGAACGAAATTCAGCAGCAAAGTCAAAAAAGTGCAATAACAGTTTAATCAGAGCATACTAGTGATTTCCCTTGCTTGTGCGCACAAAATATACTATCAAAATACCGAGAAGTATAACTTAACATCTAGAGTTTTTGAGCTTGAAACGAAAAAAACCGGAAATTTCAACAGTCCTTATCGTACTCCAAATTGAAAAAAAGAAGTCTTTTTAGTATGAATTGGAGGCATGAATAAAATCAATAATCGTAAGTTTTGCGCCAGAGCAATAAATGGCAAGAAACAAGTACAAGATATGCTAAACTAACTGAATCCTAACCTCAAAATATCTGAAGGCCGCAGGTAGGAATGTTACAGATGACGCAAAAAGCCGATTAATAACTGCTATCAATCCCCCGCATGAATGATTAATGCATGCTCTTGTTTGTACTCTCAAAACTGAAAACACACCTAAAGACCGTGTACATCAGGAAAATTTATTTCCAAGATGATAAAATACCAAACAAAATTTATATGAAACGTAAAAATTTCTTTGATCAAGGGGTAGAAAAACAGAATCTGAAGATGAATCTGCTTTAGGGTTCACACCATTTGGGTTCAACATTTTTTGCACTGAACTACAACAAAGTTTGACAATCAACCAACAAAACAGAAAAACAGAAACCTAATTTTCAATGTTCAATTTTTATTTCATGTATCCTGATGACCGGTTTTCGGAAACTTCATAACACCGTTTGTATAGTACATGTGTCTAATTGAAACTCGGCTTCTTTAATGCGTCCCAAATGGAATTCATTTTCCAAATAGTTATTACATCTTCAGAGATTACAAGATTACGATGGATACGTAACAGATCATAGCGAAATGAAAATAAAAATTTGGAGAACCAGAAAAACCATATTAAACCTCTAAGTGAATACAAAGCCGATAAGAACTCCATAATAATTCGGTAAACAACAAGCAAACTCAATGGCTCAATAATTTGTGCATCTGATCCACCAAAGCGTAATTGATACAGATTGAAATCAGAAAAAAGTTAACGATTTTTTAAAAAAAACTCATCCAAAAATATTTACTCTAAATTTTAACCACTGACGGTAATCTGTCTACAGCAGGCTGAAAAATTACAATTTTATCCAATGATAAGGAAAACTATTGCCTCAAGTACATTTTGTGCTCAAATTTACATGCAAATGTTCAGTTTGAACCAACAGTTACTTCATAAGAAGCAGATAGATGTAATCTGAACAAACGAAACAAACAAAATTGTATTAGTTTAAACATTGAAACAAAACTTACAAGCGCATTGGCAATCGGTAACTAAAAATAACCAGACCACCTAGTTTACTCAACTGTTATCAGTTTCAATAACATCTCATTAAAGCAAATGATCACCAACAAGTTTGTTTCAAAAAATCTTATTGGAAGAAACTCGAGCAATAACACCGGGAGAGAATTTAATAGCATTATTGTAGAATTAAAATTGAGTTCCGTTTGCATCAATCTTTTAATTCGTTTGAAAAAAACTTCAATGAAAACGTAGCAAAAGTAACAAAGGAAATGGCGACAATCCCTCCCTGGGTATCTTGTTCAAGAGCCCATTTTCTAAAAAAGCCAAGCATCAAAACCATCAAAATAAAGTGATTTCTGAGAAAATATCATAAACAAGTTCATTCTACTTGACAATATACTTCCGAAAACGATTCATTCTGATTAACAATTATACAAATATCCATTTTTGGTAGGAGTGAGTTAAGTTAAATTCAAAAAAACAAACATTTTCTAGTGACATGCACCTTCATAGAAAACTTGACACATCAGATCAAGAAAAAGCTGACCAAGGATTCCAGAGCGTGTTCAAAAAATCTGAGCATACCCCTACAACTACACTTTAATGCGTTTATCTTGTAATGTTCTTTATTTTCTTGAAGACCAGAGAAATAGTTCCAATCTACAAGGACAGCAAACAATCATCAGTTCCTCATAAACGACCAATAAAAGTGTTCAACTTCATTTAAATTTTTTTGAAAGACTTTTTTCATTACTCTCAATACGCTTCAGACCCCAAAAACCTTTAATTGTTTGAATTCTAAGTTTCTTCACTCAATTCTGCTTAGAACAAAACTCCAGCAAAATTGAAAAACTTCTAAAAAGCCTTTCAAAAACCGCTACCAAGAATAATGGAAAAATTGTGGACATGGAATTAGGGGCGAAAGCATTAAAAATGATCGGTGATATGATAGGACTCTCTTACTCTTGTAATTGAATTTTGTGTTTTATTACATTGTGAATAGCAGAAAATAGGGTGAAAATAGTACAAAAGAGGTACATTTATACCGCAAAAAGAGGTCAATATGACGTGTGCCTTTGTGATTGGCTAAAGCAAAAGTTCAATAGAGGTACAAATTGAGGCTGAAATGCCTGCTAATATGAAGTGCGAGTGAGTGTTTTTGCTGAATTGAAAAGAGTGTGAACTTGTTGGATAGAATTTGTACAGTTAAAGTGTCATATATAAAACAAATTATACTTCAATAGGACACATGGAGAAAGAAAGTCCATGAGAGAAGTGATTTTTGTGTTGAAGAGTTCAGCATATTCGAAGAAGTGGCAAAAAGTATAGAATTTGGATGTAAATATTGGTAGTGTTTGCTAAAACGGGATTGCGAAAGATGTTAGTTGACCTTAATTGTCAATTAAGAGGCTTCTAGATTCAATAAGTGTGGCGTATGTGGTGATTATGAATTTTCTGGAGGCTTAGAGCCAATAGTAGTGTTTTGTATATTGTGATATGAAAAAGATATCAAGATGAAAAGAAAACAAATGTAGATTCCTGTCTTTGTAGATTAGATATGTTTCCTTGGTCTTCCAAAATTTTGAGAACATGACATTTTTGATAAATGCATTAACAGGCAGGTGTAGGGGTAAGCTTAGATTTTTGAACACGCTCCAGAATCCTTGGTTGACCAGTTCAGCTTTTTCTTGATCTGATGTTTCTATTTTCCTTGAAAGCGCAAGCCACTAGAAAATGGTTGGCTTTTTGAATTTAACTGAGTGCACTTGCAATAGGAAATTAACTTTACTGTAACAATAACGTTTAAAGTATTCTCGCGGTGTGAATGCTGGAACTTATTCCAAAAAAATTTTCTTTAGGTACACTTGGCCGAGATCATTTGATTTACTAAGATCATATTGAAACTGAAAATATTTGAGTAAACTAGTTGGTCTGATCGCTTTTAGCTAACGATTGCTTATAAACTTATGAATTTTGCTTTAAATTATAAAGGTTTCAAAAAATCCAAATCTGTTTGTCTGCGTAGTTAGGCCAACATCTACCTCCCCTTTATAACCCAACAGTTGTTTGAAAATTAGTATTTTCTCGTGAATTTTGGCAGAAAAAGTACTTGAGGCAAAGATTTTTATTATAATTGGATGAATTTGTACATTTCCAGCTTTTTAGGTTTAGATTATGGTCAGTTGTTTATATTGAGAACAAATTTTTTTGATAACTTTTTGTGAGTTTATATTAAAAATCGTGAAATTTTTCTTCTTCAGTTTCTATCAAATCTGCTTTGGAGGATCATGTACGCAAGATCAGATCTGCAAGGTCCTTTCTGCGGCAGGTCCCCTTTCTGTAGGGTCTCTTTTGCGGCTAAGATTCAGTTAGTTTAGCACATCATGGACTTGTCTCTTGCCATTTTTTTGCTCTGACACAAAACTCGATCAATGATAACATTCATAGCAAGGATTTAAACTACAAGTCTTCTTGCTTGGCAGCTTTGGATTCGACAATGAAAAGTAAAGAATGAATAGTTTTTTTGCTTTAGAGCGCAATAATCTTAGAAGTCATTGTTTTGTATAGTTCTTGGTATTTTGATTATTTGCTTTATCCGCACTAGCACTGCAAATCATCAGCGTGTTCTGACAACTTGTTATCGTACAGTTTTAACCTTGCTGCTGAATTTCCTTCATTGTGGAGCCTCGTACACTGCCCTACAACACGCGCAACAAAGGATAGCGTTGTGTTGTCAAATTTTGAGCTTTATTTTGCATAGCTTATACTCAGTTTATGTTGCATAGAAAACTATTTACTGTTATTTGTTCTGTAAATTGATGATTGAAAATTACGGTAATTTAACTTTTGCCTTCAGATCAGTTTAGTGTCCTTCAAAAAATAAAAGATTGTTTTCAAAAGGAAAATTTTCCATAGACCCGGTGTTGTCCGCAAGTTTTCACATTCATCAATGCACTTTTTATAACAATGCATTAGTTTTCAGCAACGGACTCAAAGCGCACGCTCAATAAAATTAATTGAAATTGCAAATATAGATTTCAATTAATTCCTGAAACTGAAAGATTTCACCTGGAAGGTAAGAAAACAGGAAGAAAACAAAAAGAGTTATACCATTAACCTAAACAGCCACCAGTAAGCCTAGAGCGGAAATTTTTTTTCAATCTGAATAAAAATAAGCAAGTCAGCTCATTCAGGGCATTGTTTTGAAACTGTTTTCATCGAAAAAACTATTGGAATTTTGTTAATGTAATCAAAGGCCGGGAAAACAATTTCAACAAGGTAACTGCGCTGTAAAGTATGTTTTTGATTAACTTACTCAAAAATTTGGAACAAAGGGATTTCCTAATTACATATTTTCTAATCTTAGTTTTTTTGGAACATGAACAAAAAAGGAGACACCCGCGATACTTTGCTAGGCAAAAATTCAAAACCGTTCAGTTTTCAGTTTATGACGGGAAAAATAGTCCATGATTTAGAGAGAGAGAGAGAGATGGAGGCAGAGAGAGAGAGAGAGAGAGAGAAGTATAGTTTAGGCTGCAGTGAATTTTTCACTGAGCTTTCATACTTCATTTATGGCAGAGCTGATTCTATGCACTAGGTTGCAATTTCCACAAATGCACAAAATTGGGAACACAGGTTCACCTCCAAATAGTCTTTGTGAAATGAATTCCAGATCAATTTTGTGAGCTATTTTTTATCTTACTATTCGCAGTTTACTTTTCCTGCTTTCAGTATTATATTAAGCAAGTAACTGGCTCTTTTCTAGAATTTATTGTTGGTTTTCATAGTTCTGGTTTTTAGTATCTTGACTTGTTCGTTTTGTCTTGTAATTGAGTGATAGTTAACGTTTTTTGTTTAAATTTATTGAAATTTTCGTGTTGAAATTTTCATTCAGCACCGATATTAGCATCAATAAGTCATGCAATTTAAAATACTCTGAGAAAATTCTTTGTAACTTTTGGGTAGCAAATGCCTTAGAGTGCGACTCCCTTACGATGAAATTTGTCGTTGCTGAGGTAATAGTCACTGCCGTAGATCTGTTATTTACTCTTCTGAAGTACCACTGACTGCTGATTTCAAATCCTTGCAGGAGTCTACTGCTGGATTTTGGTTGCTTTTTGTAGGCTTTAGTGTCTACTTCAAGGGTTATCCTGCTAATTTATAGCTGTTTTGCGTGATAAAACGTCTGTTTGCCAATTCTTTCAGTTCTTGCTCTTCTTCAACAGGTTCTGCAATTTATGGCAAAGAAAACTACAAATAGATTGAGCAAAAGAAAATTATCGTAATTTTCTTTTCCTTGCGATGCCAGGACAGATATTGAGTTTTCCTGCCTGATGAGATGTTAAAATTTGGAAAATCCCTGACTTTTAATTTGGGAGTCTGCAACAATATTTGTTCTGATAATTGATGATTGAAAATTACGGTAATTTATTTTTTGCATTCAAATCAGTTTAGTGTCCTTCAAAAAGAAAGATTGTTTTCTTGAAAGAAATATTTCATAGACCCGTTCTGGTCCGTAAGTTTTTACATTCATCAATGTATATTTTATAACAATTTATCAACTGTTAGCATCGGACTTGAAACAAACGCTCAAAAAATTAATGGAAATTGTGAACACAGAGACATGCCTTAAACTAAATGATTTTACGTGGAATGTAAAAAAAACACGAAGAAAACGAAGAAAACAAGAAGAAGTATATAAGAAAAATAAAAAGCCACAATTTTTATTGTATAAAGTGGAAATTTTTTTAAAAAAACGAAATTTTTTAAAAAAAAGTCAGCACATTTAGGGCATTATTTTCAATCGATTTTCTTTTTAAAAAATTATTGCATTTTGTTTAATTCAACCAAAGGTCAGCAAAACAGTTTTACCAAAGTAATTGCGCTGTAAAATTCGTTTTAGAAAGAATTTGGAAGGGCGTTATTTCCTATTTATATGTTTTCTAATTCTAATTCTTTTGGGGACAAGAACAAAAAATGATACACATATGAAACTTAGCTGAAGAAAAACTCAACATCGTTGAGTTTTCAGTTTATAACAAGAAAAATAATATTTGATTTAGAGAGAGAGAAGGAGAGTCAAAGAGAGAGAGAGAGAGATAAAGAGAGAGAGAGAGAAAGATAGATAGATAGAGAGAGAGAGAGAGAGCGAGAGAGAGAGAGAGAGAGAGAGAGAGAGAGAGAGAAAGAGAGAGATAGTTTAGTCTGAGAGAGAGATAGTTTTCACTCGGTTTTTAACCTTTATTTACGGCAGAGCTGCCTTTTTGCAAAAAAAAATGCAATTTTCACAAGTGCAGGTTTATGGGATCACAGGTTGAGATTTCCGAAAATACTATGTGATGTTAATTCCAGTACAATTTTGTGTGTGATTTTTTGTCCAATTGTTCGCAGTTTACTTTTCATACTTCCAGTTTTGTGTTATGTTAGTAACTGGCTGTTTTCCTAAAATGTAATGTCGGTTTTGTTAGTTCTGATATTTGGTATCATGACTGGTTCATGTTTTCTTGCACTGATTTTCAACGTTTTTGTTTGATTTAATTGGAGTTTTGGTTTTGTAGTTTCCATTTAGCACCGATATTATCATCAATAAGTCATGCAATCCAATGGAATATGTGTCAGTTCTTTTTAACTTTTGGAACTGTTGCTTAGGATCCAAGATGTAGCTTTCATTTGAATGCGTTCCGTTGATTTGGCTTCGGTTTTCATGCGATCCACGTAGTTGAATAATAGTTTATGACAGGTATCACATATCCAACGTGCACGTTTAGATTTGTCATTGTACCCGCTAAGGATCACCCATTTTTTTTTGTGGAAGTAGAGGTCTTTCCTGTTCTATTACATCCGTTGAGAGCATTCACTTTCAACGACAACTTTTGGGTCTTGATGAATCTTAGATCAGTCTGTTCTCTTTTATGTAGAACACATTTGGAATTTAAGAGTAAAAGTTCGCTCCCTATTCTGTTACGTTTTGACTGGGAGCATATGAGATTTACTTTCATTTAAACTCATTTCATTCTTTGAGATTAACTTTTCAATGCTTAGCAGGTATCTTGAAATGCGTCTGGTTTAGAAGACTCTTGTTTAAAATCATCTGCATAGCCAAAATCATTGTACTTTTTCATTTGTTTGAGTAAATCATTCACTTAGATAATAAACATAAGAAATCTAATAAGTGAGTCTTGAAGATCACCACCTTGGTCTAAAAGACACTGATATTCACTTTGATATACTGTTAGTGATCTGGTAAGTAACTTGCAGCTATTTTTCAGAAATATTCACAACGGTCTACATCGTCAAACGTTTCTGAAAAAAACAGATAGTAGGATTGGATGTTTTTTTCACCTTTTTGTTTGTACAATAGGTCTAAAAACAGTATAATTTATGATATAACAGACTTATATCTTCAGAACCTATGCTGTGAATCATCAATTTTGGTCTTCACAATATATTCACAAAAAGATCGTCGAAGACGAGTTCTTCAGGGCAAACTTGCAGAGCAAACTTGCCCAATCACTGCCCTGTATTCGTCCTCAAGAATAGGAATCACCTCGCTGATTTTCTAGTATGATAAAAAAGTATATTTCTTCAAGGCTGTTGTGAAGTCAGGGTTAACCATTTAGACAAGACAGGCAGTTTTTTATTACAGTGATACCTATTCGCTTGGGACAGCAAGCTTTGTTTAATTGAAAATTGTCGAAAATTTATTGTTTCTTTGTATCATCAGTTTCAATTCTATTGAAGCGTTTTTTCTCATCAATTTTTCGTTTTTTGCTTACTTTTTGGAAATGAGTTTTAAAAAAACGCAGGCTGAGGCAAATATTTTTTGCAATATTTCATATCAGAGTTCAAGCAATTTTTACGAGTTGAGAAATTGCTTTCATGACCCAAGGGGGGATTGAAATTTTGAAAAGTTGTTAACAAAAGAGGAATTTTTGTTAAAAGTTTTTTCAAGCCATTTATACCATTGTTTCTCAAATTCATTACCCCTGCTCTAGCCGTATGGTTTTCGATAATGTTGTTTCACTTGTTTCAGATTTTTTCAAATCTTTCAGGGCTGTTTTTGGTTTTAGTGAATTTTTCGCGTCGGGCATCTTTTCTATCAAGTCAACACCACTTTGTCAAAATAGAAAAATATTGTTTAAGATTTCACTGACCCTCATTATGACAACTTGAGTCAAGCTTGTACATCTTATGGTTAACTGAATGAAATCACAACAAGCTAAGCAATAAGAAATTGGCACTTTTGGTTCGATTGCAGATGACAATGATTTACAGCAGTGATGTTTTTGAAATTGTTTTTGCTCACTACTGAAGTTATTTTTTTAGGTTTTGTTTTCTTCAGGGAATTGCAATGATTATTAAACAGGAAATGAAAACCCAATTAAAGCTACGAGGGTACCTTGATCGCAGCATAGGGATCTATTGTATATGTGTTAACGGGAATTGATTTTGATTGTACAGAAGTACGGGGTAAAGGAATATGGAGTTTAACTGCAACGGCGTTTCAGGGACCTTATGGCGTGTCAGAACTGAAGAGCCAACGCAAGTGCAGAAATCCAGTTTTTCTCTTTCTTTCTCTCTCTTTCTCTCCCTCTCTCATTTCCAGGTGTTTTTTCTGATTAAAATTTTTTAATTTTAATTTGAAAAGCACAACTGTTAACGCAAGGTAAAATTAATATGGAATTAACTGGAACATTGCCTGAGACATAATGGCCCCATTCACAGCGATTTGAATCGCATTAAAACAAGAGGGTTCTTGCATTATACTGCGAATCAAAAAGAAAGTTTCAGCATAAACCTTGAAGTAATATTTGATCATTATAGACCCCAACACGAAAATGATTGGGGGCCGTAATTTATATGACCACTAAGCTCATTTTGTTTGCCAAATAAAACAAACTTTTCTCCATAAATCAGATTTAATTGATGTTTCCTGACGTAGTTTGCCAAAATATGTATGTTTGCTTCCACAGGACATCTTTGCTATCATTTCAATATTACTAGAAGCAAAGGCTAGGCATTAGTCAGCATACTGTATAAAAGTTACATGGCAAATGTCGTTTGCATATGAAATGATCAAGAACTTCAGACAATTGTTATCCAGTAAGAGTAATTCGAATCTTATTTTACACGTTGAAATATGTTAGAATGAAAACATTTCATGAGGTTTTGTGCATCGCTATCAATGCTAATTATCTTAGCTGCAGAGAAGAATTAATTGTCACTTGAAAACTAAATTGATATAAAAAACGAACATTTTCAAACATTGCGTTCATCGTCAGGTTTAACAGTCACATTAAATTTTTTACAATGTGAATAAACTTGTTTTTAGCTATATCTATTGAGTTCTAACAATTGAGTTAAAATAAGAACGATTTTTTGAAATGATTTACAGTTGAAATCACAGTTGCAACTGTTTTGTACATTCATTCCACCGAAATAATTTCACATTTTATTCAAGAGCTTTTGAAGATCCCGAGAATTTTCTTTTTTTCTGAAAAGTATTTTATCATTCCTTTCTGTTGTCATTCTCTACTTGTTGTGGTTGACTGAATTAAATCCTGAATTAACATGTACCAGGATAATTTTTGAATTTCATTTTTGTTGCATTTGGAATACTAAGTCAATGTCTAATTCCGCCACGCTACTCGTCGTTCGTATTTAGTTTCGGTTCCAACTTTTTGATGTAGATTGCTCCCATTTTCATTTGTTCTTCAACCCCCTCGAAATACATCTAGAATCTCCAAATCAAAAATAGGTGCCGCACCACAACACTCAGCGAGATGTTAACCCACAGGGAAATTTTTCTTTTGATGCTCTCATATTTTAGCTGTTACATGCCAGCTGGTTTGGCCCACATAGATGGTTAGGCCATCAAAATAATAGAAAACCAGTTGGATACTGATTTTTACTCCAGATGCCCTAATGTTTCTTTAGAGCTCCATCAAAAGGGTTGCCAGTCAATGGTTGCAATCAAAAGCCTTTGGACATTCCTTTGAGGCACATATTTTGGATCTATTTTGCTTCGCCCCCCACCAGCATAGTAAGCATAAATCTCTTGTTGTGACCCGCAGGCGCACGTGCTATTTTCATACATAGTTACGTGCTATATAACAACATATAAATTGTAGCTGGGGGTCATAAAAAACACTGGTGGGGCCGACACAGAATAGACAACCCCTTTTTAATATAAAACGGTGAACAGCTACGGAAACCTAACATTATGTGTCAGCTTTTTTTTGTACCAGTGACACATTACTATTCTTTCACGTTTAAGTTTATGTTCAGATCTAGCAACGCCAGGTTTCCATCACAATTGGCTGGCTCAGGAGTGAATTGTATGTTTTTGTGAAGAGAATTTGCATACCCAAGGTAATCTAATTCCCGTTGAAAGCACACACTATGCCATCCACATAACTTTTCAATAATTTTAGCTTTTGTGTCCTCTGATGTACTCTTCTCTAAAAAATACGAACAGACACATAAAATTTTTCGTGTTCTTACACATTTGTTGACACTTAAAGTGAACATTCGTTACGGCTGGTCTCAAAACGCTCTTCACAGTTGACCTCTTCATCTCGGGAACCTCGTAAGAGGAGCACAGCTCTTTAAGCCCAACTTTAATTACCTCCTCAACCGGTATATTGGTGTACAAGCTTTTGTATTTATCCTACAACGCGCTCAGGAATTTTTTAATGCGGAAGTCTTCGAAAATTACATTTTAAATGGCTTCGAACAAAAAAAACACTTGAAAGTGACAGCTAACCACGCTTATTCATGGTATATTATTTATGAGACAGTATTTTTAACCAATAGTCATAAGAACTTATGGTTCAAACGTTAGAACCGAGATTATGTCAGAGAATAAATTTGATGTTCGACGCTATCGTTGCAACCAAACACTGCATTTGGGAAAAACAAAAAAAGCTGGGACTCTGGGACCAAGTTTTCTTGGTAAACGCAAATAAAGATAAAACCGGGGTTAAACTGGTTAAATTCGAGTATCACGGTTTATAATAACTTTTAACGCAATTTCTGAAGCTGCCTTCTCTTTATTTCACTTTTATAGAAGTTAAATTATATTAATTCTTCTTTGAACTGAACTTTGCCTATAATTTCTAATTTCAACTGGTTTCCACCTTTTTGAATTTTTCACACGAAATCAGAGGATACTTTAGAATCTAAGTTAATTGAAAAGAATTCTATATTGACTACAGAGAATTTGTTTTTTTTTCGTCAAGAAAAGAACATCGAACCCGGAACAAAACCCAGCATTTCGATTATCGGCACGGCCAGTGATTGTGCTGAAGACGGAACACAAGTTTTGTCAACACGGCAATTGTTGCTGCGAGAGAGGAAACACACTTTTTGGGCTCGGCAAGGGTTTGGCTGAAAGAGGCAATTTCAGCGGCAGCAACACAATACAAGATTGCAGAGAAAACACTGCGCAGGCAAGTTGAGAAAAACACGGCAGGCAAAACACAGTAAAAAAAGAAGAAAAGTCTGTTCCTGCGGTGCGACAAATTTTTCTACATTAAGCAGAAATACAGCGACAGGCTGGGTAGGAACAATTATTCAGAGAAGTGAATCAGAGCAAGTCACTAGTAGTGGCTGAGAAGTCAGTGGACGTTCTTAGCAGAGCTCGGTTTCAGTGGTCAGTGATAGTGGGCTTCTTCTTTGTGGTGAAAAATCTTTATAGAAGCAGCAAATCCGCAGTTTTTCAATTGAGGAGAGCTGCATTGAATTACCACAAATAACAGGTTAGTTCACATCAAAAGCGCTATTTGTGTCATTATTAATTGTTTTAAAGTAACAACAAGAAACTGGGGCAAAGATTTGCATTCCTCTAAGAAATAAGGTGAATATCAAAAAACATATTACAGTTTCCGGTTCAAATGATTTAAGAAACCATTAAGTTTTGCACTTTCAAATTAATAAATGTTCTAATGTAACAACTGGGAACTGGGGCAAAGATTTGCATTTCTGAACGGAAAAAGGTAAGTATCAAACTTATTTTAGTTTCCGGTTCAAATGATTTAGCAAACTATTAGGTTTTGCAGTTTTCAGTTTAGTAAACATTAGATTGTCTTATTTGGCTGCCTCAAACATTAAAACGAAAATTTTATCCAATAAAACGGATAAATCGTTTAGAATTTAAAATTGCTCCGACCTAAATATATATATATATATATATATATATATATATATAAATATATATATATATATATATATATATATATATATATATATATAATTTTGACAGTACTGAAACATAACTGTAGAAAAAAGGAAGTATCCTAGTAACTTGAGACAAAATGGCAGCGGGTTCCGTATCAAAAATGATATTGCCGGAGGTTTTCACCGGTTCAAATGATTTTGAGATCTACTTGAAACATTTTGAGCTATTGGAGATGCTGCAAATTTGGAAACGTACAGAACCTGCAAGCTCTGGCCAAGCAGCTCGCGAAATAGATGAGGGGCCTAACTATTTTGCCTTCCGCTGACAGAAGTCAGCTATTGATTTTTATCGAACCCTACCGCAGAACGTGAGAGATAGCTACGATGAAACTGTTAAGGCTTTTCGAAATCACTACAGCGAAAATCCGGTTGTTTTCTGTGGATGGCAAGCGCGTCGTGTTCAGCACCCAGGTAAAAAAATTAACGAATTTTCCGGGGGATTCAAAACATTTAGCTCACAAAGCATACCCAGTGGAGTCACAAGATATCCGTGACCACTTAGTGCTCCGGGAGGGGTGTATTTCTGAAGGGAATAAATCACAGTCAAGTTAGGTTAGACCTAAGAACAACATTAGAAGATAATATAAAGATATGATTGTGAACAAAGCCATAGAAAGAGCGTTGCATCTGTAAGCCGTGACAAGAATAGAAGAAGAGGAACAAGTGCCTCAAATTGCTGCCATTAGACAAGAAGACTCAAACAAATCTCTAGTCGAGGCGGTTAATGGTTTGGCTCAGAAATTATAGGGAACTGCTGATGGCAATTTCAGGGATTGTGGTGTTCACAGCCAAAGCTGAGTTAACAAACGACGCGGTTATCAGGGACAGAATAATTACAATCAAAAACAAGTTAGACCCAATTCGCTAGAAAACAAAAAAATGGAATCCCCAATAAATATAAAAATTTTTAATAGAAACTCCAACGATACATGTACTGGATGCGGACAAAAAGGGCAGAGAAATGACCAGTGTCAGAACTGTTTTCATTGCGGGAGTTCCCAACACATAAAACGGTACTCTCCTAACAGATAACCCAAGCAAACAACAGAATCAGCAAATGTTATCAAAGTATGTTCAAATAGCACAACAAAATGCTTTAGTAAACAAATACTCATACAAGGGCAAAAGAAAGTGGGTCTAGTCGATAGCGGCAGTAGTGTATCTCTCATCAGCGCTGAACTGCTGAAAGCAATAGGTGACACAAAACGAGCGGACCCATACAATAACAGAGTTTTAGCTTCTAATCACACATCAGTTAAAATCTTAGGAAAAATTGTTTTTTTAGCTCAAATGAAACCCAAACAACCCAAATTTTTGCATGAGTTTTTGCTCACTCAAGAAAATCATATTTCATTTCTTCTAGGTTCGGACATCTATACTGATCAAAAGTGTATACTGAATTTAAACGAAAAGATATAACTTTGTGGTCGAGACAAATTCACTATTCCGCTTATTACTCAGAATGTAAAAAACGTTAATTCATTTAATCTGGAAACGTTCATAATACCACCAAGACATGAAGCCTAGATAGACGAAATGGTGAAAAATGAGAACGCTGAGTTGAACAAGAAAAGTCAAGGCCCAGTTGAACGCCTCAAAGACTTTGAAAATATCACTGGTATTTAGGTGGCTGACTGCTTGATATCTGTAAACAGCTCAAAGAGCCAATTGAGGGTTGTTAACCTCCCTGATAATGAAATCAAGTTATTCACAAATACTAAAGTTGGCGAAATTATTCTTTCACCTTTAAGTTTATGTTCAGATCTAGCAACGCCAGGTTTCCATCACCATTGGGTGGCTCGGGAGTGAATTGTATTCTTTTGTGAAGAGAATTTGCATACCCAAGATAATCTAGTTCCCGTTGAAAGTACACACTATGCCATCCACATAACTTTTGAATAATTTTAGTTTCTTTGTGTCCTCTGATGTACTCTTTTCTGAAAAATACGAACAGACACATAAAATTTTCGTGTTCTTATACATTTATTGACACTTAAAGTGAACATTCGTTACGGCTAGTCTCAAAACGCTCTTCACAGTTGACCTCGGCATCTCGGTAACATCGTAAGAGGAGCACAGCTCTTTAAGCTCAACTTTAATTACCTCCTCAACCGGTATATTGGTTCACAAGCTTTTGTTTTGACCCTACAACACGCTCAGGAATTCTTTAATGCGGAAGTCTTCGAAAATTACATTTTAAATGGCTTCAAACAAAAAACATATGAAAATGACAGCTAACCACGCTGATTCATGGTATATTATTTATGAGACAGTATTTTTAACCAATAGTCATAAGAACTTATGGTTCAAACGTTAGAACCGAGATTATGTCAGAGAATAAATTTGATGTTCGACGCTATCGTTGGGACCAAACAATGCGTTTGGGAAAAACAAACAAAGCTGGGACTCTGGGACCAAGTTATCTTGGTAAACGCAAATAAAGATAAAACCGGGATTAAACTGGTTAAATTCGAGTATCACGGTTTTTAATAACTTTTAACGCAATTTCTGAAGGTGCCTTCCCTTTATTTCACTTTTATAAAAGTTAAATTATATTAATTCTTCTTTGAACCGAACTTTGCCTATAATTTCAAATTTGAACTAGTTTCCACCTTTTCGAATTTTTCACACGAAATCAGAGCATACTTTAGAATCTAAGTTAATTGAAAGGAATTCTATATTGGCTACAGAGAATTTGTTTTTTTTTCGTCAAGAAAAGAACATCGAACCCGGAACAAAACCCAGCATTTCGATTATCGGCACGGCCAGTGATTGTGCGGAAGACGGAACACAAGTTTTGTCAACACGGCAATTGTTGCTGCGAGAGAGGAAACACACTTTTTCGGCTCGGCAAGGGTTTGGCTGAAAGAGGCAATTCTAGCGGCAGCAACACAATAAAAAACTGCAGAGAAAACACTGCGCAGGCAAATTGAGAAAAACACGGCAGGCAAAACACAGTAAAAAAGAGAAGAAAATCTGTTTCTGCGGTGCGACAAATTTTTCTACATTAAGCAGAAATACATCGACAGGCTGGGTGTGAACAATTATTCAGAGATGTGAATCAGAGCAAGTCACTGGGAGTGGCTGAGAAGTCAGTGGACGTTCTTAGCAGAGCTCGGTTTCAGTGGTCAGTGATAGTGGGCTTCATGTTTGTGGTGAAAAATCTTTATAGAAGCAGCGAATCCGCAGTTTTTCAATTGAGGAGAGCTGCATTGAATTACCACAATTATCAGGTTAGTTCACATCAAAGGTGCTATTTGTGTCATTATTAATTGTTTTAAAGTAACAACAAGAAACTGGGGCAAAGATTTGCATTCCTATAAGAAATAAGGTGAATATCAAAAAACATATTACAGTTTCCGGTTCAAATGATTTAAGAAACCATTAAGTTTTGCACTTTCAAATTAATAAATGTTCTAATGTAACAACTGGGAACTGGGGCAAAGATTTGCATTTCTGAACGGAAAAAGGTAAGTATCAAACTTATTTTAGTTTCTGGTTCAAATGATTTAGCAAACTATTAGGTTTTGCAGTTTTCAATTTAGTAAACATTAGATTGTCTTATTTGGCTGCCTCAAACTTTGAAACGAAAATTTTATCCAATAAAACGGATAAATCCTTTAGATTTTAAAATTGCTCCGACCTATATATATATATATATATATATATATATATATGTTTATATATATATATATATATATATATATATATATATATATGACAGTACTGAAACATAACTGTAGAAAAAAGGAAGTATCCTAGTAAATTGAGTCAAAATGGCAGCGGGTTCCGTATCAAAAATGATATTGCTTGAGGTTTTCACCGGTTCAAATGATTTTGAGAGCTACTTGAAACATTTTGAGCTATTGGAGATGCTGCAAATATGGAAACGTACAGAACCTGCAAGCTCTGGCCAATCACCTTGCGAAATAGATGAGGGGCCGCACTATTTTGCCTTCCGCTGACAGAAGTCAGCTATTGATTTTTATCGAACCCTACCGCAGAACGTGAGAGATAGCTACGATGAAACTGTTAAGGCTTTTCGAAATCACTACAGCGAAAATCCGGTTGTTTTCTGTGGATGGCAAGCGCGTCGTGTTCAGCACCCAGGTAAAAAATTAACGAATTTTTTGGGGGATTTAAAACATTTAGCTCACAAAGCATACCCAGTGGAGTCACAAGATATCCGTGACCACTTAGTGTTCCGGGAGGGGTGTATTTCTGAAGGGAATACATCACAGTCAAGTTAGGTTAGACCTAAGAACAACATTAGAAGATAATATAAAGATATGATTGTGAACAAAGCCATAGAAAGAGCGTTGCATCTGTATGCCGTGACAAGAATAGAAGAAGAGGAACAAGTGCCTCAAATTGCTGCCATTAGACAAGATGACTCAAACAAATCTCTAGTCGAGGCGGTGAATGGTTTGGTTCAGAAATTATAGGGAACTGCTGATGGCAATTTCAGGGAAAGTGGTGGTCACAGCCAAAACTGAGTTAACAAACAACGCGGTTATCAGGGACAGAATAATTACAACCAAAACCAAGGTAGACCCAATTCGCTAGAAAACGAAAAAAAGGAATCCCCAATAAATATAAAATTTTTAATAGAAACTCCAACGATACATGTACTGGATGCGGACAAAAAGGGGAGAGAAATGACCAGTGTCAGAATTGTTTTCATTGCGGGAGTTCCCAACACACAAAACGGTACTCTCCTAACAGATAACCCAAGCAAACAACAGAATCAGCAAATGTTATCAAAGTCTGTTCAACTAGCACAACAAAATGCTTTAGTAAACAAATACTCATACAAGGTCAAATGAAAGTGGGTCTAGTCGATAGCGGCGGTAGTGTATCTCTCATTAGCGCTGAACTGCTGAAAGCAATAGGCGACACAAAACGAGTGGACCCATACAATAACAGAGTTTAAGCTTCTAATAACACATCAGTTAAAATCTTAGGAAAAATTGTTTTTTTTTAGTTCAAATGAAACCGAAACAACCCAAATTTTTGCTTGAGTTTTTGCTCACTCAAGAAAATCATATTTCATTTCTTCTAGGTTCGGACATCTATACTGATCAAAAGTGTATACTGAATTTAAACGAAAAGATATAACTTTGTGGTTGAGACAAATTCACTATTCCGCTATTACTCAGAATGTAAACAACGTTAATTCATTTACTCTCCTGTTGGAAACGCTCATAATACCACCAAAACATGAAGCCTGGATAGACGAAATGGTGAAAAATGGGAACGCTGAGTTGACAAAGAAAAGTCAAGGCCCAGTTGAACGCCTCAAAGACTTTGAAAATCTCACTGGTATTTAGGTGGCTGACTGCTTGATATCTGTAAACAGCTCAAAGAGCCAATTGAGGGTTGTTAACCTCCCTGATAATGAAATCAAGTTATTCACAAATACTAAAGTTGGCGAAATTTTCAGCAACGATGACAGCATACAAGTAAATGCTTTGTTCAGAAACTAGAACAAGCCAAAACATCCGGAAGCTTTCCGGATGGGGACTCATGCAACAGTAGAGGGGACAGATTTGAGTAGAAGTCCGTCCGAACAAGTAGTTGCAATGTTCATGAGGCAAAATCAAGTATTCTCGAGAAACTCAGATGTCTTGGGTTTCTGTCTTAAAACAAAACATAAAATAAAACTGGAAAAGGATGCAAAACCATTCAGACGGGCCTACGGCAGTATGAGTTTTGAGAACCTGGAAAGCAATAAAATAAACATTGGAAGACCTAGAAGAAGGCAAATTGGTTGAACCAACTCATTCATACTGGGCAGCACCGTCCAAACTAGTCAAAAAGAAAGATAGAACATTCCGACTAGTAGTAGACTACAGAGGTCTAAATAAACAAATTAAAAAAACAAGCCGGCCATTGCCAAGAATTACCGATGTAATAGACTCACTGGAGGGAAAAATTTATTTTTCAAAAATCGACTTAACGTCAGGTTATTTCCAAATGGCCTCAGAGGAGGAATCACAAAACTTGTCTTCTTTCTTCACTACTATGGGTTTTTAAAAATGGAAGAGAATACCAATGGGTTTAACCTCAGCGCCAGGAGCGTTCCAAAATCTGATGGAAATAATCCTGGCGGACTTTCATACGAAGTAGCCTTGATATAATATTTTGATGACATACTAATATTTGGGAAGTCGTTTGATGGACATTTATCTCTACTTGAGCTTGTGCTTTGTCGTATAAAGGAATCTGGTTTAAAAATCAAAGGCTCAAAATGTCATTTGTTTCAAAAACGGATTCATTTTTAGGTCATATTATATCAAAAGATGGGGTAGAGGTTGATCTGCATAAGGTCGCCGCTGTACCAAATATGAAACCTCCCTAAGATTTGAAAGAACTTCGTGCAATTCTTGGATTAGTTGGATTTTATCGGCGACTCATTGCAGATTTTGGTAAAATAGCGGAGCCTCTACACCGTTTGCTGAATAAAACTGAAAACTTTGTTTGGACTACAGAATGCAGCGAAGCTATGAACCAGCCTAAATTAAAATTACAGGATGCTGAAACAATGCCGACACTTACACGTTGACCACAGATGCTTCTCTAACTCCCTAACTTCAATAGGAGCAATCATTACCCAGAAGCAGAATTGGGGGCACCGAGTAATCACCTTTGCCAGTAAAACTCTGATAGAGGACCAACGAATATACTCAGCAACAAAGAGAGGTTTTTATGCTATTGTTTTTTTCACTCATTACTTTCGAAATTACTTACTGGTAAGAAAATTTACCATCGTAACAGATCAGAGCGCTCTTACGTGGTTGTACAGTTTCAAGGAATTCGGCCAGATTGATTGAGAAGCTGGGACAATTTAATTTTGAAATCCAGCACCCAGCAGGGAAGAATATACCTCATGCGAATTGTCTATCCAGAGTGCCAGCGGTTGAGGACCCAATACTCTTGAAAGAAAAAACCCAGATATTGATCGAACAACCAACAGAAAACAGCTGATCCGATGTTTTTGGAGACCAGACAAATGATCTTTGACAGCATCAGTAGAATTCGCGAGAAATAAAAGAAGTGTTCTGCTGGATGGAACAAAAGAAACGACCTGAAAAAAGACAAAAGTTTGGGGCATCAAAAACAAAATGAAAGCTCTGTACTGATTTTCAAAATTTGTATATCTCAAAAGGGCCTCTAAGGCAACAAAGTCTGCTCGAAGAAAGCTTTTGAGTCCATCAAATAGTTGTACACATATTATACACAGATTCTACCTTTTACATGAATCCATGGGGCACCAGGGATTGCAGAAAACTCTTGAAAAAACGTTTCTACTGGGTCGCTATAAAACGTGATATATACGATTGGATTTTGAGCTGCAATAAGTGCTCAAAGCAGAAAAAACTTCAACAAATTCACAGGCACCCATTAACAGTATGGAAGCCGAGTCATACTTTTTGGCAGGTGGCGTTAGATATCATGGGACCTTTACCCGAAAGTGATAGTTTAAAAAAAAATTTTCTTATAGGACATCAGTTCACAAAATTGTACGAAGCGGTTCCTATGCAAAATCAGGAAGCAGCAACAGTAGCAAAATTTTTTTGGAATGTTGGGTGTCACGATTTGGTTGCCCCGCGAACTTGCATAGTGATAAGGGTAGAAATTTTATGTCAATTCTTTTTAAAAATATGCGCAAGGAATTGGGCATTGATCGCACCTCTACAACAGCGTATCACCCTCAAGGCAATGCAGTGATTGAACAAACGAACCCAACAATTGAGGAGAGTTTGGCGAAATACGTAGGAGAACACCATAACTGTTGGAGTGAATACCTTCATTTGATAATGATGGCATATCGCAGTTCTGTTCACACCGAAACAAAGTACAGTCCCTATTATCTTCTGTTTGGTACTCCTTGTGCACTACCTATTGATTGCATATACGAAACACTCCAAAGTCAAGTCTTTGCAACCCCAGGTGATTACGTTGGTAACCTGAAAAAGAAGCTGCAACTTTGCCACAAACTTGTACGATTGAATATGGAAGTGGAACAAGAAAAACAAAAACTTACTACGATCGAAAACAGTTTGGACCTAAATACCCAACGGGGGAGCTGGTCTTGCTGTTTAATCGAACAGTAAAACCAGGGCAAACAAAAAAGTTCAAGTCGTACTATAGTGGTCCTCTTGTTATACGAGAAATAATAAATGATTTGAGTTTCATCATTGAAGACCTTAAAACTCAAAAACAGCAAAAAATGCATTACAACAGACTCAAGAAATTCAAATATCGTCAACACGAGTACCAAAAACAAAGAAAATTAGCAGAGAGGTTGGCTAGCAACGAAGAAAAGGAGGACGGCTTCATTGAAATTGAAGTCGAGCAACAAAGCACTGGAGTAAGTGGCCAGGGAACAAAAACAGAAGAGCTCCCAAGTCAATTTGAAGTTAATCCAGAGGTGGGACAATCTGATGAAGGTTTGTTGGAGCCTAAAACTGACATCGAGACACTGATGGATACAAATATGGAACCAAAATCTAGAGATAGTGGAACACAGCCGTCCAGTTCAAAAAAAACAAAGCTAAACAGCACTCCGAGTGAGACTTCCAGCAAGACAAAAGTCAAACTGAAGGTAATCCAGAGGTGGGACAATCTGATGAAGCTTTGATGGAGCCTAAAGCTGACCTCGAGACACTGATGGATACAGATATGGAAGCAAAATCTAGAGAGAGTGAAGCACAGCCGTCCAGTTCCAATAAAACAAAGCTAAACAGCACAAAAGCAGCAACTCAAAGCAAACAGAACAACAGTACACCAAGAGATCAGGGTGAAAATCACAGTAGTTCAAAAATGGTTAAACGGAGTTCAAGTATACAAACAAGTCGTGAAAAAGACCCAGACTGGAAACCAGGACCTGGCCGAGTAACTGTCGAAATATCAGAAAAATCTAATACGCGACCCGCTGCCAGCCGATCAAAACCTAACAAGTTTAAGGATTATTTCTTGCATAAAGATAAGAACGGAGATCAAAGTGATGACTTGTTAGAATAAAGATAACTGTTTTAGCAAAGGCACACAGAGAAGATGACATCAGACATAGACTCAATTTTTGGTAATATATTCGTGCTTTGCATTGTCATGGGATCCATAAAAAGCAACGAAATAAGAATTACAGCATCTAACTTTGAAAATATAGTAAAAACCTCTATGCTCTCATTGTGGGAAAAAGATAACTGCACTCGAAACCAAGAACATGCCCTTTTATTATTTACCGGACAGGTATTATATCATGAGAGTTTTAAAATCCACTTAAATTACTGCATGTTTCAAGCTGCTTACATAGTCATTGACCTAAAGAAAAGCACATGGTGGGACGACGTTTTTATACAAGAAAACTCGCAATTGATTCCCACATACTATCCACTTACCAGCAAAGCCTGTAGCAAATTGCTAGAAGGGATATTCGTAAATTTACCGGGGTTTGAAAATGAAAACTTAGGTTCGAAACCACACTTCTGAGGAGGTTACAAAAGTCAAAAACCAAAATCAATATTAAAAAAAATAGGGAGCGCCTTTTTGTAAGGCGGGAACAAAAAGGATGTGAAATTTGCATATCCAGTAGCTTGGCAAACCCCAATATTACCGGTAGTGTAGTCATCATAACACTTGGAAAAATTAACGCGGAAATGTTGCAAACAGAAAAACGATCAAAGAATAAATTCCTCCACCCATTTGGAAACCAACAGATTCCAGCTTGATTATATCCAATACAGTGTCCAAAAAGGAAATATAACAAAATTATTCAATCTAGTGGATTCTCGGAAAAAAACACAGCAGAGTTGATTGCTGTGGTTAATCATCACTATGTGATTCGCAAGACCACTGATAAAAAAAAATTTGTCATACAAATATTCAGCGAGGATATCAGAAAAAACCATCTAGTTGTAGATAAAAATTAACCACCAAAACGTCTTTTTTTAAACATTTTAGCCTCGATATAACTTCGCAGCAAACAACATACACTGTAACTGCTCAAAATGTCAGCAGAAATGGTTTAGATGCGTTATATGTCCAAAAATTTAATAGTCTACATGCAATTGGTGACGAAATGTCAAGTCTGAGAT
Organism: Convolutriloba macropyga; assembly: GCF_964194025.1. Lineage (NCBI taxonomy): Eukaryota > Metazoa > Xenacoelomorpha > Acoela > Convolutidae > Convolutriloba > Convolutriloba macropyga. The sequence goes on along the minus strand of NC_134468.1, from coordinate 38,075,024 downwards.
GTAGAATGAACAAAATTTATAGACAAAACGTATTGGTTTTAATGGGGAACGGTGATTCGCATTCTCTTTTCATTGGTAAAGATGGTGTGATAGGACTGCATGCAGAGTCAGCAGATGCAATAATTTAAGTTCATCATTGTGCAAAAATAATAGTAGAATTAACTGCTCTAAATTACTGTACTGAAGAAGTGCCGATTATTGTAAGACAAAATTATAATCAGAGCTACCTGCGCTATTTGAACCCAATATCCAAGGATTTCTAAAGAAATTTTACGCTTATAAATTGCAATCCATTGTTCCCTAATGTATTTCAACTAGGTAATGTTTCTTGTATAGCGTTTGGTCAAAATCTTACGATAGTAGAAAATCTACAAGTGTTGTCTTATCTTGAGGAACCCAAACATGAAGTGCCTATTTTTAAGGAAGTTTTCAATGATTTATTCACAGAGAAGCAGCTAGAAGAACGATAACAGGAAGAGATGTTTCCCTGGGATCAAATGGAAAGTATACTTATGAACAACTATTAGAATTCATCACATACACCAGTGATCTGACTCGGCATAAAGTGACTTTGATTAAACCCATAGAGAGAAACATTTTAAAAATTTGGCATTCAGTAAGGGATTTGACCTTTACGCTAATAACATTATTTTTGACTGCGAAAATTCTATTCAAGTGTTTAAGAGCAATTTTATCAACTACGTTATTTTTCGAAGGTGCTCAACCAAAAGTTGCACTAGAGCTGATTAACCCGTTAATTGAACTTAATTATATAACCGTTCTGAAAAACCAACAGTTAAAACAAAAACGAGTCTCAAAAAAAGTTGTTGAAACAAAAGTAGAGTTATCGGACACCGACGAAACAGCCTTTGAGCCGGGGTCTGTTAGCCGTGAAAAAAACAATTCCATCTAAGCTTGAAAGCTTTGCTAATATTGGTTTTGTTTATAATGCGAAGTGGAACCAGAAATGGGAGATTATGTATATTATCTGCAGCAACTGTAGAAAGTAAAATCAGTTGTTCGACGATGAGTCTATAGAATCTGCGCGGTCAAAACCCGTTTTAGAATGAACGTGGCCCTGGATGAATTATACCCAACAACACTAACCCAGAGACCGCCTATTACAACGCAGGAATGGAGTCGGATGAAAGTATAACAGCGAAAATATGGGAGTTGCTTCCTTGGAATTACAGGAGCAACTTAAAAGTGTACAACAGGAAAACAGTATGCTACAAAGGCAAGTTGTTGAGTTAAAGCAACAACTAATCGTTGCCGAACAGCAACGGGAGCACTTTCGTGCTAGAATCGAAGCTAATAATAGTTTAGTTGAGTTGGAATGCCAACTCCAGCAAATGCGGCTCGACTGCGAGTCGGCACGAACTGAATCAGACGCTTTGTCTGGGGAGCTAAAATCTGCCCATAAAAAATTCGTTGAATACGAGGGAGAGCTGGAAGGAGCTCGGAAAAAAGCTTCAAAAACGGCTTCGAGGGTAAGAAAATCAGAGTTAAAATTCGAGGCAGAGATAAACGCCAAAGAGCTCGCTACACGACGACAACAGGAGATAGAGGGTTCCCCTTGACAGTGCACACAATGTCATCCACATAAGTTTTGAATAATTTTAGTTTCTTTGTGTCCTCTGATGTACTCTTTTCTGAAAAATACGAACAGACACATAAAGTTTTCGTGTTCTTATACATTTATTGACACTTAAATTGAACATTCGTTACGGCTAGTCTCAAAACGCTCTTCACAGTTGACCTCGGCGTCTCGGGAACCTCGTAAGAGGAGCACAGCTCTTTAAGCGCAACTTGCCTCCTCAACCGGTATATTGGTGTACAAGCTTTTGTATTGACCCTACAAACATGCTCACGAATTTTTTAATGCGGAAGCTTTAAACCTCAAACCCTATATTTTGACGCGTTCCAGTCAAATTTGATTTTTACTTAAAAATTGGGAATTCGTACGTTTTCAATAGCTCACTTAGGCAGAAATCGTTCATGGCTTTGCATTTTCCTTTATTGTATCTTTTCCGTTTGTGCCTCCCCCCACCAGTACGTTATCTCTAATCTGGGGGTGATAATATGCCTCCACTAAGCTTTGGGGGGGGGGGGCACTAACGGATAACATCCCCATTGTTGCTAAGCTGTTGGATGCTATGTTTTAAACTGAAACTCATCAAATCTTTTCGTTTCGGATGCTGAATTTCAATACTATATAATAATGTACTTTATAATAAACTTACAACACCCGTTAACAACCCACAAAATGCATTGTTGCATAATAAACTGCCTGTTTTCGAAGTCAATTTTGTTCAACATAATATTGTTGGTTTCTTATAATTCTTATAAGAATATTCTTATAAGAATCAACGCATATTCATTAGAAGTCTAGTAGATCTGAATTCATAGAAACTATCCGGACAACTTCCAGATAGAACTTGGCCAGTTTTCTCTAAGCAGCAGTGAGTTGAGTTTCACGTAATATTCAACTTTATCATGCCTCCATCAGTTTAAGCAAAAATTTGCATTGCCAAGTCAACAACTTAATCATCACGTTGAACAGATTTCGCGTGGAACTCACTGCTGCTTACAGAGAACTGGCCCACTTCTATTTGGATTTTTCCTGTAGCGCTACTTATTTTTATTCTTTTCAGAAGAATGGCCTTTATAACATCCTCTTATCTTAGCGATGTCGAAGTATCGGCCCAGCGGCTATTAGACCGAGTGGAGGGGCTACTCGCCATTGTAATAAGTGACAAGGATGGTGTAACAGTCTTCAAAGTTGTCCACCCATCCATTGGAGACTCAAGTTCAGCTAGTAAGTGTAGCGGATCAGACTGGTCTTTAACTATGAATTTGTTGGCCGGACCTTATTTTCTTCAATGTTTTAATCAACTTGCGTTGGTATAAAAATGTTTTGTAGTAGTAGTAGTATAAGTCTTTATTGCTTTTGAGGCACTAAATATTGTTAGCGATTTGATATTTCATCAATTTGATAACCTCATTGATGAAATAAAATGTTAGCGATGCTGCTCAATAGAAAAAGTCCCCCACAGTGACCGAACACTACTTGATATGTACCGGAATAACTTAAATAATCCGAGAATAACCGATATCAGTTACAGATAGTTTAAACAAAAAGCGCTTAAATCAATTATACTGGAATTCCTTCTCTAGGCATTATTCAGAAGCCAACTCTTGTACTTGGACCTTTTTGCAAGTGCAACAACTGCAATCCAGTACAGATGGTCAAATCAGCCGACCAATGAAGGGATGTTAACCCTCGTGCCTCGAGACTGAAGCTCGAAATACTACTACTACAATGGTTTTAGCGGATTAAAACCTGATAATTGTTTTCTAAAATTGCCATCAGGTTAGTTATCGAAACATTTCTGATAAAGATTTGGCAGCATACAAGGCTTGTCGTCTCAAACCACTGAAAAAACCCTGGCGTCAGGCCAATCGGCGTTGGCGAAGTCTTGCACCGTTTAATTGGGAAGTGTATCATAAAGCGCATAGAAATTGATCTGCAAAAATGATCAGCTCTGCCTAGGTCAAAAGTGCGGGATTGAATATTGCCATTCAATCCAGTCTGCTTATCATGTTCCCGAAAACGAAGCAGTACTTCTATTACAGGCCAAAAATGCATTCAATTACATCAATCGACAATTAGCTATTTCATATAAAAGAAAAGCTAGGCTTTGAGTGTTGCTCAAAGCTAGGCAAATTACCAGACCTGTTTGTAGCCGGCAATCGCTTGCAGTCCCAAGAAGGCACCACCCAGTGAAGTCCTTTTGCAACGGTAATGTACGGTATAGCCCTCCTCTCAATGATTGATCTCATGTGAAACTCGAGCTTAACGCAAAAATAGCATGCGGACGTCGACAGTGCGGTAAAAAGCTGGGAAAACCTGCTAAAGTAATTCAGACTTACCCGATCATGGTAAGCATATTGGATGCATAGTGAATGCATTCCGGCGGAATCCAGAGCTCGTGAAATTTTCTGAGGAAACTGATGTTGATATTGTAGACGGCTGCCGGGTTTTGGAATCAATCCCTGGCAGTCAATATTCGCAAAGGGTTTCCAGTTTACTTCAAAAACGTTGCAAAAATATCTCTCAAAACGCCTACTCATGTTTCAGGAGAGGTGTTCAGCAAAACGTTGCTTTCCTTGCTTCAACAACTCCTAACGCCCGGAACGTTTTCTTGATGCAAAGAAAAATGTTCAAAAATTGTGATTGCTATCGTTCTTTGGCTCGCCCGTCACCGACGACGCCCACCACTTGTATTCGCTACCGACCCGGGAGTGTGGATTGATTTTCAGGAAGCCAAGGGAATACGACACTAACTACGCTGCATCGCTCGCTGTTAAGCCTCTTGGAAATGAAGATCTCACGAACAATAAAGATCTCTCCTCCTACAGGATAGGATTACTCAACACGAACGCATTGCCCGACTTAAGATAATGGAAGCTCACAAAAAAGATTCTCCATACGATACCCAAAGACAAAGTCACATTATTGGCTTGGCATCAGAAAGGAGCCGAGAACTGGCTCACAGCTTTGCCACTGATTCGCTACAGTTTTACGTTGACAAAATGGAATTCTGTGATAATTTAAGGCTTCAGTACTATCTTGAAGCGAAAATTACATCTTCGACAGTGCTTGTGGAGAAAAAATAAATTCACTTTAGCGCATGGTCTCCACTGTGCATAGGGGGTATAACTGCATAGGTGCACAACTAAATTAGGGACACGTATACAAAGTTAATGCATGACGTCGAAGTTTTGAAATCACTCCAGTTGCTAGAAGGCGGAAGCTTTTTCATCTACTAGCACTGAGGACAATGCTTAACTTGACATCAAAGCAAATGGCTTGTTGGGGTTTCGATTCAGCAGAACTTGCTTCGACGTAATAATTTTTAATCCTTTGGCCAAAATCTTAATTCTTTGGAGTCATATCCAAAAGAAGCCAACAAATATCACGACGCAATTAAAAATCTCAAAGTATAAACAAAGAATTTTGGAAATTGAAGAGAAGTTTTGTTCAGCTCGTGTTTTCCTGCATTGGAGGCACAGGGACCTCTGCAACACGCTCTATAAAGCAACTAGCAACAAAAATCTCTGAAGAAGACATGTACTCAGACGCAAAAACCTACCTTCGAACGAAGATAAGCTTCACACTCCTACGCAGCGGAGTTATCTGTCTCAGAGGCTTCCGTTGTAATAAACGTGTAACTGAGGTTGATAATACCTAGTGTTGTTCTTTGCCTGGGAAATCTAGGCTCCTAATTAGTGTAGTATTATTCCAACCTTCCGTTTTGGCTCCTAGAGCCTAGAATACTGATGTAATTTTAAAATAGCGCTTTTGCTTTAAATTTGAATACATTGCTGTGATGTTTCTTGAAGGGGGGGGGGGGGTCACTGTTCCGTCTATTGGGTGGATCATACCGTTTTTTTAATCGGTCAGAAATTTAAAACCTGATATTTGCCTCAAAGAGTTCGCATCCTGTAAGGCGAAAAGTACAGTTTATACTCTCATTAGAACTAAATAAAACATGGGAGAAGCAAATTGAATGAAGCCTGCGAGCAATATCGTATTTCATTTAATTAAGAGGTTTTCAAAGGTGTGTTTACCAGCATATTAAAAAGCTTAATGAGGAATATGTGAAAAGAAGCCCACATCCCCCCCCCCCCCCCCCCCGGTTTTGAATTTATCTTGGCTGCAAATTTTTGTGAACTGAGAAGAATTTATGTGACGCAGAAACAATTAGTGATTAGGAGTCTATCAGACAACTAGCTGCTTTGTGCATAGATTTTGTAGAAGTTGATTGATCAACGTCTGAAATGACCGGACAAAAACTGCTGCAAATGAGCTGCATAGAGAAGAAAATGGTTACCAGAGCATAGTATCCCCGGCGCTCAGTTCCAACAAACCACCCACGCCATTTTTTACTTCTTAGAATTGCCCAGTGGAAATGAAATGGATTATTGATTATGAACTTGATTGCTCAACCGTCAAGCCCCCGACACCCATACACACGCGCATAAAAATATTTTCCCACAATGGTTTCAAATAGTTGGATTGAAGACGCTAAAACCATGGAAATTTGATGTGCATGGACAGGAAAAGAACAGTTTGTTCCTCGTCGGGTTCTTTGCATTATCACGCACGGCAATCAAGCAGTTTAACCGAAACCATGAATAGGTTATGCTTATCAGACGGGGGCTTTGCCAACCAGCTTAACAAAGCAAATCACTTGCATGACTCTTGATGTCAGTCCATTGTAATTCCAATTTGCTCTCAAGATAACTCTGTTTTATTTTGATAAGAAAGTGATTATGTACAAAATAACGGTCTTAGAGCACCACGAATAGTCATTTTAGTTCACAGGGTGAAAAGCGATCCGTTAGAGAAAGCTTTATCGGAATACTGTCATGTTTAGACAGACCCTGATCCACAGGCATTTCGACCTGAAAACTATCTGCAGAGAAAATTATATTTTGCAAGTTCACATACGCTGGTACGCGCCAATGAAGTTCCAGTTAAGATGTTCCAAAAGGTTAACAGCTCTTGAAGGCTGCGTAGAACGAAGCGGTCAAAGAAAATTGTACTCATTATATTTGAAGTCCTAGCACCTCGTGCGAACGCTCTGTCTTCAAAGTCGGGCTGCAGATTTTATGTCCCAGTCGCACCTGACAGTAATCAGACGCTGAGTGATTTTCATTTAATCCGATTTTTAGCTAAATTTCATTTATGAGGGGAAGAAGGTGGAAATCAGCTGGAAGGTGGGAGTAATGAAGCTTAACAAGTTTGACGAAATTGAAGTGTTTTCGCAAATGCGGCTCTACGTGAACTTCATTGCTGCTGGACCTGTCAGTATCAAATCACTTTGAACGTGCGATTACATTCGTTGCAAAAATTATGACTTGCTAGAGTATGTCATCTGCCAGCGTTCGTTCCTCCTGTCCCTCAGTACACTTCACTACCTTAACAGTGTCGAAGAAGAAAAAGGCTTGTCTACGGTCAAGATCTGTTCAGGAAGACTCAACGCCGATCGTTGCAAATGCATTGCAAAAGGGGCGAGCTCGGAAGTTGCCATAGTTCTTCCTAATAGACAATTGGGTGTAGCATTTAAAGGTGGTCAGGGAGGTATCGTTCAGGCCACAAAAACCGCGTTCGAGGAACTACCGAATGCTTTTAATTCCGAACTACCGAATGCGTCAAAAGGAAAATATTTTGCACCCATCGAGAAACTTTTGCCCACTGTGGTCAGCTGCGGATTTGACCTTAGTTGATAGCAACTTTGAAAAAAACAGTGAAGGGATCCCTGAAGTACTAAGAGCTACCTTATGTTCACCGTTTTATGCATTCACTGTCATATCAGCTGGCATCGTGTTAACAGAAACGCGTTTACATAGAAGCTTTGTTGTTGGATTACTAAGTGCATCTGGACGACACCCAATTTGCGAATGGGCAAAACTGTCTTGTCATATGGTATTATCTTCACTTCGATGCGACAAACTCAGAAGTCAACGAACACCTGGAAACAGTTGATAACATCCTATGGAGACGTTTCGGAAAAGTTGGTTCGCACAGGGAGTTGCAATGAGTCGGTAGTACAACGTCAAGCGTACGTTCATATCGAGTTAAAGAAGCTTAAAAAACAATCATTTGCAATCCTGAGTCATTTACTTCAACAGATAACGCATCAAGCTCTGATTCAGCTCAAATTGTTTTGGAGAATTATACTTATGGTGTGAAGGGCGGTTCTTAGAGGTTGAAGACACCCCCACTGATGACCCTCCCCTTGCCCCCCGCCCCCCTCCCCGGGGCTAGCTAATGACGAACAACCGCTCGATAAAAACTCGCAAATTTTTACTATTTTTCACAATTTTTTCAAGCTTTTAATTTTTTTGTCGTTTTTTGAGTTTTATCAGCCTTAGATGTCAAGGAACCTCCTCTAGGGTTTGATAGTAGGTTACTGAATAGTTTCCAGTGGTAGTGGAATGCTTTCAACGTTTTAACATCTCGAAGTTAGCATTTTTTTGACAAAACTTGCAATTTTTTTTCATTTTTTTTTATTTTCCATTATCCATGTCTTTCCAGACGCAGGGGGCAGAAAACCGTTCATTTTTTTCATTTTTTTCATTTTTTTTTACTTTTATTTTGTCATTTTCAAACCTCACGGGTCAGAAAACCTGAGTTAGTGTTTGATATTACGTTGCCGGAAACTGTTTTAGCCATGGATTACTTTTTAATTGATCACAAATTTTAGCAATTTGTAATTTTTTTTGGTTTCGCTGCTCCTCTAGGGTTTGTTAATAGGTTACTGCATAGTTTGTAGATGTAGTGGAATATTTTCAAGATTTTAATGTCATTAATTTAAGCAAATTTTAAATAAATATATGCAATTAAAAAATTGCAAATAAATTTTTGCAAAAAATATAGCAGTTTTTTTTAAATCTTTTTGATTTTGTTAAACGTTTTTCCGGCATCAGAGTTATCCAGCTCTAGCATTTTTTTATAAATTATATTTTTTTTCGGGAAAATTATCATGTTCCAAGTTTATGGATCTATATGAGACAGTGAAATTATTTAAAGCTTGAAATGGGGATACTGGATAGAAATGGTTTTGAAGATCTTAATATTTTGATTTATAGCAAGGTTTGGTTAAAATTTGCGATTGTTTTCAAAATTTTCGATATTTGTCTTTTTCTGAGTTTAATGATCATTACTGACCAACGAAACTTTTCAGGTCTTGCAGATGGGTTACTTGAGAGAACTCCAGAGACAAAAAATTGATTTTGAACTTTTTTCACAGCGAAATCTGGAAACTTTTAAATTTGCAATTTTTTTGCAAATTTTTAAAATCAGTTTTTCCATTTGATCTATTTACTAACAAGCCTAGAAAACGTAGAGTTGCAGAGTCCAATCAAGCTGAAGCTAATATCACTAAACCGTGGTTAGCTATTGACGAATCTAACCACACGCCGGTCGTTTGAGAGCAATTCGCCCGACGTTAGTCAGTTATGTTTTTGAGATTTTTCTAGGTAGATTTCCTCAAAGTTGAATTAATTAACTGGTGATATCCAGAGATTTTCTGTTTAGATAATGTATCAAGAGCGTTCAGTCTGTTAAGGTAGGTTGTTTAATTGACTTTTGAGGTGTGTAAAGCTGAGGTCTAAGTATATGTTAGAACTAAATCTTAGTCGCCCGGGGGACTTAGTGCCCTGACACGAGGGTGCTTGCGCCAGATTGCTGGGCCTGAGGACTAAGAGTTGTTCTAAAGTATTTAGAGAACAATGGATAAGAAAATGTTGATTTCTATATGATATTGAAGTTAAGAGTACAATTTTGCAGTTTAGTGAAAGAAGTTTTTTTATACAGGATTTGAAATGAGCCAAGGTCTCCGATAGCGAAGCAGCCGATTACTTTTAGCGGTTTGATTCAAGTGTGAAAAGTTAGATTTCTTATTTTGAAAGATTGAACTTAGACTTAATCAAGTGAAAGCTCCATCTTTCAAACTAAGCTCTCTGCCTCTAAAGTTTAGTGACCGAGGTTTAGTGACCTTGGGTTCTCTAATAATTAGATTACCATATTTAGTGGCCTTTGTTCTTTTACTGGTTTGAGTAGTTGCACTACTTATTTGGGATAAAATGCCCATGGTAACATAGAGACAAATCTTTAAGTTTTGGCAAATTCATATTGTCAGCAATCATATATTCAAAAAAAAAATAAGGAGCATTGATTTTTGAGCGGAGCATCTCGTTGCGCGATTGGCGAAAATGCATTTGACTCTCTCTGCCTTGCACGCATTTTTAGCAAGAATTTCCTGTCTGACCTTGCGGCTGCCAAATCATTAAGGAATTTTGTCTCTTATTGCTCTCAAACGAAGTTTGTAGCAATTATATTAGTCCTGTCGGTCTTTTTTTATGCGATTTTTCGCTTGACCGATTTTTCGTCTAACGCTTTTGACTTTTCATCCTCAAAAATGGGATAAACAGGTAGCGCCCAGAGGGCATTAAGTGTTCTTATAGAGCCTTTAAGCTCTGTTTCAGCTCGAACTGTTTTGGAGACTTTACTTATGTTGTGAAGGGCGGTTCTTAGAGGTTGACGACACCCCCACTGTTCACCCCCCACTTGCCCCCACCCCCCCCACCGGGATGTTACCCCCCCACCCAACTGTTGCCCACCCCTCCACATCAGACCCCCGGTACACACCCAATTTTTTAATATGACAAATTTTATCTTTTTTTAATAAAATTTGCATTTTTTTCAAGTTTTTGTTGGTTTTCATGTTTATCGAGCCTCAAGACTCAAGAAACCTCCTCTAGGGTTCACAAGTAGATACTGTATAATTTCTAAAAGTATTGAATTGTTTTTCCTGATTTCAACACCACGATTTTCATCATTTTTTTTTTGACAAAACTTGCAATTTTTAAGTTTTTTTTATTATTTATTGTCAGTTTATTATCGCTATTATCAGTTTGTTTGTCATTATTGTCATTTTTTCAGGTTTTTCAGCCTAACAGAAAATCTCCGGTTATTTTTGATAATGAGTTACTGAAAATTGTTTGTTGGCCATGGATTAGTTACAACTTTTATCACAAATTTTAGCAGTTTTTTGCATCTTTTTTTTTCAAGTTTTTTGAAGTTTTTGGTCATTTTCTTGGTTTCTCCAATCCCAACAGCCACATAACCTCCTCTAGAGTTTGAGCTTATATTTCTGCAAAGCTTCTAGATGTAATGGAAGGTTTTTCAAGATTTTAAGATCAGTTATTTTTAAAATTGTTTGCAATTTTTTCAAGTTTGAATCTTTTTGAGTTTTTTTTCTTTTTTTTCCGTCAGCAGGGTCCTAGGGACCTCCTTCAAGGCTTCATGAAACATCTGTCGCATAGTTTTTAGATTCATGGAACTGTTATCAATATTTTGATTACTCAAGCTTTAGCACTTTTTTGGTAAAATATATATATTTTTTTAATTTTCGGAAAATTATTATCATGTCCAAGTCTATGGATGTTTTTGAACCAATAAAATTAATTAAAGCTTGAAATAGTGATACTGGATAGTTTCATGAGACAATGAAATATTTTTGAAGATTTTAATGTCTTGAATTTTAGCAAGGTTTTGTTAAAAATTGCGATTGTTTTTCAAATTTTTCGATTGTTTTTGTCCATTTCTGAGTTTAACTATCATTACAGGCCAACAAAGTTTTTCAAGTCTTGCAGATGGGTTACCTGACATAACTCAGGAGAGAAAAAAATAGTTTTGAACATTTTCACTGCGAAATGTGGAAGCTTTTCTTTTAAATTTTTCAATATTTTGCAAATTTTTTAAATATGTTTTCTATTTGATTTGTTTCAAATCAAAGCTAGAAAACTAAAAAGTGAAGAGTCGAATCAAGCTAGCGCTAGGTTCAATAAACCGTGGCTAGCTAATGACGAAGCCAACCGCTCGCCGGTCGTTTGAGAGCAATTCGCCCGACGTTAGTCGGTTATGTTTCAAGATTTCGCTCAAATTTTGGGAGGTTTACCAGAAGAACAGCTTGAAGCTAGATCACATTTCATAACGCTCTGTTTTGTATATAGAACAATGATAGATATTGTTCTGTCCTAATTTGACAATTGAGGTGCATTGTTTCCAATTTCTGTTAGTTTTCAATGCTAAAGAATCAGAAAAGTTTTAGGAGTTGTTTTTGGTTAGGGTTTCATGCTGTTCATTTTTTTAAATGTCATTCACATCATCATTCGAACTTTGAATTGCCTTTTTTGAAATTTTAGACATTAGATTTAACAAAAGTTTTACAGTAAAAAATGTGCTAACCCCACTTCTTTGCTCGTTCCTTTGGTGATCAGTTCTAAACAGTGATTGTGCTTATGATTTTGAAAAGATTCGAAACAATGGCGAGGCTATTTTGGTCTCATAGCAGTTTCTTCACAATCCAATCGATTTGGATTGTATTGGTACCCTCTTTTTTATGATGTGTTTTTTGATAACTTTGAGCTCTTGAAACGTCTCCCTTTCTCAACAACGGTCACTAGGTGTGGTAATTTGGCTCGCCATTTATTTATACTGGTGGAAAAATGTAAAGTCCTCTCCCAGATCATCTGCTTGTTAATTACATCAATGGAGTACAGTTTTAATGTAAAAATGTAGAACTCAACGCATGATCGGAGAGGAGAGAACTCGTGTTCCATCGAGTTCTTAGTCCCAACAAAGCCGAGAAGTAATCAAAATGATCGTTTTGCTGTTTACAGTTCTGACGCCTGATTTCTTGTCTTCATACTCCCTTGCGCTGGATCAAGTTGCAAAGCTACAAGTGGGAGAAACGAGAGCTGTTCATGCCTTTCATGGCGAGCACCAAGTTGCTCATTTCGCTATGGGTGTCTACTATATTTCCTTTTTGGCCCGATCAACCGCAAATTATGGCATCTTCTCTACATTGGCAAAAGAATTCAACGAGATTCACTCGGAAACAGTGGAGAAATTGATATGTTCGATTTTGGACTCAGGTCGCAATCCAACTGCTTGATGTGATAATCTGAGAAAAGGGGAGTAATTGATGCGCCGTGTTGACTGGAAACCTTCTTTTTAAATGAGCGTCTATATTTCTATTTATTTAGAATAATCAGATATGTAGTGCCTGCCGTAATATAGATAAAGTTTTTTGAATAACAAATTTCAGAAGCAATAAAAATTTCTCGGAAAAATTAGCATATTTATGGAACCTCTTGATGTATGATATTGTTTATGCTCTTCGGCCTAAGTCTTGCATACCAAGACAACTTTTCATTAATATTTGTATTTCTGAAAGTCGCAACCATAGTAGCAAATCAACCTCTATAAATACATCATAATTCGCGCCATTGGCACACAAGTTGTGGTTAAAAACGGGAAATACCTTACTATAAATAATATTGAAAATGAATGTCAAACACTTCTGACTTCTTCAATAAAATCAACTTAAATAAATAGCTTCAATGGAAATAGGTTGGGGGAATGGAAATCAGGAAATGAATGGGTTTTGGAGGACGAAAGTGTAGGTGGGGGAGGAAAATGAGGGTGTGGGGGGATAAAATATAAAGGAACTTGGTTCCTTTACACTCCCGCTAACAAAAGGCAACATTTAAAATGAAAATGTAAACAATAAAATAAAGCACAAAAGTTTTTCTGATATTGAGTTTTTTTTTGTGCGTGTGTGTGTGTGTGTGTGTGCGTGTCTGTTTCAATGAACTTGTTTCATTGACCCTCCGGCGCACTTGACAATTGCGGAAATACACGGCTTAGGGTTACTGCTGGTCTCTGTACCATTCCTGTAGACGTCTGGATGTCGAAGCTCCTGGCTATTCCGTCTGAACCTCTGTGCTTTCACAATCCTCCCGAGAGGCCAGATGCCTCTGGGTGTAAAGTTCTTGAGCACCCACACAACGTCACCGTCATCCAGCTCCTCATTTGATTTTTGCCACTTCACTCTTTTGTTGAGCTCAGGAACATATTCCTTCAGCAACCTATTCCAGTAGTGATCAAGTAGTGTCTGCGTCAACTTGAAGTCCTTAGTGGAGAACCGCTGGTTGCTGTTCACAAGAGGTTTCAAACACATGTGAGGTCTGCGAAGGAGGAAGTGATTGGGAGTAAGTGGTACCTCATCTGAGATGCTGCAGCCCACATGAGTTAATGGCCTGGAGTTCAAAATTGCCTCGGCCTCTGCCACAACTCTGGAAAACAGAGAGTGTTAGTTTCCGACTGCCCAGCACTATTAGTAGACTCCTCTTCGCGGTCTGTATCAGCCTCTCCCAGACTCCTCCGAAGTGTGGTGCCAATGGAGGATTGAAAGTCCACTGAATGTTCTGTTGAGCCAATTGCAGTCTGATGTACTCGTTGTCTGGCTTGTAGGTTCTCTGGAACTTCAACTTCATTGCTTGGTTGGCTCCAATGAAGTTTTCGCCATTGTCACTCACAATGAGGTCAGGGTATCCACGTCGTGAGACAAATCTGCGAATGGTCATGAGAAGACAATCGGTTGAGAGGTCATGGCACACCTCTAGGTGAACAGCTCTGGTGACCAGGCATGTGAACAAGCAGACGTAGTGCATTTGGGTGCTCTCTCTCTTGTCCTCAATGTAGAAAGGTCCAAACATGTCCATTCCTGTGTTGACGAAGGGGTACTGTTTGTTTACATCTGGAAATCTGAATTCAGGAAGATCGGCCATCTTCGGTCTCACATTGTCTGCCCTCCATCGTCTGCAAATGAAACAGTATTTCCCCAGACTTCGCAGCACTTTTCTCAATCCAATCATCAGGAAGGTCTGTTGCAGGTGAGCCTTCACATGTTCCACGCCCTGATGTCCACATGGTGCGCCTTTTCAATCAACAACCTTGCAATTCTGCTCCTGCTATGGAGAACGAGGGGATGTTTCGCACTGTAGGTTAAAGGTGCCTTGTTGAGTCTTCCTCCTACCCTCAAGAGTCCGTCGTCATCTAGAAAGGGAGTGAAGGGCATCAGCTTGTCTCCTTTCTCAAGATTGTCTCCCTTCAACAGTGCAGAAATTGTTCCTGAGAACAACTCGTTTTGGGACATTTTGATGAGGTAGTTCCTTGCCCCGTTCTCATCTGATGCAAAATTGTCAGTGTTGGAGGTCCCAAGTGATTCGTTTTGTCTTCTTGTTCGGAGTTTTGCCTTGAAGCGTCTTCTTGCCTGGAACAGCATTCTAGTAGAGTTGAGTAGTCGACTCCATGTTGAAAATTTTTCAACCTCAATGACCGGCGTCTGAAGATGTGTCGCTTGTGTAGCGCATATGTGGGGATCATTGTCCTCTGCAAAATTCCAGGAGTCTTGAGGTGTGTTTAGAAAGTCTGGTGGTTGAAGCCACAGATTTGGTATGTCTGATGGGGTGAGGCCTCGTGTGCCGTGGTCAGCGGGATTCATCTTTCCAGGGATGTGTCTCCAATTGTCCGGGTTGGAATTCTCATGAATTTTGGTCAATCTGTTGGCAATGTACATCTTCTGTCTTTGCTTGGATTGTATCCATCCAAGTGTAGCAGTGCTATCTGTCCAAAAATGTTTTGAGGTTATGGTTGTTGTCATCTCGCTCTCAGAGAACCCAGCCAGCTCTGCTCCAAGTGTTGCTGCTTCCAATTCCAGTTTTGGAATGCTCAACTGCTTGATTGGTGCCACCTTTGATCTGCTGATCACATATTGTGATGTGCAAGATCCATCGGCGTTGGTTGTCCTCACATAAACTATGGCAGCAATTGCACTCATTGAGGCATCAGTGAATGTGTGAAGTTGATGGGTCCCATTGGTGTTGGGAATCAAGCATCTAGGAATTTGGATTGAAGTCATGCTGTCGAGCTCATCCATCCACTCCTGTAGTTCTTGCTGGTAGCAGTCTGACACAGGTTGATCCCAGTTTCTTCCCTCTTTAATGATTCTTTGGAGAATGCATCTAATTCTGATGGCAAAGGGTGAAATCAGTCCGACTGGGTCGAACAGAGATGCTGCCATTGAAAGCACCTTTCTTTGAGTCATCTGTTGTCCTGTGTAGAGAAGCTTCGGTTTTGCAAACATCAACTTGTCAGTTTTGGGGTCCCACGTCTGACCAAGGATTCTTTGGGCTTTCATTTCTGCCTTGTCTTCTTCCAGTAGGTTTTCTAATGTGGCTGGTCTGTTGCTCAGGAACTTTGTCAGATTAAATCCTCCTGTTAGCAAAACAGTTTTGATCTCATCTGCACTTCTGCGGGCCTCCTCTTCACTAGGGTAGGTCTGCATGAAATCATCCATGTAGAACTGTTGCATGATTGATGTGTAGGCCTCTGGGTGTTCTTGTTTGTGGTCATTTGCACACTTCTGCAGAACAAAGATCGCACAAGAAGGTGAGCATGTGGCTCCAAAAATGAGTCGATTGTATTTGAAGATCTTTTCACTGCCACCCTCTGTCCACAAAAAACGGAGATAGTCCTGGTCTTGTGGTTGGATGCCAATTTGCATGAACATTGCCTCGATGTCAGCTGTGATTGCCACTGAGTACTGCCTGAAGCGGAGAAGAAGGCCATGCAAGTTGCAGAGTAGATCCGGCCCTGTCAGCAATGCATCATTGAGTGAGATTCCCTTATATTTGGAAGCAGCGTTTGTGACTCTGCGGATTTTGTCTGGTTTTTGTTTGTTGATCACTGGGTGATGGGGAAGGTACCAGACAGAGTGTCTGGAACTGGAGTGTGCAGTTGTGATGTAGTTTTAATCCAAATCTTTTTTGATTGTTTCCTCGTATCGGTCTCTCAAGTTTGTGTCCCTCTCCAGTCTCTGCTGCAGAGCGTGCCACTGAACTTTGGCCATGAAGTAGTTGTTAGGCAGTGTGATGTCTTTCTTCCATGGTAGTCCAATCTGGTATCTGTCACCAATGTGTTTTATGGTATCATTGAGGATGGACAGAGCTTCTTTGTCATCTGCAGACTGTCCCTTCGTAGAACACTGATTGAAGTTCACTCCTTCAATTGTCCAGAAGAGTTGGAGAAGATCTTCATCTGGATCGTCTTGTCGTCTCCTGATATGATTGAAAAGTGTTATGCTTGTGCTGTTTGACTGTCCGACCCTCTTCTGCGTGTACCTCTGAGGAATGGGCCCTGTCAGTGTCCAGCCAAGCAGAGTGTTGACTCCGTATGGGGTGCCAGTGGGTCCTGTTGTGAACTGTCTGGGAACCGTTGCTGTGAATGCATCTGCTCCAATCAGAATTCCGATCCGGTGGTCTCTGATTGTTGGAAATCTTATGTTCTGGAGGTGAGAGTGGTCTCTGCAGATCTCATTCAACATTTCAATTTGAACTCTGGGCATTCAAAACTCCTCCATTGCTGTTGCGTACACAGGGATTTTGATCACAGGACAAATGCTGCACAAAGCCCCTATGCCGATCATGACATCTGCTGTTTTAACTGAGTGTTCACCGTGAAGTGAAGCTAGTGGTAGGGTTATGTCTTTCGGTTGTTGAACTTGAAGTGCATCAGCAACCTTCTTTGTTATTTGAGTGTTGTCACTGCCACTGTCCAACAAAGCGTAGGTTTCAATGCAAAGATCTCTGTTGAAAAGTGTTACTGGTATCGCTTGCAATTGTATCTGCGGTCTGATTGATGAAGTTTCCTGTTGGTTGCTGCAAGTGTAGTTTTGTTGCGGAGTAGTTGCCTGCTGTTGGGCTAGAGTGCGCTGATTGCTACTCTGCTGTCTGTCGTCGTTGTTCTGCGCGTTGATCGGCTGAGGGTGAAAACCATTTTTGTTCCAGATGCCCCTGTGAGAAGTGCTGCTATTAGATCCACATTGTCTGTTCATGTTTCCATTCTGTTGGTTGTAGTTTGTACTCGTTTGCTGCCTTGGGTTTTCATTATTAAAGTTACGTCCATAGTTTGACTGGTTTTGGTTTGTTTGGTTTCTGAAGGTATTATGTTGTGAGCTTTGATTCCAGTTCCCACATGGTTGTGCATTTTGTTGCTGATGCCTTGCATCAGTCCTATGGAGTGTTGAGTGATGGAAGCCATTGCATCTGTCCACAAGGCACCTTGTTTTCGATTGGCAGAGACCCTTTTCGTGAGCTCTTAGACAGTTAGGGCAGAGATTGAACCTCCTCACACAACCCTGTCGGTCATATACTGACTTTTCCAAGTATTCGGGACAACGACCAAGGTTGTGGTTCTGTGAGCAGAGTTGACATGACACATCTGGTGGCCCCCTTCTAGAAAAAGTGTTCACTCTGGTTCCGTTGTGGGGAGATGTCCTCGCACGCCTCAGCGTAGGAGTCAATCCAATCAGCAAAGTGGGTAAGGCTAGGTTGCAGCAAGCCTTGGCACCTTGTGTGTTGATTCCATCTGATTATCATGTTAGGGTTCAGTTTGTCTCTGGCCATTCTCAAGACAGCTGACGACTTCAAATCAGCTTCAAAGTTGTGAAGCCTGAATGTTTGTACCAGTCTCCTCAAGAAAGATGAAAAGCTCACGAAAGTGTTTGGTTCGTCCAGTCTGGGTTTCGCCCACTTCTCCAATTGATCCAGGTATGCAGCGACAATGTGCTGTGGTTTGCCAAACTTTCTGGTCAGTTCAGCGATGGCTTCATGGTAGTAGTCCCCATTGTAGGAGTAGCCACTTATGGAATCCCTTGCTTTATGTGTTGCAGAGTTTTGGAGTTATGTCATTTTTTGGGCGTCTGAAAGGCCACTGTTGTTGTGAATGGTTGCTTTGAAGAAACTGAACCACTGATGCCATTTCAGAAGATCACCTGTGAAATTGTCAATTGAAATCTTGGGCAAACTCAATGTGTTCTGTATCATCAGTGCTTGGTGTTGCAACCAGTCTGGTGTGAAACTCGGAAAGCCATTATATAGATTGTTGTTATAGCCGTTGTTATTTGGTCCATCAGGCCCGCTGAAATTGTTCAGTGGAAGTTGATTAATTTGCGGTGTGTACCTATGGCTTATTGTCGGAGCAGCTTGGTTACTGTTGTGAAAAGAACATGGTTGTTGCAAATGCCCAGCTCTGCCGTCCTCATCCTCATGTCGGTTCTGTCCCTGAACATTGTTCTCTTCTCTCGATCGTTCTTCTGTTCTCAGTGCCCCTGTGAGAAATTCCCGGTTCCTTCCTCTCTCTTCAATGTTCAGAACGGGTTGAGAATTATCAGGGTCTTCTGATTCGGACGAGTCAGCGTTGTTACTTTCCTGATTGTTGCGGCTTGCGAAATGATGTTTCATTGCTCTATTGCGTAAAGGGTACTGTTTTCTTAATAGATTAGGGGAAGGCGCTGCTGATGTGTTGAAAACGGATTCAGTGTCACTTGCACCTGTTCTGTGTGCTTTTGCTCTCTGTTTGCATTTCAGCATGGTTATGTTTCTTTCGGCAGATTCATTAGCAAGTGCTGTCAACTCTTCACTTGTCAGCTGTAGCTTCATGAGTTCATTGCAACTTCTGTCTAACTGCTCTTTTTGAGACCTCAAGAGTTCCATAGTTTCACGTAGTATGCTTAGACCTTCGTTACTATTGCTTTGTTCTTCGAAGAGGTCTTTTACTGCGTTCCACTCTATCACTTTCAACTGAAGTTGTTGCGTTAGGCTGTTCTTTGCTGCTGATGATGCTTTGGACTTGTTTGGCGTATTGATTGTTTTAGAAGACTTTTCTTATTTTACAGAGTTTATACTGCACTGTTACTGCACTAAGTTTCCTTGTAACAGCCCTATTTTATCTTTTGTTTTGTTAAAACCTATTATTTAAATGAGGCTGTTGCTTACTGTGCTTAGCTAATGTTTTTTGCCTAATGTTTGTTTGCTATGTTTTTTGCTTGTCGCTATCACTAATCAGTGATATTTGATACAGATCTGATGCTAATCAGAAGTTGTATAGAGTTAATCCTTTTCACTAATCAGTGAAGTTATTACAAACTTAGATAAATGTGATGTTTATTTCGTTGCATTTTAGTTTTTCGAGCGCGACTGAAAGAACCCTAACCTGTGGTGGCTAACTTTTGACTATTGTGTGTGTCTACTGACACTGGTGGGGGGATAACTTCACGTTCCTATAAACCTTAAGGTAACAAGGGCATACCAGGCCTTGCAACTAATCCTAAGTTAATGTGTGTGTTAGTGGTGCTTTCAAATTTCACCTAGAGGAGGACCTACTCCATTCAGAACTAATGCGGAAAGATACTATATTGATCCAACGATAACTAGACGCCTATTAAAATCCAACTTTCGAAATGAAGACTTTCAATTCTGCAAGTAAGGCTAGCCCATCTGTCGTGACTAGGCATCCCACGCAAGCATCCTTCTCAGGAGAACTCTCAAATCAGTCTTCACTTCTAGAGCCAGATTAAAAATCAGTTGGATCTTTTGTGATTGTGATGTTTTTGATTAAAACATGTGAAGTTATCAAACCAGAGTTTAAATGTGCTAAGTGTCAAATGTCTAAGTTCCCCCCTATAAAATCAAAAATTCCCCAGTCTGAGTCGAGCAAGTTTCAAAGGTCCTTTTTTGACCCTAGGATACGCCAGAAATGTTTATGCTCTTCGGCCTAAGTCTTGCATACCAAGACAACTTTTCATTAATATTTGTATTTCTGAAAGTCGCAACCATAGTAGCAAATCAACCTCTATAAATACATCATAATTCGCGCCATTGGCACACAAGTTGTGGTTAAAAACGGGAAATCCCTTACTATAAATAATATTGAAAATGAATGTCAAACACTTCTGACTTCTTCAATAAAATCAACTTAAATAAATAGCTTCAATGGAAATAGGTTGGGGGAATGGAAATCAGGAAATGAATGGGTTTGGAGGACGAAAGTGTAGGTGGGGGAGGAAAATGAGGGTGTGGGGGGATAAAATATAAAGGAACTTGGTTCCTTTACAGATATTATGTGACTTTTTCAGATTGTTTAGATGTGTGTTTAATGGAGTCTAGCTCGGCTACTAGTAGCCATCAATCATCACAGCCTGGAGCCTCATCTGCTCCTAATGCCGAGACTTCAGCCAAAACCGTGATTGACGAAAACTTCTCGGCTATAGAATTTCTGAAAGAGTTCAGCAAATTCCCCGAGCAAGAGTATGAAATGGATTTTGCAGATAAACTGTTCAGACGCTTGGTCATATCGCAAGACTTCACGCGTCTTAAAGACCAGGAATTCTTATTTGTTCTCTCAGGATTGCATACATTTATCGAAAGAGTTATATGCTCAAAAGAGCGCATGATTTCTCTAGAAGATGCTTGTTTTAAACTCATAATGTCCTACAAGTACTTTACCGGCAAAACGTTTTTCACTGACAAAACTATGCAGAATATATTTACTGGATTTGTAATGTATCTGACGTGCCTCAGCTCGGAAAGACTTTGCGATGTTTTTGAGGAGCCATTCTTGCGACCACATATCATGATTCCAGCTATCAGTGATCTTTTGAAACGTCAGAAATGTGGAAAAGATTTACGCTTTTTCACCAATCCCAAATTGATGACTCGTGTGAATAAGAAAAAGATTGATAAATGCATCGTCGAGGTTGTTAAATACTTAGAGAAGAATTTCAATCTCATTGAAAAATACATGGAGCGTCATAAAGACGCCGATTTATTATTTCAAATGCAGATAATTACATTATTCAAGCGGCTGCTCACTTATGAGCCCGACAAAGTCGCATCATGGCTTGTTGATTTCTGCCCTAAATTTGTTAAGAATTTGGGACAAGATATAGACTACAACATTTTAGTGGCCAGAGCTGTCACCAAGCTAATAAATGTTGCACATGCAAAGCCAGAATTAATACAGATGATATGCAATGGGTGTAGTGAATTATTCAGACTGATTATTAGGAAGTTCACTTGGAAATCGAAGTATACATTTGTGTCGTACGATGATAAACAGAATCACGAGATAGAAATCAATCCTGAACTGTTCTGTGTTTTTGTGTCATGTTCGTACTCGTGTTGTAATTTGCCAGCATGTGGAGATGAATATCTGGCATTGGTCAATACCCGACTGGAAAAGCTGAACAACGAAGCCCTTATGAAGATGCTCACTGATAATGATGCGTGCTTAGTTGAGTTTCTTCTCCGAAACTTAACATTTGTTGCAACTAAAACATTCAAGCCGACTGTTGGACGTTTACTTCCAATTCACCCAAACGAAGCGCACAAAGAGTTTCTTATTAGCACATCATGGTCAACTCAACTGATGATTGACTTCTTGATAGGAGACGAAACGCGCTTCCTCGAATACTTCATCAAGTTCCTGAAATACCATGAGCAGAACTGTAATTTAGTTGAGCTAACCAACCAATCTTGTTGTTTTGCCTCGCATTTTGAGGAGCTTCAACAAAAGTTGCGTAGGATGAGCGAGAAGAAGCTGATACCATACAACATAGATCCGTTACTTAACAGACTGACAAAAGTATTGACTGTATGTTCAAAACAGGAGGGCTCCCCAGTGCTAACTCTGCATAACGATTGGCTTGATTCGCAGGCTGATGTGACTGCGGTTAACTTGAAAGCGGACAAGTCGATGTCAGAAGTGTTGCTAGGAGGAGATACCTGGATACCAAATGAAGATCAACCGGGGACATCCTCCGGAATGAAGATTAATGATACAATGACTACCATGAATACCGCAACTCAACTTCTAACTGACTACTCGGATGCTGTTTCTGGTTATGGTTCTGTATCCTCGCAAGATCCAACCAGCCGAACCGCAACTTATCAAAAAGGCCTAGAGAGAAAAACATCTAACGATGCGCTGGAAACTTCCAAGTCGCTGTGCCTGCTTCAAAGCGATTCACAGAATCCAGAGCCAAGTTTGGTTGAAAGTGGAACCTGTCAGTCCGCATACTCGACCTTACCATTCTCAGAGCTCAGCGATCAGCATTGATGAAAAAATCAAGAGAAGTATATAATTCACATTGATGCTAATTTTAAAGTAATGTATGGTATTGAGAAATGTTTAACATTATATCTGGCTAGAGAAAATCTTGATCTGATTTGCTTTAAGTGCCAAGGCTAGTCAAAAGACACCATTTTTGATATCATACTGAAAATTCTCTTACTCAATATTTCAACATTTAGGTTCTTCAAGAATTCTTATTGCTTACAAAGGACACTTGGTCAAGTAGCAAACGCTAAACAAGTGGGGAAGGGTTTTCAGGACGTATCGCATTTTCTGAAAAAGCCTTATTTTGTTTTCGAAGAATTTCACGAGGCAAATAAATAAGAGGGCTCACGGGAGTTTTCGTGACACAGAGTTTAGCATAGGGAAGAAAAAATGTTAAAAAAAATTGAAGTTGAAATTTTTTTAACATTGAAACAAGGAAGACTGGCAAGAAAGATGGGCCATTGAAACAAGGAATATAGGCCATTGAAATAAGGAAGATAGGCCATTGACACAAGGAAGATTGGCGCAGAAAAGGGTCATTTGTCATAATAAAAAATGGTCCGTTAGTTGATTTTCTATCATATCCATTTTAAGCATTTTCAATTAAAACAGCCTTTTTGTGTTCAGCTAGACCAACTCGGCATAATTGCGTTTACCATTTTAATCGTTTTTGAAAAATAATTTTGATCAAAGAGAATGAAATTTTAGCCCTGGATTCGTTACTTAGCAGTTCATCACTTTCAAAGCAAAAAGTTTTCGTGAAAATTTATAGTTGCTTATCATTTTTCTTTAAATTAATTGTGTAATACCCTAAATAATTTTGGGTAATATTTTTAAAAAATGTTTTTATATGATAAACTTATATTATATATATATATATATATATATATATATATATATATATATATATATATATATATATATATATTTGTTCTTCTATGTACAGCCTTTATTTTGTGTGTAATATTTTGCTCATAAACAACCTCAATGTTCCAACCAAAAAACATTTCCTCTCCTATCTATCAGTGTTTTGACTATACAGTTTTATAACGATAATATACATTTGCCTTCTTTATTTGTTCATTGCAACATCAGCTAGAAATTATTTAAAAGGCTGAGCGAATGAGACTGAATAATCACCAGCTGTAGTAAAATCATATCTTCTCTTAGCTGAGTGAAACAAAAGATCTTTTATAGGTACATGGAACTGTCGGAATTCTTTGGCCGCTCCCGTGTCAACAGCTGCACTTATCCTGAAAGTAGGATATTTTTTACCTTGAAACAGGCTATTAGTTAGTGGCGACTGTTATACTCAAAAGTGAACTTCATTGATAAATTTTGATCATTGTTCAAAAAGCTCCTTGACAAATCACATCTGACGAACGGATTTCATGAAGTAGAATTATCAGTGTAAATGGTTGGTTGTGGTCCACATGAGTTTGAGACGTCCGCTGCAATTCGTTCCGTCGTCGTAAATGAACAACTACTTGTTTTTGTTTTCCTCGGCCTTACCATCACACGAAGAAGTTGTTGCAACTTGCTCTTGTGATAACCAGAAAGAATTAGAGTCAACAATCAGATGTATGAAAATAAGCTGGTTTTTAGATGACTTAAAAGTGATACATTTTATCAAATGTTTATGCCTCTCACCTACAATTACTTTCATCAACTTCAACGCCCTCGAAGTGTGAGCCACCAACTTGCCGAAAACAACTCACGAAGGAGAAGTTGTGCAGGTGACCTTCAGATGATAGTGGAGTTCCTTAGAAAGAGACTACAGTAGATGAAAAAAGTGATCATCAAATTCTGAGCATTTAAACAGAAATTAGGTGAACTAAAACAAATAGCCAGTGGTGCTATTTATCTTTATTCCATCTAGTGCTATTCCTTTGCTGTAGAGTAATAGTTAGGGACGCACTGTAATTGTTAGCTTTTGTGCACGCGCAAATCTCTGGATAAGAAGAGGACTATTTCGAAAACCTTTTGCGAGGATTTGCTGTTTCAGTAATAAACAACAAACGACAGCCTAACTTTCTACAACAACCTCCTTGATGCAGCCCTCAGATTTGTTAGAACCCTAGCACTAGCCACGCGAGCAGTTTTGGATGACTCTTTCACCGTACTAAGAGACCAATTTGTTAACCAAGGTTTGAAAGAATATTGATTTTAAAGCTCAAAAACTAATTGCTCTGACCGAAAGGCAGACACGGCTGAAAAGTGTCATGAATCTTCAAACGAAAGTGCTAAAAGCATGCCCTGAGCCAAATCTAACAGCTGTAGCATCTTTAGCTTTAGCAGGATTTATCCAGTGACTGTTGCCGCTGGTCAAACAAGGTTTAATAGAGAATTTGAAGCCCGAGATGCACGACTGCAAGCAGCTTAAGATTTCAAGAACGATCAAAAGGATTTTCATAAGCAATGCCCGCATGGCTGCGATCAAAGTTTTTGGATAGCCAGCCAACACACCAGTCCACGATTTATGTACTTTTGTATGGCAACAAACGGCTATACGAGAGGTGTCGAAAAGAAGAGGGCTTCAATAAAGTGATTTAAACAGTTAGCGACAACCCAGTTATTGACCTCACTAAAATAACAGAACAACAGTCAAAAGCGAAAAGACGCCGAGACTTAACTAAAAAATCGAATAGTCACCTAACTAATTCATCTATTCAGCCTTTGCAAAACCGAGCACCATACCAGTTGCAGACGTTTCCACAATACTGAACATAGTACCAGTGGTACCAGGGCTTCAATCGATCGCCGTGGCAAAATAGAGAACAATTTTCTAATGCATCTGCAAATTTCTGTCCGAGAGTCCAACAAAACATATATCGACCATATGGAAAGAACTATTCGAGTTTTTTGAAAAAAAACCGATCAGCTCAAATATCTTATGTGTAACTAAATTTTCACCACTTATATCTTCCTGAGCCCGTTTTCATACAGAAGCGTGTGCAAACGTCACTTAGCTTCGAAACGTACTTATCCAGCAATGTAATACAACACCAAATTGTCCAGTGTCAAAGTAGTGGGAGATGCAATAAATGAGAGTAAAACTTGAATTTGGATTCGAGTCCAAACTGGTACATAAACATAAAACTGGCACAAAAAAATTCTTAGAAATTAAAACAGCAAGTTCAATAATACTGTAATCCCTTTTTGTGAAGCATGTCATCAGTATTTTACCAGCATAAAACACGGCAAATGGATGAATTGATTATCAATAACAAATAATAAAGTAAAACCTTACCTGAACCAAGTACGTTGGTGCAGTAAAAACTACCTCAATAAATAGACCTTTGCAACAGGTGCAGAAATTATGATCCAATGCACCCTTGCTAACGAAACAAGTGACATGTGAACAGCCAGTGGAGTAGCTACTCCTAATGAAAGCCTGGAAAAAATTGAATGTTGGCTTTGAACTTTGACTAAGTACAGTCGCGAAAAGGAAATATATTAATGATCGCTGCACCTGGCCACGCTATCACGATGCACCAATGAAATATTGTTGGAAAGTTTTCAGTGCTGACACTAGAACAAGCAGATAAACTGATATCAATTGATCTGCAATTAACTGCATTGGCGCGGCGGAGAAAGCCAAATGCAACAATTACAGAAATAAACCAACTGATTGAAGACGAATCAAGAAGAGGAAAAACATTGCCAACTAGACCACAGAATAGCACACTCTTTCCAACCCCAAAGCTTGTGAAGAGCCGGAAACTCCTTGACCATTGCAGAGACAGAATTGAATCTATCAATATTTCAACTGATCGAATCTTTGTCTCAATTTTTTAGCAAGATTCAGTTCCATAAGATGAACAACTTTAACTAATGTCAGAGATGTTGCTTAAGTTTCTTGGCATATTCGCAAAGCATAGGTTCAACAACACAGAATTGAAAATTAATTTATACCCCGAGTACGATTGCCTTCATACGTACAAGGCCCTCCGTCTCCTATCCATTTAACTTGTCCATGTGGAACTTGCATCGAAAAGTCATGTTTTTATTAGGCCTTAGACAAATCAATTACCCAAACGACTTCAAAAACTTCTGTTTTCAAGTATAACAGATGCCATGTTTCTTTTTGCGAGAAAAATTTTGTTTTCTAATCTTGAATACTCGGAGGCATACAACTGCGTTCAGATGGCTTGTGACAACTCAGTGCAGTTTTTTCAATTCAACTTGTCACAAACCTATGCCTACCATTTTTCAGCCCAATGTCTAAGCAAGTAACAAGGTTTAGCTCTTTTTTTCGACACTTGGACTTGTGTTTTGCAACAAACCGTTGTGCACCATTCATGAACAATGTTAGCTCTGCTTTCGGAATATTTGATGTGCCGATACAGATACCGATAAGGCGCTATACCCACAGCGAGATTGCGGAGTACGGTTCACACCGTCACCTAGTAAATACATATCACCTTCTTTAACAAAACTTTGCCAGGCGTACTTGCAACACCAGAAAACGGAAATTAAAGAAAATTTAAATAGAAAACTAGGAAAGACATGACCCCTAAGTAGAAATAAAGAAAGACCAAATCAGAGCATTAGAAGTATATCTAAAGGCACGAAAAGAAAACAAAAAAACATCAATCATGCAGCAATCACAACTACAACTCTTTAAGTTTGCTGGCAAACTTTCGTATGCACTCAACTCATGCACTTGTTGCTTATCAGATGACCTCAAAGAAGACCACAGAAAAGCTGGGGAATCAAATTTTAAACAAAATCTTCCCTAAAATAGAGTAACGAAAATGAGCAAAATCCTGGCTCTTAATTACAAGTGTTTTTTCGGACCTATCCAACAATGAATATTATTAAAACTACCAGTTACGGCCTCAAGATTTTGCATGGATCATGTTCATTTTTGAACAGCATGTTCCCCTGTTCAAAATTTTGTAAAATGGTCCTAACAGTAAAGTTAGCTGTATAGGAACACTTAGAACTACTTTTTACGGCCTAAGCTTGGAGAGAAACGTCATCTAATTGGTCAGAAAAATACTTTTAGTAGCCTTTTCCAATCCACATCCCTAACTAACTCAAAGGAAAATTGGAAATATCTCGAAGTTAATCTCTCCTAATTGAACATAGGTTTGGTTGATACCGCTGACGATTGAATTCTCTACGTAGCTTAAAAAAGTTGCAGTAACCGCTAGAAAATTTGTTCAAAAATTAACAATCATGCTTTGACATAAACAGCTCACTACCTCAATAGCAGCTACGTAAAATTGACGCCGCTTATTCCATTAATATACATATAAACTCAATGCAGAACCGAGTAAACACAGCAATTGTTTCAATTGAAGTTTGTTAAATTCGAAACAAATTAGCAAGTCAAATAAGTTTTTTTTGTTTTTTACCTCCAACTAGTCGGCGTTTAAAAGTATTCGTTAGCCAAATTCATACACCACAAGCATAACCTTCCATTTTAATGCCGCAGTCTCGCTCATGCACTCTAAAT
Organism: Convolutriloba macropyga; assembly: GCF_964194025.1. Taxonomy (NCBI): domain Eukaryota; kingdom Metazoa; phylum Xenacoelomorpha; order Acoela; family Convolutidae; genus Convolutriloba; species Convolutriloba macropyga. The sequence goes on along the minus strand of NC_134468.1, from coordinate 38,047,179 downwards.
TCGATCGTGCAGATGCTTAATAATGTAGCAATGGATAGCAAGTAGTCAAAAACAACGTCTAAATTGGTGAATAATAAAGATGCGAAAATTAATTAACGCCAGTCATTGTGACAAATTTTGTCCTGATGCATCAGCAGCCTGTTCTGACATCTTAAAAAGTTTGGCTGTTGCTCGCTGTATGAATAACAAGAACAGACCTAAGGAAACAAAACAATTGTTCTTTTTCATTGTAATTTAATTGAAATCAATTTAAATACTGAGGGCCTTTATACGCACAAGGCCCTCAGACTCCTATCCATTTGATTTATCCATGTGGATTTTGCTTTAAAGTAATTTTGCGGAATAATTACCGCCATATCTCAGTCGCTTTTCAGTTGTCCGTTTTTCGCCCATCGAAAAGTCATGTTTTTATAGGCCTTAGACAAATCAATTACCCAAACGACTACAAAAACTTCTGTTTTCAAGTATAACAGATGCCATGTATCTTGCGAGAAAAATTTTGTTTTCCAAACTTGAATACTCGGAGGCATACAACTGCGTTCAGATGGCTTGTGACAACTCAGTGCAGTTTTTTCAATTCAACTTGTCACAAACCTATGCCTACTTGTGTTTTGCAACAAACCGTTGTGCACCATTCATGGACAATATTAGCTCTGCTGTCGGAATATTTGATGAGCCGATACAGACACCGTTAAGGCGCTTTATCCACAGCGAGGTTGCGGAGTACGGTTCACACCGTCACCTAGCAAATACATATCACCTTCTTTAACAAATCTTTGCCAGGCGTACTTGCAACACCAGAAAACGGAAATTAAAGAAAATTTAAATAGAAAACTAGGGAAGACAAGACCACTAAGTAGAAATAAAGAAAGATAAAATTCATGAAAGCATCAAAATCTTCAGGCAAAAACTTTCAACACCAAATCCGAGCATTAAAAGTATATCTAAAGGCACGAAAAGAAAACAAAAAAAAACATATCAATTCAATCATGCAGCAATCACAACTACAACTCTTTAAGTTTGCTGGCAAACTTTCTTATGAAATCAACTCAATCGCTTGTTGCTTATCAGATGACCTCAAAGAAGACCACAGAAAAGCTGGGGAATCAAATTTTCAACAAACTCTTCCCTAAAATAGAGTAACGAAAATGAGCTAAATCCTGGCTGTTAATTACAAGTGTTTTTTTATGGACCTATCAAACAATGAATATTATTAAAACTACCAGTTACGGCCTCAAGATTTTGCATGGATCATGTTCATTTTTGAACAGCATGTTCCCGTGTTCAAAATTTTGTAAAATGGTCCTAACAATAAAGTTAGCTGTATAGGAACACTTAGAACTACTTTTTATGGCCTAAGCATGGAGAGAAAGGTCAACTAATTGGTCAGAAAAATACTTTTGGTAGACTTTTCCAATCCACATCCCTAACTAACTCAAAGGAAAATTGAAAATATCTCGAAGTTAAACTCTCCTAATTGAACATAGGTTTGGTTGATACCGCTGACGATTGAATTCTCTACGTTGCTTAAAAAAGTTGCAGTAACTGCTAGAAAATCTGTTCAAAAATTAACAATCGAGCTTTGACATAAACAGATCACTACCTCAATAGCAGCTACGTAAAGTTGACGCCGCTTATCCAATTAGTATACATATAAACTCAATGCAGAACCGAGTAAACACAGCAATTGTTTCAATTGAAGTTCGTTAAATTTGATACAAATTAGCAAGTCAAATAAGTTGTTTGGTTTTTTACCTCCAACTAGTCGGCGTTTGAAAGTATTCTTTAACCAAATACATACACTAAAATCGTAACCATCCATTTTAATTGCCGCAGTCTAGCTCATGCACTCTTAATTAAATCGTACAGATGCTGATTAATGTAGCAATGGATAGCAAGTAGTCAAAAACAGAATCTAATTTGGTGAATAATAAAAATGCGAAAGTTAACTAACGTTAGTCATGGTGACAAACTTTGTCCTGGTGCATCAGGAGCCTGTTCTGACATCCTAAAAATATTGGCTGTTGCTCCTGTATGAATAAAGAGAACAGACCTAAGGAAACAAAACAATTGTTCTTCTTCATTGTAATTTAATGAATACTCCTTTTCTCAATGCAGTCTTCTTTTCCTGTTTTCCCCTGACTTCCCTTTTCCTGACCTCTTCTTCGTTCTTCTTTTTAGCCCTTCTTCAAACACCCCTCGCTGATCTCTCGACTCCAAAAATCTCCCGGGTCTCCCTCCGAACCTTTTTACTATCATCATATCCGTTTCGTCCCGACCCAAACCAAAGCTGTAAAACCTTTTTACACTATCGTTACCTCCTGATTTCTTTCTTTGCTCTCTGCCATCCCGCCATCACTGATGACCCCTTTGAAGACAACACCGCATTTGCCTATAAACTTGGCTGCTCATTTTGCCTATAAACTGGCCGTCTACCGATTGAAGTAATCACTTACCTAGCCATCAGTTTTTGCATTCAAAAATAATTTTTCCTAAAACAGATCCGCAATTTGCTCGTACCCCGCTTTTTCCACGAGCCCCTCTGTGAACCACTGACCTAATCCATGCATTTCCGCCACTGCCGACACTTGCAAATTCTCCGTTCTACTAAAGTCCACCATATTACAAAGACGAACAAAATTCCAAACGGCCTCAGAAATTCTATTCTGGACACTACAGCTGATTTGAATGTCCCATCTACAACCCATTCCATGTCTCCTCAAATAGCCACCCAATACCTCCAAATCCTTACACCGCTTGAAAATACCCGGAAACCCATCTTATAACTTGAAGACCTCCTGACCTTCAACCAACACCGGGACCTGAAGTACTCACCTCCAACAATTCCCCCGACCTCCATCCTGTATCCCGTTCAACAAACACTTCCATGTACGCTTCCTAACTTCGGACACCGTTGCAATTCTCCACCCTATACACCTCCACGCCCCCTCAACACCAATCTCCTCAACATACTCGTTCATCCTTCAATCTAATAATGGCACACATCAATAAACACGCCAAAACATAAATATGAACGCACAATCAAACATCGGCATTTTCGAGCTTGCCTTATGCAATTTTAATAAAAAACACCATGCAACTATTCATGTTAACACTCATAAATATAGATTAAAACAATCAGACTAGTAAAGTGTTAACTCAAACACGTAATTTTCAGATCAAACCACCAACATATTAACAATGCACACGCAAATAAAACTAAAGTAAAACAACTCAAATTAACAGAAAAACAACACTTAAGATTAGTTAAAAAACCAAAGCAACAAGTAATGACTATCAACAGAACAAGTAATAACTCATGAAGACCAGCAGTAAACGAAAACAGATCATAATTACAAGACTCCAGTACACATAGTTACTCATCATCATCATCATCATCACTTCGCACGCCATCACACACTGGTTCTTCTCTGCACACAATAGTCCCCTGCTCATACTCCCATTTTCAGAACAACATGAGTTTTTTCTAAAAGTTTTGGCAACACAGTCTATCTCTGAAAGTTGTAAACGCAATGCAACCACGAACACTTCGATTTCAAGAAACTTCTTTTTGATAGACAGATTGGCTGCTCTTTGGTCTTAAAGCAACAAAAATAACAATAAATCCAGTTGAAAAGAACACGAATTAACGCATTTTTTAATTTTTCAATATAATTTAATGAGTATTTACCCTTTTTAAATGGAAGATGCTCCTTTTTTCCTGACTTCTCTTTACCTTAAGAAGATGCTCCTAACTGTTCTTGCATTTCACAGCTTCCTCAGACCTCTCTCATCTCCCGACTCGCTCAATAGTTCCTTCGCATCTCCCTCTAAAATTCCAATCATTGTAGTGCCATATTCATCCCGTCCCGAGCTGTAATATTTTTTTTCACTAACATTTAACTTATTGTTTTCACCCTTTGCTCCCTTCCAGCCCGCAATCACTGATGGCCCCTTTGAAGTCAACACCGCATGTAACCATAAACTTAACTGAACTTTTCCACCTACAAATTGCGTCCAAAATACTCTTCTCAGCCTTTGCTATGATTCCGTTTCCCACCAGAGCTTTGCTGGTGATCCGGTTTCCACCTGTTTTCCCCAAGTCCAAAGCCTCGATTGGCGGGTCCCCGCTGTTTCCACGTACCCCTCTGTGAACCACTGTCCTATTCCATATATTCCGGCCACTGCAGACAGCCTCAAATGCCCGGGTCCTAAAGTCCACGTGACGGCACCCAAAAATCTAAGCGACATCCGTAAATCTGAAGACTCCAACCGATTTCAATGACTCATCTGCAACCCGTGTCATGTCTCCCTAATAACCACACGACCACTCCAAAAATCCTTATACCGCTCCAACTTACCCAAAACCTATCTTCAAACTTGCCCCACTGTTAACACCGCACCCTAAATTACTCGACCTACAAAACTCCCCGTACCTCCATCGCGTATCCTTTTCAGCTAGCTACCTCATATACGCGATCCCTCCCCCAACACCTCCACCCTTCCTCGCCCTCTCTTCTTTCACGCCTCTTCTCCACCAAACTGACTACCCGCATCAAACTCAATTTTGAACACAAAATTAAATTTGCCCATTTTCTAACATGCGTCTTGCCGTATAGATAAAATACCATGCAAATATTCATGCTAAGACACAGAAACAGAATAAAACGAACAAGTTAGTAAAGTGTTAACTTAAACAAGTAATTGTTTACTAAACAAACAAACCAAAATTTAATCAAGAGAAATGTGAATAAAATAAAACTTAACTAAAAGAACTTTAGTTAACAGAAGAACCACACCTAATGTTTCAGTAAGAAAATAGCAAACCTCAGTATTCATTCATTTTAATCAACTCAACACTTCCCTCCTCCTCGGCCTCCTCCAACTCCTCTCAGTTCTTTGATCGAAAATCGACAATAATAACTGAGGAAGGTACGCAGTAAACAAACTAAATCAATCCATCCTCCCCATCCTGACTTCCCACATCACAAACCGGCTCCTCCTCTGGCCAAACTTTACTCACCTCCACATAACTCCCATTTGCACAAAGTCGTATAACAAATTTCTTAAAAGCTTTGCTAAATTTCCAAAACAAAAACGGTGCTGAAACAAAAATTATCCGGCATTTGGCACCAATAATTTTGTTACTAGAGAGTGTACCCAATCATTTTCAAATTCCCAATCAATTTCAAAGTGCGAAAATTTAGCTCCTTGGTACTCTCTTTCGATTTAGGATACATCTTGTATGTTTGAACAAGATTTTGACGATTATTTATCTAACGAAATACTCTTCCATGAAAATGCGAAAGCTTCTTTAGCAAAAAAATTGTTATTGTTGGTTTCGTTACCATTTTTTCACTAAAATTTCAATGCGAAAGAGGCAAGCGAAGAAACTTTGCAAAATTTTTCGGTTATGTGAAAAGTCTACCATCGATTTTAGCATTAGTTTTCCGCCTACTTGTTTCCTCACAAATCCATACATCAAGTGAACGAATCAATCTATCTGGCTCATGGACAAAATGCAAAGTGAAACTTGGGAAGCCAAAGTGAAACGCGCGATTAATTACAGAGTTCTTTTAAGAATACAGTAGAACAATGCAGCTATTGACCGCTTAAATGATCACGCTTCACTCTTGGCAGTCTGTGTTCTAGAATTTGCTTCTTTATCTGTGCTCTATGCAGATATAAAAAGTTGTAGATCTGCGCTTTATGACTTCAACATCAACATCTTAATTTCGATTCCACTTGTTGGACCAAAGACTTCCATGCCGTTGGTACCTCGAGAGTCGCTTCTGGGCATCTCAACTCTGTGTACAATGGACAGAAGATCGCATCAAACCGCTTAATTTGAGCCAGACCGATGCAAGGTCTTTTTTCATTGCAAGGTCTACTAGCTTTGGCAATCCCCGTAGCGTCAACCAAACATCATTCAACTTTTACTAATCAGTGATACCAGTGCCACAGAAAGATCAAGTAGTGCTCCAATGGCTCTTAGAAGGAAAATTCCTCGCTCTATCACAGGAATGATTGGAAATGACAGTCATGACTACCGCTGTTAAGAAACTTCCTTGGAACTCCTCTATACCGCATTTGCTATCGGAAAATGGAAATAAACTGTGCCCAGTCGTCCTGTTTGGCAACTTTACTCGTTCACTCGGCTATAACAGTCCTAAAACTCTGTGACTCAGTTTTTCAGAGCAGCAAATGAAAACCGGGGTACCACATTGTTTAGTTTTAGGGCCTTGCTGTTCAACTATTATTGCTGTAAGTCTACTATCATTTCCATGCAGATACTTGGGTCTGGTTTGTCTAAAAAGAAGCGGTAACTTGAGAGGCCTGTTAATGAGCACGTTACCGAGATTTATTGGCGACAAATTACAACCGAGTACTAAAAAAACAGTTATGGAAGTATTAATTTTTGTGCTGATCTCTAACTTCTTGTCGATTCCAGTTTGTCGAATAATATAAAACTTCTTGGCTGTAATTTTGATGATAAAATTCTTCCATGCAAATATTTCAGTTGCTTCAACCTGCTACGACATGTTACAGCAAATTTTCTCTCAGAGGTTCAGTTGATAAGGATGTGTTGGTTGAGCAGATGAAATAAATGATTGTTTTAAATAAATGAATGGAATTTTGAAACTGACTATAATTTGGTTTACCGGCTATTCTTACGTAGAAGCTACAACGGATGACGAGTTGTATCTGAAGACCTTCAATTAGAACACTAACGACAGGGTTCATCGAGCAACTCCAAATATGTGTTCTTTTCTGTGCAAAGATGTGTTCTTTTCACAGTACTTATTTTCGTTATGTTTCAGTAGAGATAGCGCTTTTTGTGGCCAATATTCTCAAGTTTCTCGGCAGGATTAATTTCGAGGTTAAAAACTCAACTTTTTAAAGTTTCATTCTCCAAAAATAAGTAGTTCATATTTTCATGTTTTTTTTCTCAGTAGTTTGTAGAGTTGTTTAATCTTTGAAGGCTGTCGAGAATCAGTTCTACTGGAGAGTATGATACTATCCTTTACTCGTGCTCCTCGCACTATTGTGTCACTCGTTCGCGCTCTATGAAACTCTAGGCTCTTGTCAGATTCTTAAGTACTCTCTTAGTCGGTCTGCGCAATTTATAACAACTATTGTCGTCGCCCTTTTTGTTGGTAGTAGAATTGCTAATTGTTGTATCGCAATGCTGGGGGTCTTGAACGTACCGTGGAGAAAACGGTATAACGAGGACCTTTCTTCTGATGTGTGCTCATCTTGATGACATTCAACCGTCTTCCACATTCCACCGTCATTCATTCCACCGGGCTAACACATGTGGCGAAGTCCCTGCATTGCGCTCTGGCGATCACCCAACTTGATCTCACCTCCTGCTCTACTTTATCGTTCATTCTGCACCCTTACCCGTTGTGTGTGCAGCGCACTCATACTTTCTCTTCTGCTGAGATTTTATACTCCTCTGCCCTGTGGCGATTTTACTCAACCCTTTGTTGCTACTTCGTCTACCTTCTTGCTCCACAAACGAACGCAAGAACGATGCCGCTTCTTGTTTTCTGGTGTGCTGTCCTCTCTGGTCTACTCTACTGTGTCAAGCTCACACCATAAGTCTGTCCTGTTCTTCTGGTTGATGATAAAAGAGAGACAAAGGGGTGAGAAATTTGAAATTTAAGTTGTGGTTTGCGTGCAAATGGTATCCTTCAATAAAATACTTTCTTTTATGATCATTTTTCAACCTGTGACACTCATGCCTAGAGGTGCAAACTTTAAGCCAATCAAGACATTGTAATCTGAACCGTTGCATTTTACGTGTTTACTCTTTTCATAGTGTACAGTTTGAATCTCCAAGCATAAATCATCCAAGCATATTGATACAAAACCAGTTTCATTATAAATCTTTCAATTAAGTTTGTTCAAAAGTTTGGGAAAACCTGTTGTTTGTCAATCAGTGCGTTTGGATGCATTGCAAATTTTTTTATTTCCTTGGTTTATTGATTTTGGCAGCTCTACTGATTTCGCGCTCTAATTTTGCTCATTTTCAGAAAAGCGTCGTGGATTAAAGGTAATCATCAACATTAAATGGGTCTTGACGTGGCAATGGTCACAATACAAGGGTCTTTTGCATGCTAGTTTTTCATGTCTGCGTTTGCAACTACATGTAATGGTGATGCCTCTTTTGATGACTTTCCGCTGATATATTGTGAGCTTGAGCTCGGGTCAATTGAAAGTGTTCAGCAGCAAAATTGACCTCGAGGTTATTAGTTTTAGGGATTTAATTATATTTTGTGTAATACTAGCTCTTTCCATATTTTTAAACCTTTGTTGAGACCTTGCCGGTTATATGTTCAACCAAATGTCTGTTGACCAAGATAAAACAATCAGACAAATTATCAATTGTAGAATTTTGAATTTATGTCGTTAGAAGGTTTCTAGCTGAGGAATGACTAGCGCCCAAAACTCTCTCGATTTCCGAAGGTTTATTCGGTGGGTAGTCTATTTGCTAAAACTGATCTCTTTTGTCCTCAGTTGCTCTCTGCGGCCGTTCAAAAGTTCAGTTGATTAAATGAATTAACAATCAAAAATAAGTAACAAGCCAAAGTAACAATTACAACAGCAAGAATTATTCTCCAATACCATTAAATAATCAACCGAAAATGTAGATATATAAATTCAAAAGTTATATACAACAAATAATGGATGCACACTTCTAGAAACTTTCATCAACTCAATTCCCAGCTTCTGAGAAGTTTTGTCAGTTTCTGAAAAGTATTCCTAACTATTTTCAGTTCTATTTTTTAAGTTATCTCTAATTCTGTGTTTCCGTCTTATAAAAATCTAAAAGTCCAATTTTGATTACAAATTGTCTCACAGTCCAACTGGTCTTGACAAAAATTAATCGAGCTCAACTTATAATTTTTTTCTCCTTAATCTAGAACCAACTGCTCTGTATACTCTTTTTCTCTGTGCCTCGGGGTTTTCGTTTTCTACTCTCAATAACTTAGATGCAACGCCTTCTGCCACTTGGCATTAGAAATCGTTACCTGTGTGAACAAACTAATGTCATTACGCCTCTTTGTTCTACTCGATCTCTTTGGGGGATGGTGTGATAGCTAGCTGCATTAATTTCTTTACTTTCGCTCTTTTGGGAACGCTCTTCCGAAGATGAAATCAATGCTCATTGGTCAAGGAAACGAGTCACGCTACTCTACTCCTCCCTATATCACGAGTTATAAAAATTCGTTAACACAAATACCAATCCGCCTACTAAATACAAAACGTCAAATACTTTGCATTCTATGAGCTCCTCACTATTGTACTGAAGAAACGAATCACTTAATTTTTGAACCAATTAGAAGCCAAAGTCCAAAAATACTCCCCTGCCACATACCAAATTCAGCAAAAGTAATCTGATATTATAGAGCACTCAAATAATCAAGGTTGTCATGCTGCGATCACCATTTGCAAGAAAACATGTTTTTAAGCCAAAGAAGTATTTGCGAATGTCGCAATTTAACCCGTGCGTTTCCGAACTTTCCCTAACGTCCCCTGAATGTTTCGAGATATTCAGTTCCAATGTACCAAACATTCCGTTTCAAAAATGATAATAATATTGATCTGCTAACAAAGATTTTCTAGTTGGGTTAAATGGCGACATATTTCTCATTGGGCCAAACACCAATTAGTTACTTCTATCAAAACAAAACATCTATAGTGGCCTTTGTCTATCCCTAAATATTCTTAAAATGTCAACCTGTAAAAAGTTTCTAACAGTAGTTTCAATTTCCGCCATGACCCTAATTTCGACATGAATGCCCTCCTGAAATCTCGCCTGTTGGTTTCAGAATGGAGTGGGTAACTTAGAGTCTCACTTCCCATTGTTCGTTATCTTTTGAATACTTGGAAGTATCCATGGAAGAGTTCATTTATGAGATCTGGGTAATCCGAAATTTATGTCGACATAGGGAGTGGGCGTTGACTTAGCCTATAATTTTCATCTTTTGGGATATAATGTTCTATATGCTTTTGTTCATACAATTTCCGACAAGTTTTCGTTTTTCAGGAGTCATGGTGTTTCCTTATGTTGTTTCCCAAATTTCGCTATAGTGCAATACAAGTAGTAGACAGTGTCTGAAATACATCCTTATTTAAATTTGTTATCCAGTCTGAACTGTATGTGGTATTTGGAAAATACAATATGCCGATATAACCTTTAAAACTTAATAACCTCCGTGTTCTTAGATTTTCCATGGAAAAAACCTTTGATTGACAGCATCCTGGGATTTAAAATCTACTTCTATCAGAAGGACATGCTGCCTCGGGCTCTCATCCTGATTTTTGTCAACTTTCAATGAATAGTTTAGAAGTTTTATGAGTTAAGCGTTTTCCCGGTTTTCCTTGGAGAGTGACCCGGGAAAGACGATTTAAGCCTGTTTTTTGTTTGATTTGTAATTAAGGTATTTGGGGTTGCAATTCCTGCGATTTCTAGGAGATGACAACGGCGCTAAGTATGACTTCCTCTCACCTTGACCTAACTCATTTTGGGCACTTATAGCTCGGGTTCAATTTTTCATATTGAAAAATACTCCCTAATAAAGTCCTATTGAAATCACTATTTCTGTCCGCTCCCAAATTTTGATGTCGAGAGAACTTTTTCCTCAGAAGGGGTGCTGAGCGAATTCGATTAATTCAATATTTTTTGAAAAATTTTCTAAGTTCGTAGTCATTTTTAACAAACTCTAGACTAGCTCTCATTCATTCTTCTTTGCTACTATTCTTAATACCATACTTTTAATACAGCTCAGTTTTGATTCACTTTTTTATATACCAAACTATAATCTTCTCTTTTTATTTAAACGGTGTTTTCTTTTCATAATTCATTCGGTTTCGCTTCGTTTATCCATGGATCAAACCGAATATAATCAAATTTCAGCCTACTATCTTAATAAGACCATTCCTAATACGTGTATCGACAATTTATCCCGGAACGCTTTCGTTCGTAGGTCGAAACGCTAACATTTTTTTGATGGCGTTCTTCAAAAGAACAGAAGATCTGTTGTTTCCCCCTCAGCGGCAATGGAAAATTTTGAAACACATTCACGATGTAATTCTTGACCATCAAGGCGCGGGAAAAGCATAAGAAAGTTTTGCCGCTGAACGTTACGACATTTACGAGTTGCGGGATATATGCCGCTCTCACTTCGTTTGTACTGTATGCGCCTATCAACGTGTTGTTACTATCGAGGTTAAGCGAATGGCTCAAATAAGTGAGAAGCGGATAACAGTTTGTCGGTCATAAGGTTGGGTATTAGAGATGCTCCTTCAATAGATCTACCAAAGGAACTGATTGACGTGAAATTTTGCGCGACTAACCGTTATAATTGTTTCTTTGCCTGCATTAGTACACGACTTACAGGGTCAATCAATAATTTCGAAGCACTCGTGGCGTTGGAGTTAGCTCGGGAGGGTTACCTCAAGAAGTGGTACAACAGGTACTACTTTCCGTGTATAGATCTTAATCAGGGCCTCAAACAACGCAATATTCTAACTATCGACATGTTTGCTCTGGCTAAGACCATGGGAGTGCATGTTTTTGAGCACGATGCAGACCATGGGATTTGGGGTTATTATGCTGGCAGTAACCGGAGGTGCAAAGATGGCGCAATTTATACTGGGTTCGAAACGCGCAAGGATAACGAGGCTCACTCTATGCTTGTCGTGGATGCCTTGAATAAACCCAAGGAACCAAAACCCAGGATTCGTCGCTATTGAGGCTACCCGGTTTTCGTGACCGTAAGTGTAATTAGCCCTACTTAGACTTTTTGCCGTTTCTTAACAATGGGGTCGTCTTTTTGTTTATTAGCTTTGAATAGATCTTGTTCATTAATCGAAGATGCTTTTGTTCACTGTTAATTAGCGTTTGATTAGTTGCATTGATAAAGTATAATAACCTCTAGCTTCTGTTGCTTTAAAACGCAATTTAATTAACAAAAAAATCGTTCGTATCAAGTGCTTTCATGTCTTTGTAAGTATCTTTGTTTTACTTCGTCATTTGATTGATTTGCAAAATTATATATTCTTCATCATTATTTTTCAACTTTGTTTGTATTGATGTTTTTCGTTCAAGCGGTCAGTTTTTGAACATTTTTGTCGTCCTTGACCTTACCGGTTATATGTTAACCAAATTTTTGTTAACTAATTCAATCAGAGACTAAGTATCAATAATTTTTAAATTTAATAATGGCGTTCTTTTGTTTTTTTTACTGTTCTAGTCAGGGACTAAAACCGTAAAGACTTTAAGCTAACCTTCATTGTTTTAATTTGAATTTGAAATTACCCACTAGGATGATTTCGTCCAATTAACAGGACAAAATGAACAAAACCATCCTTAATTTTTGAGGAAATCTCTCACTGAATACTGAAAAGACATTGATTTGGAAAAGTGGTAAAATAGTGGGTCAATTTTGGTGGGTAGGAATGTTTTTCTGATAAAGAAAAGAGAAATGTACATTTAGAGCTGTTGTGGCCACTTTCAAGTAGTTGAAGAGGTGTCGATTTTGTTGAAAGTGAAGGTAAAGAGAACGCGCATTACCAGTTTTGCGCAGAACTCGGTACTACAATTGCTTGGCGCCTTTCCGTTTTGTAAGATCTTTTGTTGGTATTGCTACTCAGGTAGCAGAAAGGAAAACAAAGCTGATTTAAAATTAAAAAATAAGTGAAGCAGTTGATGTGGTAGTAGTCGATGAAAGTTGCCAAGCTATTCTGAAAAGACTGTTTTTTTTGTTATTCTGCACAGCTTTTTTTTGAAAAAGACAGCATCTATGGGGCAGCGCTTGACAGAATTGTTTAATTGCTTGCCAAGACTAATTTTACGCGGGCGGAATTAGTAGCAGGGCATTTATCGTAGACTTGCTGGATAGCTTAATCTTTGAGGAGGCTGAATGTTTCTCTTCTTACCCGCGACTGATTTCTGCTGGTGAGTAAATGTGTTACTCGTGGGGAGAGCTGAGTTTCTTAAATACATGCATAGATAGGTTCTGCGAGTATTTCGCTGTCATTGTCTTGAAACTGGGTTTCACATCCCAACTCTTCACACAAAGAACTGCGTATATAAATTTGATGAATTGGTTCGTCTGATTTTGTGCTACGTGTGCAGTATTGAAGTGTGGGTGCTGTTTGTCGCAATGCGAAATAGACGGAAAGTAAACCACATATCATATCGCATGTTGTGCTTGATTTTCTGATTAATGGAAGCTGTCAAAAGGGGTGAATACTTGCCAAATAAATTGAATTGATTTTGAAACAATATTTAAGTCGCTAGTTGGAAATGAAAACTTGCAACTGATTTGGGATAATTTAGGCGGAAGAAAAAACCTACAGGTAATCTTCAAACATGAGTTCGTCTCCTTTTCTGATTTGCTTAGACTATATGACTGTCGCCGGATGATTTTTCATCATCTGAATGCGTTTTATTGCTTTTTCATGTCAAGAAATTGATTCCCTGTGATCTCTGCGTTGGCGATTTCATAAATTATCTCGCTTCGGTGTGATTATAAAAAACATTTGAAATTACAGGGTAAAATATGTCTATTTGTTGGTTCTTCTGCTTCGGGTCCTGGCAACTTTTTGCTACTTAATTGAAACTCGTTAATATATAAATTATTAACAGAGCTCCTTGTAAACTTTGTTTTCTAATTTGTTTTCTACATCGGTGTCATTTGAACCCCGCGAAGGGGCCGAAAAAAATAATTGAATTGGAAATTTGACTATGATTTTGTTTAAATTAGTGCTGATTATATGATTGAGAATTTGAATTTAATTGTTTTAAATGTTTACTACCTAATCTCTGATTTAACTAGCATGTCATCTAAACTTTTCAATAGCCTGACGCCAATGGAAAGCTGACTTTTTTGCAGAGTGGCAATGTTAAGAGCTGGATCTCTCTTGCCGGGCCAGCAGGCTGGATTATGTCGTAATTTGGCTACCTGTACGCGGAGAAATATGTCAACTTCGACAGCTTCTGAAGCTCGCGGTGAACCTGAAGACTCGTTTTTGGGGCTAATTGAAGAGAATAGTTACCCCAACAGACTCTCAAAACGTGATTCTCGATCTATCATTTCAAATACCTTTGGAAATATCAATTTCGTGGATCGAAAGTCTAAATCAGAAGTGAAAAATGATATAGCAATGTCTCTTGCGAATCCTGATGATCTTAGATTAGCTTCTAAGGCAATCAGGTCATGTGGTGGTCGTTGGTACGACACAAATAAAGTATATAAAAGCAACGTTTTGTCTCGCTTCATGCAAACTTATCTAGCCAAGTCAAAGCTCTCGCTCGGTTTAGGAAATGCAATGTTGATCAGTTATGCGGAAAACAACAAAGATTTTGACTCGAAAAGTCTTCTGAAGTCTTTTATGGAGTCTGAAATTCAGCCCTCAGAGACAACATATTCCGCGATTATCAGGCTGGAGATAGCTAGAGGAAATTTCCAATCTGCCGTGGAGGTATTCAATTTCTGTAAAGATCAATCGTTAAATGTGAATAATGCTGGGCTGCTGTCTCTTTTGATGGGTAGTATCACGAACAATAATATGGAGCTGGCTGCTCTCGCAGAAAGTGTTTTGACTGAAGATGACCGATATCCTGTCTTGGCGAGTTTGGCAAAAGCATTGGGTCACAGTAAAAACAATAATCTACATGGCATTGAGGAGAGTCTGGCTTCAACAGCTCTCAATCCAGAAGCGAGCCTTGATGAAAAGGTTGCAATGGTGCAGGCTGGTTGCCTTGTATATCAGAACCTAGTCGAAAGTAAAAGTAGCCGTAAGGTCACCTCAGATTTTCTGGACATGTTCGCTAATTGGGACCTGAGCTCGAATCCTGTGTACGATACAAACTTGGGTTTAACAAGCGCGCATCTGTATGCGAATGGATTTGTGGAAGAAAGTTTTGAGCTGAAGAAGTCAATTCCAGATGACAGTCCTTTACTTTATGGCGTCAAGTCATCCGACACAGCTTTGATGGGCGCGATGATCAACAACAATCAGGATTCAGTTGGAACATTGATGAGTACAGCGAAAGAAGCTGCTAGTATTAAAAAGCCGATGAGTGTTTGGTTTCAGCTAGATTCTGACTATGGTCACAAAGCAAGTGATGTGGCATCTGTTATGGAGCAATATCTTGAAAATCCTGATATTGGAGAAGTTCGTCCACAATTCTATTTTCCTTTCATGGTTAAAACTTCAAAAGCGAATCCTCCAGCCGCAGATATCCTTACAGCATTCCATAAATGTTTGAACAATCAGAGTGATGATGTGGCTGTTTTTTCAATTCATGATTTGGAACAAATTTTGGTGACTAATGTTCATCTGCTTGAGCATCTGTTAGCATCTGATGAAGTGTCGAGCTATCCCAAATCACAATGCGCAGTTATTCGCGCCCTAATTTTCCAAAGTCGTTTCTATGAAGCAGTGCAGGTTGCAGAGAAAACGCATCTTGATCAAAATTTGGCAACTGATCTTGCTGAACTTTTGGTGCCACTCATAAGCCGCATTTACTATCCTAGCGTTGATGTTGCCACTCTCTTGGTTAAAACATTCGAGGCTTTGTCTGAATCTTCAAAAATGTTTTATATTAACAGGCTGTTCGTGTATCTAGCGGGAACTGCAACTACTATGCCCAAAGTAATTCGAAATGCAGCCGTTGCGCGATATTTGAATGATAAAAATATCATGGTTGATGAAATGCCTGATGGAATGCAGCTTCCGTTGACTGATGATAAAATTTACGCTCGGGTTTTTGGCGATATTGTGAATGTGTTGCAAAAACCAGAAGTGATGCTAAAACCAGGGAAATTCAGTACGAACATTGACAAGCTAAATGAAGGTGAAATAGAAGATATGATATCTAAACTCAGTGACGGTAGCTGCGAAATCACCGACGAGAATGAGAAAGCAGCTAAGAGGATAATATTGAATGCCAAATTGAAGAGATTTGAGGAACTGGACGCCTTGCTGGAAGGTGATCAAATTAAGGATGTTTGTAAAATGCACTCCACCCTCTGCCTGCTCCTTGATTCTCTTTTGGATTCCGATTCGTTCGCTCGTGCCTTCTCAATCATGAAACAAATTAGGTACGGGAATGACTTGGATGCGTATGTGCGTTTCTTGCTCAGAATGCAGACTGAAGATGACGTGGAACTGTTTCTCAATGAACCCTGGGAAAATTTTGTTTCTGCAACTAACATCGGATTGACTCTCGGGAGACTGAGGGAGATTCTATCGCCAGAGAAGTATAGGGGTGCTCTGGAGCGTCTTCTTGATTCCCGGTTTCAGGCATATGCGGCACCAGCTCTGTTAGAGTTTGAGGTAAAAGAGTTCTATGAAGGAAAAAAGACCTTTGAAGATGTCAAAGCGACATGGGAAAGATTGTCCGGACAATCGTCTGCTGCAAATATGCGAGTTTTCATGATTGCTGCATGCTTGAAAGCACCGGAAAGCGAGTTATCAAAGTCTTGCTTAAAAGAGCTTCTAAAAACAGATGGAACACAGGAAAAAGTAGAGATCATCTCAGGAGACATTATTTTTGCCAACCTTCATAACGGCCAGTATGACCAAGCCCTCGAACTTGCAGCAAACAAAATCTCGAGACTCAAAAGAACAGGGTTTAATCGTCTTTTGCGCCACAGTAAAGATGTAGAATTACTGCGAACTCTCTTTAAAATCAATGGACGTGTAATGCCCCCACTGGACGGTGATGAAAAGAGCACCTCTACACCATTGAGTATCCCTACTGCCTTGTGTTATCACTTGAAAAATTTCTACTCAAATGGAAGTGCAGATGACCGTGTCTTTGTGAGGGAAGTTGTGGAAAAGGTTGTCTCTGAAGACAAACCAAAGATTCCAACTTTCGCTTTTCCGCAATTGGAAAGACTCGCCCGTTTGATTGGTGTAAAAGTTCCCGATGATTATCAGCAAAGATACGCAATGCATGCTGATACCGCTGTTCAGAACTATGTCAACAAAGGTGATTTGGAGGGCGCTGTAAACTTCATTGCGAAAACCAACGGAGATTTCGAATGTTCAGCTCTTACATTGGAAGCACTGTTGCGCTTATCGAACTTATTGAACCCTGAGGTAATAACAAAAAAGACGATGCTGCAGTTACTGGCCAAAAACGCCAACAAATTGTCATCTGGAAGGATAGTACGAGATCTGGTGATAAATCAGAACTGGAGCCCGTTGCAGTTTGAGTCCTTAGTCCGTGTTGCTTCAGCCTCCGATTCCCGCGATGTCTACCGAAAACTTCTGACAGCTAGTGGGTTTTCTTTTCGACGTTCACTTTATTTTCCTCGGGCTCTGGTTGGCTATTGTTCGGCTTACTCTCAGGATATGCCATATATGCGTAGGCAGGTTGCTACCCATGTTGATAAGGTAGGCCTGAATGGTGCCGTTTTTGACCTTGTTGTTTGCACTAGAATTGATCCTAGCAAAGTCAATGCCACAGAAGAAACGCATCAAAAGGTTCTGGCTATGATTATGAAGGAACTGCAGAAAAGGAGCTCGAGTGTTGAAATTGAAACAATGCTGGAAGATTTGTCCGGGCGATTCAAGTTCTCGCAGGAGATTTTAGATTCTGTGTCGGGAAAATTAAATACCTCAGCGAACAGCTAATTGCTAATAATGAAGTTGTATTGTTCGCTGAGGTTTCTGCCTGGTTTTATATCTCATTTTTATTTCTGTTAAGACTAAAACTATGTTTGAATTAACATCTAACTGTACGAATTTTTTGTTGAATTCATGAGCTCGATTATTGAATGGAGCTGTAACTGTTGACATGTGACTGTTTTTTTAAAGTAACAAGGCGGCTCGTTAATGTGCGTTCGCACATGATGTTTCGACCCGAGCTCATCTACAGTTTTGACTTAATTGTCAACCAAACGAAGAGATAACAAAAATAGATGTTTGAATTTTAAAAAAAAATGCTACAAAACCTAACTACAAATTGAATTACATAATGCCATTTCTCATTACAGCGCTCACGAGATCTACCGATAAAAAGACTACGAGAGAATACAGCAAACAACAAAATATGCAAAAACAAAATTTTCACGGCAGAAACCAAATATATAATTTTAAAAGCACCTAGTAACAACGTCAAAATGCAATCAGATAAAACCTTAACTCCACAAATTTAGTTTTTGCTAACTATACAGCAGATGTATGTTTTTCATAATGAGATTAGGTAAAAAATTGACATAGAGAAAAAAAATGAGGTTAAAGTCAAAGATCAATCAACATTTCTTAAACCACATAATTTCAAAAGTCAGAAAAAAAATCTTTAAATTTTTAACAAAATAATTCTTGATAAATTTACTAAAAAGTCAATATGAAACTAATGGGACCTGTCTTTGCTGAGACTAAATCATAGGAATAAACTAAATACGCAGAAAATCTCAAAAAAACGAACAATTTACTCAAAGACGCAGAAAATCTCAAAAAATTACGACCAATAACATAAATTATTGAAGCCATTAAAATCATTAGCTGTTATCTGAATTTTATTATAGCTGCGAAGCTGTAAGCTGAGCGTAGCTATATTGCGGTGCTCTTGGTTTGTTTTTTTTGTTTCGTCGTCTGACGCTTCATTTTCGTTTTACATTTGTTCTAGAACATTCTGTCTCGTCACTGCTTAAATGGCTTTTTCGCGCTTGATTTCACGCTTTCTGCGTGACCTAAATTGCGGTTATTCAGAAACAGAATCTGTTCCTAAAACAAAGTTGATTGTAAGAAAAGAGATTGTATGGTCCGACAGCCGAGTGGTTAAGGCGACTGGCTGTTATTCCGGAGATCGCCGGTTCGAGACGCGACAGGGAAATTTTTTTGCACCCAAAAACAACCTCCTTTGAAATAAACTTGTAAGTAAAGGCGGCGGCGATAACTTTTATCAACTCACTTCTGTATCTTTTTCCATCTGTATTTTACGGCACGCAAGTCTATTTCGCAGCTATTCCGGCAATCTGCCGGCTATGTTTTAATTTTATTTCAGTTTACATTTATACTGATTCAGGTAATATTATACTGAAAGAGAAAGGAAACTCGTTCATTTGGGCCACATTTGAAAATCATTGGGATCTGTTATTACCTGAATAAGCTAAAAGAAGAGAAAAAAACACAAATACACCACTCACAATATTTTTTATGAAAACGCATAATGTCCACCAAACAAAACATCAGTTACGACATAATATTAGTAGACAAGTTGTTTTTTGAAATTCAAGGAAGAGGAGTGGAGTTCTCAATGACGAGAACTAGTTGACGAAAAGAACAAAAAAACTGAAAAGTTTGAAAAATCTTTGAAGATGAATAATATCATAATTTTTAAGACTATTGGCTTTAAACTGACTGCTTCGGGTAACATCACTCAATACAGGTTTATGGGCAACATTACAGGTTTATGAGATCGATCAGAATTTCACGGCTACCTAAAAATAAAAAAAATCAAAAACAGCAAACTCACAAAAATTAAGCGAGAAAAGTTTCAAAGCCATTAGAGAATGAACTTTTCAGTATAAACTTCTATTTTCAATTATTTTTTTTTACAGCAAGGTGATTGTTTCTATTGTTACAAAATGACTTGAAAAACAACAAATATAAACAAAGATATTAAAACCACGAAGTTTTTGAGAAAAGCCCTAGTATCAAAGACATTAAATTCAATTATTTTCAACGGAGTTAATTAAACACACTAAATTCTGCCTCGATGAAATAGCAATCATAGGTTTCATTCATGTGACATCAATAACTCATCACAATAAGTCGTATGGCACAGAAAAAACATCAAAACCACGAAATTTTTGAGAAACCCCATAGTATCAAAGTCATAAAATTCTACAGCTTTCAACGGAAGGCATTTAATACGCTAAATTATGCCTAGATGATGTGACGACTAGGATGTTTGTCATTCAAAATTTTTTAATAAGACATTACATCAAGTCATTGACTGACTATGAAAACAACAACAAAAACAGGCAAAATTCAAAAGTTCGGTAGAAAATTGAGAGAAGAAAGTGTCGAAGCTATTTAAACCATAAGCTTTTTTCTCTGAAAACTTTTTCAACGATACATTGATCGTCTTCACTAAGCCAATGGGAGCTATCAATATTAGGATAATGTAATACGATTTCAAAAGGAACCAAAATTACTAAAAAAAAATCCAAAAATTATAAAGAATTATGAAAACTCTTGCACCGAAGTCAAAAAAAACCAATAGTTAGCTGCGAAGCTGTAAGCTGAGCGTAGCTATATTGCGGTGCTCTTGGTTTGTTTTTTTTTGTTTCGTCGTCTGACGCTTCATTTTCGTTTTACATTTGTTCTAGAACATTCTGTCTCGTCACTGCTTAAATGGCTTTTTCGCGCTTGATTTCACGCTTTCTGCGTGACCTAAATTGCGGTTATTCAGAAACAGAATCTGTTCCTAAAACAAAGTTGATTGTAAGAAGAGATTGTATGGTCCGACAGCCGAGTGGTTAAGGCGACTGGCTGTTATTCCGGAGATCGCCGGTTCGAGACGCGACAGCGAAATTTTTTTGCACCAAAAACAACCTCCTTTGAAATAAACTTGTAAGTAAAGGCGGCGGCGATAACTTTTATCAACTCACTTCTGTATCTTTTTCCATCTGTATTTTACGGCACGCAAGTCTATTTCGCAGCTATTCCGGCAATCTGCCGGCTATGTTTTAATTTTATTTCAGTTTACATTTATACTCATTCAGGTAATATTATACTGAAAGAGAAAGGAAACTCGTTCATTTGGGCCACATTTGAAAATCATTGGGATCTGTTATTACTTGAATAAGCTAAAAGAAGAGAAAAAAAACACAAATACACCACTCACAATATTTTTTTATGAAAAAGCATAATGTCCACCAAACAAAACATCAGTTACGACATAATATTAGTAGACAAGTTGTTTTTTGAAATTCAAGGAATAGGAGTGGAGTTCTCAATGACGAGAACAAGTTGACGAAAAGAACAAAAAAACTGAAAAGTTTGAAAAATCTTTGAAGATGAATAATATCATAATTTTTAAGACTATTGGCTTTAAACTGACTGCTTTGGGTAACATCACTCAATACAGGTTTATGGGCAAAATTACAGGCAACATTACAGGTTTATGAGATCGATCAGAATTTCACGGCTACCTAAAAATAAAAAAAATCGAAAACAGCAAACTCACAAAAATTAAGCGAGAAAAGTTTCAAAGCCATTAGAGAATGAACTTTTCAGTATAAACTTCTATTTTCAATTAATTTTTTAACAGCAAGGTGATTGTTTCTATTGTTACAAAATGACTTGAAAAACAACAAATATAAACAAAGATATTAAAACCACGAAGTTTTTGAGAAAAGCCCTAGTATCAAAGACATTAAATTCAATTATTTTCAACGGAGTTAATTAAACACACTAAATTCTGCCTCGATGAAATAGCAATCATAGGTTTCATTCATGTGACATCAATAACTCATCACAATAAGTCGTATGGCACAGAAAAAACATCAAAACCACGAAATTTTTGAGAAACCCCATAGTATCAAAGTCATAAAATTCTACAGCTTTCAACGGAAGGCATTTAATACGCTAAATTATGCCTAGATGATGTGACGACTAGGATGTTTGTCATTCAAAATTTTTTAATAAGACATTACATCAAGTCATTGACTGACTATGAAAACAACAACAAAAACAGGCAAAATTCAAAAGTTCGGTAGAAAATTGAGAGAAGAAAGTGTCGAAGCTATTTAAACCATAAGCTTTTTTCTCTGAAAACTTTTTCAACGATACATTGATCGTCTTCACTAAGCCAATGGGAGCTATCAATATTAGGATAATGTAATACGATTTCAAAAGGAACCAAAATTACTAAAAAAAAATCCAAAAATTATAAAGAATTATGAAAACTCTTGCACCGAAGTCAAAAAAAACCAATAGTTAGCTGCGAAGCTGTAAGCTGAGCGTAGCTATATTGCGGTGCTCTTGGTTTGTTTTTTTTTGTTTCGTCGTCTGACGCTTCATTTTCGTTTTACATTTGTTCTAGAACATTCTGTCTCGTCACTGCTTAAATGGCTTTTTCGCGCTTGATTTCACGCTTTCTGCGTGACCTAAATTGCGGTTATTCAGAAACAGAATCTGTTCCTAAAACAAAGTTGATTGTAAGAAAAGAGATTGTATGGTCCGACAGCCGAGTGGTTAAGGCGACTGGCTGTTATTCCGGAGATCGCCGGTTCGAGACGCGACAGCGAAATTTTTTTGCACCAAAAACAACCTCCTTTGAAATAAACTTGTAAGTAAAGGCGGCGGCGATAACTTTTATCAACTCACTTCTGTATCTTTTTCCATCTGTATTTTACGGCACGCAAGTCTATTTCGCAGCTATTCCGGCAATCTGCCGGCTATGTTTTAATTTTATTTCAGTTTACATTTATACTCATTCAGGTAATATTATACTGAAAGAGAAAGGAAACTCGTTCATTTGGGCCACATTTGAAAATCATTGGGATCTGTTATTACTTGAATAAGCTAAAAGAAGAGAAAAAAAACACAAATACACCACTCACAATATTTTTTTATGAAAAAGCATAATGTCCACCAAACAAAACATCAGTTACGACATAATATTAGTAGACAAGTTGTTTTTTGAAATTCAAGGAATAGGAGTGGAGTTCTCAATGACGAGAACAAGTTGACGAAAAGAACAAAAAAACTGAAAAGTTTGAAAAATCTTTGAAGATGAATAATATCATAATTTTTAAGACTATTGGCTTTAAACTGACTGCTTTGGGTAACATCACTCAATACAGGTTTATGGGCAAAATTACAGGCAACATTACAGGTTTATGAGATCGATCAGAATTTCACGGCTACCTAAAAATAAAAAAAATCGAAAACAGCAAACTCACAAAAATTAAGCGAGAAAAGTTTCAAAGCCATTAGAGAATGAACTTTTCAGTATAAACTTCTATTTTCAATTAATTTTTTAACAGCAAGGTGATTGTTTCTATTGTTACAAAATGACTTGAAAAACAACAAATATAAACAAAGATATTAAAACCACGAAGTTTTTGAGAAAAGCCCTAGTATCAAAGACATTAAATTCAATTATTTTCAACGGAGTTAATTAAACACACTAAATTCTGCCTCGATGAAATAGCAATCATAGGTTTCATTCATGTGACATCAATAACTCATCACAATAAGTCGTATGGCACAGAAAAAACATCAAAACCACGAAATTTTTGAGAAACCCCATAGTATCAAAGTCATAAAATTCTACAGCTTTCAACGGAAGGCATTTAATACGCTAAATTATGCCTAGATGATGTGACGACTAGGATGTTTGTCATTCAAAATTTTTTAATAAGACATTACATCAAGTCATTGACTGACTATGAAAACAACAACAAAAACAGGCAAAATTCAAAAGTTCGGTAGAAAATTGAGAGAAGAAAGTGTCGAAGCTATTTAAACCATAAGCTTTTTTCTCTGAAAACTTTTTCAACGATACATTGATCGTCTTCACTAAGCCAATGGGAGCTATCAATATTAGGATAATGTAATACGATTTCAAAAGGAACCAAAATTACTAAAAAAAATCCAAAAATTATAAAAAATTATGAAAACTCTTGCACCGAAGTCAAAAAAACCAATAGTTAGAAGACAAAACCGCTAACTAGATAAATTGTTGTTGATGTAAAAAAGCGGTTCTGTCATTACCGAGACTGACTTACAATCCACGAAAATAAGCTTAAGATTGATTTATGTTCAAAAAAATTTCAAAAAAAGAATATTTTTAAAGTCTTAACAGCCATTAAACTCAAAAGCTTGCATAGGAATTCAATGAATACGCTCAGCTATGCCACGATGTGAATACAAGGATGTTTATCATGCCTAGGTAATCAATAGGACATCCTAATATGTCTTATGACTATGAAAAAAAAACAAAAAATACAGGCAAAAACCAAAATTTCTTTAGAAAAATGGTAGAAGGAAGTGCTGAAGCCATTTAAACCATATTTTTCTCCCAGAAAATTTTATCTATGATCCTTTGGACGTCTTCACTAAAGAAAGATGTAGTCATCAATATTAGGATGACGTGATAAGATTTCAAAATGAACCAATAAAACGAAATGTCCAAAAAATTTTTTTAAAAATTTGAAATCTTGTGGCATTGAAGACGTATAACCAATAGTTATTTGAAAAAGCCGCCAATGAGATTAACTTATGTTGAAGTGGTATGAAGGAGTTCAATCCTGTTTTTACTGAGACGAACTTACAGTTCACAACAATAAGTTTTTGATTTACTAATTTTAAAAAAAATTCGAAAATTAATTTTCAAAGTCTTAACAGCCATTAGCTGTCCACTCACAGCACTAGATAGGTTCACTTAATGCTCATTAGCAAATCTATTGCACCTTTAGTCAACAAGTTTATGCCATAGGATTATAAAACTTTAGTAAAACCTCAAAAAATAAATCAAAATTTCATTTGAAATTACGAAATTTGAGATAAGAATCCAAAAAAAAACAGGAGCGATCCCTTTGAAACAAATTTTTTGTTCATTGGGCTTCATTTGATCGTAAAAGAGGTTTGTCATTAACGGAACTTCGATATTAAAAGTGTCTAGTAGTCTCTAGGTGACTTGAGAAAACAAAAAAAAATTGCAAAATTTTCTAAAAAAAGAGCTCCCAAACCTAATTCGAATTTTTTTTATATATTAAACTTCCCTCTAAGACTAGAACTAGTCTTTATTATCTCCTTTCGTCTATTAAAAACTTAAAATTGATTTACTCTTTGGCGTGAAATCTA
Source organism: Convolutriloba macropyga (assembly GCF_964194025.1). Classification (NCBI taxonomy): domain Eukaryota; kingdom Metazoa; phylum Xenacoelomorpha; order Acoela; family Convolutidae; genus Convolutriloba; species Convolutriloba macropyga. The sequence continues at coordinate 38,022,324 of NC_134468.1, read as the reverse complement.
GTTTTGAATTAAATTTTTCGTAGAAAAAACGTTAATTCGAACGAAAATTACGGTAAAAGTGAACCAATTATTAAGTGTTCACATGAAACTTTAAACCTCGATAACTCCTCGAAAAAAACGAAATTCTAAAAAATCTTTTTAATTTCGAATTCTACGCTGGACGAGCTTTTTAATGATAACATGCACATTTCTCTACGATGAATATATCGGTCGGCCAAAATTCACGGAACAAAAAAAAACCCATTTGAGTATATAGTTCCTCCCCCACAAGTGGGGTCGGAACAAAAAGTTTTGTACATATCAATAAATATTCGACTCCGCTTAAGTAATTTTGAAATGCACGTTGTAGTTTTCCGCAGCTGAAATTAAGTCAACCGATGAAACTCACGTACAAATTTATGTGTATTATTGGGCACAGATGTTTCGAACACGTGTTGTTGAATATGCGCCTGATTGCCGTTCTCGTTCGCTTCATGTTCAGTTGAAATATTGCGAGCTGACCTAAGCTCTAATAAATTTCCAGAACAGAACTTTTGATAAGAGAAACAAACTGAACTTTTTTGGGTATTTTTAATTGTACAGTTTCAACAATTAAATTTTAGCTTATAGCTTATTTTTTCACTTCATAGTTCAACAAGGATTTTCGGTAATGTGCGTTCGCACATATTGTTCTGACCCCACTTATCTGCAAGCTTGGCTTAGTTGTCTAGAATATGAAGAGATAGAAAACTCACATATTGATCAAAAAATAATTGGTGTATAAATAAATTTGCTCCCTACTGCAATCACTTAGTAGTGTATATAATGCCAATTAATGGACCGATGAGATCTGCCATTATTACAACAGAAACAAAAAATTTCAACAAATTTTACACCAAAAAATCAATATCTGTTTTTTTTAAATCTACATAATAACCAAGTAAAAATAGCGTCAATAAAACCTAAAATCAACAAAATATTTTGTATTTCACTAAAAAAAACATGGTACCAGTACTTACTGACACTCGGTTACAAGTAGACAAAAGAAACAAAAAGAGAACAAAAATGACTCAGGTAAAAAAAACGTTTGATTTCTTTAAAACAAATAATTTCAAATAATGAAAACCATTATATCAATTCAGACCCTTAAATAGGTTTCTGTTCATTCATACGTTAAGGCCGGATTCTAATCCGTGAAAAATAATAGATGATCAATTTTGCCCTCTTTGAACAACAATAATGAGATATATGACCCTTGAATAATGAGACTAGGTAGCAAGTATTAAAAAAAAGAAAAGGAAAAGTTGAGAAAATATGTGTTTTTTTTTAAAACAATTTCGAAGACAAGAACATTAGCTAGCAACTGAAATACCTTATTAGATTCCTTTGTTAATCAAAAAAGTTATCGATATCTGTCATTCAGATTATGTCACGTCTACAAACACAACGATAAATACGCAAGAATCAAATATTAGTTGAACATTTTGTGCCAAAAACCTGCATTTAATCTGTTAGAACAGTAAGCAATACAAAAAAACCGTAGATATGTTCGATTATGTTTTTTAAACACCAGTGAATTGAAATGTGACCTGCAGTTAATGAGATTAGGTAACAAGTAGACAGAAAAGAACAGAGAATGCAAAAAAATAGCTATTTTTTAAAATTGGTTTCCAAAGACATGAAAAATTTTAGCTATCAACCGAACTCCTCTTTTCTAATATGCTCCTCTTTTCTATAGGATGCCTCTAAGATCTGCAATTATTGATTACAAAATGAACGACAAACGAAGACAAAACTAGAAAATTAACCTTCTGCGAAAAACCGTTGTCGGGGCCGCTATAACAAACGATGCACTAGAAACGTTCGAGATGTCTTTTGTGCCTTCACTCGACGCCAATAAATTGAAATGCAACCTGTAATTATTGAGACTATGTAACAAATAGACAAAAAGAACAGTTAATTTTAAGTTTAATAAAGCGTATATACTTTAAAACAACTGATTTCGGTCGTGAAATACTTTAGCTATCTACTGAAATCACTAAAGAGGTGAATACTTTGTACATCCATTGGAAGATGCTAAGACTTATATTTATCCAGAATGTGTGAAACGACTACAGAATGACATACAACGACGAAAATTTTAAAAATAAAATGCATAATTTCTGCTAGAAATGCGGTGTCGAAGTAGATAATACCATGATCTATTCGCTGAATGACTGCTGTGTGCCTGCTTTTCAAAGGCCAATTTTTTTATATTTGTCAATAATATGGCAAGAAGAGATAATGAACCTCAATAATAGAAAAATTCCACAAATAATTTTTTTAAATGAAAACTCGTGTGAAGCAGGACCGTTACCTACAACAAAAAATCGAATTAAGTTTCAATTTTCAATTTGTTAGAAACACAATTGGGACTGGCTTGGCCTACGTTAAGCGCCAAGTTAGCCAAAAGGAAAGAAGTCGCAAAGGTCAATAATCCATTGTTCATGTTATAAATGTATTTTTAAAAGTGAAAGACCATAAGTTTTCGACTAAAGGACTAGATGAGTTTCGTTGAAACTCCATAGGACGCGATTTGGACCTTGCATTAGTACGTTCTGATTTGAATTGTCGTTTTCCATAATTAACGTAAGAATATTGAAATGGGAAAATGGTTTAAAAAGCATCGACTGATTACAATCCGAATTTTGTTTTGGACTTTAAGAAACAACGATTAGACCAAAACTACCCTTGCTATTGCCGTTTGTCTTTTTGTAACAGGGACTTGTTCTGAATATTATGCATATGCTTGATTTGACAAAAGGAGTCAATATATTTAAATTAAATGATGCTTTGTGCATAATTTTTGAGTTAATTTAGCAAAAAACCGGCCCAATTTTAATTCAAAAACAGTCTCAAAGGATACCAAATAAAAATGGCTCTTTGTAGTTAACGGAGATTGTGTCAGCAGTTTTTATGAGTTTTAATCCGTTAAATGTACGCAGAGTGTATCGAAGAGGCTAATTTCGTGCCATTTTGGATGTAAGATTTGGATCAAACAATACAACAATACCCGTTTGTTTTTAGAGTTAAACCCAACAACACTATTGTTACCAAATTTATTGTATTTTGTAGCAAAATTGGCTAAAACTAATGAAAATGCGAACAATAAGATCGAAAATCAGTCAAATGTTCACAAAACTTCAAAACTCTGTGGAGAAATTGAAGCTAAAAAAACCTTTTTAATTTGAAGTTTTACGCTAGGCAAGTTTTCCAATGATAACACTCACAAGCCTCTACAATGAATAAATCGATCTGCGAAAATTTACTGAAAAAAAAAAGCATTTGAGTATATAGTTCCTTCCCCACTACAGTGGGTCGGAACAAATATCAATGATCAGCCAAGGGCATCAACTACCACTCACTTCCAACCAAACGTTGAAAATTTTTGGTTAGGTGCAATATGCTCGCTGCTAAATCATCGAAGTAGTATGTGTTAACGCTAAACATTTTTATTCGGAATTAATTTTCTCTTCCAACAAGCGCTTTGTCGTAAATGATAAAAGTTAATTAGGATTGAGAAGTGATAAAAACAAGGAGGCTCGTTAATCTGCGTTCGCATATGATGTTCCGATCCGAGCTCATCTACATTTTTGACTTAATTGTCAAACAAATGAAGATAGAACAAAAATAGATGTTTGAGTTTTAAAAAATGGTTACAACACACAACTAGTAATTGAATTACATATCGCCATTACTCATTACAGCGCTCACGAGATCTGCAATTAAGAAGACTACGAGAAAAAAAAACTAAATAGTCATATACATAAATTTTAAGGCAGAAACCAAATATCTAATTTTGAAACACCTAGTAACAACGTAAAAATGCAATCAGATATAACCTTGACTATAAAAATTTAGGTTTCCAGTTTTTCCTAACTGTACAGTTCCTAACTGTAAGTCGACAAAGAAAACAAAAAATCAGGTTAAAATCAAATCTATCAACATTTTTTAAACCAAAAAATTTCAAAAGTCTACAAATCTTTAGCTTATAACGAAATAATTATTGATAAAGTGACTGAAGTCATTATGAATCCAATGGGATCTGTTTTTGGTTAGACTAAGTTTTTTATACTGATTCAATTAAAATTATACTGCAAGAATAATAAGTTCAAAAAACAAGTACTGAGAGAAATAATTTCATTTGGGCCACATTTGAAAATCATTGGGATCTGTTAATACCTGATTGTGCTAAAAGAAGTGAAAAAGAAACACAAAGACACCACTCACAAAAATTTTTATTCAAACGCAACTTGTCAACCATACAAAACATCAGTTACGACATAATATCAGTAGACATGTTAATTTTTGAAATTCAAGGAATTGGATGGGACCTCTCAATGACAAGAATAAGTTACAGGTTGACGAAAAGAAAAAAACAGAAGTTTGAAAAATCTTAAATCTATAAAATTATAGACTTTAAGACTATTCGCTATAAACTGACTGCTTCGGGTAACATCATTCATATAATCGTTAATTACATGTTTACTAGACTGGTCAGCATTTTGCGGCTATCTAAAGAATAAAAATGCAAAAACAGCAAATTCAAAAAATTAAGCGATAAAAGTGTCGAAGCCATTAGAGAATGAAGTTTTCAGTAAAAACTATTTTCAATCAATAGCATTCAACAGAATTAAATAAACACGCAAAGTTTTGCCTCGACGAGAAAACAATATTATCATTCATTCATAGGCCATCATTAACTCATCACAATATGTCGTATGGCAATGAAAATAACATTAAAACCACGAAATTTTTGAGAAAACCCGTAGTATCAACTTCATAAAATTCAATAGCTTTCAACGGAAATCATTAAAAACGCTTAAATTTGCCTCGTTGTGCCGACAAGGATGTTTGTTATTCAAAAGTTATCATTAGGACATTACAACATATCATGGACCATGAAAACAAAAACAAACAGGCAAAATCCGAAAATTCAGTAGAAAAGTGCGAGAAGAAATTTTCAAAGCCATCTAAACCAAAAGCTTTTCTCCGAAAGCTTTTTGGACGTGTTCTCTAAGCCAATGCGAACTATCAATATATGAAAAATGTAATATGTTTTCTTTTCAAAAGGAACCAAATTTACAAAAAAAAATCCAAATTAAAAAAAAATTAAGAAAAAATTAAGAAAACTTCGAAGTCAAAACACCAATATTTACAAGATAAAACCGCTAACTAGATAAATTTTTGTTGAAGTAAAAAGGAAAGGGGTTCTTTCATTGCTGAGACTGACTTACAGTTCACGAAAATAAGTTTGAGATTGATTAATGTAAAAAATTTTCAAAAAAAAATAGTGACTTAACAGACACTAAATTTAAAAGCTTTCAACAGAAGTCCATAAATACGCTCAGTTATGCCACGATTTGAGTACAAGGCTGTTTTTCATGCATAGGTAATCAAAAAGACATCACAATATGTTCTATTACTGTGGAAAAACAACAAATACAGGCAAAAACCAAAAATTCGTAGAAAAGTGCGAGAAGAGTCGAAGCTATTTAAACCATTAGTTTTTCTCTGAAAACTTTAGCTATGATTCATTGAACATCGTCTCTAATTTAATGGGAACCACTATTATTGGGATAACAGGATAAGATTTCAAAAGGAATCAATAATACGAAATGTCCAAAAATTAAAAATACATTTTGAAGTCTTGTGGCATTGAAGTCATATTATCAATAGTTAGAAGAAAAAACTGCCAACTAGATAATTTTTAGTTGGAATAGTATTGAAAGTGGTTCTGTCATTACTGAGACTGACTTACAGCTCACGAAAATAATCTTGAGATTGATTTATGTTCAAAAAGTCTCAAAGTCTTAACAGCCATTAATTTTCATCGGAATTCAATAAATACGCTGTTATGCCTCGATGTGAGGCCAAGCATGTTTACCCTGCATAGATAATCAATAAGACATCAACATTAGAATTACGTTATAAGGTTTCAAAAGGAACCAATAATACGAAATGCCCAAAAAAATTTAAATCTTTTGAATTTGAAGTCATATAACCAATAGTTTGAAGATACAACCGCTAACGAGATTAGTTTCGGTTGCAGTAGGAAGGAGGGGGGTCCTGCATTACTGAGATTGACTTACAGTCCACAAAAATAAGTTTAGGATTGGTTAATATAAAAAAAGTTTCAAAAATTTATTTTCAAAGTGTTAACAGCCATTAGCTGTCCACTCAAAGGATTAGATAGGTTCACTTAATGCTCATTACGAAACCTATTGCTTTTTTAGTCAACGAGTTTATGTCATGGGATTCCAAAAGTTTAGTAAAACCTGAAAAAGTAAATCAAAATTTCATTTAAAATTACGAGATACGAATCCAAAAAACATGAGCGATTCCTTGGGAACGAATTTTTCGTTCATTGGGCTTCATGTGATTGTAAAGGAGGTTTGTTAGTAGCGGAATCTCGATATGAAAAGTAACTAGTCTCTAGGTAACTTGAGAAAAGAAAAAATGCAAAATTTTCTAAAAAAGCTCTCGAATAGAATTCAATTTTTTTTATAGTAAACTTCCCTATGAGACCAGAACTAGTCTTTTTATCGCTTTTCGTCTATAAGTAAAACAAAATTAGTTTTGTTGTGGCGTGAAATGTAATCATGAATTAAAATTTTCATATAAAAAATGTTAATTCGAACAAATATTACGGTTAAAGTGAACCAAATGTCCCGTGTTCACTTGAAACTTTAAACCTCGATAACTCCTCGAAAAAAGTCAAATTCAAAAAATCTTTTATTTCGAATTCTACGTTTGATGAGCTTTTTAGTGATACCACTCACATTTCTCTACGATGAATATATCGAGCGGCCAAAATTGTCTGAACAAAAAAAACACATTTGAGTATATAGTTCTTCCCCCCACAAGTGGGGTCGGAACAATTAAACTTAAATCTCGTAAATCAATTTTGTTGAAATAATATTTGTTTTTGACAATGGTCTTGGTGGTTGGGAAAATGAATAGTTTTTGGGAAAAGATAAGGGCAGTTTTGAAAATACACATTTTACCCATTTGATTAGATCGTGTTTTGTTATAAAAAAACTCACTGAAGTTGAAATGGTACCGTAGTTATAGATCTATAGAGCACCGAGTAGTAAGACTAAACAAGGAGGCTCGTTAATGTGCGTACGCACATAATGTTCCAACCCCGATCATCCATATTCTTGAATTAATTGGCTACCAAATGATGAAGAGATGGAAACCTTTCAAAACATACACATCGTTCAATAAACAACCAATGAACACGACAATGCCACGCTATAGGGCCGGTAAAAGTTGTTGATAATAGGACTACTAGAAAGGACAAAAATAAAAACCAATCAACAAACATTATTTACGACCAAAACTCTAATAAAATCTACAATAAAACATAACCAAATCTATACTAACCAAATCTAGAGGGCCGATTAAAGTTTTTGATAATAGGACTACTTGAAAGGACAATTATAAAAATCAAAAAGCAAACATTAATTAACAAAACTTAATAAAATCTATAATAAAATAAACAACGTGAAACTCGCATCAGATGAAAACAAAAAGAATTTCATCGGCACTTCATTAGAAAATATATGGGACCTGTCTCCAATGCGACTGGTAACAGGTAGACAAAAAAGTGCAACTAGGTGCCAAGTTCCAAAATAGTTTTCCACTTTTGAAATTAATAAATTTTGCAGTTATTATTGTCGTTAGATATCATCTGAAAGCACCCAAATGTTTATTCACATCTACATAGGAAGCAATTGAGACATGTCATTATGCAATGTTCGATTGCGCAAAAATTCAAAGCCAATGGGACCAACGGTTTTTGTTATAGTTTTAAAAAGAAACCAACATTCCTATGAAATGAACAAATAAATAAAAATAACATTTTATGAAATCTCGTAGTAACAATAGTAACAAATGTTATAGATTATAGTTTACTGGAAATGGGTGTGACATGTGTTTACAGAGACTGAGCTACAAATCGATCGAAAGCTATTTAAAAAATACAAAGCTCAAAAACCCAAAAGTATTTTAGAAAACAGATATTTTTTTAACGTCACAAAAGCCTTAGGATTACAACAAACAGCGGCGGTTTAAATTTCGAAACCTCGGGAAGCCAATTGGACCGGTTGAAAAGAAGACTAAGTCACGAGCCCTCAAAAAAATCAATCAAAAAGAAGCCAAAACTTCAAACAATTTTACAACATGACACTGTTTAAGGAACTATAATCATAAGATGTTACCTGCAAGAAATGTAAATCATGTTTTTGCCTTCATCTTAACAGTTGATATTAAGAGTCTACCTGATAAAAGGACTACTTAGACATGCCAACAAAAAGAAACCCGAAAAATGAACAGTAAAAAAATCTTAGTTTTTATGAAACTATATGGTCGAAGGAATCAGTCACAACGCACAGCCAAACGCGGAAAAAAATGTTGGAATCAACAAAAGTAATTGAGACTCCCAATGAGTGAGATTAAGTTACATCACGTCGAAAATGAAAGCAAAAAAGAGACAGATGAAACAATTTTTTTAAATTTTAATTTGAAGTTCGTTAAAACAAACAGCTATAAACTGAAACATGTAACTCAATTGAGTTATACGTTTCGGGGAAGCAATTAATATCTATCGTTATCGGGTATATGGCGTACAACGACGAAAAGAAAGACAAACTTAGGCAAAATCAAAAACCCAAAAACTTTTGCGAGATAACTGTGTCCAGCCCGAAAAGCAATTTAACGAAAATAATTAACATATCCAGATACACCTTTTTCCAACGTTGTGAATTTTTGCTACTCTGCTTTGCTTTGATTGGAATTGTCAAAGAGGTGGCATTTTACAAAGAAACAAAATGAACTCATAAAACATGCAATTATGATAAAAAACAAAAGGAAAATTGAAAACGCGTAGTACCAAAATAAAGAAACCATTAGTTGAATGTAAAATCGTTACTGACATTAATTTATACATCACAGGAAGTCTGTTTCCGCCAGTTTTTACTGAGACTGCTCCCGAAGTTGAGAGAAATAAAAAAAATAGTGGCAAAGTTCAATAATTCACCGATATTTTCTTTAAAAAAATATATTCAAAGTCTTAACAGACATTAGATAACAACTGAAAAAGAGGTTTAGGTTCTATTATATCTTCTCAAAAATAACTGGATCTATGATTCGGTACGCTAAGTCATTGAACTACGCCAAGTCATTGAACTACAAAAATCATAAGAAATAAAAACAAAACGCAAGAAGTCCAAACAATTTTTACGAAAACGATTGGTCAGAGCCATAAAAGCCGTGAGCTTGTTTCTGAAACCATAATATAATCTCATTGGGTCACGGTCTTTGTAAACAGTTTCTGTCATTAACTGAGCCTTGATTAGAAATTTATGTCCGTATAATTTAAAAAACATTTACATAGCGTAAAATTTTTGAAAAGGTCGTGCCGCAATAAAATCTAAAAAGTATTTATCATAAGGATTCATGGTGTGATCAAGATAAGCCCAGATATTGCTGAGCGTCTAACAAAGTCTCAATTGTTGAACCGGTTGCAAAATAGATCAATTCTACACAAAGTTTTTCAGTTTGTCAAATATAAAAATTGCATTTTGTATAATTATCGTTTTTAAATTTGCAAAAAATTGGCAAAATTATAACTCCATAAGGCTCTTAATACCAGAAGGAGTACAACTAGATCTTTTTTCAGACTATGAAGAATATGGCCGCATTTTTATGGTGTGTACTTCCAACAAATTAAGAGCTTAAGGGCTAAAAAGTCCAATTTTTCGACGAAAAAAGTCTGAATTTTCAAAAATTTAGCATAATTTCTAGCCACAAAAACTCGGATCCAACAATTCAGCAGCCCTCCTCTATCTTTAGAGATAAAATCAATTACACTACAATTAATAATTTTTAAATATTTTAGAAATATTAACGAAAATTTAGTCAAAATTGACGAAAATTTGGTCAAAATTGACGAAAATTTGGTCAAAATTGTGAAAAAAACAGCTGAATTACGTCTAATTTTCACAAAACTTTAGACCTCGATAACTGCTTAAAAAAGCAAAAATTGAAAAAATCTTTTTAGTTCTATATTATACACTGGACGAGCTTTCTAATGATACCACTCACAACTCTCTACGATTATTATATCGATCGGCCAAAATTGACTGAACAAAAAAAACACATTTGAGTATATAGTTCCTCCCCCCTCAGAGAAGGGTCGGAACAGAAATGAAACCCGAAAAATGAACAGTAAAAAAATCTTAGTTTTTATGAAACTATATGGTCGAAGGAATCAGTCACAACGCACAGCCAAACGCGGAAAAAAATGTTGGAATCAACAAAAGTAATTGAGACTCCCAATGAGTGAGATTAGATTACATGACGTCGAAAATGAAAGCAAAAAAGAGACAGATGAAACAATTTTTTTAAATTTTAATTTGAAGTTCGTTAAAACAAACAGCTATAAACTGAAACATGTAACTCAATTGAGTTATACGTTTCGGGAAAGCAATTAATATCTATCGTTATCGGGTATATGGCGTACAACGACGAAAAGAAAGACAAACTTAGGCAAAATCAAAAACCCAAAAACTTTTGCGAGATAACTGTGTCTCAGCCCAAAAAGCAATTTAACGAAAATAATTAACGTATCCAGATACGCTTTTTTCCAACGTTGTGAATTTTTGCTACACTGCTTTGCTTTGATTGGAATTGTCAAAGAGGTGGCATTTTACAAAAAAACACAATGAACTCATAAAACATGCAATTATGATAAAAAACAAAAGGAAAATTGAAAACGCGTAGTACCAAAATAAAGAAACCATTAGTTGAATGTAAAATCGTTACTGACATTAATTTATACATCACAGGAAGTCTGTTTCCGCCAGTTTTTACTGAGACTGCTCCCGAAGTTGAGAGAAATAAAAAAAATAGTGGCAAAGTTCAATAATTCACCGATATTTTCTTTAAAAAAATATATTCAAAGTCTTAACAGACATTAGATAACAACTGAAAAAGAGGTTTAGGTTCTATTATATCTTCTCAAAAATAACTGGATCTATGATTCGGTACGCTAAGTCATTGAACTACGCCAAGTCATTGAACTACAAAAATCATAAGAAATAAAAACAAAACGCAAGAAGTCCAAACAATTTTTACGAAAACGATTGGTCAGAGCCATAAAAGCCGTGAGCTTGTTTCTGAAACCATAATATAATCTCATTGGGTCACGGTCTTTGTAAACAGTTTCTGTCATTAACTGAGCCTTGATTAGAAATTTATGTCCGTATAATTTAAAAAACATTTACATAGCGTAAAATTTTTGAAAAAAAGGTCGTGCCGCAATAAAATCTAAAAAGTATTTATCATAAGGATTCATGGTGTGATCAAGATAAGCCCAGATATTGCTGAGCGTCTAACAAAGTCTCAATTGTTGAACCGGTTGCAAAATAGATCAATTCTACACAAAGTTTTTCAGTTTGTCAAATATAAAAATTGCATTTTGTATAATTATCGTTTTTAAATTTGCAAAAAATTGGCAAAATTATAACTCCATAAGGCTCTTAATACCAGAAGGAGTACAACTAGATCTTTTTTCAGACTATGAAGAATATGGCCGCATTTTTAAGGTGTGTACTTCCAACAAATTAAGAGCTTAAGGGCTAAAAAATCCAATTTTTCGACGAAAAAAGTCTGAATTTTCAAAAATTTAGTATAATTTCTAGCCACAAAAACTCGGATCCAACAATTCAGCAGCCCTCCTCTATCTTTAGAGATAAAATCAATTACACTACAATTAATAATTTTTAAATATTTTAGAAATATTAACGAAAATTTGGTCAAAATTGACGAAAATTTGGTCAAAATTGACGAAAATTTGGTCAAAATTGTGAAAAAAACAGCTGAATTACGTCTAATTTTCACAAAACTTTAGACCTCGATAACTGCTTAAAAAAAGCAAAAATTGAAAAAATCTTTTTAGTTCTATATTATACACTGGACGAGCTTTCTAATGATACCACTCACAACTCTCTACGATTATTATATCGATCGGCCAAAATTGACTGAACAAAAAAAACACATTTGAGTATATAGTTCCTCCCCCCTCAGAGAAGGGTCGGAACAGAAATGCTAATACAAACTGCAGTAATAGATAGTGTTCCGAACGCGCTCATACACATTCCTGGCTTAACTATCCACCAATTGAAGTAAAGAGAACTTGCAATATAAAACAGATTACTGGATCCCCAATGATACTTGATGGTTTCTGGTGAGGTCATTTTCATCTCACTCGAATGGACAAAATCAAAATTGCATCGAGAAACAAATGGCTGAAAAAATTCAGCTAATGTAATTTCTTAAGCACAGCAGATAACAATTATATCAATTAAACGCGTAATTTAGCTAAAAACAAAAAAAATGTACGTGTGAACCCACAATTTAAATCTGATGTTGGAATGAAAAACTTAATTCAAATAAAAATAGAGCTCGGCCAAGCTAGATTCATAAAGCCCCAAAACCTTAGTTTTGACATTGGATTTGAATATGAAATCTATCATATTCAAATCCAACTTTAAAATTTTTTTGGGGTAATATTGCCTTATGTATCTAGATTGGCCGAGCTCTAATTTGATTCAATTATACTTTTCATTCTCATCTCAGATTTAATACGTGGGTGCAGAACACATGCTGAGATTGCCGTGACATGAATCGAGAAAGACAATTAATCAAGGAAAACAAAAACAGGCGGGACAGCTTCTGAATTGCATTACTGAATGGTTGAAATACTGATTTGACTAGTGAAAATTTTTACACTCACACCTACTTCGAGCACGGCATGGCATTGCATGCGCTAAAATATATAAAGAAAACTTTTAAAAAATGAATTCCCTTTTCTTGGAAAACTAGTTTGGTTAAATTTGTTTAAGTCAATCACAACCTGATTGTTAATTGAACGATGAAATCTGAACCTATTAAAGTTATTTACTTGTGCTCTGCTTGAGCGGAGATGGGACTTATCATCAAAAAGAGTTACTGAACTACAATAAAAGAGACAGATATCACAAGATAATGCAGTTATAGTCCTAAAAGTAATGAAAAAACTGAAACAACTAGTAAAATTAGTTTTGGGTGAGGCAAATTGTAAATAAAGATACTATGAGAGAGAACAAAAAACGATTAGTGGCAAAATTAAAACTTCACTTTTAGTTAATAAATCAGCTTTAATGTCATGCAAAACAATTTCTGAGAAAGCATTCAAAATATTGTTTATGGTTCATTAGAATTCCAATTTGAAATTACTGAAAATAAAATGGAGATATGAACTCGAGTTTTCTAAAAAGTGTTGATACACATCAAGGCGCTAGAAACGATCAGCCATAATCTGGATGCGCTACATTTTCTCAAAGGTCCCAATAAAACGTTCCGAGACAGCTCGTTTTTTATATGTAATAACTGCTATTTGGCTGTTTGCAGCCATTTGGCCGATTCGAACAATATCATTTATGTGCCATTACAATACAACTTTGATGGTATTCGCAAGCAAGTCAAAGGAAACAACATGAAAAGCAAAAGATAAATTGCTGCATGACGAAAAGATCTCTAATAACGGATTTTTTTCACACTATCTTTAGCGCTTCACTTCAAAGTGAGTTAGAAAAACGTTTACGCCTCAAAGATTTTAATTGGTTGGGCCACTGACTATTCCAGCGTGATTGAAGTCACTGTTCAATCTTGACTAGGTTCATTTGCACCAAAAAAGCAAAAAAGGAGAACAGATCCTAAAAAGCTAGCACCAAATAAAATCTAAATAATTTGATTGTAGCAAACCACAATAAGAGCAATTATAGCCTCTTTGTTTCTGTGAAGCTGTAAGCAATCCGTAATTGTTTCAAATGTTAATATATCTGGACCAAAATATTTTAAGGCAGTGCTCTTGAGAAGTATGCAACCAAAATAATTGATTTTGTGTCAGTTAACTGAATGGTTAATTTATCAAATATTGAGGGGAAGTTTTGCGAAAATTTCAAACGAATAGATTCAGCAACTCAGTATTATTTTAGGAAATGACAACAAATCTTGTTTGTTTAAGTCGTAAGGACACATTTACAACTCAATACAATGAATATATCGGCCAAGATCGACCAAAGTTGGACTGAACAAAAAACAACGCTTTTGAGCATAATGTTTCTCATCGCACTCGTTGAGCACAAAGCTTCTCCCCCACTAAGTGAGGCTGAAACTGAAAATTTAATGCTTTAAAGAAATTTAATGGACATCTACTGAATAATGATGAATTTGGAATTGTTTTCACATCGACCCGTTTGTTTAAAATGGTTGAATGAAAGCGTCAATTATTAGACTTCGAAAAGTGTCGATGTTATCAAAATATAGCGCAAAGAGGGGTGAGGTATACCCATTTTTCCACTAATTAAAGGTAGTTTAGAACCGGAGAAACAAAGGGAGATTTAAAAAGCTTAAAATGATAAATGTTCTTGCTTTTGATTAGATATTCTATATTTGCCTTTTGTGCATTTGAGAATTCTTTTGCCCTTGACAGTATTGTTCTAGGAAAAGTGCCGTTTCTTATCATTTGAGGGTTTGTGCCTTTTTGAGAGTATCATTGCCAAAAACTTGATTGATTTGTTGATTTTTTTATTTGTTTTTTAATTTGTTTGAACTAAATTGTTCATTAACCTTGTGTCTTTTATAGATTTCGATTTTTTAAAAAAAAATTAGATTTCGGGCCGCTGGTATTAATTTCTGCATATTCAGACATCATGGGTCTAAAAAATTCTGGTAACTATCTATTGTGATAACTAACAGGCCTCCGTCATCCCCTTTACCCATTACATGGACGGGTTATCAATTTGTCTCAATCTATTAAACGGTGATTTGTCTCAATCTATTAAACGATGATAAACGACCTTTGAAAATTGAGTTGAACAATACCTCTTTGGTATGGAGACAGAATTAGAAAGGTGCTTATTTGGTTGGTCTGCGCATTGTCTGATAGATTCAGCTTTTCACCAACTTCATACGCCCAGTTTCTGTCTAAGTGATCTAAGCCTAAAGGCTATAGTTTTTATTGTTTATCCTTATTATTGTGAAACAAATAGTAATGAGTTTTTGAACAAACCTATTTTAAATTTTTGACTGATAGTGGCACAGATTTTGAGTGATGTTAAGTTTTTCACTGACATGAAGCATTCCTGCAATCTTTTATTTTTATCTAATGGTTCCGCTTATCTCACCGTTCCTTTAATTGTCGAGCAAACGATAGCAATTCGTTCGTTCCGTTTTCAAATTTGACATTAACTTCCATTTTTGAAAATGCGATGTTTCCCTTCCGCTCAATCAATGGAGGATTGTAGCAAATTTTTGTGTTTGCTAAAGAAGTATCAACTTCTGTTATGCGTAAAATTCCGTCTAATTCCAATGTTATTTTTGCAGATCTTTACCAATTCTTGTCTCCCAGTTTTACTGCGGTTTTTTTAAATTGATATCAGAAAAAGAAAACTCTACCTACATGTAGCATAAAATATTGAATTCAGTTTCACACTGGCATTATGTACTCGGAAGAATTTTTCACCGTTTTGTATTTAAGTTGACTTAAATTGATATCGGTTATCGTATTGGGGCCAACTCTTGCTTGCAGAGGAAGTTTTTTTATCATTCCTCGGTTTTTCACTTTCTTTTTGATTTACAAATTGCAATGTTGACTGAGCATCCAATGTTTGGTTAGTGTTGTAGCCCTGATGCTGATGCACCTTACCGAGCCGCATTGTTTTGTTATTTTTGTGTGGTCTTGCGATGACTAAAAAAAATCAGATGCTTGCTATTCATCAGTTTTTCTATACTAATTATTAATTGCTCTCGAACAAAGTTTGAAGCATTTATTATTTACTAGTGTTTTTATGCAAATTTTGATCTACCTGTCGACGTTTCGAGCGAATTTTATGTCGTGGTCTTTGTGTGATCTAATGCTCTGTGTTCAGAAATTTATGCACTCTACTCAACTCGAGGCAGTTTGCTACCCGAATGAAAATCGCGCCGAAATCGGTTCCTTTTTCCGCACTTGAAATCTTTCGCTACATAAACACTTATGTCCCTTAGTAAAATTATTTCCCTATTCTACATCCACACCCTGAGCGTAGTAGCAGGTTGCAGTGGAATCGAGAGCGCATCGTCAGTCGTTGCAGAACAATCCGTATAACAGTCGGTTGGGGTCTATATTTGACGATTGCATACATTTTGTACGCTGGCCGTAATGTTTTCAAATGCTCTCTTTCAGACAACTGATATTTGAAAATGGTGTCGGGAGAAGAGAGTAAAGCTGATTTGTCGGCTGGAGAAGCTAAACTGTACGACCGACAGTTGAGATTATGGGGAGTGGAGGCGCAGCAGAAATTGAGAGCCACAAATGTTCTAATTGCAGGGTTGAATTCAGTCGGCGCAGAAGTTTGCAAAAACGTGGTCTTAACTGGCGTGAACTCTGTGACCCTGATGGACCACAGGAATTTGGGTAAAAGTGATTTCCCTGGCCAGTTTATGGCACCCTTTGATACAATTGGTGAAAATAGAGCCGAGGCAAGTGTTGAGCGCTTGTCGTCATTGAATCCCAATGTGAAGGTTACAGCTAGCAATGTCAACCTTTCTGAAGTGAGTGATGAGTACTTTGATCAATTCAACATAGTTTGTGTGATCGACTACCCATTCGAAGTTGTAAACAAAGTTGACGCTATTTGCCGTTCGAAAAACATTTCGTTCCTTGTTGCGGATTGTTTCGGGGCTTTTGGCTATATGTTCAGTGACTTGGGGGAGAATTTCAAATGCCATTCGGAAACCGAAAAGAAGGCTCCGGATGGCGAAGTAACCAAGATTGTTGAACATCATGAAGTTACATTCAAATCTTTCCAAGATTCAATACCCTTTGCGATATTTGATGAAGTTTTGAGCAAGCAGCAAAAGACGAACAAAGTTCTTCTGTTGTCATTATTGAAGGTTTGTAGGTTTTATACGTCAGTTGATACGTTTTTGCTTATTGTTCCGACGCCACTTGTGGGGAAGGAACTATATACTCAAATGGGTTTTTTTTGTTCAGTCAATTTTGGCCGATCGATATATTCATCGTAGAGAAATGTGAGTAGTATCATTAAAAAGCTCGTCCAGCCTAGAATTTGAAATTAAAAAGATTTTTTTTTGAATTTCGTTTTTTTTTCGAGGAGTTATCGAGGATTGAAGTTTAGTGTGAACACGCGATATTTGGTATATCGCGTGTTCACACTCACATTTTAGTGTAATTTTTCTTCAAATTATAATCATTTCTTTGTAAATTTTTCATTCAAAATTACATTTCACGCCACAAAAGGATTCAATTTCGTATTCCTAATACACGAAAGGCGATAAAAAAGACTAGTTCTGGTCTCATAGGGAAGTTTACTATAAAAAAAATTCGAACTCTATTTGAGAGCTGTTTTTTTTTAGACTTTATATTTTTTTAGGTCACCTAGAGACTGGTCACTTTTCATGTCGATGTTTGGTTAATGATAAACCTGATATACAGTAAAATGACGCCTTATGAACAAAAAACACGTTTTCGAGGAATCGCACAAATTTTTTATGGCTTCGACTCTGAGCTTTTGTAATTATAAATGAATATTTGATTTTCTTTGAGGTTTTACTGAATTTTTGGAACCCTATGGAATAGAATCGATGATTAAAAGTGTAATGGGTGTCGTAACGAGCATTAGTGAAGCTATTCAGTGCTTCGATTGTACAGCTAATGGCTGTTAAGACTTTATACATAATTTTTCAAAATATTTTTTAACATTAACCGACAATAAACTTTTTTTGTAAACTGAAAGTCAGTCTCTGTACTGACAGGATCCCCTTCTTTTCTACTTCAACCAAAACTAATCTGTTTAGCGGTTTTAAATTCTAACTATTGGTTTTATGGCTTCGATGCCACAAGATTTTAAAAACAATTTTAAAATTTTTGGATATTTTTGTATTTTTGAATCGTTTTGAAATTTTAGCACATTATCCTAATTTGGATAGCTCCCGTTGGTTTAGGGAAGACGTTCAATGAATCATAGATAAAGTTTTCAGATAAAAGCTTATGGCTTAAATGGCTTGGACACTTTCTTCTCGCACTTTTCTACTGATTTTTTGGTTTTTGCCTGTATTTGTTGTTGTTTTCATAGTCATAACCCTTATTATGATATCTTATTGATTACCCATGCATGAAAAACATCTTTTTCTTTTTATCGAGCCATGTTTAAGCGTATTTTTTGACTTCTGTTAAAAGCTATTGAATTTAATAGCTGTTAAAACTTAAAAAAATAATTTTTCGAAAAAGAAATTTGAATATTAACCAATCGTAAACATATCTTCGTGAACTGTACGAACGTCTCATTAATTATCGGCACTCATTCTTTACTACTTCAACAAAAAATAATTTAATTTGCGGCTTTATCTTCTACTCATTGGTTTGATAAAATCGATACATTTGTTGGACATTTGGAAAATTTTTTGATGCTTTTGGTTCTGAAATCTCATCACATTATCCTATTAGTGTTAGTTCCAATTGGCTTATAAAAGACGTTCAATGGATCATAGATGAAGTTTTCAAAGAAAAACTTATGGTTTAAATGGCTTCGACATTTTCTTCTCGCACTTTTCTACTGAACTTTTGCTTTTTGCCTGTATTTGTTCTTGTTTTCTCAGTCAGTGACTTATTCTAATGTCTTATCGTATCGATGACTTGTCAATGACAAACGTCCTTGTTGTCCCATCGAAGCATAACTCTTTTGCTCCCATCGCGCGTTTATATTGTTGATATTAACGGCTTTCTCCGAAATTTCGTGGTTTTAGTGTATTTTTCATATTTATTGATATTTTGAAGTCATATTGAGAAATCTCACTCTGTTAAAAAATTAATGGATGATAGAAAAGTCATTACAGAAAAGTTATTTTTTAACCGATTCGACACTTTTCTTGCTCAATTTTGTTTTGAATTAGCGGTTTTTGCCTATTTTTTTTTAAATTATTAGGTAGGCGCAAAATGGTGACGGGTCTCAGAAGCTTGAGATTGAGTATTCAAAGATTGATGTTAACCGAGTCATCATTCGATAGCGAATAGTCTCAAAGTTTATGATATTATGCATTTTCAATGATTTTTTTAAACATTTCAGTTATTGTTTTTTTCGTACATGAATTCCGTACATGGAATCTTAAATGAAGCCTGGAATTTCTGGATTTGGATTAAAGTTGATTTCACTGACACCTGAGCCAATATGGCTAAATGGCTGTTCATCAGAAAGTTATTTATCCAAAATTTTGGTATATTTTGTTCGCGGTTTGTATACACTGGAAGGTGCAGTTTTGCATTTCTATGCAGTATAAAATTTGACGAGTGATCAAAATTTGATCTTGTTTTCTCAGTCAATGACTTATTCTAATGTCTTATAGTATCGATTACTTGTCAATGACAAACATCCTTGTTGTCCCATCGAAGCATATTTCTTTTGCTCCCATCGCGCGCTTTTATTGCCTTTCGCTGAAGGCAATTCAGTTAAAAGGCGTTGATACTAACGGCTTTCTCAGAAATTTCGTGGTTTTAATGTTTTTTTCATATTTATTGATATTTTGAAGTCATATTGAGAAAAAAATCTCACTCTGTTAAAAAATTAATGGATGATAGAAAAGTCATTACAGAAAAGTTATTTTTTAACCGCTTCGACACTTTTCTTGCTCAATTTTGTTTTGAATTAGCGGTTTTTGCCTATTTTTCTTAAATTATTAGGTAGGCGCAAAATGGTGACGGGTCTCAGAAGCTTGAGACTGAGTATTTAAAGATTGATGTTAACCGAGTCATCATTCGATAGCGAATAGTCTCAAAGTTTATGATATTATGCATTTTCAATGATTTTTTAAACATTTCAGTTATTGTTTTTTTTCGTACATGAATTCCGTACATGGAATCTTAAATGAAGCCTGGAATTTCCGGATTTGGATTAAAGTTGATTTCACTGAAACCTGAGCCAATATGGCTAAATGGCTGTTCATCAGAAAGTTATTTATCCAAAATTTTGGTATATTTTGTTCGCGGTTTGTAAACACTGGAAGGTGCAGTTTTGCATTTCTATGCAGTATAAAATTTGACGAGTGATCAAAATTTGATCTTGTTTTCTCAGTCAATGACTTATTCTAATTTCTTATCGTATCGATGACTTGTCAATGACAAACATCCTTGTTGTCCCATCGAAGCATAACTCTTTTGCTCCCATCGCGCGCTTTTATTGCCTTTCGCTGAAGGCAATTGAGTTAAAAGGCGTTGATACTAACGCCTTTCTCAGAAATTTCGTGGTTTTAATGTATTTTTCATATTTATTGATATTTTGAAGTCATATTGAGAAAAAAATCTCATTCTGTTAAAAAATTGATGGATGATAGAAAAGTCATTACAGAAAAGATATTTTTTAACGGCTTCGACACTTTTCTCGCTCAATTTTTTTTTGAATTAGCGGTTTTTGCCTATTTTTTAAATCTTTAAGTAGGCGCAAAATGGTGACGGGTCTCAGAAGCTTGAGATTGAGTATTCAAAGATTGATGTTACCCGAGTCATCATTTGATAGCGAATAGTCTCAAAGTTTCTGATATTATACATTTTCAATGATTTTTTAAACATCAGTTTTTCTTGTTTTTTTTTTCGTCATTTTGTAGCTTATTCTCATCATTGAGAGGTCTCATTCAATTTCTTGAATTCGAAAAATTTAATTTTCCAGTGACATCATGTCGTAACTGATGTTTTAATTGTTGACAATATCCGTTTAATTAAGTTTTAGTGGCGTACTTGTGTTTCTTTTTCACTTCTTTTAGCACATTCGCGTAATAACAGATCCCAATGATTTTCAAATGTGGCCCAAATGCACTAATTTAATCTTTCAGTATTTTTTTAGTTGCTTTAGTGTGAATGAAAATGGAAAGAAGAATACATAGTACTCAGATAATAGCTAATAATTTTAATGGCTTCAAAAATTTGTGTTTTCGCAAATTGTTCTATTTTTTGAGTTTTTCTGCTTCTGTAGTCCGTTCCTATGGCATAATCTAACCAACGACAGGCCGTGTTGGTTTCATAATGAATGTTTGGTAAATTTATTAAGAATTAGCTCGTTAAAAGCTAATGATTTTAATGACTTTAGAAATTATTTGGTTTAAAAAAAGTTGATTGAATTTTCTATTTTGCCTTATTATTTCCTTTTGTCGACTTTGTTATCTAGTCTCATTAAGGAAAATTGCCATCTGCTGTATAGTATGGACAAAGTAAATTTGTGCAGTTAAGGTTTTATACGATTGCATTTTGGCGTTGTTGGTGCGTTCAAATTTAGATACTTAGTTTTTGCCGTGAATTTTTTGTTTTTGCTTCTTTTGTTGTTTGTTTTTTTTGGTAGTTTTTTGCAATGAAATATTTTGTCAGCGCTGTAATGAGGCATGGCATTATGTAATTCAACAAGTAGTTAGGTTTTCAAACTCAAACATCTATTTTTATTATCTCTTCATTTGGTCGACAATTAGGTCAAAAGTGTAGGTGAGCTCGGATCTGAACATCATGTGCAAACGCACATTAACGAGCATCCTTGTTTGAGATCAAATGACAGCTGACAAAAATTACATTTAGGGACATTTTGAGCTATCCAACTAAAAACTCTTCATTAAAACTCCATCCTTGATGAAATCTGTTGTTTCGTAACCTATTTTAAACGATTATGAATCAATTTTAGCTAGACTATATATGGCAAAAGCTCTACT
This sequence comes from Convolutriloba macropyga, assembly GCF_964194025.1. Taxonomy (NCBI): domain Eukaryota; kingdom Metazoa; phylum Xenacoelomorpha; order Acoela; family Convolutidae; genus Convolutriloba; species Convolutriloba macropyga. Next base: position 38,000,511 of record NC_134468.1, on the reverse strand, counting down.
GTGGTTGGAGTTAATCGTAAGCATCTATTTTTTTGCGCTGACTATGGTTTATCCCAAAAGTGGTAATAGGTTTACGTAAGTGATTTGCAAAATTGAACGTTCGTATTCTTTCAGGATCAACTGGTGTCGAAAGATCTACTGGCAGCTGAATTTGATGTGATTGTTGATGAGTTTTTGGAAGTGAGCTCCAAGTTAAAACTAGATGCGGATGCAATGCCAATGTATCTGCTTGCAGACGCATCCTTCCATCAGATGAAGGGTAATGCAGAAGTAGCTGCAGTTCTAGGAGGAGTCATAGGACAAGAGATTATCAAAATTGCTTCCAGAAATGACAAGCCGTTCAACAATTTCTTCTCTTACAATGCAGTTGATTGCGTAGCTAACGTAGTCCCTCTTTAGACAAAATTTTGAAGTTATTCTGTTCAAATGTGAACACGTTTAATTTGCTTTTTTCTAGTTGGTTTCTCTTTATCAGTGTTGTTTACTGTTTGAAACTAGTTCAGATAGATCTGTTATGAGAATTGTAATTGTTATGGAAAATACTAGTTGAAATTGAATTTACTTTTGTCCTGAATTTCACCGATAAAAAAATTTTTGTGATCTTCAGGTATCGAGATCTTTTCGTTCCTAAATTTTGATCAAAAGGAAAGTGTATAGCGAACTAAGCCGTTAGCTCAATGCTGTCTGTTTGATTTACGATGCTGGAGATTGAGTGTTTCAATTTTACTGCATACTCTTCACATTATTAACGATACAAGCGGTGTTTTATTGTAGTTTTTATTCTAATTTATTTTTTGTTCGTTTTGGCTATGCGTTACATGAGCTAAGTGCAAGTCCAGAAAGAAAGAGAGCACGTCTTTGTAAGCATTAGTCAATGTAAATTTGGTCAAAACTTGAGTCAGTGAATAATACACTGAAGAGCAATGGCTGCGAATAATAACCAGGGTGGACGTCGATTGCCCGCAGTTGAGGAAGACGAAGAAGGGAGACGAACGGAGCGCTCAGAAGATAACGAGGATGAGGAAAATGAACCACCGGCTTATCAACAACAGGCAACCTCCAATGACATTGCTGGACAAAACGTGAACAATCAGAGAAACTTGAACAGAAATAGTTAGTCATGTTCTTTTCAAATTTTGTTGCTTTTAGCGGAACGGAAAAATGATCAGGGTTTCCAATTTACGTGGCGTTTGATATTTATAGAAAAATCAGTGATGCTGTCTAGCCAGAAAAACCATTATTATTTCAAAATGCTTGCAAAATTTTTTTGCTTTTGTATCAAACTGTAAACCGCTAATTTTAATGGAAATTCGGCATTAAAATTTTTGACATTTATTTGTAATTTGATTATAATAGCCCCAATTTTGTAGATTCAAACAACAATCTGAGTTCTGCTATTCCTGGTAGAATAAACAATCAGTTGGATTCCTCACCTCAACGAACATCGCAGCACGTCCCAAATTCCTATCCAAACAACAGATCCCCCAGCAGTGCAGGGAACTTGAGTGAAAGCGATATCGATTCAGTCACAAAGAGCACTATGTTGCGCACTAACAGGGAACGAGATGCCAATGGCGTTTATCGCAATAGAGCGCGTAATGATGTGTATTTTCCATACTCTTACGACTTTGTGAGAACTTTACCCACTCAGAAGCTTTCTCGAAAGTTTGTCGAAGACCATGCCGTAGAATTGACCCACATCCCATTTTACTGGCATGTCAATCAAAATGGAGCTCCGTATTTCGGCCTGAAACTGAAAATGTGTCAATTGCAAAGAATTCTGTATGACTTCGATTTCGGATTCCCCACTGGCCAGTCACGAATTCCGAATCTTCCATCGTTAGTTGAAAAGCCAGAGAAGTGCTTGAAGGTCGACTTTTCTCTAAATGATATGCAGGAACTGCCGTACGAATCGCTGCAGCCTTTTCCTAATGTCAGACATCTAGACGCTTCCTTGAACCGAATTGAGAACTATCAAGGTATCGAGTTGTGTCCTGACTTAGTGTACGTGAACTTATCGCATAATTTCATTCGCCAAATAGCTCACATCACCAATTTAAGAAGCTTATCGGAGCTGAATTTAGCAATGAACGATATTAGAGACATGTCAGGGATCCCAGCGTTATCTAACTTGACCATCCTTCATTTGAACAACAATCGTCTGACGTCACTTGATGGGGTTCAGAGTCTGCCTAGGCTGCACGAGTTGCACGTGCAGAAGAATAAGCTGAGTGACATTCAACCGCTGGCGACCAGTTTTACATTGCGAGTTCTAAACGCAAGTGACAATAACATCTTCAGTCTCCACGATACCCTGGTCGTGTTACAGGTAACTCGATGCTTTTTGCTTAAGCTATGTATAACTGGAGTTTTGTCCACAGTTACTGTAGAGGAGATAACGAGAGTTAAAGACAGTAATTTTAAAAACAGCTAAAACCATTGTTCCTAACTAAGTTGTATTCAATAGGCAAAAAATATTGATTGCAAGCTTGAATCTTGTTGATGGGTGACTTTCATGAAGAGGAATTCTCGTTTAAAATTCTGAAAATGATAATAATAAATTGTTCGTAGTGCCGTTATCACAAAATAGTAGCAAGAAAATACAAATCGATTACAATTTGCGACACTACAAGGTCGCCATTAAACCTATCTGTTTTGTTTTTAGGCGCCTCACGGAGGAAGAGTTGTGCAATTTTAGTTGCAACAGTGAAAAAAATGTTTAAAAATGAAAAGTTATTCTATCTAGCAGAGGTTAACTATTGAAGAAACTATGTAGCAATCAAAAATTTTGCTCTAATGAGCATGAAAGAGTCTGTCTAGCAAGTCCTGGTTACCAATTATATAAAGATTTAAAAATGTATGGCAAAATTCTTTTATGTTTGCTTCTTTCATTGTTCTAACATCTTCAATAAAAATAGTTGTTATAGTTCAATGCCATTTTTTAGCATCCAAAGAACTCTATATTTCGATGAATTACTATCGAATCTTTGTCTGCTAATTTTAACATACAGTCCACGATTTATCTTTTTCATGATCTCATTGATAATTAAATATTTAATGAAAATTTTGCAAAACGAAGTGCAATTTGGAGTCATGCAAGTCCTTTGGCTATTGTTTTCAAGAAGCTGGCCAGCTGAAAATCTGCTTTTGTAATCTCTGACTGTGTTTGCTTTCAAATTACCGAAATACAGAATCTTTCTGAAGAACAAGAAAATGGAAACATTGGATAAGGAATCGTGAACGCAGAAATAGACTGTCTTGACTTCAAAAAGTCTACACTCGTAATATTTTACAAACAAGGCAAACAATTGGATGCTGAGATGCCTGGAAACTGATTAATTTAAGATCTGTTTACTCACTCTGTATTTAGCCTTCCCCGTTTTTTTTGCAAATTTTGTTTTCTGCAAAGGTTAGCGTTATTTACGTGTTCCATTGCAAAGTGCAAAGCATGGATTTTTTCGTTCTGTGCGTGATTTCCTATCTCATCTAAAATCATTCATTCCAGATTGGTTTCTGTCTACTAATTCTTTTTTAGTCATTTTCCGTTCTTATCTTCCTTTGTTCTGGTGGTTGAGCGCCTAATAGAAAAGACAGGAAACAATCAATGGTTGTCATTTTGTATTCTGACATTAATCTATTGTTTTGACATAGCGGATAATGTTGATATCGAGGTGATGTTATGATGTTGAAATTTTTTGCATGCATTTTTGATCCAGAACAGTGCTTTTAAAAACTATTTTTTAATCTTAAGATAAAATTTTTTTGATGTGGGTGACTGAGAAAAATAAGACATTTGTCTAAGAACAGCTGTAGCAACATCATCCCAAAGTTGTTTTTCAGGCTCTGACGAATCTCCAGTATCTGTACATGCATGACAACCCAATACAAACTGAACGAGGATATGCAAATGCTGTCAAGCAGCTTACCACAGCTCAAGTGTTGGACAACGTGCCGCTTCGGCCAGAAACAATGACATATGACCCTAACGATGGAATGCTTCCGGTTCTTAACAACAAACAATACGATAGTCTAGGTGGAATACGACATGCAACTGAACATGTATTTCAGCAGCAGATTGAGAATCACAAACGAAAGACTATGAACTACATCAACCAGCTGCAGCGAAGAATTCGAGAACTGCAAGAGGACTATGTTAGCTACGAGCACAGGCTAAAACGGGATCTGAATGACGTGTTAAAACATTACGACACTTTCCAGTACGAGGTCTCGGATCATCCAAAACAGGATCAGATTCTAACCCCCGGTGAGAAACCGTGGGCAGGTGCGTCATTGATCAATCGGAGGAACTACGATAGACGATACGACGAACCAAATGACAGAAACCTATTTACCCGAAGGCGGAAATCAGATGATAGGAAGAAGTTAAGAGATCCCAGTGAAATTCTCCATTTAGCGGCGCATGATCTGCAAACGGAATCAGGAAGAGCAGGCAGAAGCAACAGATTCCAGCCGAGAGACGAAGATAACTCGCCCAGGAGAAACCGGGGTCCACCAAATGCTACAAGACAACAATTTATGGATTTCTAAAATGTAGATTGTCAGAAATGAGGTTGTTTTTTGAAGTGTTTTGTAGTTCTCAAGATTTAGTTCTCAGGAACGCCTTGTTCGGTATCGATCTTTTACTAATAGCCGCACAGCGATAGCTGGGGCTATTATTGGCCTTCTCTTGGTTTTTTTACGACTCGAAGAGGAGTATTGGTTTTCTTAAGGTTTTTTTTTTTACCGGAAGTACTATTCGTTCAGACGATGTTTTGACCTAAAAGCGAAAGCGAGTAAAATTGCAGTGTGAACTAATTTTTTCTGAGCGAGAGAAGTTTTTTGATCATGCGCTGCGTTTAGTGGATGACTTTTGACATTGAAAAGTAGTTTTTGACTGAATGACACATATAGATAACCGTTTTTAGTCGTTTTTCGTCTAAGTGGCCTAGTTTTTTTGCTTGTAATTTGGTTTTTTGTAGAAATAATTTTTAATCGATGCTATGTGGAAATGTAAACCCCGGAAATTGATAGCACAGTATTTTGCATAGCCTGAAATTGCGTTTCAAATGCGAAATTGGCACATATTTCTTGATTTTTTAGTTAATTTTTGGCTTTTTTTTTCTATTAATTTCTTCATTTTTGGATCTTTTAGCTGTTTTTTGTCAAAAATCAGTTAATATGGCAACTTCCCTTTGATAATTCATATACTCAATGCCTCTTTCTACCTCGATGTAATTTTGTTTCATAAAATTGTACATTTGCTAATCCGATTTTCGTAGTTTTTTGCCAATTTTTTTCAGTTTTTTGTTTGTATTTTGCTTTTAATTACTAGAAATAGTATTTTGGGGAACATGAGGGACTTTAATTTCGTTTCAATAAAAATTCAATCTTTTTTGGTGTTAAGTTTTTGAAAAAACAGATAAATTTTTTTCATAAATGCAGTCTTAAATATTTTTTGACCACTTTTTTGCAAAATGGTTCATTGTTTCGTATGTCTGAATTCTGCTTTTTTTTGTTTTATTCTGTTCAGCAAATTGGATTTTTGTCTTGAATGACTCGTTGTCTTTTCTATGTCTCGAATGCTGATCAATGAAATGTACTCGTTTTTATTGATTTTTTTAAATTTGATTTTTAACTTTCAAAAATCAAGAATTGGTCTTTTTGTTACGGTGTTCCTAAGATTGTGTCCATATTCTTCACATTCTCGTTTGAGTAATTCTAGTTTTGTTTTGGCACCTACTTTTGTATTCGTTATATTGATTTTTTCAGTTGTTAAAAAAGTGAATGAATTCAGCTTTTTCTTAGATCTTGGTTTCTTCGGTTTGCAATTGATTTAATTCAAAATAAGGCAGTACTGGGAGTTTGCTAGAAAGTCTTTTCCAACATTTCGACTTATTACTATTCATTGCATTTTTCTTCCGGGCTTGGTATTGTTTTTAGACGATTGTTTGCCTTTGAATATTATTCTGTTGCTTTTGTTTTTGTATGATTAATTTAATTTTTGAATTAGTATGAAATCATGTTGTCTAGCATATATACAACAAGGATGAATCATGTATTATTTTTGTCTTAATTGCCGTGATTAGAAATCTAATTGTAGTGGTTCTCTGATTCTTAAGTTTGAGCACTCTTTTTTGAATAATTTTGACTTTCCTGTCTTTTTTGAAAAGTTTTTATCTGCCGTTTGCTTTCGCGATCTTTTTGAGATTAGAATCATTAATTATCTGAGGGCAATTGATGGCCCTGTTAGCTTTGTCAGGCTATCAGTTTTTTGACCATCCTAAAAATTTCAGACTTTTTTAACGTTACCAAACGTTTTCAATAATAAAATTTTGCTGCATTTTCTCTTGGTGACAGTGGTTTAAATTTCACCGATTTTTAGATCAGACCCGCGGAGATAATGAGTTAATGGTTTAATACAAAAGGTAATAGATTCAGCTTTTTGTGAAGTTTTGGTGCTTCGAGTCGCTTCGGGAAATCTTCCGGCTATGTTTTTTATTTCGTCATGATTTTTGTTACGACCATATGACGTCACAGCCACTTTTTGTTCATTCGTTCATGCAATTTTAACTGAATTGCATGTGTGACGTCATTTTTCGCTCTTAGTGGAGCGAGTTTTTTTGTTAAGTGTCAGGCGTGTGATTAAATTTTTGGTCACACTTGACTTACCTCACTCTCAAAAGTGACTTCCTCACTTTGAAATTGACTTTTATTTACTTCAATTCAAAGAGATAAGGTCAAATGGGTGTGTGTCACTCTAAATGAAGGTTATTTGAGATCAGCTAATAGAGGCAGCTATAACTTATACTGATTTTTAATCAAAATATAACATATCAGCCTTCAATGAAAAGACGAATTTTTTTGGTCTGTCTTTTTTACTGTTTTTTTAGACTGCCGATCTACGAATCTATTGCGGCTTTTTTCTGGCAATCTGCCAGCTATGTTATTTTCTGCTCCCTCAGTGACTTGTCATCTGCTGTTAGTGTCAATGACATCTTCGTAGGCTCAGTTTTTTAAAGAAGGATTTGTTTAATTTTCAATTGTTCCTGAACGAAATTACAATGAGAAGCTTTTAAAAGTTATAATGCTCTGTTCAGTTTTAGGTTTGTTAAAAACATGAGTTTTAATTTCTGCTTTTGTTTTTGATGTCCTTAATTGCGATCAAACGAAGTTTGTAGCAATTACATTTGTCCGGCTGAACTTTTTTAATGTTGTTTTTCGTATTACCAGTTTTTTGTTTGATCGTTTTTCCTTCTAACTGTTTGACTTTTCGTCCTTGGAAACTCAATAAACAGGTAAAGCTTCAAGTAGGCGATTCACCGAATCTGTTTTTAGGAGACATAAATTCACGGTGTTAAGGGCGGTTCTTACTTCCCTTCCCGATTTTGTTCTGGCAAATCTACACCCCCTCATTTTTACCTCTAAGCTCATTTTTTTGTTGTTATTATTGATTCGCCGTTCAGCAGAAATCCTTTGAATCTCTTACTCACTAAGCTTGAAATTGTATGCTCACCTGTTTGTTTTTGTTCAGTCAATTTGGCGCATCGATATTTTATTGTAGTGTTGAGTGGTATCATGAGAACAAGTGTAGAATGTTTTGAAAGCTTTTTAGAATATTTTCTGGGAGTTATCGAGGTTGAAGTATTTTGTTAATAATTTATCTTGACAATTTATCTCATGACAACCAGAACCAAATTGTTTTTTTTAGCGGAAACTGCTACTACTTTTCCAATGCACTCACTTAAATCTGCGCAAACAGAATTCATAAACTACGTGGAGGGTTAATTTAACTTCTATCATCTAGCAAGGCGATTTGGAACTGCTGTTTTTTCAGTTTTCTCCTATTTTGAGGAGATGTTACCTAATTTTGTTCTATTTTTGCGTCTTTTGTAGTCTTATCAAAGTTGTGCTTTTTTTGAAACATTTGTTCAAATTTCTAATTTCAATGAGAAGTAAATTTTAAGTAAGGATTTCACTCCCGCCTGAATAGTTACTGAAAGACACAGGGAGTAATTAATAGCCGCAAAGTGATAGCTGAGGCTATTTTTGGACTTCTCTTGGTTGTTATTATTTCTTCAACAGGTTTTGTTACGACCATATGGACGTCACAGTAACCACTTCAGATCTACTTTTTTTTCATTCGTTCATTCAGCTGAATTACGTTCATGACGTCATTTTTCGCTCTTAGTGGAGTCTTTATTACATAGCCGGAAGATTTCCGGAAGCGACTCGAAGCACCAAAACTTCACAAAAAGCTGAAGCTATTACCTTTTGTATTAAACCATTAACTCATTATCTCCGCGGGTCTGATCTAAAAATCGGTGAAATTTAAACCACTGTCACCAAGAGAAAATGCAGCAAAATTTTATTATTGAAAACGTTTGGTAACGTTAAAAAAGTCTGAAATTTTTAGGATGGTCAAAAAACTGATAGCCTGACAAAGCTAACAGGGCCATCAATTGCCCTCAGATAATTAATGATTCTAATCTCAAAAAGATCGCGAAAGCAAACGGCAGATAAAAACTTTTCAAAAAAGACAGGAAAGTCAAAATTATTCAAAAAAGAGTGCTCAAACTTAAGAATCAGGGAACCACTACAATTAGATTTCTAATCACGGCAATTAAGACAAAAATAATACATGATTCATCCTTGTTGTATATATGCTAGACAACATGATTTCATACTAATTCAAAAATTAAATTAATCATACAAAAACAAAAGCAACAGAATAATATTCAAAGGCAAACAATCGTCTAAAAACAATACCAAGCCCGGAAGAAAAATGCAATGAATAGTAATAAGTCGAAATGTTTCATTGTTTCGTATGTCTGAATTCTGCTTTTTTTTGTTTTATTCTGTTCAGCAAATTGGATTTTTGTCTTGAATGACTCGTTGTCTTTTCTATGTCTCGAATGCTGATCAATGAAATGTACTCGTTTTTCTTGATTTTTTTAAATTTGATTTTTAACTTTCAAAAATCAAGAATTGGTCTTTTTGTTACGGTGTTCCTAAGATTGTGTCCATATTCTTCACATTCTCGTTTGAGTAATTCTAGTTTTGTTTTGGCACCTACTTTTGTATTCGTTATATTGATTTTTTCAGTTGTTAAAAAAGTGAATGAATTCAGCTTTTTCGTAGATCTTGGTTTCTTCGGTTTGCAATTGTCAAACGAGAATGTGAAGAATATGGACACAATCTTAGGAACACCGTAACAAAAAGACCAATTCTTGATTTTTGAAAGTTAAAAATCAAATTTAAAAAAATCAAGAAAAACGAGTACATTTCATTGATCAGCATTCGAGACATAGAAAAGACAACGAGTCATTCAAGACAAAAATCCAATTTGCTGAACAGAATAAAACAAAAAAAAAGCAGAATTCAGACATACGAAACAATGAAACATTTTGCAAAAAAGTGGTCAAAAAATATTTAAGACTGCATTTATGAAAAAAATTTATCTGTTTTTTCAAAAACTTAACACCAAAAAAGATTGAATTTTTATTGAAACGAAATTAAAGTCCCTCATGTTCCCCAAAATACTATTTCTAGTAATTAAAAGCAAAATACAAACAAAAAACTGAAAAAAATTGGCAAAAAACTACGAAAATCGGATTAGCAAATGTACAATTTTATGAAACAAAATTACATCGAGGTAGAAAGAGGCATTGAGTATATGAATTATCAAAGGGAAGTTGTCATATTAACTGATTTTTGACAAAAAACAGCTAAAAGATCCAAAAATGAAGAAATTAATAGAATAAAAAGCCAAAAATTAACTAAAAAATCAAGAAATATGTGCCAATTTCGCATTTGAAACGCAATTTCAGGCTATGCAAAATACTGTGCTATCAATTTCCGGGGTTTACATTTCAACATAGCATCGATTAAAAATTATTTCTACAAAAAACCAAATTACAAGCAAAAAAACTAGGCCACTTAGACGAAAAACGACTAAAAACGGTTATCTATATGTGTCATTCAGTCAAAAACTACTTTTCAATGTCAAAAGTCATCCACTAAACGCAGCGCATGATCAAAAAACTTCTCTCGCTCAGAAAAAATTAGTTCACACTGCAATTTTACTCGCTTTCGCTTTTAGGTCAAAACATCGTCTGAACGAATAGTACTTCCGGTAAAAAAAAAAACCTTAAGAAAACCAATACTCCTCTTCGAGTCGTCATGATTTTTGTTACGACCATATGACGTCACAGCCACTTTTTGTTCATTCGTTCATGCAATTTTAACTGAATTGCATGTGTGACGTCATTTTTCGCTCTTAGTGGAGCGAGTTTTTTTGTTAAGTGTCAGGCGTGTGATTAAATTTTTGGTCACACTTGACTTACCTCACTCTCAAAAATGACTTCCTCACTTTGAAATTGACTTTTATTTACTTCAATTCAAAGAGATAAGGTCAAATGGGTGTGTGTCACTCTAAATGAAGGTTATTTGAGATCAGCTAATAGAGGCAGCAATAACTTATACAGATTTTTAATCAAAATATAACATATCAGCCTTCAATGAAAAGACGAATTTTTTTGGTCTGTCTTTTTTACTGTTTTTTTAGACTGCCGATCTACGAATCTATTGCGGCTTTTTTCTGGCAATCTGCCAGCTATGTTATTTTCTGCTCCCTCAGTGACTTGTCATCTGCTGTTAGTGTCAATGACATCTTCGTAGGCTCAGTTTTTTAAAGAAGGATTTGTTTAATTTTCAATTGTTCCTGAACGAAATTACAATGAGAAGCTTTTAAAAGTTATAATGCTCTGTTCAGTTTTAGGTTTGTTAAAAACATGAGTTTTAATTTCTGCTTTTGTTTTTGATGTCCTTAATTGCGATCAAACGAAGTTTGTAGCAATTACATTTGTCCGGCTGAACTTTTTTAATGTTGTTTTTCGTATTACCAGTTTTTTGTTTGATCGTTTTTCCTTCTAACTGTTTGACTTTTCGTCCTTGGAAACTCAATAAACAGGTAAAGCTTCAAGTAGGCGATTCACCGAATCTGTTTTTAGGAGACATAAATTCACGGTGTTAAGGGCGGTTCTTACTTCCCTTCCCGATTTTGTTCTGGCAAATCTACACCCCCTCATTTTTACCTCTAAGCTCATTTTTTTGTTGTTATTATTGATTCGCCGTTCAGCAGAAATCCTTTGAATCTCTTACTCACTAAGCTTGAAATTGTATGCTCACCTGTTTGTTTTTGTTCAGTCAATTTGGCGCATCGATATTTTATTGTAGTGTTGAGTGGTATCATGAGAACAAGTGTAGAATGTTTTGAAAGCTTTTTAGAATATTTTCTGGGAGTTATCGAGGTTGAAGTATTTTGTTAATAATTTATCTTGACAATTTATCTCATGACAACCAGAACCAAATTGTTTTTTTTAGCGGAAACTGCTACTACTTTTCCAATGCACTCACTTAAATCTGCGCAAACAGAATTCATAAACTACGTGGAGGGTTAATTTAACTTCTATCATCTAGCAAGGCGATTTGGAACTGCTGTTTTTTCAGTTTTCTCCTATTTTGAGGAGATGTTACCTAATTTTGTTCTATTTTTGCGTCTTTTGTAGTCTTATCAAAGTTGTGCTTTTTTTGAAACATTTGTTCAAATTTCTAATTTCAATGAGAAGTAAATTTTAAGTAAGGATTTCACTCCCGCCTGAATAGTTACTGAAAGACACAGGGAGTAATTAATAGCCGCAAAGTGATAGCTGAGGCTATTTTTGGACTTCTCTTGGTTGTTATTATTTCTTCAACAGGTTTTGTTACGACCATATGGACGTCACAGTAACCACTTCAGATCTACTTTTTTTTCATTCGTTCATTCAGCTGAATTACGTTCATGACGTCATTTTTCGCTCTTAGTGGAGTCTTTATTACATAGCCGGAAGATTTCCGGAAGCGACTCGAAGCACCAAAACTTCACAAAAAGCTGAAGCTATTACCTTTTGTATTAAACCATTAACTCATTATCTCCGCGGGTCTGATCTAAAAATCGGTGAAATTTAAACCACTGTCACCAAGAGAAAATGCAGCAAAATTTTATTATTGAAAACGTTTGGTAACGTTAAAAAAGTCTGAAATTTTTAGGATGGTCAAAAAACTGATAGCCTGACAAAGCTAACAGGGCCATCAATTGCCCTCAGATAATTAATGATTCTAATCTCAAAAAGATCGCGAAAGCAAACGGCAGATAAAAACTTTTCAAAAAAGACAGGAAAGTCAAAATTATTCAAAAAAGAGTGCTCAAACTTAAGAATCAGGGAACCACTACAATTAGATTTCTAATCACGGCAATTAAGACAAAAATAATACATGATTCATCCTTGTTGTATATATGCTAGACAACATGATTTCATACTAATTCAAAAATTAAATTAATCATACAAAAGCAACAGAATAATATTCAAAGGCAAACAATCGTCTAAAAACAATACCAAGCCCGGAAGAAAAATGCAATGAATAGTAATAAGTCGAAATGTTTCATTGTTTCGTATGTCTGAATTCTGCTTTTTTTTGTTTTATTCTGTTCAGCAAATTGGATTTTTGTCTTGAATGACTCGTTGTCTTTTCTATGTCTCGAATGCTGATCAATGAAATGTACTCGTTTTTCTTGATTTTTTTAAATTTGATTTTTAACTTTCAAAAATCAAGAATTGGTCTTTTTGTTACGGTGTTCCTAAGATTGTGTCCATATTCTTCACATTCTCGTTTGAGTAATTCTAGTTTTGTTTTGGCACCTACTTTTGTATTCGTTATATTGATTTTTTCAGTTGTTAAAAAAGTGAATGAATTCAGCTTTTTCGTAGATCTTGGTTTCTTCGGTTTGCAATTGTCAAACGAGAATGTGAAGAATATGGACACAATCTTAGGAACACCGTAACAAAAAGACCAATTCTTGATTTTTGAAAGTTAAAAATCAAATTTAAAAAAATCAAGAAAAACGAGTACATTTCATTGATCAGCATTCGAGACATAGAAAAGACAACGAGTCATTCAAGACAAAAATCCAATTTGCTGAACAGAATAAAACAAAAAAAAAGCAGAATTCAGACATACGAAACAATGAAACATTTTGCAAAAAAGTGGTCAAAAAATATTTAAGACTGCATTTATGAAAAAAATTTATCTGTTTTTTCAAAAACTTAACACCAAAAAAGATTGAATTTTTATTGAAACGAAATTAAAGTCCCTCATGTTCCCCAAAATACTATTTCTAGTAATTAAAAGCAAAATACAAACAAAAAACTGAAAAAAATTGGCAAAAAACTACGAAAATCGGATTAGCAAATGTACAATTTTATGAAACAAAATTACATCGAGGTAGAAAGAGGCATTGAGTATATGAATTATCAAAGGGAAGTTGCCATATTAACTGATTTTTGACGAAAAACAGCTAAAAGATCCAAAAATGAAGAAATTAATAGAAAAAAAAGCCAAAAATTAACTAAAAAATCAAGAAATATGTGCCAATTTCGCATTTGAAACGCAATTTCAGGCTATGCAAAATACTGTGCTATCAATTTCCGGGGTTTACATTTCAACATAGCATCGATTAAAAATTATTTCTACAAAAAACCAAATTACAAGCAAAAAAACTAGGCCACTTAGACGAAAAACGACTAAAAACGGTTATCTATATGTGTCATTCAGTCAAAAACTACTTTTCAATGTCAAAAGTCATCCACTAAACGCAGCGCATGATCAAAAAACTTCTCTCGCTCAGAAAAAATTAGTTCACACTGCAATTTTACTCGCTTTCGCTTTTAGGTCAAAACATCGTCTGAACGAATAGTACTTCCGGTAAAAAAAAAACCTTAAGAAAACCAATACTCCTCTTCGAGTCGTCATGATTTTTGTTACGACCATATGACGTCACAGCCACTTTTTGTTCATTCGTTCATGCAATTTTAACTGAATTGCATGTGTGACGTCATTTTTCGCTCTTAGTGGAGCGAGTTTTTTTGTTAAGTGTCAGGCGTGTGATTAAATTTTTGGTCACACTTGACTTACCTCACTCTCAAAAGTGACTTCCTCACTTTGAAATTGACTTTTATTTACTTCAATTCAAAGAGATAAGGTCAAATGGGTGTGTGTCACTCTAAATGAAGGTTATTTGAGATCAGCTAATAGAGGCAGCTATAACTTATACTGATTTTTAATCAAAATATAACATATCAGCCTTCAATGAAAAGACGAATTTTTTTGGTCTGTCTTTTTTACTGTTTTTTTAGACTGCCGATCTACGAATCTATTGCGGCTTTTTTCTGGCAATCTGCCAGCTATGTTATTTTCTGCTCCCTCAGTGACTTGTCATCTGCTGTTAGTGTCAATGACATCTTCGTAGGCTCAGTTTTTTAAAGAAGGATTTGTTTAATTTTCAATTGTTCCTGAACGAAATTACAATGAGAAGCTTTTAAAATTTATAATGCTCTGTTCAGTTTTAGGTTTGTTAAAAACATGAGTTTTAATTTCTGCTTTTGTTTTTGATGTCCTTAATTGCGATCAAACGAAGTTTGTAGCAATTACATTTGTCCGGCTGAACTTTTTTAATGTTGTTTTTCGTATTACCAGTTTTTTGTTTGATCGTTTTTCCTTCTAACTGTTTGACTTTTCGTCCTTGGAAACTCAATAAACAGGTAAAGCTTCAAGTAGGCGATTCACCGAATCTGTTTTTAGGAGACATAAATTCACGGTGTTAAGGGCGGTTCTTACTTCCCTTCCCGATTTTGTTCTGGCAAATCTACACCCCCTCATTTTTACCTCTAAGCTCATTTTTTTGTTGTTATTATTGATTCGCCGTTCAGCAGAAATCCTTTGAATCTCTTACTCACTAAGCTTGAAATTGTATGCTCACCTGTTTGTTTTTGTTCAGTCAATTTGGCGCATCGATATTTTATTGTAGTGTTGAGTGGTATCATGAGAACAAGTGTAGATTGTTTTGAAAGCTTTTTAGAATATTTTCTGGGAGTTATCGAGGTTGAAGTGTTTTGTTAATAATTTATCTTGACAATTTATCTCATGACAACCAGAACCAAATTGTTTTTTTAGCGGAAACTGCTACTACTTTTCCAATGCACTCACTTAAATCTGCGCAAACAGAATTCATAAACTACGTGGTGGGTTAATTTAACTTCTATCATCTAGCAAGGCGATTTGGAACTGCTGTTTTTTCAGTTTTCTCCTATTTTGAAGAGATGTTACCTAATTTTGTTCTATTTTTGCGTCTTTTGTAGTCTTATCAAAGTTGTGCTTTTTTTGAAACATTTGTTCAAATTTCTAATTTCAATGAGAAGTAAATTTTAAGTAAGGATTTCACTCCCGCCTGAATAGTTACTGAAAGACACAGGGAGTAATTAATAGCCGCAAAGTGATAGCTGAGGCTATTTTTGGACTTCTCTTGGTTGTTATTATTTCTTCAACAGGTTTTTTGTTACGACCATATGGACGTCACAGTAACCACTTCAGATCTACTTTTTTTTCATTCGTTCATTCAGCTGAATTACGTTCATGACGTCATTTTTCGCTCTTAGTGGAGTCTTTATTTGTTTTTATTTGTACATCCGCGTGATTAAATTTTTAGTCGCACGTGACTTACTTCACTGTCAAAAATGACTTCCTCACTCTGAAATTGACTTTTCTTTACTTTAATTCAAAGAGATAAGGTCAAATGATTATGTCACTTTAAATTAGTGGTATTTAAGGGCAGCTAATAGAATCAACATTACATTAAACATATTCTTAAAATACAACAGCTCAGCATTAAAAAAACTTTCTCTTTTGGTCTGTTTTCCATCTTTTTGAGACTGCAGAGCTAGGAAGCTATTGCTGTTACTTTCTGGCAATCTGTCAGCTATGTTTTCAAATTTTTTGAAGTGAAGCAAGAAATTGGTGTTTGAATAAGCTATTGGTTTCAGGGCGAAGTTTTTTCACGCGCGGCTATTTGACTTCTGTTTTCACTTTTTTACTCAATTTGTTTCAATTGCTTCTAAAGAATGGTAGGTTTGTTCTATTAGTATATATACAATTTTTGAATTGATCAATGGACAGCATAAGTTTTTTAGGACTATGGCACTATCTGGTTGCAATAAATATTTTATACTTTGAGTGTTGCTCCCTTCTCTGGTTCTTTTCGCTACCCTGTTAGTTAAACAGTAAAACTAATTAAGACCAAAAGAACCTATGTAATGTTTTTATTTAATGGCTTTTGATTTTCATAGCTTTGACTCTGTGTTTTTGTAAACTTTTTCAGCTTTCGTGTTTTGCTTTGCGTGTTGTTCTTTGTGCAGTTTTACTACTTAATCCCATTACTGGCGTGTGGATAATATTAAGTGAACCTATATAATATTTTAATTTGATAAGTTTCATGCTTTTTTGTTCATTTTCTTATATCATCGTCTCACGCGATTTAAGTAAGACCATCTCCTGACGCGCCCATCTGAAGAATATTAAAGAATGAACGCTGTAGGTTCAGCATTGTTTCGACTAAAGGAATTGAGCGAACCTAATTGATTGTAAATAGAGGTAGCTAAAGCTAGATACTTGTCGAGCAATGGTACTTGAAAGACAGTAAGTCTGTAAAGTTTGATTTGAATAGGACAGAATTTGAATTCAGAATCTCATTTTTTGGGACAAAATTGGGTGTTCACTTGATAAAATTGTTTTTATTATCTTGGTTTCATTTTTTTTCAACCAAATATTTCCCGTAAGTTAATGAGTGGGGTCTTAAGTTAATGAGTGGATGAGTGGGGTCATAACGTTATGTGCGAACGCATATTACCGAGCGTCCTTGTTAGACATTTGCGCTGATAACAATTTTGAATGGAATTTTGATGAGTTTTTCAACCAAAATCATTGAATATGAGGAACCAGTAGTAAACAAAGAGCTTGTTTTTTTTTATCATCGAGACATTTTTGGAAGTTTACATTGTTTTCCGTTACTGGTGCCCACCTCTCAAGTATTTCCTAATATTTCGGGGTCTCAAAATTTACTGAACAAATGAAAGCAGGCTAGCGCAAAGTTCCTTCCTTCACTGCTTGAGACGGAACAAAACGATTATCCGATTTAGCGAGATTCTGTGTATTGAAAAATCTGAAATTTTTAGTAAATATTGTGTAGAGTAAACTAGTTTAAAAAGCAGTGTAAAATATTGTAATTTTTAAATTGACAAGACTCTAGCTGATAATGAACAGCCACTTTAGTCAATGTAATTTTATGAGTAGTTTGAATTAGGAGCATTAGTTGTTCGCCTTAGTAGGCACATTTTTTAAATACCAGACTTAAGGCGGAAAGTAACTAAGGTTTGTAAAAACCATAGATATTTTTTCAGGTCAAATGGGGCGAAAAGCCGCAGCTGAAGATTCAAACAAAGATTGTGAGCAGCGAGTGTGCCATGATTTTGATAGTTGGAAAAAACTGAGCGAGCAAAAGTTCTCAGACCATAACTTAGGGTCAGATTCACCAAAGCCAAGTAGCAGTGAAACCTCCAATTCAGTTCAATGCCCTTTAGACTCTAATGAACTTGGTAGGAAAACGTGGTCGTTTTTGCATACGATGGCTGCGTACTACCCGGAAAAACCAACGCATTCTCAACAGAGTGATATGAAGCAATTTTTAAGTCTTTTCTCTAATTTTTATCCTTGCGTGCCTTGTGCCGAGGAATTGAGGAAAGACTTGAAGACTATGCCGCCGCAAGTAGGTTCTAATGAAGAGTTTTCACAGTGGATGTGTAGATTGCATAACTGTGTGAACAAAAGACTGGATAAGCCAGAGTTCGATTGCTCCAAAGTGAACGAAAGATGGCGCGACGGATGGAAAGATGGATCGTGTGACTAGAAGTCTCTCAACAGGCGAGAAATCATCGTTATTTTCATCGTTGAAACATCATTGGGGATATTGATTTCGTTCCATGGGGAATAAAGTTTGTGATGACAATTATTGGACCTTTGACATAAAACGCTTCAAGTGCAGAATTGTTTCGACTACAAGAATTGACTCAAAGGCTGAGCGCTTGTTGTCTTTGAAAGCTGAAATGCAACCGCTCTTTTTTCTTTATTGTCCGGAAGTGTTCCAATAAGTCATTGATGAGCTGTTCGATCGTTTTAATTACATGGAGTGAGTTTTTGGTGCTATCTTTTTAATTATCCTTATGTGATATAAAAAAATTTCAAAATTTAAATGATCCTAGGCATAAATATGAATGAATATAAACAACGCCTTAAGTTTTTCTCCATTGGAAACTATCGAGAAACAGGTTTCGCTTGTTTTGGTGGTTGAACTGGGCGTTACTTAATCAGGAAAAACTATTGCGTCAGCCTCGAAACATGACTTATTTTATCTGCAGTCATTTTTGAATGAGAACATTAATAACGTTAAAATTGATGATACATCGGCTTAACCCCGTAATGGACCCTAAAGGACATTGTATAACCCAGAATTTTATAAATTTGTGTTTTTGGCGCTTTTCGCGAAGGCTATACCCCCTGAATTAAATTGCCCGGCCTTTATCGTACGAGAGCAATTTGTCCGACATTAGTTGCTTTATGTTTTCAATAATTAATTCGGACCGAATTGTGGAGCTATTTTTTCTCATAAGAGCTATGATATGGGTAAACGACAGTTGGTCATTTTATTCCGCAGTTAGTAATGCGAGTAAACTGCGTGCTATTAATTGTCCTTAAGATTTTCGGTAGTTTGCTTTATAGCTGCGAAGCTGTAATCAGAGCGTACCTATACTGCTTTGGTTTTCGTTTATGACTAATCGAAGAGCACTTTTGGTATTCTACGGGTTTTTCAAAACTTTTGATATTCTACAAGTTTTTAGTTGAAGCAGTTTTGTTACGGCTTGAACTTCTTATTCGACCTGCAGACACCCACCACCTGCCCTACCACCCACAGCCTGCCCTACCCCTACCACAAACCTACGTACCCCACCGCCACCACGTACCTACCCCACCTCCCTATTACCACCAGCACCGACCTACTCTACTAGCTCCCATCGCAGCAACCTCCCAAACCCACTCCAAAAGAAACTCAAACCTACTTATCCTGGCCCCTAGTTATCCCCCCAAAGCCAGGTCTACCTCACCTACCTGCCCCCCACCAGAACGACAACCTTCAGGTCCCCATTGACCCCCACGTACCAACACTCGTAAACTAAAAGCTGTTTCTGAAGTTTTTAAAGCACTTAACTATTGTTTTATGCGCCAATTAATTTTTTCGTTTATTTTATTTGAACTATGTAAGGTTAGTTTAGAGACTATGTTCTACGACTCTTGGAGTAGTTTACGGAATTGTACCAGCGTTAACTGTTCAAAGCATGCGTTGACTTAAAAGCAGTGACTAGAAACGTGCGAATTTGCCATCTTTTTGAAGATTATTGTATACATTATCCTCAATTAGTTCAATTCAATTCCTTGAAACACATGCATATAGTTTTTTTCGTTAGCTTAGATAACGAGAGTTTGTAAATGCTCTCGAACAAAGTTTGAAGCAATCGTAAACATGTCTTTTTTATGCAAAATTTTTGCTTGAGCGTTTGCTCTAGAGCATTCTTCTGACTTCTTAAGTGACTTGTTTTAGTAATTGTTGAGTGATTTCATTTGCTTGCCATCCGAATTAAAGTTTGCTGCTGAAATAAAAGCGGCTGTAGCGTAGGAGATCAGAAGGGCCTAATATCTGAGAAGTTAATGCTGCTGTTGATGACGCCAGAGGACTTTGGTTCGAATCCTACCCTGCGCGGTCTGTTTTGCACCCAGGAAGAACGATTTATCTAGGCTATACCCCTGAATTAAATTGCCCAGCCTCTATCGTACGAGAGCAATTTGTCCGACATAAGTCACTTTATGTTTTCAATAATTATTTCGGACCGAATTGTGGAGCTAATTGTTTTCATAACAGCTATGATATGGGTAAATAAAAGTTGGTCATTTTAATCCGCAATTAGTAATGCGAGTAAACTGCGTGCTATTGTCCTTTAGATTTTTGGTTGTTTGTTTTATAGCTAGCTTGTAATCAGAGCGTACTTATACTGCTGTGGTTTTCATTTTTGACTAATCGAAGAACCCTTTTGGTATTCTACAGGTTTTTCACGACTCGAAGACACCCACCACCTGCCCTACCACCCACCACTTGCCCTACCCCCACCACAAACCTACCTACCCCGCCGCCACCAATTAACTACCCAAGCTGCCTATTACCACCAGCACCGACCTATCCCACCTGCCTATTACCACCCTATTAGCTCCCACCGCAGCAACCTCTCACACCCACTCCAAAAGAAACTCAAACCTACTTATCCTGGCCCCTACTTATCCCCCAAAGCAAGCTCTACCCCACCTACCTGCACCCCCACCAGAATGACCCTCTTCAGGCCCCCATTGAACCCCATGTACCCACACTCGTAGACTAAAAGTTTTGGAATTTTCTAAAGCACTTAACTATTATTTTATGAGCTAATTAGTTTCTTCGTTTTAGAGACTATGTTCTACGACTCTTGGTGTAGTTTACGGAATTGTACCAGCGATAATTTTGGCTGAAGCATATGTGTTGATAACTTGAACTTGTTATTTTTCGATATTTGAATTATTTTTTAGAACATTCACTTCTGTCTGATTAGTTGCTCTCAAACAAAGTTTGTGTCAGTTACACTAGTCCCGTGGTCTTTGAAAGGCGATTCCTAGTCTTAAAAGTTTGTACCCCAGTCCACCCCTCGTCCACATTCCTTCAACCGGAAGATTTTGACACCTCGTCCAGGGCTCCCGACCCTAGTCCCTTTGGCACGACCCCCCAACGCTTGATATCCCCTCCCGCTCATCCACCTAATGCTAGCATCCCTGAGCCCCAGCTGGCCACTACTAAAGCCAACCACTCTAAGCAAACTGCAGGCCACCCCTTCAACGAACAACCGCCCTCTCTATAGTTTACCAGGCAGTTAACTTTTGGTTTTTGCCATTTACATTTTTTGATGGTTGTGATTTAGTTAAGCTTTGTTAGGATTTTATTTTGCACGACTCTTTTATATGTTTACGGTATTTCTATGACTCTTATTGAGCTGAAGCAAGTTTGTTCATGACTTGAATTCTTGACTTGTGTTTTCGAATATTGGAACCTAACAGTAGCTTAGTAACTAACGCATAATTTTGTTCATGACTTGATCCATTGTCGTTTGTTTTTGAACATTGACTTCTGTTGTAGAAGGTTGACTTCTGTTTTCGAAAATTGCAACTTAGCATTTGTTTAGCTACTAATAGATGTAATTAGGAACTGGTGGTAATTCTCAATTCGAAAGGTCATTTTAGTTGTTTCCTTTCCATAACAGTTCCTCTTCCCTATCAAAACCAGACACTTCTCATCAAATCATCCCCGACCTCATGCCGACACCCCTCACCAAACTACTCCCTACTCCCCGAAGTAGCACACCCCCATCTATTTACTTAGCCCTTCCGCCCAGCCACCTACCCCCGACCGGACACCAAACTCATGGGCTAGCGATTGAACTTTCAATACACTCCATATAGTTTTATTGTTTCTGATTTTTTAGTTGGGGTGAGTTTAGAGATTTTATTGCGCGACTTCGAGCGTCTCTGGTATTCTAATGGCTGTGTTTTGTTTCGTCGTCTGACTCATTTTTGTTTTACATTTGTTAGATCATTGTTGCTTGATTTCTTGCCTTTTGCGTAGTCGAATTTGCAGTGTGCGAGTGCGCTCTATAGCTGAGTGTTTAAGGACTCTCAAGCTATTTTGCTGATATTCCGGCAATATGCCAGCTATGTTTTAATTGACCCGCTGTAAACCTATCAGGGAAGCTAGAATACTTCAGCCCTGGAAAATATAATCAGTAATTGGGAAAAATGGTTATTGTAATGAGGGAGATTGTATAATGAATGAGGGAGGAAATATAATAAATTTTGTTAACCTTTGCAATCCAGGCAGCGCTTGGTATTTTCATTTTACAATATGTTCCAGTACTCCACTGAAACAAAGTACGTCATTTTTAAGGCAGCCAGTGGTTGCCAGCCCACAGCAGATCGCTTTCAATGGCCGTGCCTCTCATTCACTATGGGATGTAAACCAGAAACTGCGCACTGGTTATCGCGGCGAAGCGTGCTCACGGCCCGCCAGAGACGATCTATAATAGCGCTATCTCGGAAATTTTTGGCTTGAAAAGCTAGCAATTTCCTCTTTTTTTCGAAATTCGGCTTAGTTGTCTATCGGCTTGCTTGAACTCTACCTATTTAGAGTAAAATATTCAAATTATGGCAGATATCTTACGATTATAAAATTTCAAAAATTTTGTGTATCTGTTTGGCTGTCGAACTTAGTAATAAAAGGTGGCGGTCCAGCCGATAGGCGTGTGAGCAAAAGTTTGAAAAAGGCCATGTATGCCGAGGTACCGCTATTATTGATTGTCCCTGATGGGCACTCTGAAATAAACTGCTTGTATCGTCGTGGACTACTTCAATTTTTGTCAAGGTTTGTAAATAATGATTGTTTACGTTCCCCTAGCAAAAACAGGTAATTTGTTTTACTGTGCAACAACTAGATGACTTTGCGTAATATTTTTTGATGACAGCTTTTGCGTTCAGTCACTGTTTTTGATCTATTTGAATTATATGGTTGATAAAAAAGAACTTAAGTGATCAAATTTGGGTCCGGTGATTGCCTTATGTTTTATCCTTATGAGTAGGATCACGAATAGTTAATTCTGCCGGTTTCGTTGCCTTTGCAAAAAGCCTACATTGTTTTCCCTAGAGCTTTACCGAAAACCTTATCCTAGAGCTTTATCGATGTTCATAAGGTTTTCATCTGCGTGCTCTTCTAAATTGAATTTACACGCTCAAATGATTGCATTACCTGAAAAATTAAAATTTTGGAGCAATATTGCTGCATTCCGCGACAGTATTGGTAAATGTAAGAATCCAGCTAACTCTTCATTGGCGGCTGGATTCCTTTTTCTATAAAATTATTTTTACAAAATTAACGCAAAATTACACATATTTTCATTTATGGGCTTGACATGATTCACCAGTTATTGGAAATTAAAACATATTGTCTCATTTAGTGCAATCCGCTAATATCAGAGTTAATCTGGTTATTAACCATTATCAGACGGATGGTTTGGGTTCTATCCTCATGGACTCCAGTGAACGCATCCCAAATATATAGTGTAACTAATTGGACCGTGTAAACAGTAAGTGAAACCAAAAAAAATTACCAGCTTATCTTTATAGTTTTTCAAAAACACGAGTTCAATAAATAAACCAAAAAAAAATTTAAAAAACCTTTATTCAATCAATTTATATTAAATTAATATTTTTGCCAATTTTTTATTGAAGATGTCTCCGAATAATTTTGAAACATACCCGAGTGGTTGCAAATGATCAAACACTTAACAAACTCTACTAAATTACATTAAGATGTTGCAAATCTAGACAGCAAATCTCTGCCTAATACCACAACTAGTTTCAATAACTCAATCATACAGATAAAAAGAAAACAATTTTAGCACGTCAAGAGAACTTTGAAGTCATTCTTAATAAAAAAAATTGCCCTTTGACAATAATCCAATGAAAACATGTTTATGAGATGAATTAGAATATCAGGAAGACGAAACTAATTTCATAATTGGACACACATCTATTCCACAAGTATACACACCAGCCTGTTACTATTGACATTTAAAAAAATTTAAAAACTTAATGAGAGAAGCTCAAATGAGAGAATCTGGTTGGATGTTAAAAAGAATATCAGGAATATCTCATTTCATATTATATTTCATTTCGTGGAAGCTATCGAGAATTAGCATTTAAATCAGAAAATAATATTAATGTTACGGAAATAGATGGTGACTGTTGGTCAATATGGAGTATTTTAGCCTATATGTTTCCAACTTCTGACAATAAGCAAAGAACTTCAAATTATCTTTGTCAACTTCAAAGACCTTAAGACTGAAGTTACTTATTTCCTCAGAATTGAACTCTCATATATCCGTTTCTCTTATGATCAAACAAACCTAAGGAAGTTACATAAACTAACCAAAGGAAAAGATATCAAAGATAACATCAGTTTTAATGTTTTTGAAGTTGACAAAGATAAAAGAGTTAAAGGAACAAAATTTAGAACATAATATTTGTGAAGCATGTAATTTATTGTTAATTAAGAATCACTGGTGATGATGCACTACCATGTCAACTATACTTAATATTTCAAATAAATATCCATATTGTAACTGTTAAGTTTTTCTTATATTAGAAAATCAGAAACAATTGTGAAACTTACAATTTGATAAATGGTTTTCAAAAAACTGAACACTTTAAGGCACATTCTGACATTGAAGCTTATGACTTAGAAGATAAATGTCATCCTGTTAACTAGTATTTAAATCTGGTTATCTTGATCTAATAATGGAAGACCATGAAGTAACATATGTGGGTAAAAATTGTGGTGGTCAACTAGCTAATACTGTAACATGCGAGGATATTAGAAGATTAATAACCTAAACTTTATCACGCGTCTAGATTGTGTTACAGGTCAACCAACTAACTTTTACTATTGTGAAAAACCTCTTTTACTTTTGCTATTGTGAAAAACTTTTACTATTAATTTTGCCATTTTGCACCACTGTGCTTCTATAGTGGATCTAAATATGGCATACTTCTATTCATTAAGGAACTAGCTGAATCA
Source organism: Convolutriloba macropyga (assembly GCF_964194025.1). NCBI lineage: Eukaryota > Metazoa > Xenacoelomorpha > Acoela > Convolutidae > Convolutriloba > Convolutriloba macropyga. The sequence continues at coordinate 37,975,829 of NC_134468.1, read as the reverse complement.
TAGTTAAAGTTAAATTTATTAGCTAAAAACAAGATTTGTTTTCATTGGATGTAGAATGTATCACTATCAGATCCAGATTCATTCAGATTGTTTTCAGTTAATGTAGACGCAGCTAAAACATTAGATAACAATATTAGTAAAGTGTGTACCCATATGATTGCATTGCTGATGACTGGGAATATAAAATGAATGAAACCGTATTTCCACCATATGAAGTAATCTACTCTAAATTAAAATAACAAATTATCACGTAAGGATTACCTTGAAGCTAACTATATCTTTTTTAGTCAATGCGAAACAATGGAAGACTGCACATTTATCTACTCAAAACAAGATGTAAACATAATATCACAAGTCTTTGAAAACTTTCGAGACAAATGCGTTGACAGAGTCACAAATGATCCGTGTTATAGGTGCGCGACTCCGGCTTTATCAATGTTAGCAGGTGTAAAGAAAATAAATATGAAAGTAAAACGTCATAAGGGAGAGAAGACACATGATATATTACTCATGATAGAAAAAGGAATAAGAGGAGGTATAGCCACTACACTTGGAAATAAATATGTTACCACGGAATAGATGCAACCAGAGTTATTACATTTAAGTAAACCAATTACACCATTAAATAATAATAAAATAAAAGCAAACATTGTTTTTGTTGACCAACAATCTTACGCAGATACCACTAAAATCCAAAATCACCAAATTAAAATATACTATAAATGTTGTTATGTTAGATGTAGATGATGATAGTCAGCGTAGTGGTATAGAAATCAAAACGGAAGAAGAGTTCCTATTAAACTATGACTTCAATTCACTGTGTCCATCATTTATAGTGGAAAGTTTATCAACAGATGAATTTATCCGTTACACTTGACCAAGAATTTGAACCTTCTTCAGGACAAAAAGTTATAATATGTGAAATAAATGTTGAATGCAATGTCGATATAAAAGAACAAATTGAAATTTCCCTTACTTTCCAGAAAACATGGAAGCTAATATAGAATAGATTACTTGATAACAAATAAATAAAATACCTATCAAACGTGAGCCGTGCTGTCTTGTGAGATTTTTTGAGTGTCCTGTTATTCTCCTCTGAACTTAAAATGGTGTCGCAGGTTTTGTTTTTTTCAGAACATTCAACACTTGGAAACGTTGATCTTACGAGAAAAGTTACTTTTATGATCTACCAACCTATACGTCACAGTTAAACTTCTGCGAAAGTTTTTGCTCTTTCGTTGTGGGATACAGTCGCAAAGTAAAAATTTAGCTTCTCGGAAAACTCAATTTGAGGCTTAGAAAGTGAAAATAGTGCAATAAAAACAGCAAATTCTAAGTTGTGCAAATTTTATTGAGTTGCGAAGGTTTTTATTGGTTATGTCTCTCTAGAGGATGCTTGTCAGTTTAAGATGACTGAACGACAAAATAGGCCGAGAATCAGGGTCGTTTCCTTCTTACATTTCCATAGATACTGTTAACTGGATTCCAAAACACTAGTTGTAGTGCTATCGAAACAAGTTCATCGAAAGCGACAAATCATTTTCGAATTGCAATCTGTTTCTTTTAGAAACATTTTGAGATCTAAATTAATCGATTTTCTTCGTTGAACACAGTGTATGAAAATGCAGACCGTTCATTAAAGTTATAAAATGTAGGAAGGTCTTGGAAACTTTTAAACAATGTTTTTGGCAACCGTAAAATGTCTTAGTGTTAATTGGTACGAATTTTATGTGAAGAAAGTTTGTATATTCTTTCTGAAGTCCTTAGATTTTGAGCACATAGATTCAAGGACATAAATTTCACGTTTTGACAGAAATTGTGGTTTAGCAATGTTAAATCCATTTTCAGGTTGAACGTAGTAATGCTTACAATTCGCACAGTTAATAGTTGGTACCAATAATATTCTAAACCGAATAATTTCACGGCTCCAATGGAGAAGTCAATGTTCGATGCAGACTGCCTTGGCAGTAACAAATTATCAGAACTAGCTCAGAGCTCGACATCGGATGGTGCTTACCAGAACAGAACTGTAGTCAGAAGAAAGGTCCAAATACCAGCTGAAAACAGTGATCATGAACTTGGTTTGTCTTCACGTCAAGAATCATCTACTCAGTTGCCAGTTCTACATCTTTCATCAGTGCCTCAAAGTCTTCAGAGTGACTCGCAATCAACTCACCTGTCATCATCTGGCGGGGATTTACAGAATGTATTTGTACAGGATTTCATTTCATCTCAACATACAGACAGCATGAAATTTGGTGAGTCACGTGTCACAAGTTTTTCGCTTGCTGTCAATTTCTAATACTTGATGGATTCAGAATTGTTGATTGGCTTTGCTGTTTCGGCCGTTGGATTGATAATCACGTCGTGAAATATGCTGCTGGGGTAATAATTTAATATATTCGTGGACAAGAGATGACTTAGGAGCCAATGCATTGCTAATTATGTTGGAGTGAAAAGTTAACACGCTGTGAGTAATTATGCCGGCAGAAGTTTTATGAAGGTTACATAAGTAAAAGCTTGTATTGACTTTCATGAACTTTTGCCTTATTTACAGGTGCTGACGAGGATGCAATTAATCGGTGGCAAGAGCAGTTCCGATCAATGTTCAATTCCTTTGATCAGTCGTCATCTTCAGAAGACTCTCAATTGATCCCTAATTTGAACCCATCGTTTGTACCTCGAAATATGCCATCAGTTTTTTCACCTCAAAGACTACAGCAACCGTTACCCAGAAATGCGGAAAACTGGGCAGAACAGTTTTTGAGGAGTAGTGAAAATCAGGAGAAATTGTTTGAAAATGCGTGGCAAGAAGCAGCATCGGAGGCTGAAGGTGTGCTATCATTCCTATTCTTCTGAAAAGTATGATTTGTTAGTTTTGTTAGCCTCTTGGGATTTTTATTATAGCTGCGAAGCCGTAAGCTGAGCGGAGCTATATTGCGGTGCTGTTGGGATTTTTACAATTCAAAGAATTTGAATTGTATTGGGTCGCTGTCTTTTTTTAAGATCTGTTCACACACTTTCATGATATTTAAGTCAAATTGGAGTAGCGATTTTGATCACGCCGAAACAGGAAGTGGCGCAAAAAAGCGAGTGGTTTTGGGGCTTGAATTTTTTTTACTCTAATTTAAAATAGTGTGTTTGACCAAAATTCCATTTTCGCATTTTGACATTGATTTTCTGTTTTTAATAGCCGCACAGCGTTAGCTGGGGCTATTATTGGCCTTCTCTTGGTTTTTTTTATTTCATTGTCGCGATTTTTGTTACGACCATATGACGTCAACCACTTCAACTCTGCCTTTTGTTCATTCGTTCATGCAATTTCAACTGAAGTGCATGTGTGACGTCATTTTTCGCTCTTTGTGGAGCGAGTTTTTTGTTCATTCGCGTGATTAAATTTTTGGTCACACTTGACTTACCTCACTCTAAAAATGACTTCCTCACTTTGGAATTGACTTTTAATTACTTTATTTCAAAGAGATAATGTCAAATGGGTGTGTGCCACTCCAAATAAAGGTTATTTGAGAGCAGTTTATAGAGGCAGCAATAACTTATACAGATTTTTAATCAAAATTCAACATCTCAGCCTTCAATGGAAAGACTATTTTTTTTGGTCTGTCTTTTTTTACTGTTTTTTTTGAGACTGAAGATCTACGAAGCTGTTCTCTGGATATCTGCCACCTATGTTTTTTTAGAAATGGTTTTCCCAATTCAGTCATAGTCCGTTCTAGTTCTAGTTTTTTGTTTAGTCAATGAAGATTCTTTGAATTTTACGTCAGGACTTTTCCTGCTATGTTTTTACAATTCAAAGAATTTGAATTGTATTGGCGCGCTGTTTTTTTAAGCCGTGTTCACACACTTTTCAATGACATTGATATTTCAAAACGGGATAAACAGGTAATGCCCAGCGGGCATTAAATTTCATTAGAAGCCCAAAATGGGCTTTAGTAGTCCTTCAAGTGCTTAGTGTCGCTGCTGCTGGGATTGCCTTAATTTAAGGTTAAAAGATCGTTTTTAGGAGTGTTTGGGCCCAAAATGGTGCAATTTTCCAATTGAATAGTCCAATTGATTTTCCAATTGATTAGTCTTTGGTTGAAGATTTTAAAAGCAGACGAAGGTCTTTACAAGACAAAATTACTTATTAGGGCCATTTTATAAGCTATATGTTTCGGTACTAATAACACAAACAAGCAAATTAATCTAAGTTTTGCTATTTTCAAGTTTTTCTAGCGTCAGGGGCCAGGGAATCTACTTTAAGATTTGATAATAGGGCACTGCATAGTTTCTATTAACAATGGAATGGTTTTCAACATTTAATGTCTCGAAATTTAACATTTTTTGATAAAGTTTGCAATTAAGTTTTCCTAATATTTTTTTGTCAATTTTTGATGTTTGTCCATTTTCAAGTGGCACAAAACCTATTCCACGGTTTGATGAAAAGTTACTGCTTGGCTCTTAGCTTCAATGGATTTGTTTTTAACAATTTAACCTTCCGATTTTTGGAATTTTTTTCAGGTCTTGCTGATATAATACTGGAACGATTTCAAAAACAAAAATTGGCTTTGAACATATTGAAATAGGTATGTAATAGATCAAATTTTGCCTTAGGGGTTAAAGTTTCAAGAGCAGTGAATATATTTTTGTTTATTTTGATTGTTTTAGTTTCACAATTTTTTGAGATGGTTTTAATTATATTATGGCTTGCATTGTTCAATTGATCTGCTGGTCAGATAGATTACTTCTAACTTTTCCATTCAATTCATTGAATTGTATTTCAGGATTTGTCCTGCTATGTTTTTTTTGCTTCGGCGTCTGATGCTCTTTTTTCTTTTTACATTTGTTCACACAGAAAAACTGAAGTCAAATTTTCTGAATTACTTCTTCCTCTCACTAACGGCATTTGCGCGCGTAATGTCATTTCTCACTCTCGCTAACAGAAGTTTTTAGGTAATTTGCGTGATTAGATTTTGATCATACGTGACTTACCTCGCTCAATAAAATGAACTTTGCACTTTAAAACTTATGCAGAAGTTTAATTTGAATTAGTTTAAGGTCAAAGGAACTCTGTGTAATAAAGGCCCCTAATGAAGAGGCTTCTGCGCAATAGATTTTAACAACTTTCGTTAATTTATCGCTGAATGTTTTTTTACATAGCTTTTTGAGCGTCGTCCATTTTTTCAACCATATCTGTATCTGTTTCTATCTCTATTATATGACACGCAAGTCTATTCTTTCGCAGCTATTCCGGAAGTCTGCGGGCTGTGTTTTTAAAACTTTGCTCCATTACACTCCATATATTCAGTAATAATAGAAAGAGTTAGTTGAATCCACTTGGAGTTGTGACACTTTTAATCCTTCGTTGGTTTTTTACAACCAAATAGTAGTTTGTTTGGGAAATATGGATGTATATCTGACAAATGACATGTCACTTTGCTGCCGATTACAGTTTACTTTGAAATGTCTGCACTTTTTAATTGCTCTTGAACGTAGTTCATAGCAATTATTGTAAACGTGTGTGTCTTTTTTATGCAAAATTTTCGCTTGACAATTTTGACTTTTCGAGTGACTTTTACGCCCTTGACTTTTTGCATTTCGCGTGATCTAAAATTCTCTCTCAATCACAATTTCAAGCAGCTGAACTGAATTGGCGACAATTTAATACTAAATGTCAAATAAAAAGTGCGCCGAAAATCTTGTCATTTTTTACTTTAAATCTTAATAGTGGTATATGTTAACCTCTAATGTGGTTATTTGAAGCCCACTTTAGAACTTCTTAGTCCCATTTAGCCCCCCCCCCCCCGACTGAAGCAGGCTGCAATTGATTAGAGCTCTCACTAGTCGTTCAAGAGCAATTCTTCCGACGTTTAGTCGGTTATGTTCACCGGCTGAAAAGAAGAAAATGTTGATTTTATCTTTCAATCATATTAGCCAATTGGCAGAAAATCGGAAATTGCTAAAATGAACTGTAATCACAAGTTCTTAGTTGAAATGCCTATAATTGTTGAGCAGGTGCTGATGTTGGGGCAGACGTGTTCGCTAATTTAGAGGAGGAGTGGCAGAATATCCTGAAGAAGTATGAAGAGCAACAGTTGAATAATCTCAGTGAACTGGAGTCAGTATGGGTCACTGAGGGAGATGAGGAAGAAGCCGTGTTAAGGGGACAAAGACACCCGTTTGTAGCTAACAGATACACTTTCCAGGAGGACAACCCTTTTGAAGGAGTAGATGACCCGCTGGAAAAGGGAATTGAACGGTTAGTTCGCTATTTAAGTATGAACGGTGCGAGGCGGTAGGTTCGAAGGATCTAGATTTATAGCCGAGTGTCAAGACCTGAGGGTATCTATCTATTTTGTGTCGTTTGGTTTTTACGAATTGAATAAAAGCATGTGATGTTTTCAACCGTCAGAGAAATTGATTGAACGTCTGTTAAGTCAATATTTTACGGTTAACATCGACTCTGAACAAGTTTACAATTATTATATGATAATATCTTGTTTACGATTCTTTGAAGATTAATGAATTAAATTTTCATTTTGAGAAGAAACGCGAATTCGTACAATCGGAGAAAATGTTCTTTTGCAATATGTGCTGATTTTCTTACTTTGCCCAAAATATTGTTTGTATTGCAAACAGTGTAGTCAGATAAGAGCGCTTCTTTTTATTGTGAAACCGGTAGTTTGTTCTCACAACCACAATTCTTACCTCACTCCTATTTGACTTTGTGACTCCTTTTATAAAAAGTCAAATTTAAAAAAGTACTCGTTAAAAATGCTCCCAGTCGTTTGAGACATAAATTAAGTGATACTTGTAGTAACTTTTCTGTGGTAAACAAAGCTAATCGAAGCAGAGAAAAAGTTCTAAAGGACAAATCTGTTACAGTTTGAGCATTGGTTGGAATTTTTGAGAAATTTTATATTGCTTAAAATTGGTCTGTCTTAATTTTTTTTTCTCAAATTTGAGCATTTTTCTTTTATTGAATATAATTCTTAAACTTGGAAACTCATCTCTGCTCCCTGTCAAAGTCTTTGAAAGTATAGAGTTCTTCTAAGAAACTTTGTAGCAAGTAATTGGGTCCGGTTGTTTAATTGCTCTCAAACGAAGTTTGTAGCAATTCTATTAGTCCTGTCGGTCTTTTTTTATGCTATTTTTCGCTTGAGCGATTTTTCGTCTGACGCTTATGACTTTTCGTCCCCAAAAACGGGATAAACAGGTAGCGCCCAGCGGGCATTACCTGCTCTTAGAGCCTTTCAGCTCTGTTTCAGCTCAAACTGTTTTCGAGACTTATACTTATGTTGTGAAGGGCGGTTCTTGTTCTTAGGGGTTGACGACACCCCCACTGTTGATCCCGCCCCACCCACCACCGCGCTGTTGCCCCCACCCCAATGTTGCCCATGCTCTCCCCATCAGACCACCGATGTACACCCCCCCCCCCCCGCGCGCCTCCCGTGGCTACTGACGAACAACCGATCGTTAAAAACACGCAATTTTATACTAATTTTCACAAATTTTTTCAAGTTTTTTTTCGAAAATTTTTGTCATTTTTTGTGTTTTTTCAGCCCTAGTTGTCAAGAAACCTCCTCTAGTAGTTTTATATTAGAATACTGCATAGTTTCTAGTGGTAGTGCAATTGTTTCAACATTTTAACATCACGAATTTTAGCCTTTTTTGACAAAACGTGCAAATTTTTCCAATTTTTTTGACATTTATATTTTCTTATCCACTTCTTTCCGGACGCAGGGGCCCAGAAAACGTCCTTAAGGGTTTGATAATAAGTTACTGAAACAATTTTATTTGCCATGGAGTAGCTTTCAGTTTTTTAATATGACAAATTTTATCATTTTTTTTTATAAAACTTGCATTTTTTCAGGTTTTTTTTGTTGGTTTTTAAGTTTCTCCATCCTCAAGACTCGAGAAACCTCCTGTAGGGCTAAAAAGTAGGTACTGTGTATTTTCTAAATGTAATGAATTGTTTTTCCAGATTTCAACACCACTAATTTCAGCATTTTTTTTTTTGACAAAACTTGCAAGTTTTTAAATTTTTTGTCAGTTTATTATCGCTGTTGTCTGTATATTTATCATTATTGTCATTTATTCTGGTTTTTCAGAAAGTCTCTGTTAGGGTTTGATAATGAGTTACTGAAAAATGTTTGTTGGCCATGGATTAGTTATCACATTTTAGCAGTTTTTTTGCAACTTCTAATTTTTTTCAAGGTTTTTGAAAATTTTTATCATTTTCTTGGTTTCTCCAACCTCGACAGCCACATAACCTCCTCTAGAGTTTGAGTTTAGTTCACTGCATAGCTTCCAGATGTAATGGAAGGTTTTTCAAGATTTTAAGATCAATAATTTTTAAATTTGTTTGCAATTTTTTCAAGTTTTTTGAACCTTTTTGACTTTATCATTTTTTTCCGGCACCAGGGTCCTAGGGACCTCCTCCTAGGCTTCATGAAAAGCTGTCGCATAGTTTCTAGATTAATGGAATTGTTTTCAATATTTAAATGACTCCAGCTTTAGCACTTTTTTGATAAAATTTAGTTTTTTAAATTTACGAAAAATTATTATCATGTATATGTTCCAGCTTATGGATGTTTTTGAGCCAGTAAAACTAATTTCAGCTTGAAATAGTGAAACTGGATGGTTTCTTGAGACAATGGAATGGTTTTAAATCTTTTAATGTGTTGAATTTTAGCAGGATTTTGTTAAAATTTGCAATTGTTTTCAAATTTTTTAGTGTTTTAGTCCTTTTTTGAGTTTAACTATCATTACTGGCCAACGAAGTTTTTCAAGTCTTGCAGATGGGTTACTTGACATAACTCAGGAGATAAAAAATAGTTTTGAACGTTTTCATAAGCAATTCGTTTTGAACGTTTTCATAAGCAAATAGTTTTGAACGGTCGTTTGAGAGCAATTCGCCCGACGTTAGTGGGTTATGTTTTTATTATGCGATTTGTCAACTGGTCAGCCGTTTTTCAATTTTGTGCCAATTTAACCAGAATAAACTGGTGATTTCCGTGGGTTATACGTTGAAGTTATGTTTTTAAATCGTCTACTAGTCCTTTAAAGGCACAGCGCATTTTTGAGAAGTAGAATATTTTTTATTCATTTAATTAATTGCTCTCAAGCAAAGTTTGTTACAATTATATTAGTTCTGCGGTCTTTTTGTGCGATTTTTCGCTTGATCGATTTTTTGTTGGACCCTTTAGACTGTTCGTCTTCGAAAACGGGATGAACAGGACAATACCTGGTGGGCAATAAGTTCTCTTAGAGCCTTACAGCTTAATAGTCTCTAAATATGCGATTCACCAACAACCTTTGTAGACATAAATTTATAGTGCGAAGGGCAGTTCTTAGAGTCCCTCCACTTCAACCACCGGCGCAATTCCCACCCCCTGCACATCGTTGCACCCGTAACCCAGCGCTCTGACAGGACGTTTGAGAGCAGTTCGCCCCAACGTTAGTCGGTAATGTTTATCTATTTCGGTAATTACGTATACAACGCATATTTTCACTTAAATATGACAAAGGATATGACAGAAAAGAAAGGATATGACAGAAAGCCAACAGAAGGCATGTAGAAGGCCACCCCATGAGAACAAAGTTGGACATCGACAATGAAGTTAAATACCTTATAATGTTAAAGGTCTACTCGAAAGCATCATTTTGATTTTTTTAAAGGCCAAGTTAATTAGATTTTCCTTTGAAAATCTATCACAGAAAATAACCATGAAAAACGAATTGTTAAAAGTTGGGCGTAGTTTGCCATCTATGTGCTTTATTTTGACAACATGGGCTTAATCTCACACAGACTCTATCACACGTGGAGGGGTCTAAATTTCATCAAAGCATCCATTTTTTAATAGCTGTGATAGTGTTAGCTGTGTGTCATTTTTTTTAGCCTTTTCTTTTTTACAGCCCAATTGATTTGGATTGTATTGCAATGTTTTTTCGCTGTTATTAATAAACTTTTGAGGTTTGACCGCGTTTGTTGTTCCTTCTGTTATCTGGGCATTTAGTATCAATAATAACTGGTCCCATTGGATTTCTACAAAGCTAATAATTACCCTATTTATTGTTTTTAGTTGTTAGCTGGTTTTTGTTTTTGACTTTTGTTTTTCCATAAATATTAACGAGTTTTTGATATTTGCTCGGATTTTTTTCTCGGCAATTAGACTCGTTAATGACACATGCTGTTGTAATAAAGCAAAATTGAAACTTTAACGTATTCAGTTGATAGCTATTTTATACGATTTCTCTTGCTTTTTTGTTTCTTCTTAATTTTGCCCTCATTTGTTGTTTTTGCTATCTTGTCACTTCACGTTAATAATAACGGATATCATCAGCATTCTATTGCAACAAAAATGGTGAACTTTTTTTCATTTCGCAGCTAACAGTTTTCATTTTCTTTTAGTTTACGAATAGACAAAATTTTTTATGGACAGTTGCAGTGAACATTTTATTATTTCATTCGTTTGATAGTTTTGTGTCGCATTTACGCTGGTGTTAATAAGTTTTTGGTCACATGTGAGTTACCTCTTTCAAAAATGACTCTATCACTCTCAAAGAGAGTTTTGCTTTTTTAATTGGGGGAGATAGGGTCAACTGAGTATATGTCACTGCAACTTTTTTTCTGGTAATTCGTTAGCTATAATCTAGAGAATTTTGTCTAGTCGTTGAAAGTCCCTGTAAGATCATTATCAATCAACTGATGGCAATTCTTTTCTATGGTTAGTAGTTTACGGTGTAAAGGGCGGTTTTGAAATGTCGGGTTACATTATTGCGCATTTTTGGAGCCTTTCTTATGTTTTTGCGTCATACGGGCGAGGTTGCCTTACCTATATGTATACTGCTATCAGCGGACAACAATATTTACGAGCATTTCTTCTGACGTAAGTCGCTTATGTTAAAATGGTCGAAGATTTTTTTGAAGCTCTGGTACCTTTCTTCTTCATTACTACCGAAATACAATCTGATCGCCATTTTCGGATAGAAGATAGAACGTTAAAAGACCCTCCATTAAATGCTAGGGGCAATCAGATTTACACTACTCTAACTTTGGCTTTTCATGGTTTGATATTTGCGCGTACAATTTCCTGATAAAATTTCATCTGAACGGGTTAGTTGCGGAAGTGAGTGTTTTTCAAATCAATCTCTTTGACGTTGTTTTGAGAAATGGTGGAATTTCTGCAGATCCAAATATCTCATAACAGAGAAACCGGTATTGATAAAGCTTGTTCGGCATCAGTTGCAAAAACACATTTTTGTCAGTGGTTTTTGACCTTGGTCGCTTCAGATATATTTCGGAAAGCTTCAGAAGCTTGGAAATGTCAATTTTCCCCAGTTTTGAAAAGTGAGTGTTTGTTTTGGCTTTTTGTTTGGGGATTGTTTACAGAACAAGGGAGAACATTTTAAAGATCTGATGATAAATTCCAAAAAATTATCAATTTCAGGACATCCTATTTTTGTTTAGACTGAGATTTGGCGATATCCCAAATGCAGTTTTACTATTAGAAGAGGCAGTGAAGCACTCAGAAGACAAAGAAAGGGCCTGGTACTACCTCGGAGTTGCCCAAACTGAAAATGAGAACGATGAAGCTGCCATCAAAGCATTAAATAACGCTTTAAACTCAAATGAAAGGAATCTGGAAGCTCTAATGGCTCTCTCAGCCAGCTACACAAATGAGGGTGATATGAACAGGGCTGTGGAGACGCTTGAAATATGGCTTAGAGCAAATCCTGCTTATTCGAGCATACCTCAGTTACCTGGCGCACCTCAGAATAGCGGCCTCACATCAATGTCTTCGTTATTTATGTTCCAGTATAAAGCACAAGAACTTCTGAAGTTATTTGAACAGGCTCTAGCAATATCACCTCAGGATTTGAACGTGTTAACTGCTCTGGGCATTCTAAACTGTGTGAGAAATGACTATGAGACGGCTGCGAATGTTTTCAGGTGTGGTGTGGCGACAAAACTAACATAATAAATAGCACATCTTGCAAAATTTTCTGCGAGTATATCATATTCGGCTCTTCAAAAAATATTCAGGCTAATGAAAAGGCAACTGCTGAACGGAGCCTTCCCGAAATTATTTCTAAGTATTAAGCATCTCTAAGTGACAAAAGAGTGTTCTTTCGCTACCAGTCTCCTTTAACCGGGGGTACAGTCTGTTCAGATGTGAATATCATAAAGATTTCTTTAAAAAGCCAAGAGAGTGAAAGCACAGCTGAACACGATCTTCTTTTCACTTAATTTTTGACCGTGCGAAACAATAAACATAGGAGGAGTTGAAAACAAACGTTTCTTATCTGTATTTATAATTATAACTCAAAGAATTCGAATCGTATTGTAGGGCGCTGTCTTTCTTTTTATTACGACTCCGACTCGAAGAGGAGTTATGGTGATCTTTTTTTAAATCGGTGTTTTCTTTGTTCACAAGTTACTAAGACCAATGCCGCACTCGAAAACAAGTCTTTAGGTCAATCTGCTGAGCAAAAGTCAAGAGCAGAGCGAAAGAGAGTGGTTTTTGTTCGTGCAGTATTCTCAGAGAGAGCGAGAATCGTAGGTGTGAAAAAAATTGCTAAGCAAGCGATATTTTTTATCACATGCCGCTTTTCCAAAGTGTTTTTTAATAGCCGCGAAGCGATAGCGGCTATTATTGGGGACATCGTGGTTTTTTTTACAATTCAAAGATGTCTTTTAAAAGCGCTGTCTTTTTTTAAGATCTGTTCACCCATTTTCATGATTTTTGAAGTCAAATTGGGGTACGTTAGTCGGTTGTTTTTTTTAATTCGTCGTCTCCATCGATGATTCCTACGACCTGACTTCTTGGAATTGACTTCAGTGACTTCTATTGCTATGCAGTTAAAATTTTTGTGCGTGACGTCAATTCTGCTTTTAGGTCAATTGCGTGACTTAACTCACTCAAAAAAATGACTTCTGAACTCACTTATGGAACTTTAAATTTTATGAACATTTTAGTTAAAGATCAATAGTGTGCATCTAAGTAGTGCGAAACTTATATGCCCTACTTCTTGAGTATTAGTCTTGAGTTTTTGAGTTCGAATATCAATTTTGTAAAAGCTCTCTGAGCGCGTTTTCCTTAAAGACCGAATCTAACCAAAACGTCTAGTGGTCTATTAAAGTACTAGTGATCAATCTGTCTATCTTATTTCTTTACTTGTGTCAATTCAGGGAAGGCCACAAGCGTCTATCGCGGCTATTTTCCGGCAATCTACCGGCTATGTTTTTAATTTTTACTCCTAATTTTTTTTGGCCGAGGTGTTTGTCTCAATTACTCTGGTTAGGAGTAGGACTTTGTTGGAATGCATTTCTGACTATCTGAGGCAACTTCTAGATTTTAAAGTGATATTTTGAGCTTTTTGCAATTTTTGGCTCCTTTTGAACGCTTTTTTTCGCACTTTTTGCATTCTTTAGTTTTTAAGAAATTGTTGTCTTCCTTTGGTTGAGTTTAGTTGTTTTAGTTAATGATGTATTGCTTTGATTGATTTGGATTTGTGTTTCTGAAAGAGGATTGAGTAATATTGATCAAATTTTCGTCTTTCATTTTTGTGTTTTTTTTTTACTATTTCTTCTAATTTTGAGCTTTTGCTATAATTTTATAACGAAGTTTGTAGGCATTATTTTGGTCTTTTTCGTTTTTTTTTCGTCTGAACCATTTGACCTTTCGTCCTCAACAATGGGATAAACAGGTAGCTCCCTAGGGGCATTAAGTTCTCTTGGAGATTTTCAGCTCACTAGTCTCATATCATGCGATTCACGGAAACTTTTGGAAACTTGTACTCTGGTGTGAATGGCGGTTCTTAGAGGTTGACCCCCCTCCGTGCATCCCACCCCCCTCCACCCACCGCTGCGCTCACCTCACACCATTTCAATTAAGCTAAAGCTAGCATCACTAAACCGTAGCTAGCTGCTGACGATGACAACCGATCGCCGGTTATTTGAGAGCAATTCGCTCCGATGTTAGTCAATTTTTTATTCAATAATTAATCGAGAGATATTTTATGGGTATTGTTACCAAAAAGGGACTCTTCAAGATTATGCTGTGCAGTTCATGTAATATAATAAATTATACTAATTTATAATTTGTAACCGATCAGAAAGAAATAGAAGTCTCAGAGAATAAATGTCGGAAAACTACGTATAGATTTTTGTAAGGAAATCCGCAAACAAAGAATTAGTTCTTCTGTCAATTGGTAGTAGCAAATCTACATCGAGTTGGCTGGCGCCTATGTGCGAATCTACATAGATTAGATTCCGGAGTGTTCAAGCTATGTTTAATTGCTCTCAAACGAAGTTTGTAGCAATTATATTAGTCCTGTCGGTCTTTTTAATGCGATTTTGCGCTTGACCGATTTTTTGTCTGACGCTTTTAACTTTTCGTCCCCAAAAACTGGATAAGCAGGTAGCGCCCAGCGGGCATCAAGTGCTCTTAGAGCCTTTCAGTCCTGTTTCAGCTCAAACTGTTTTGGAGACTTATACCTATGATGTGAAGGGAGTTTCTTAGAGGTTGAAGACAACACCCACCGTTGATCCCCCGCGGTTGCCACCCCCCTCCCCGGTGGCTACTGCCGAACAAACGATCGCTAAAAACACGCAATTTTATACTAATTTTCGCAATTTTTTCAAGCTTTTTTTAAAAATTTGTGTCAGTTTTTGAGTTCTTTCAGCCCTGTGGTGTCACGGGACCTCATCTAGAGTTTTATAATAGGTTACTGCATAGCTTCTAGTTGTAATAGAAGGGTTTTCAACATTTTAACATCATGAGATTTAGCAATTTTTTTATGAAACTTCATTTTTTTTAAAAATATTTTGTCATTTTTATGTTTTTTCAACCTCAAGGCCCACACAACCTCCACCAGGATTTGATAATAGGTTACTACATAGTTTATAGTGGTAATGGAATGGTTTCTCAACATTTTTCCATCACGAATTATAGCAATTTTTTTGACAAAATCTGCAATTTTTTCAAGTTTTTTGAAAATTTGTTATTTTTTAGGTTTCTCCAACCTGAAGGGCTAGCGAACCCCCTCGGTCGTTTGATTATTACTGCATAGCTTCTAGATGTAATTAAATGTTTTTCAAGATTTTAATATCAACAATTTTTAAAAAATATCAATTTGAATCTTTGTGAAACTATTTAAAGCTTGAAATAGGGATACTGGATTGTCTCTTGAGACATTGAAATCGTTTTGAAGATTTTAATATATTGAATTTCAGCAAGATTTTGGTAAAATTTGCGATTTTCAAAATTTTTGAATATTTTTGTCCTTATACGATCATTACTGGCCAACGAAGCTTTTCAAGTCAAGCAGATGAGTTACTTGACATAAATCCAGAGAAAAAACAGTTTTGAACATTTTCACTGCGAAATCTGGAAGCTTTTTAGAAAATTTTGCAATATTTTGCAGTTTTTTAAAATATCAGTTTTTTATTTGATTTATTTACTAAAAAGGCTAGGAAACTAAAAGATGTCGAGTCAGTCAAGCTAAAGCTAGCCTCACTAAACTGTGGCTAGCTATTGACAAAGCCAACCGCTCGCCGCTTGTTCGAGGGCGATTCGCCCGACGTTAGTCGGTTGTTTTTGGATTTGTTCACACCTTTTCATAATTTGAGGTCAAATTGAAATGATGACTTTTGTCACGGTGAAACAGGAAACTGATAGAAAGAGCGAGTGGTTTTTGCGTCGTCAAAGCCACTATGATTTTAAAATAGTGGGAAAACGAAAATTCGCTTTCTTGCTTGAGGTTTTTGATTTATGTTCATCAATTTGATCTGTTCACGCATTTTCATGATTTCTGCAGTAATTTTAAAGTAATGACTTTGGTCGAAATCAAATAGGAAGTGGAGCGAAAGAGCGAGTGTTTTTTATTTATTTTATCACCCCAATTTTTAAATAGAGTGAGAAAACAAAATTTCACTTTCTTGCTTGTTGTTTTTTATTAACGTGGGGCAATTTGACTTGTTTTTATTATAGCTGCGAAGCGGTAAGCTGAGGAAACCTATATTGCGGTGGCCTTGGTTTTTTTTGTTTCGCCGTCTGATGCTCTTTTTTTGTTTTGCCTTTGCTCACATAGCAAGAAACAGATAAATTAGGGATGTCCGAATTTTGGTCAATGATCGTGCTTTACAAAATACTTAACGAACTACTCTCTATGTATATTTTTCACCAAAATGCAGATGAGACTCAAGGTGGTGGACAGTTCTTAGAATTTTCCTATATAGGCATAAATGCGTAAATCAACCTTCTAGAGGGCAATTTTAGGTAGTTTGGAACGCTTCTGTTTCATTAACCCAACCTCCTTGTACTGCTTGCGTTTCTGATCTTGCGTTTTTCACCTAATCCTTGAATTGCGTGGATGACGTCATTTTTTTGCTTTTAGTGGAGAATATTTTGCTTATAGCGTGACTATTTTTTTTATCACACGTGACTTACCTATCACAAGAGTGACTTCTTCGCTCTGAAATTGACTTTTCTTAGCGTAATTCAACGAGATAAGGTCGAGTAAGTGCAGCTAAGGGCGGCTAAAGAAGCAGCAATAGGTAAAACAGATTCTTAATCAAAATATAGCATCTCATCAATAAAAAAAGAAGTTTCGCTTTTGGTCTGTTTCGTTTTCTATGTTTTGAGACTACAGATCTACGAAGCTATTCCTCCAATCTGCCGGCTACGTTTTTTTTCGAGTTTTTTATTAATTTTTTGAACTCATTTTCTCAAACCATTCCAAGTCCATTCTAGGTCTAGTTTCGTGTTAGTCAGGAATTTCTATGATTTGTTGTTCAGGACTGATCCTGGTGTTTTTTGGTTTACCGCTTTACTATCCCTGTCAGCTACCCAAAGTTATGTTACTTTCAAAGAAAAGGTTATTTCTCATTTTTTTAGTTGTATAGTATCTAATTTTTTTCCTGTATCAGTACGACTATTAAGCATTTGTATACTAAAACAATATAGTTTGATGTTGATAATTGCTCTCGAACGTGGTTTGGAGCAATTTTTGTAAACGTGTTGGTCTTTTGCAAAATTTTTACTTGAACGTTTCGTGTTCGCGCTCTAAAACTTTCTTTGACTTCTTGAGTGAATTTTTCTCATTTGTCTTTTTATCTCTGCATTTATGAGTGATCTGCGAATTTTGCACCCGTAAAACATTTCTAAGCTGCACCCCTCTAAACTGCCCCCGTGTGACGTTCGAGAGCAATTCATCCGACGTTAGTCGGTGTATGTTTGCTGAAGCCATGCATCGGTGAACCGTAAGACTTGGTATAGAACTCACAACGGTGTATTATGTCAGATTTTTTGGCTAAATAAAGAGTAAATTAATGAGAATGATTTAATTAATCTTGAATAGTATATGAAACCTAATTATTTCTATTCAATTCGGCTTAATTGGCACATAGGCTCCTTTTGCATTGTCTAAAATTTTATGTAAACGTTTTCAAGTGTTCTATTTCAATCGGGCCAACTTAAATTTTACTATTTCAAATGTCTTTTTTAATAAAGTTTTGCAACCTACTTAATTGCTCACATGCGAAAATTTGCAATTATATCATCCTGTGCTCTTATGAAATTTTGCGCCTGACTGATTTTTCTTCAAAACCAGGACAAATAGGTAACACCTTGAGAGCATTAGGTGCTCTTCGAGGCCTGCAGCTTAATAGTTGCTAAGTATGCGATTCAACGAAGCTGTTGTGGAGTCATGAATTCATGATGCGAAGGGCGGTTCTTAGATTTTAACCCCCCTCCCATACATACACACTACGAACTCCATCCCCTTTCACCCCAACTCCGTTTACCCTAGGGCACCTACAATTAAGCTGAAGCTAGCCTCCCTAAGGCGTAGCTAGCTAATGACGAAGCCAACCGCTCGGCAGTCGTTTGAGAGCAATTCCCCCGACGTTAGTCGTTTACGTTTTATGAACAAGAAAGTTGCGAATCTGTATTAAATTGATCTTCAGCGAGGTTTGCAGCAGGGATTTTACAAAAAAAATTGTCAGATGAAATCGGAAGTACAAAAAATTTATAGGAGAGGCCAACAGGACTGTACTTTTCTTGAGAAACAGGATAAACTAGGAAAGTCCGAATTTAGATAGTTGCTGACCAGCTTTCTTAACGACTCAACTACTCTGTATGCATGTGATTCAACAAAATGCAGAGGAGAATCAAGGTGATGGAATAATGGACAGTTTTTCGAATTTTCCTATATAGGTATAAATGCGTAAATTAACGTTGTAGATGGCAATTTTAGGAAGTTTGGTTGCCTTCTGTTTTATTAACCTGTACTCCTAGTACTCCTCGCGTTTCTGCTCCCGTTTGTCTCTTCTGATCCCCGAGTTGCGTGCGTGACCATTTTTTATTCTTAACTCTTAGTGGAGAGTTCTTGTTTATAGCGTGATTAATTTTTTGATCGCACTTGACTTACCTCACTCAAAAATGACTTCCTTACTCTGAATTTGACTTTTCTTTGCGGTATTCAAGGAGATAAGGTCAAGTCAGTGCGTGTAACTCTAACTGAAGAGTGTTTGAGGGTAGCTTTTAGAAGCAGCAATAAGTGAAACGGATTCTTAATGAAAATATAACATCTCAGCATTAAGTAAAGTTTCGTTTTTGGTCTGTTTTTATATTATGTTTTGAGACTGCAGGTCCACGAAGCTATTGCGGCTATTTTCTGACAATCTACCAGCTATGGTTTTTAATTGCTCTGAAACGAAGTTGAAATCAAATATAGTTAAACGTGTTCGTCTTATGCAAAATTTTTGCTTTACTATTTTGACTTTTTGAGTGACTTATTGATCTGAATTTCATTCCTTTACAATTTTAAGCTGCTCAACTCAATTAGAAATTCGTTTTTTAAAAACGTAAAATGAAAAGTGTGTAAAATATGATGTCAAATTTTTAAAAGTTTAAATCTTAACAGTGGTATATAATAGCCTCTACTGACTCCCTTTCCTCTATGCTACTCCCACCGCCGGTTGAAACAAGCTGCAATAGATTAGAACTCCCACTAGTCGTTCGAGAGCAATTCTTCGACGTGTGAGAAATCATTTTTTACGCCTTTGTTTCTGCTTTCGGAAGTTGTCAACCCAGTAACTTTACATAGGGGACAGGTGACGTTAGAATGTGTAGAATGATAGGGCCTATGTTATGCGTTCTAGGAAATGCGTTGGTTTGGATCCGAAGAACGCGGTGCTGTGGAATAGACTTGGTGCTTGTCTGGCTAATGGAGATCACAGTGAAGAAGCTATAAGGTACTGATTTCCTACTAAGGAACATACAATCGAACGATTTGACCGATCACCAATTTTTCAGGATGTCACTCATCTAAATTTGAATTGCTTTAAAAGTGTTACTTGGACGATCTTCTTAGTTAAAGATACAATTTTGGGAAAGCCAAAAAATGAGCATGGTGATCATTTATATGTTGTAATTAATGAGGTACCTATCGTCGGGTTGGAAAGCAACCTGTTGCAATTAGCGCTTGTATCTAAAATTAATTTGCTGCCAATTAGAATCTCGGCTGTTTAATTTTAGTGCCTATCGCAACGCTCTTAACCTGCGCCCTGGATACATCCGAGCCCGCTTCAACTTAGGAGTAGCTTGTCAGAACCTTCAATCTCACAGAGAAGCCATTGAGCACTTCTTAATAGCCCTCAACATGCAAACACAGGGCAGTGGACCTAACGGAGAAACGAGTGAGTCCTCGTCGGCTATTTGGACCAACATGATCAATTCGGTTCATAAAATTGGAGCCTATCATGACTTGTCTCATTCGGTAGCCAACAGAGACCTGAAAGCACTCAGTTTTCATTTTGGTGTCAATTCATGAAGTTTAAATACAAGATATATTGGTGATAATGTGTTAAGTTCTATCAATCAAGCTGCTTGAATTTGGAAATCTATAATTGCATAGCGATGTGTAATGATATCAATGTTTGTAATAATCTGTATTTTGTAAACCTGATAAAAATAGATTTTGCACTGAGAAAATGTTTTCCCAAAACTACCCGGGCCATATACTATGAGTTCGATTTTGCACTTAGCTTTTTCGGGCTGTTTCATGTCCTCTGGAAGGGGGACTAATTAAAATGAGATGTGTGTTACTGTTTTACTCAAAAGCATCGTGTACTTTTTACTTCTAAGAAGTGTAGTGTTCGAAACTCTTTGTCATTTTCTTCTATGTGTCGGCCAATCAAGTGAGCACGTGCTGTCTTAAACAAATGTTGGTGGTCTAGGAAAAGAAACTATTGGAGTTTGAAGAGTGAAGAGTGATGGGGGAAAGTCACCTAAGAACTACAATATCACATGCTGTAGTTTGGAGTCGCATAGTGGACTCTTTCTCCTTATCCCCCGGGCTTAGTGGGGCTAGGAGCTTCTTTAAATCTCGCACTTTGCCTAAATACACCGCCGTGTGGGGCTGTAACGGGAAAGGGGACCGAACCGTTTAACGTATTGGGGGGGGGGGTCTTCTCTCGTTATAGCGCTAAATTGAGCAAGAGTGTTCTTAATTTTGACGTTGAAATTGTTTCGTTTCTCTAACTGGTCTAAATTATGGTATGCATTCTGCGTTAGCAATTTGATGTGCAGATATGTATGTTTAACTTCAGTAGAACTATGATTGGGTTTAAGTCAACATGTGCTCACTCGTGTAATGTTGACCATCAGGATCTGGTTAATTTATTCAGCCCAACTTAGCCATAATATAATAAGCTCATTATAAGTTTGTTATCCGAAATCATATTGGCTGTTGGTTATATTTTGATTTCTTGCATCTTGATGTTAATCTGTGGCGCTTGTTCTTGTCCACTGAAGAATGCGCATAGATCGAATTTTTCTTCAAATATTGTTGAAGCCCAATGTTCTCAATGTATATGAAGCACTGGTCGTCATTGAGTGCATTTTCGGGCCGTTTATAGGAGCGTATCAGCCTTATATTGCACTTCCTGACTATTTCGATTCGAGTTATTGAACGCTTAATTCAATTCCGAACTGGCTCGTACTTTGAAGACGCACAATTTTTAAACCGCAAACATCTTTACCTTTAAGATCTCACTAACTAACTACATATTGTCATAACAAAGAGAATCATGACTACTTCAGCGTCCGACAAGCAAAAATCGACAGAACCTGTAACCAAGACTGAAAATTCAGAGACTGTAACTAAGTACTCACGTTTACCTGAAACTAAGAACTCACCCGTTAGGCGAAATAATCGTCGACCTCAAAAATCCTTTCAAGGCTCAAATGTGAGTGGTCCTATATTTCAGTACTTTATGACGGGAGACGACGCTCAAGTTGCTACAACTCCCACTAAAAAGAGACCTTCACTGGGCTCGTTAAGCGATGTGGGAAGCAGCTTTGATGGGGAACTTCCAGAACAGAGTCCAAGAAAGATGACCATATGTGAGGCGATTGATGAAAAGTTTTCTCCTGTAAATTATTCAGCGTGTAGTTTTACGTCGATCGGCTTGTCCCCAGTGAAGCACGATAAAGATGGCACAGTAAGAGTGCCGTGGACTCTTGTTCTGGAGGATAGAAACATTGCTTTTGCGGGAGATTCAGACACACTGTGTAAATATTGCGGAAATGTGCGAGATCTGGATCTGTCGCATAACGATCTGCAATCTTGGTCAGAGGTTCGTTAAACTTCAATTTTCGGCATTCAAATTTTTATTTTTTTTAATGGATCGTGGAGAAAAAACTGCATCATTTTCTTGCTCCGATAATCTTATTTTGGCTTTATCATAAAAAGATTTGGACCAAAGGAACACTTAACAATTTTGAAAAATTTGAAAAGGAGCTGTAGTGGAACACTAGATGAAGGTGAGTTTTTGTAGTTGTGTTTTGAACAGTCAAGAAACCAGACGCCAGATCAGTAATTAATTAAAGGACCACATTAGAACTGTATGTTTTTTAAATCATAATGAAGCTAACTTCATAATAGAAGTTTAATGAAAGAAAAAATAAATCACGTCCTCAAAGTCATCTTTGTTTTTCTCTTGACTCTTAAGTCACCTGCAGGATAAACATTGCGTGGTTAATTGACGAATCAAGCTTTTTATACTTTTCATATATTTAAAAGTGTAACGAATTGTCAAATATTCCATAGTTAAATCATTTTCATTTTCAGAAAATTTGATAATTTGGTATATTTCATTCAAACATTTTAAAATGATTAGTTTTTCTGCTGGTAATTCATTTAAGGCATGGAAAACGCGTAGAACGTTTATTTTTTGTTTCTGCCAGGCAGCTAGTTTACAAATCACTTGTAGTTTGATCATATCTATTTCATGTTTTCACTGTTTGGTTCTAAAAACCAGAGTTTCTTATTAAGGTCAGATAATTTTAACCCCGAACGAAATCAGCATTTTCTTGGAATACGATTTGTGGTCATCTTGTGGTTTTTATTTGCATTGTCATGCATATAAATTTTTATTAGATTTGCGGTCCAAAATAAATCTTGTACGTTCCGCAGATCAGGAATGATCGATGGGCGGAATTTTGTAAAAGGTTTCAATCTTTTTTTGCTTTATTGCCAGTTTCGATACTTTATTGAATCATTTCTGGTTAACAAAAGACCAATGTTTTACTGTTTAATGCTTTTAATGTTTAATGATTTTACTGTTTGTTGCTTTTTAGGTTCTGATTTGATTTGCCTGGCTAAACAAATTAGTTAAAAGTAGTAGATACAATTCAGTTGATTTTTTTCCTTTCACTTTATTTTCACTTTCAGCTTTGTAGTGGTTTTCAGACTATAATGAGCTTCATGTTTTTGCTGAATGATTTTTCATTGGAATTGAACAATAACAATCAAATTGTTAGTTCTGACTCCGCGGAGTTTAATTGATAGCTGTAATAATTTACTTTGAGGATTTTTAATTGCCTTTTTAATTGGACCACATTTTCATACATTTAAATAGTCCTTTTTTCGGATTTTGTGAATGTTCAATTGGCTGGGTACTCTAGCTAGCTTGTCAACCGTTGTCTTTTCGCCAATTCATTGATATTTTGATTCCTTGTCTTGGAGAAATTTTTAAGAAATTTTTAAGTAGACTTGTTCTGACCCACTTGTGGGGGGAGGAACTATATACTCAAAAGGGGTTTTTTGTTCAGACAATTTTGACGGATCGATGTATTCATCGTAGAGAGTTGAGACTGATATCCTTAGAAAGCCCGTCCAGCGTAGAATTTGTATTTTAGACGGATTTTGTGATTTTCGTTTTTACAGAGAGTTATCAAGGTTTAAAGTTATGGGAAAAGTAGAATGAATTCCGTTGTTTTTATTCAAATTTACCGTATTTTTTGAACAAAATTTGATCAATTTTGCAACAATTTGTTAATGTTTTTATGAACAATGTTTTGGGAAAAGGTTTGAGGATAGAGAAGATTCGCCAATTTGTTTAATCCGAATTTTCTGGTGAATATTTCTGCGAAATTATTCGAGTTTGATACTTAAATCAAAAAAGTCGCTTTTAAAAACAAAATTCGCTTTTGTATCCTACTTGGTTTAAATTTGCAGGAAGATGTAGAGACATAACATCATAATCTTTCAGAACTCCAAAAAAGGATAGCTGTACATTGGCTACCTATAGGAGATGTCTGGAATAAAATGTTTGCCGGTTTTTCGAAAAATAAACCTAATAATTTTTAAAAATTCATGATTTGTTCGTGGTTTGAAATATTTCATTTGCTAATTGATCTATTTTGCAAAAATATGGACTAATTAATTTTTTTTGTAAGAAAATCAGGGCGAGGTTTGGTCTTATGATGGATTCTTACAATATTTATTCTGATAATATTAGGGCGCGGTCTTTTTGAAAATGTTTTATGTTTTCTTAATTTTATTTTTGTTGATTACTGACGAGAATGGCTTCAAATCATGGCCCAATCCATGAAAGATCCTATTTACAACAAAATAAAGCCGTATGAGAATATGGTTAGTCGTCAGAGAAATGCTCATAGTTTGTATGGCTTTGACTGTGTATTTTCATAAAATTTAATTGATTCCTTTCTGTTTTGAATTAATTTCATTCCTTTTGCAGCCTCATGACTACGTCTTGTTAAATAGAAATTCAATTGTGTGTTCTTAGGTAGTTGCAGGTAAGCCTATGCAATGCCTCCAGTTGTTTCTAATGTCTCTTATGACTTTGAATATATTTGTTTTAAGAGAATGTCAGTGAAATTTTAAAATAGTTCATTTTCTGAATCTTATCTCTGTCCACATGTAGCTTAATTTCAATATATACCGGGCAAAACTTATTCCAGATGAAGGGGAAAAAATTTTTTGGTAGTATATTTATATTTAAATAGTGGTTTTATGGATTTATTACTACGAAATGTCATGAAAGGTTTGTCAATTTTTGCATATTTTCCTGTATTTGAGGTAATTATTTATTCTTTTTTCAGCTTATCAAATTAAGCATAGCTCTAATCGGCATTGAAAGAACGCGCAAAACAACCCTGTTTAACGATTTCAGTGAATAGGCTATAGTTTCAGTGGCTGCGAATCCATGCTCTCCCAATATTTTTTAGGATTTTTTTGTTTTTGCCTCATTGCCGTTTTTTGTCGATTGGCATATTCATGACAATCAGAGGTCTTGATTGCTTCCACGGATATTTAACAGAATCTTTTTACTGATTTCAGTTTATAGCTAATGGTTTATAAGACTTACCATTAATTTTTTTTAGAGAAATATGGGAAAAACGAAAATAGTTTCTTTAAAGAAATTAATTGAAAGACTTAAAAACCGTTAGCTATGAACTGAAATCGTCAAACATTTTCAGGTAAACACCCGTGGAAGCAATCAAGGCTTTTGATTGTCATGAATATGCCGAAAGACATCAAAAAGAACGACAATTAGAGGAAAAAGTCATAATAAATTTCGCGAGAGCACGGATGCACAGCCGTTGAAACTATAGGCTTTTCACTGAAATCTTAATCTTTGTCGTCAACAAGTAATTAAGTCTTATTATTGACAATATCGTGTTTTCGATACCGGTCAATATCTGTGGTTCTTTTTGTTGTCTTTTCCAAAATGACCCTTTGTCTAAAACACCCAGTTGATATCAAGGGACCCAAGCAATTTATTGAATCCTTTTCGTCATTTCAAAATTTTAAATTGTTTTTACTGTATTATAGATAAAATGGCTTCAACACTGTGGCTTCGATAAATTGTTTGAAATTTTGAGTTCTGTCCTTATTTGCTGTTTTTGGTCGTCCTATGATTGGGTCTCAATGATAACGGGCACAACTGGCTTGCTGATCAGTTGCAAATTGGCTTTTTTTGTTTTAAGTTAAAAGCTTTTGGGTTGTTTGAATTTTTCAAAATATATATAATTTTTAAAAAATCAGTGGATTTTTGAGCTTTGTCACTTTAATCTTATTTGTTGCGATATTGTAGCTTGGTCTCTGTTACGACAGGTTGCATCCTATTTCCAGTAAACCAAGATCCAATCGTTATAATAATTTTTTTCAACTAATGGTTTCTTGGCTTTGGTACTACGTATTTTCATAAGAAAAGTGTGATTTTTGGTTATTTGCCCATTCTGAGTTTTTTGTTTCCTTTCCATATTATCAAACTAATGGGGTCGCCCAATTGACGTTGAAAAATTGTGAAATTAACGATGTTATATTTTCATCATTAATTTATCCGACGATAGTCGGTTGTTTTATTATAATAATATATATCGATACTGATTTATATGCCAGTGCGTTGCATGGATGCCGACGCTTATTCGCATAGCTGAGCATTTGAATATATCTGTTATTCAATACACATCTTAGTATGAGTTTAACTTTTCATTTTTAAAAAAGCTTGCTAGTCCTCCACGTTTAGAGCCATATTTGCCATCATATGCCGTGTGAAGCATAACGTCTGATGCTCATTAGATGACATGCAATATTTTATTCGGAATATTTCAGCTTGATTTAACATTAAAACTCAAGCAATTGAGTTGAGCTGTAATGTGATTCCTGAGTTATCATTTCGTGAAATTTAACGAAATTCATCCAACTGAATACTTGTAGGTTACGTATTCTAGTCGGAACCTATGCAAGTTGTATAAATTTGGAGATATGTTCTGGCCGCAATTTGCGTTTCTGTAGCCTCATTTAAATAGTAATACAATGAATGCAAATTGTCTTCTTAATTTGATTGAAGCAATAATACAATCAAACAACTACTTTACACTTTTGAATTGTACTAAACGTGCAAAGTAGCGTATAAACTAATTGTTAACAAACGTATGCATTCTGAAATGAATTTTTTTTATTAGTGACGCGTTCTTTTTATTTTCAAACAAAACTAATCAATTGGCAGAAGACTTACAATCTTCAGCTGCAGTCCCTATTTTCACCATATAAACTTGTCTCCTCAATTTACTGTCGAATTCGTTAGCAAATACCTTTGAAATTGACCTTGGCCAGCGTAACTTTCAACAAGGGAAACCGACAGTCTCTTTCGACAAGATCTCTACAGTCTTCGAATTAAGACGTCTCGTTTTTCTGTTGTTCAGATTGTTGTTTTTTGTAATATTTGGTGTCGGTCTGTCGCAATAATTTCCTACCAAATTTCATATACGATGCAGTTTTAACGATAGGTATCTTAAACAGCACGAAGATGTTGAAGAACTATCTTTAATCTCGGAATTCTTAACATAAGCAGGAATGTATATCCCTCAAAGTGAGTAACAGAACCGCATTGGAAGAAGACTTCATCAAATCTGCGATTGAATTCAGCCTAGCTTCATATTTTTGGAAAATTTTGTTCTCTGGAAATTTATTGGTTTAATATCCCTCTGCAAATAATTTTTAAACAAAATGTCAAGGAAATGCTTACCAATTGTCAGTAGGGAACGGTTTTTTGTTTTGTGCATTCGTAGCTCTTGTTTGTAATTGATCTCGAACAAAGTTGAACGCAATTATTGTAAGCGCCTGTGTTATTTTTTTTCGCTGAGTGTTTTTTAAACTTTTTGAGTGACTTATACGTCATTGACTTGCGTTTTGCGTGATCTCACTCATTCACCATTTTACGCAGTTGAACTCTATGGGCTGCAGTTTATTTTCTACAAGTCAAATGAAAAGTGCGACGAAATTGGTTTCATTTTTTTCGTCAAATCTTAATGTTATATAACCTCTAATGCTGTCATTTTAAGCACCTGAGTAATTCTTAGTCCTCTTCACATCCTGGAGGCTTGCCTCCTCTTCTGCTGCTCCTACTCATCATCCTTCCTCCCCCTCCTCATCCTCCTCCTTTTTCTCCCCCGATGCAATAGACTAGAGCTTCCACTAGCAATTCGAGAGCAATTCTTCCAAAGTTAGTCGGTTGTTTTTTTAATGCCTCCGAATGCGCTCAGCTATTCGTAATTTGTAATTGCCTTCTTTGGTAATCTGCCAATATTTGTCGTTTTTGTGTCTGCGGCCAAACTGATTTGAAAAAGGACTGCAAATCAGCATTTGCCCTGTTTTGCCAATTACAAAAGAATTCACAATTGATTCCGTCTATCTTAACAATCCAAAACAAGAGGGCTCGTGTGAATCTCTGCGTAGCACAGAACGCAACAACATACCTCTCAAGTTTGTCAAAAAAGAGTTTTAATTGCTATCGGAGATTAGGTGTCTTTGGATTATTCTAAAGCTTCTAGAATCTGTTTCTTGATGCACTGATCTCAGGTAAGAAAAAACAATCGAAGCAACGAAACTGGCGACCAGAGTGAAAGATCTACAAAATTATGAAAGCTGCATTTTTTTGTATTACTGAACGGCTTATTCCCAACTTAAAAACTGTTTTTTTAAATTAGCAAATAGTCAACGAAAAGTGGAATATGGAAATTGTGATAGGGGTTAAATCAAAAAGCTTTCGGGAAAAACTTTGGATACAGACTTATTGTTTTCAAAAAGATTCGCTTTTGTAAATGTATCACGGTTAACACATTTTGCACCAACCGCTTGCTACCACCCTCAATTTAAAAAGAATCCAACTGATGGAAACTGTATTGTCTTTGAAACACAGGCGCCAATAGTTGATTAATTGCTCTCAAACGAAATTTGTGCCAATTATATTAGTCCTGTTGGTCTTTTTATGCGATTTTTCGCTTGACCGATTTTTATCGTCTGACCCATTTGGCTTTTCGTCCTCAAAAACAGGATAAACAGGTAGCGCCCGGCGGGCATTAAGTTCTCTTAGAGACTTTCAGCTTACTAATCTCCAAGTATGCGATTCACAAACTGTTTTGGAAACTTATACGTATGGTGTGATGGGCAGTTCTTAGAAGTTGGCCCCCAACCCCTTCCCCCCCATTCACCCCCCATCACCCCCCGATCCCTGCCCCTGGACTTCGTTAGAACCCCGTGCAGCCATTGACCCTCCTCCAAAAGTTGCCCCCACCCCATCAGCACACCTTGATGAACCCCCCCCCCCTGCGCTCACCTCACGCCCTTTCGATTGAGCTAAAGCTAGCCTCACTAAACCGTGGCTAGCTACTGACGAAGCCAACTGGTCGTTTGAGATCAGTTCGCCCGACGTTAGTCGGTTGTCTTCAAGTTTTATGCAAAAAGCAGTTGGTAAAATTAACAGTCGACAATTTTAATCTAATTGCCAAATTAGAGTAACAGCAGACCTCTAAATCACAATATGATTTTAGTAAAAGTTTTGAAGCCATGTCTTAGACCCTTGCAAATGATGGCGATGAATAAAGGCAGCAAGCAAGCATCGTGGATGACATTTTTGTTACCCTCCGAAGGTACCACAATATTTATTTGCATTCCTTCTATTTTACGTCTTTCTCATGTTTTCGATTTTTAGTGGACTCCAAAGTCCAATTTTGGCTTCTATTTTATTCTTAGTTAATGAAATAATTTGAAGTAGGATTAAAAGTTCGTTCATTCAGAAAGAATTTAGAAGCATTTATCTGTACAAAAGCGACACCACAAATTTACAGTTGGAATTTTTATAGGATTTTTTTCTGTGACGTTGCGAGTATTCATCAGCTGTAGAAAACGGAACTCTTAAATTGAATATAAAACATTTGCTCGATCACATTTTGGAACTTGTAAAAAAAGAGAAATTGGTACAAAAACGCTTCAACTCAAAATCTTTTATCAATAAGTCAGTGAAAAATTGTTTTTCTCTGTTTCAAAAATAGTACTCTATTTTATGAATTTTAAGTCTCCTGAATATTACCACTTGAATGAAATTCCTCGAGTAATGGAAGAGATTGGTTTGCAGTCTAATTTGACAATCGCGAGAGTTAGAGTTCGAAAAAGAGAATCTGGGAATCTGTGAGCTCCTTGTTATATTTTTTGAGTTACCGCGTATGTTGTAAGAGATCAGTTCGATGTTTATTTTGACTACGCGAAAATTAAAAATAGTGTAAGTTTTCTTTTTTGTCATTCGAAATTTATTTAACTATTCTGATTGTTTGAACCCCGTGATTCGTTTTCAGCTTCAATCCGAGATCAGTTTTAATGTTGTTTTGACAAAATGAGAAAAGAGAAAGCTAGAGTAAAAATTTTCCTGATGGTTTTTGATAAACATTTGTTTGAGTTTTTGGCGAGTTATGTACCTCAATACATCTTTAAAATTTCAAGAATGACAAGTTTATATAATTGTTGTTTTTTAGGAACAAAGGACTTTGTGTAAATTAACTTCAGAAATTGGAAAGATCGTTAGGGTAAGATAGTTAATCGTTGTATTTTTTTTCAGATTGTTTTTTGAATTTGTATTCTCCTATTTTGTGAATCCTATAGTGTTTTCAAAATTTCAACGAGACACTTAAATACTGGAGCGGGACAGTTAGATTGTTGTTTTTGAATCTACAGAAATAAAAGGATGGGTTCAACAATTTTTCCATGTCTTGTTTTCAGAATTCTTTTTTCAATTGCATCATGATTTTTTTTTCAGGTAGTTCAGTTTTTGGTGAAATAGTGAATGATTTCAAAAAATTGTAGATACAAAATACACCAACAAGAGCAATAGGGATTTTTAAAACTTGATATTGATTTATTAAGTGTTCTGGGTTTTTTATGGTTAAATAGTTTGTTAAGGTACGACATTTAGGAATATTTCCGATCTAACGAAAATTAGCTTTAATTAAATTATGGATTAAAGCTTTATTATTTCCCATTGCCATAGGATGTTTTCCTCTGCATTCTCATTTGTGATTGTTTTATTTTTCCTTTTCGACTTTCCTTCGAAACGTTAAAGTGTCTCCGCGTGTTCAAATAGAAATTTTTAAGTGAATAAAAGAATAGAAACTAGACTCTGGGCTACTAATTGACGATGCGTGAACAAGAAAGGAATCTTATACTGGAGGTAAAAGAGGTCTTGCATATATATTCCCCTATTTTTTTTAAAAAAAAATGGAACAACAATCGCTTTAAAAGAATAGTTGAACTCGTTCTCTTTTGAGCCCTAGCTCTAGCTCTGGGCCTATAATCTCGAGAACTCCAAATCGATAAGTTTTCATAAAGGCTTATTAATGAGAGAGTTCTTCTAGCGAGAAAATTTATTCGGAATAGATTTTTCGTGAGTATAAGGGGTCCCTACCAAGAGGTCCTTCAAAATGTTAGCAAATGTTTTTAATACGTTTCAAATACCTGCAAAAATGGTGGCCATAGAGAGGCTCGAACTCTCGACGCTCGCGTTATTAGCACGATGCTCTAACCGACTGAGCTATACGGCCGTGTTTCTGATTGTATCGATAACGAATCATTGAACATGACCGATTCCTGTGCTTTAACCGCTGAACCATAGAACCTTGAGCTCAGCAAACGGATATTGGAAGTGTCTTTATAAAAAAAAACAGTATTTTGTAGATTGTCAAGATCCTGAAGGAAATGCCACATCTTGAGCAGCTGAATTTGGGCCAGAACAAACGATTAAGTCTTTCTTATGACTTTTCCACCTTGGTGCAATCACAGTACACAAATGGAGAGCAATCAAAAGCCGAGAAACCGCTATCAAATGATTCGCCTTCGACCGAATCCTGCCCAGGGTCTGAAGTGAATGATCCACAAACAGAACACGATGTACAAAAGAAGCCACCGGTGTCCTTGCCGCTCACCTTGCCATCAGCCGAAGGGTTGCGGGGACATAGAGACGACTTTGTACACACGTCCCTGAAGACCTTAGTGCTCATCAACACTGGTGCTCCGATGGACACTATCGCTCAAATGCTTCCCAGACTTCCTTCGTAAGCTTATTAATTGCTCTTGAACGAAGTTCATAGCAATTATTGTAAACGTGTGTGTCTTTTTTTATGCAAAATTTTTATGCAACGCTTGACAGTTTTGACTTTTCGAGTGACTTTTACGCTCTTGACTTTTTGCGTTTCGCGTGATCTAAAATTCTCTCTCAATCAGAATGCATTTCAAGCAGCTGAACTCAATTGGCCGCAATTTAATACTAAAAGTCAAATGAAAAGAAGTGCGCCGAAACTGGTGCCATTTTTCACTATAAATCTTAATAGTTTTATATGTTAACTTCTAATGTGGTTATTTGAAGCCCACTATTGAACTTCTTAGTCCCATTTAGACTATCCCTCCTCTCTCCTCCTCCTCCTCCTCCTCCTCCTCCTCCTCCTCCTCCTCCTCCTCCTCCTCCTCCTCCTCCTCCTCCTCCTCCTCCTCCTCCTCCTCCTCCTCCCCCTCCCCCCCAACTGAACGACTGAAGCAGGCTGCAATTGATTAGAGCTCCCACTAGTCGTTCGAGAGCAATTGGTCGGTTATGTTTAATAGCCGCACAGCGATAGCTGGGGCTATTATTGGTCTTCTCTTGGTTTTTTTACAGTTCAAAGAATTTGAATTGTATTGGGGCGTTGTCTTTTTTACGACTCGAAAAGGAGTATTGGAAAAGTCCTTTTTACGACTCGAAGAGGAGTATTGGAGAAGTCCTTTTTTTCAATCAATTTTATTGGAGTGATTTTTGAAGCGGGAAATGAAACGCGTGAAAAATTTGGAGGGATTTTGGTGCTGAACAAAAGTGAAAAGTGGAGCGAAAAGAGAGTGGTTTTTGTTCATACGGCTGTTTTTGAGAGAGCGAGAAGTTGATGTAAAAAAATTTTCTCTAAGCGAGCGAAATTTTTTTGTTCACGTGCGACTTTTTAAAAGCAGTTTTTTGCAACTTTTGATGGTTATGAGGTCTGATCATGATATTGTATTAGTTTTAGGCTTGTTTTGATGGGAATTGAAGGTTTCAACCAGTTAATTTGAGTTTATGCTAATTTGGAGGTTTTTGATCAATTTTTGCTGATTTTTAGACGAAATTTAATGATTTTTTTGCCTGTTTTTTTGTTTTGATGCTTTAAGTAGGATTTGATTAGAAAATTGTTACTTAAGAGGAGTTTTCAGATACCAATTGACTAAAGCTTTCTTGATATAAATCATTTTTTTCTTTAAAAAAATGTCAGAAAAATTGAGAAATTTTAAACCATTTTTCATATTGTTTTTTCAGTTTTTCTTTTATTATCTTAGAAAAGTTTCTTAGTCTATTATGACTTGCCCATTGTTTTGCAAGTTTTTCATTGCTCTAATTGCAAAGGAATTTTATTCGGCTTTTCGTGTCCTTGTACTATTAAAAAAGTCTTAAGTTTTTCTAGTTTTTTTTCAATGTTTTAATTTTTTGAATGCCGTTTCTATTCTTCCTCAAATTTATGGCATTTGCAGAGGTGTAGGGTTGGAGTGAATTTTTAAGCGAGAAATGAAACGCATGGAAAAATTTGGAGTGATTTGGGTGCTGAACAAAAGTGAAGAGCGGAGAGAAAAGAGAGTGGTTTTTTGTTCATACCGCTGTTTTTGGGAGAGCGAGAAATTGATGTGTGAAAAAATTTTCTGAGCGAGCGAAATTTTTTTGTTCATGTGCGGCTTTTAACAGCAGTTTTTTTTGCAATTTTTCTTGCAATTTTTCTTATTTATGAGGTTTGATTATGTTATTGTATTGGATTTGGGCTCGTTTTGATAGGAATTGAAGGTTTCAAGTAGTTAATTTGAGTTTTATTCAAATTTGGAGATTTTTGATCAGTTTTGCTGATTTTTCGACGAAATTTAATGTATTTTGGCCTTTGTTTTGTTTTACTGCTTCAAGTGCAATTTGCATAGAAGCTCGTTACTCATTTAATATCAGGGATACAAATTGATTACAATTTTATTGGTATAAAACATTTTTTTCTGAAGAAAAATGACAGAAAAATGGAGAATTTTTAAACCACTTTTTTTAAATTTTTGCTTTTTTCCGTTTTTTTTTTCAATCGTAGACAGTTTTTTTTAGCTTGTTATAACTTGCCCATTATTTGACGAGCATTTCATTGCTCTCTTTGCTCAAAGTAACTTTATTTGGCTTTCTTTTTTCTTGTAATATTTAAAAAAAAAACCTTACTTTTTGTCGTTTTTTGTTCAATTTGGTTTTAAATGTTTATATTCTTCAACCTTTGATGGCATTTGGGGAGTTTTCTAGTGGAAGTCAGTTGTTGTAGCTCTTTTGGATGTCTCTCATTTTGATTGATATTAGGTTCGAGTTGTTTTTGTTTAAAATCGAGTAAATCAGAGCAAATTTTGGCCACTTTTTGTCTTTTCTAAGTTTTTTTTGCCTATTTCTTCCAAAATAATGTTTTTTGCTGGCAACTTTTTCTCAATAAAGAGCAATTTTGTAGGTGTTGATACGTTTTCTTTGCACTTGAAGGCTTAACAGGGCAGTTTTCGTTTAAACAAATTATACAAAACTAATTCGTTAAAGAGTTTTTCTTAGTCTTTTTTTAGTTTGTTGTTTAACGTTTCTCTGCAAGTACTAGGTGGGCGATTGATCTATCCAAATATATAACTAATTGATTTCCATGAGTTATGTATGGGAAGCTGCATGTTATCTTTTTGTAGAGATTTTTGTTTGGATTTTTGGAGTCGTTTCCGAAATTCTTCCAGCCATGTTTTTTTTAAGATCTGTTCACACTTTTTCATGATTTTTGAATTCAAATTGGAGTAGTGATTTTGGTCACGCCGAAACAGGACGTGGAGTGAAAAAGCGAGTGGTTTTGCGACGTGAATATTTTTCGCTCCAAATTTAAAGTAGAGTGAGAAAACGATGTTTGAACAAAAATTCGCTTTCTCGCTAGTGATTTTTTGTTCACATGCGGCAATTTCACTTTGATTTTTACTGTTTTTACATTTTTTTTGGATCGGATTTTTTTTCTTAATGGGTTTTCCAATCCGATCATAGTCCGTTCTAGGTCTAATTTTCTGTTTAGTCAATGAAAATTCTTTGAATTGTATGTCAGGACTTGTCCTATGTTTTTATATTTCGTCGTAATGATTTTTGTTACAACCATATGACGTCACAGGCACTTTTTGTTCATTCGTTCATGCAATTTCAACTGAATTGCCTGTGTGACGTCATTTTTCGTTCTTAGTGGAGCGAGTTTTTTGTTCTTGCGCGTGATTAAATTGTACGTCAGGACTTGTCCTATGTTTTTATATTTCGTCGTAATGATTTTTGTTACAACCATATGACGTCACAGCCACTTTTTGTTCATTCGTTCATGCAATTTCAACTGAATTGCCTGTGTGACGTCATTTTTCGTTCTTAGTGGAGCGAGTTTTTTGTTCTTGCGCGTGATTAAATTGTTGGTCACTCTTGACTTACTACCTCTCTCAAAAATGACTTCCTCACTTTGAAATTGACTTTTTTTTACTTTAATTCAAAGAGATAAGGTCAAATGGGCTTGTGTCACTCTAAGTGAAGGTTATTTGAGACCAGCTAATAGAGGCAGCATTAACTTATACAGATTTTAAATCAAAATATAACAGATCAGCCTTCAATGAAAAGACGAATCTTTTTGGTCTGTCTTTTTTACAGTTTTTTTAGACTGCCGATCTACGAATCTATTGCGGCTATTTTCTGGTAATCTGCCGGCTATGTTTGTCTTTGTGTTTTTGTAATGCATTGAATAGGGAAACATCATTGTCCAGGAGGACAGGCAGTTTTTATGCTGTCAAACTTTTAAAACAAAAAAAAGAGGGCAATGATTTTGGACTGGTTTTTATTATCACCAGCAGCAATTTGTCTTCTGTTTTCAAAATTGTTTGTTGCTTCCACAAATGCTGTTAAAATGTGTTATATCTGCTTTAATGGTACCAGGATGTAATTCCATTAATAGGCAGCCATTAATGTTAAGCCCACATTCATCGTTGATCCCTTTTTTGCTCTATGACCGCGTTATTGACAGTTCTTAGATCCGTTCAAATTAGGTATATGTTATTAATAGCCGCGAAGCGATAGCGGCTATTATTGGGGACATCGTTCTTTTTTACAATTCAAAGAATTTGAATTGTATTGGTGCACTGTCTTTTTGATCTGTTCACGCTTTTTTCGGCTTTTTCACGTCAGTGAGAAGTCAAATTAGAGTGGTGATTTTGTTCACACTGCAAGAGAAAAGCGAGCGGAAAATTGAGTATGTTTGAGGCGTGACTTTTTTCAGAATACCTTTAAAGTGGAGTGAGAGTTTGGTGTTTGAAAAATTTGGCGGTTTTTTAGATGGATTTTTTTCAGGTATGTCAAATTGACTTCTGTTTTCAGAGTTTCCTCTTCAGTGCTTTTAAGACGGTACTACATATGTGTTCTAATTGTGTCTATTTGTTTTTGCTGGAATTCATAAAGGGTCAGCTAACACTTTTTATTACTTTGCCACTATTTGTCATAAAATTTTAGTGAATTTTAGACTTTGCCCCCTTTTTTATAAAATTATGTGTTGTCTAATCACTTAGTATCGTCAATGACAGGTCTGATTGGTTGTTAATGAGGCATAAAAGATCCTGATTAATAGCTCGAGCTAATAGCTAGTGGTTTTCATGACTTTGACAATACTTTTTCTCAAAAAATTTGAGTGATTTTTTGAGTTCTGCGAGTATTTTTTGTATTTTTTTGATATCATACCAATTAATCTCATTGGGGACAGATGTCTGATGCTGCTAATAGAGGTGAAGTTTATCGATTGAATCGTTTTTGTTCAAAGCTAGTGCTTTCTGTGACTTTGACACTTGTTTTCAATATTTATCGAATTTTTTAGTTTTGCCAGCTTTTCTCAACTTTGTCTCAACTTTCAGTTCATAGCTATTGCGTTTTGTGACTTATACGCTTGGCCTTGGATTTGACTTTTTCAATGACTTCAGTGAGTTCTACTGCTTTGCAGTTAAAATTTGTATGCGTGACTTAATTTCTGCTTTTAGGTCAATTGCGTGACTTACCTCACTAAAAAATGACTTCTGAACTCACTTCTCGTTCCTAATTGTTCTCTGTCCCTGTTTTCTGCCCATAAACTTTGCTGATCACGCTGAAATTGGGCGGTAATTGTTTTCATCAGTTACTAGATATGGTTATCCTCCGTATAAAAACAAGGTTTTTGGACACGGTTCATATTCGTCTTTTTCTGCTTTTCTAGTGGTCATCTGATAGTCGTTGTATCATTAAAAGTGATCCGCTACAAAGACCGACAAACCTACGAGGACTCTTGGACTACGAAGTTGGAGCTCAGCTTTAGTTTTCTAAAAATTTAAGCTCTAAACTTTTTAGTAGACTTTTTTGCGTGGTGTTGGTTTTGGGCTGGATGGCGAGGTTTGGTTTTGTACAAGTAATAGAGAGCACTGCCAAACCGCCCACAGTACAAGACTATTCGAGTCTTGCGCTTTCTACTAACAAGAAAGATGTCTTGTATCGAAGATATCCAACTACGTTGGATGTGACACGTAATATGAAGATGTGTTCTGAATGTAAAATCATAGTTCCATTCAACGCAATTTTGATAAAAGCGTTGTATGGCTTTTCCATCTGTGCTGCCATTTTGTTCAACTATTTGCTTCCAGGGACCCTTTGAGTGTATTTCTACGTTCTTGATTTTGACAGATTTAACCTTAAAGTCAAGACACGTGGTCCAATTATAAGAATTCCGCGCTCTTTCGCAAACTCACCGTTTCTTCGACAGTTTGGCGGGAATTGGGGTGGCAACCTCGGGTCATGCTGGCGTTAAATGAAGTGAGTGGGCGTGAATTGAATTTTTGTTTCGTTCTTCGAACAAAAAAATGGAGGTCAAGGTATTGATTGGTATAGTAATCAATTAAAAATTAAGTTCTTTTAATAGCCGCACAGCGATAGCTGTTACGACCATATGACGTCACAACCACTTCAAATCTGCTTCTTGTTCATTCGTTCATAAAATTTCAACTGAAGTGCGTGCGTGACGTCTTTTTTCGCTCCTAGTGGAGCGAGTTTTTACGACTCGAAGAGGAGTATTGGAGAAGTCCTTTTTACGACTCGAAGAGGAGTATTGGAGAAGTCCTTTTTTTCAATCAATTTTATTGGAGTGATTTTTGAAGCGGGAAATGAAACGCGTGAAAAATTTGGAGGGATTTTGGTGCTGAACAAAAGTGAAAAGTGGAGCGAAAAGAGAGTGGTTTTTGTTCATACGGCTGTTTTTGAGAGAGCGAGAAGTTGATGTAAAAAAATTTTCTCTAAGCGAGCGAAATTTTTTTGTTCACGTGCGACTTTTTAAAAGCAGTTTTTTGCAACTTTTGATGGTTATGAGGTCTGATCATGATATTGTATTAGTTTTAGGCTTGTTTTGATAGGAATTGAAGGTTTCAACCAGTTAATTTGAGTTTATGCTAATTTGGAGGTTTTTGATCAATTTTTGCTGATTTTTAGACGAAATTTAATGATTTTTTTGCCTGTTTTTTTGTTTTGATGCTTTAAGTAGGATTTGATTAGAAAATTGTTACTTAAGAGGAGTTTTCAGATACCAATTGACTAAAGCTTTCTTGATATAAATCATTTTTTTCTTTCAAAAAATGTCAGAAAAATTGAGAAATTTTAAACCATTTTTCATATTGTTTTTTCAGTTTTTCTTTTTTTTTATCTTAGAAAAGTTTCTTAGTCTATTATGACTTGCCCATTGTTTTGCAAGTTTTTCATTGCTCTAATTGCAAAGGAATTTTAATCGGCTTTTCGTGTCCTTGTACTATTAAAAAAAGTCTTAAGTTTTTCTAGTTTTTTTTTCAATGTTTTAATTTATTGAATGCCGTTTCTATTCTTCCTCAAATTTATTATGGCATTTGCAGAGGTGTAGGGTTCACAACAGTTGTTGTAATTGTTTAGTCATAATTATAGGCAATTTTCTCCTTCGAGTCGTTTGCGGAATTCCGGCTATGTTTTTTTAATCAATTTTATTGGAGTGATTTTTGAAGCGGGAAATGAAACGCGTAAAAAAATTTTGAGTGCTGTACAAAAGTGAAAAGCGGAACGAATAGAGAGTGGTTTTGTTTATATCGCTGTTTTCTAGAGAGCGAGAAATAGGTGTGAAACAAAAATTCTAAGCGAGCGAAATTTTTCATGTGCGGCATTTTAAAGCAGTCTTTTTTTCATTTTATTGGTTGAGTTTTTGTTATGATTGTTTTAATTTTAGGGTTGATTTGGCAGTGGTTTGAAGATTTCTAAAATTCATATGAGTTTTCTCCTAATTCGGAGGTTTCTCATGTATTTTGCTAATTTGAGGGCTAATTTTTGCGATTTTTTTACTATTGTTTTGTTTACTGCCTCCAATGGGTATTGAAACGACCCCTATGACTTGTGCATTTTATAGATAACAATTGGTTACCGTTTTGTGGATATGGAGCGTTTTTTTGTTGAGAAATTTGACAAAAATTGACGAAAATTGAAACTATTTTTCTTATATTCTTGGAGTTTTTCGTTTTTTTTTCACTTTTTTAGACGAATTTCTCGGCCAATTATGACTTGCCTATTGTTTTACGAGCATCTGGATTCCCTATTGGCTAAACGGATTTTTCCTTTGGATATTTGTGCTATTGTAATAATTAAAATATTTAACTTTTTCCAGTTTTTTAGTTCAAGTTGTTTAAGAGCTTATTTTTTCTTGATTTGGCTTCAAATGTTTTTAAAGAGTTCTTATATGTGGCTTTAGCAGGTACTAGCAGGAAGCAATTTGGGCCGAAATTGTTATTTTGGGATCGCAATTTATGACAAATTTAGTCAGATTTTTTTAATCATTTTTAACAGATTTGATTTTCCTGTTTCTACTTTTTGGTTTTATGGTTCTGTTTCAAGACAATCAAAAGTAAGTGTAGGCACGTTTTGTCGGATAATTAGTGGGACGGCGTTTAATTGGACTTTCACTTCGAGTAGGTTCCGGCTATGTTTTCTGTTTTTTTGTTCTAATTTGTTTTTCAGACTGGAGCTGCACTTAATGTAAGTCTTAATTGCTACAAACAGACTTACCTCACTCACTTCATTTAGTGTGTTACTCTAAGTGGAGGTTAATAGAGAGCAGCTAATAGAGGCAGCAAAAACTACCTCAAAAACTTAGATTTTTAATCAAAATATAACATATCAGCCTTCAAGGAAAAGACGAATTTTTTTGGTCTGTTTTTTTTACTGTTATTTTTTGAGACTGCAGATCTACGAAGCTATTGCGGCTATTTTCTGGCAGTCTGCCAGCTGTTTTGTTTTTACCCTTGCCGCCTATATTCTCAATTTTCAAGCAAGTAATAATAATTGTGGTTACTGCGTAATCGCAGCGGAATAGCATTAGGCCTACACTAGCCTGTTCTCAGCTGTCTTTTTTATTATTCCCCACATTTCAGACTGATCCTTCTATGACCAGCATTGCTCTTATTTTGGTGACTATAGCCACTTTTCTTGCATCCAAAACTTTCACGTGGTACCATCATTGCAGCCAACATTGCTCAGGCTATGGTCAACCTGAAGCTATGGATAAGTAAGAGCTCGTCCTCACACAGACAGCTTCACGGAGGCAGGGGATTGAACTCTCAATCATTGACGTGTGAACCACGCACTTTTCCTCTCGGCTATCACTCCACTACGCAATGCACTGCGCAAGGCTATAGCAACTTGTGAATTTAATTTTTTTCCTAATATATTGGATGGAACTTTGTTGATACTTAATGTATTGAATGGAACTTTTTTGACTCGATCGTGTCGGAGTAAATTGTGGCTATTATCACGCTCACTTCGAATTATAATCTTTCATCTTTCGTCCAAAAATTTCTTATTTGTTTTCAGTTTAAAAAACCTAATACATAAACCTTACAATGTGTAATATCCTTGCATTACCATCAGCTCGGACACTTGCTTCAGCGGCATGTTCTTGAACAGTCCAGTTATCTTTAAATTGATTTAAAAGAGTCACAACATAACCAACTTCCGCCAAATTCCAGTTAATGGCCGTAAGCTAAATTTCTTGACTCAGCATCAGTTATATTTCTGGAATCGGTAATTTTTTTGGCGCGAATTGTTAATAGCTAATTTTGGCAGATAAAATAGTCTATAATTACTGACAGGTGGATGATATCCAAATTGCTCTGAGAATTGGCGAGTTTGTTAACGCTTAAAGTTTGCTACAAGGGGGTGCTAGTTTTCTAGTCCAGCCGCCTCGATGACCCTCGTTGAAGTTAAGCAAATTATCAGACAATTAGTTATGTTTTGACTGAATCTAATTTATTTTTCAGACTGGAGGAGCTGCACTTGAGTCTTAATGGCTACAAACAGATTGAGAACTCAGTGATGAAGATAGTTGAACCGCATAGCAGAGTGAAAACGCTCTACTTCACAGATAACCATTTTTCGGATTGGAGAGACTTTGCTAAACTAGGTCACATCTTTCCCAAAACAAAGAATCTCTACCTCGCATGCAACCAGTTGCCCTGTATAGACATATCATTCGAAGGAGTCTTCACTAGCTTGGAAAGTTTGCACCTCGGGGGAAACAAGTTGGACAGCTGGGATTGCTTGGACAGACTCAATGAGTTGCAGTCATTGAAATCACTCAGGATCCACGACATTCCATTCTATGCTAATTATGACCCCGATCCCACCATAAGACGATCTCTTTGCATTGCTAGGTGAGACAATATCTAAATTTGTGCGATAAAGGTAAACTTCGAGAACTGTTTTTGAAATATCGAGAGGGTTAGCTGTATCGTTGAACTGGTCATATCCATTGCAATAACCAAAAACGCAAATCTATAATTTTCCTTGATTTAAATTAAATCCAAGGTGCTTAATAAAATATATTTGAGGATCTGTCGTGAAAAATTTGCGTGCGTAGACAAATTTGACTACAGTCAATAGTGGTTATTAGTGGTAAATTTTTATGCGATTTTTTATGCGATTTTTCGCTTGACCGATTTTTCGTCTGACCCATTTTACTTTTCGTACTTAAAGACCGGATAAACAGGTAGCGCCCAGCGGGCATTAAGTTTCATTAGAGGCCCTTAGCCGAGTTTAGTAGTCCTTCAAGTGCTTAGTGTGACGAAGCTACCGGGTGGTCCGTAGTTTAAGGTTGAAAGGTTATTTTTAGCAGTTTTTGAGCAAAAATATTGCAATTTTTCGTGTTTTTTCTTTATTTTTCGAATTTTTTGATGAACCTGTCTAAAATTGAGGCTGGTTAAAATTGATAAAGGTCATTTGCAGGACATAAGTACTGTTTGGTGATACAAACTTTTCTTGGTAATCC
This sequence comes from Convolutriloba macropyga, assembly GCF_964194025.1. NCBI lineage: Eukaryota > Metazoa > Xenacoelomorpha > Acoela > Convolutidae > Convolutriloba > Convolutriloba macropyga. The sequence continues at coordinate 37,934,295 of NC_134468.1, read as the reverse complement.
AAACAAAAACGCGAAGTTAAACTAATTTTTACAAATATTTTCAAGCTTTTTGATTTTTTTGTTTTTTTTTTAGTTGTTTTGAGTTTTTTTTAGCCCTAGGTGTCAAGGAACCTCCTCTAGGGTTTGATGATAGATTACTGCATAGTTTCTAGTGGTATTGGAATGGTTTGAAACATTTAAACATCACGAACTTTAGCATTTTTTAACGAAATTTATAATTTTTTTATTTTTTGTCGAAAACCTCAAGGGTTTGATATTATGTTACTCAACAATTTTTTGGTTGGCCATTGAATCGTTTTCAACTTTTTATTATCACCATTTTTTGCAATTTTTTTGATAAAACGTTCAATTTTTTCAAGTTTTTTGAAATTTTTTGTTTTTTTGTTCAGCCTCAAGAGCCAAGGAATCTACTTTTGTTTGATAATATGCTACTGTATAGCTTTTAGGTGTAATGGAATATTTTTAAGATTTCAACATCACGAATTTTAGCGTTTTTAGGTTTTTCCAGTCTCAGGGGTCCGAAAACCTCCTTTAGGAATGGATTATAAGTTGCTGGAAAATCTTTATTGGCCATGGAATAGTTTTTAATATCACAAATTTTAGCAATTTTTTCAGTTTTTTGAAATTTTTTTAAATGTTTTCTTAGGTTTTCCAGCCTGAAGAGCCAAGGAACTTCCTCTAGGGTTAGGTAATAGCTTTCTGCATAGTGTCTAGATATAATCAAATGTTTTTCAATTTTTTAGAATTACGATTTTAAGCAATTTTTGTAAAAACTTCCAATTTCAATATTTTTTAAATATTTGTCATTTAATTTTTTTTGAAGATTTTGTTAATATTTCTGATTTTTTATATTTTCCGGTACCAGGGTCCCAGATACCTCCTTCAAGGTTTGACAATAAGCTGCTGCATAGTTTCTTGTATTAATGGAATGATTATCAACATTTGAATGCCGCGAGTATTACCTAATTTTCAAATTTGCCAAAAACTTATCATATTCCAAGTTGATGGATCTTTATGAGCCAGTAAAAACTTTTTAAGGCTTGAAATAGGGACACTGGACAGTCTCTTGAGGCAATGGTATGGTTCTGGAGATAATAGTATCACAATTTTCAGCAAGATTTTTTCGAATTTGCGATTGTTTTTAAAATTTTTTTAAAATGTTTTTGTCCTTTTCATTTTAAGGCATTACTGGCCAACAAAACTTTTCAAGTCTTGGAGATGGGTTTCATGACAGAAATCAAGAGACAAAAAACGGTTTTGAGCGTTTTTTCCAGTGAGAAATGTGGAAAAATTTCTTTTTGAATTTTGCACTTTCATTTTTTGATTTAATTACTAACAAGGCTAGAAATCTAGAACTTGCAGAGTCGAATGTCATCATGGAAATTATTCCCAGCTCTCTCTCTCTCTCCTTGTTGGTTGGGGTTTCTTTCCTTCTCTTTTTCGTTCACGTTTTACTCGCACACTATCTCTCTCTCTCTCTGTCCTTAGCTCTTTTCTTGATGCTGCACTTCAGCTGCTGCTATGTGGCGTGATGTCATCATCTATTACCCTCACCTCACGCCACTTCAATTAAGCTAAGGCTAGTCTCAATAAACTGGGGCTAGCTAAGCCAACCGCTCGCCGGTCGTTTTAGAGCAATTCGCTTGATGTTAGTCGGTTATGTTTATTAGTTGTTTACGGTATTCTGATCTGATATCGCCCCAAGAAATCAGTTTGTTGTTCCAGTATTTTTCCACTCAGCACTTAATTGTGTATGCATGGTGTCAGTTGTTCCTTTCATGATAGAATTTTGTATGCTCGCGAAGGAAGTTTGAAGAAATTATTTTAAACGTGTTTGTCTTTTTCTATGCAAAATTTTTGCTCGACCGTTCTGTTCTTGAGCATTCTTTCAATTTCACTTCTTCACTGACTCTTTCACGCCTGACCTTTTGAGTGATCCGAGTTGCGCGCATTCAGAAATAGAGTCTGTTGCTAAAATAAAGCCGATTGCGAGAGGGGACAGTACATAGGCTGTGTAGAGAAGGGGTTAATGTCCGCAACACATCCAAATGGTTGTGGGTTTGAAGCTCTACCTAATCATAATTTTTTGCACCATGAAAGTTTTCTTGCATCTGCCCTTCGTTCCTAAATAGTTTGCCTCGCCAGTCGTTCGAGAGCAATTCATCCGAGGTTGGTTAATGCATTGATGTGATTATGCATTATAAATAACTTGATTTATTGCGAAAAAAATTCTCAGCTTTCAATAATTTCATTTTGAGAAAACTTATTGAAAGCTTATTGAAGGTCACTAAGAGCTGGTTGTTCTAGGGTTCTTTTACACTAGGCTGCGAAATTTGATTTCAAAGTACGGGTTATAATTGAAAAACAGAATTTCAATTTTTGTTTTATCAGTGTTGACTTTTAACTGGGTCTCAGCCGACTATTTCATGACTTTTGTGTGGAAATCTGACGGCTGTTTGTAACTGATATTGGTGTCAAATATTTGGTACCTTTCTGTCATATCACCTATATTTGTACTCCCAATTTCTCTGCTCTTTTTTCCACAATCTAAGCGACCTGTAAAGCGTCCTCCGTTCAACACTTCGATTTACAGCGTCTATTCTCTTTTTGAGCTAGAGTACATCCTTCTTTACCTATACCGTTAGCTTCAAAGCTATATGCAGATTGCATTCAGAACACGGATTTTTTTTACTGTAGTTTATTATGTTCAGTATATTTTTAGCATGATCATAATGCTGCCAAAATAAAGATCACTGTATTGAAATGTTATGATTCGGTGCTGACTTCAACAGCAATACAGGAGGTTTTCTATTCGCGGTTTGATTAACCCAATATTAACTTTACGCTCTGTCTAGTTAAACAATTTAAATTTTTTACTTAAAAGTGGCACCCAAATCGTTTTGGGAAAGTTGTGGATCAGCCGAAAATAATGCATAAATAATTTGTGTTCTTTCAGGTATCATTTTTAATATCTGATTTCATAAATAGCTTTGCGCAAGCAATTTCACATGCCTGCTGGAAATTGTTCTTGCTGGGATGAGACTGTGGATAATTGCGCGATGTGCTTTTAGACTGAAAAACGTGAGTCATTTGAATGGAAGTGCTGTATCTCCTGACAACAGGATAGACGCCGAAAGATTCCTCATTCGGCACTACCTGGATCACCATCCCAAACCTCAGAGGTAAACTAGAATTAGACTCTACCTTAGGATCCAGAAAAGTTAGGTCAAAATTTGCTGCTTCTTTTAGCTTGATTAATAGCGGCAATGCAACAGTGAAGCTATTTTAAATCTCATCGGATTTATTTTGAAATTCAAAGAATTTGACTTGTATCAGTGTGCTGTCTCTAATAGGAGTAATGGTGATGTATTTTTTAACAGCCACCGTCAGCATCTCAATGACTATTTAGGCGCTCTCCTTTTTTACAACCAAGAGTTGGATTGTATTGGGGCTCTGTCTTTTTACGACTCGAAGAGGAGTATTGGTGGAGCGTATTTTTCAATAGCCGCCTCAGCTTCTCAGCCGGCTATAAACAGCGCTCCTATTTCTCACGACTCGAAGAGGAGCATTGGCGGTGCATCTTTTTTATCGATATTGTACTTAAAACAGGATGCAAAAGTCAATTCAGCACGTGAAAAGTAAGTGTTTAGGTCAAACGGCTAAATGAATTGAGGAGCAGAGAGTGATTTTCGTCCATATCGATTTCCGTCCATATCGTCCATTTAATTCGTTGAAATGAGCTTCTATGTCTGATGTGGCCTTTTGAGATCGCTGATATCAGTTTAAGTTTGTTTTAACAAACTTAATTACGTTAAATTTAAAAATTTTCCCGCTTAGCTGTTCTGTTTTTAAAGTTTTTTGCCTTATTGTTCAATTTTTTCTGGCTTTCAGAATAATTTTTTTCATCTTTAACTGTTAACTTGGTAACTGGCTACTTATAAAAGTCTTCCATTTCAATTTGGTTCAACCCTGATAATTTGTTGTTTCAAAACTGAATTGTATAATAAAGTGAATAGTTGTACCAATTCGTGGTTTGATCTGGTAAGTTTTTTTTTACTTCGACTCGATTCTGGAATCTTCCGGCTACTTCCGGCTTCTTGCTTCGTCGTACGAAAGTTTTTTCGCTTTACCTTAGTTCTCAGCTTGTTCAACATTTTGCGTGAAATCTTTTTGACTTCTCTATGCTAGTTTTACTCTTCTCTCATTCCGCTAAAAAGTGGTTTTTGACAGCAGTTGCTCCGCAAAAGCAATTCAAAATTCACAGAGTCAGTATCAACAAAAAAAATATCGGAAATAGAATTTTAGGCGCTCGTTTCTCAAACTTTGTTCTTAATCATCTTCTCACGCTTGTTGGTATTGATACTAGCCCATGTGTCGTCTCACTGCGAAACAGGAGTATGTTCTGCTCCAACATGACATCAAAATAGTTCGCAGTTTAAATTTGTTCGGGTAGAAAGATCATTTTTTCCATTAGTTTTATCTCTTCTTTCGATCTCAATCTGGGTTATGGGAATCAACGGGAGCTATTTTCCGGCAATCTGCCGGGTGTGTTTGGATCTATATTTTGGGGTTTATTTGAAAATGGATGTAAGAGTCAATGCCGCACGTGAAAACAAAAAGATTAGGTCAAACAGTTGGACAAAGAGATGAGAAGAGATGAGAGTGATTTTTGTTCATATCTTTTGAGAGAGCAGGAAAAATAGGCATGAAAAATTTTGCGCTCTGCGAGCGAAATAGTTTTATTACCTGCGGTTTTTTTGAAGCCGTTTTTTTTAGTTTTTACTTTACTTCTTTGGATGTAATTGTTTTTTAAGCATATTAACAAGTTACTAAACGTTTAGGAGCATTTTCGACCATCTCAATCTTTTCGACCATCTCTTTCGATCATCTCAATCTCAGTCTTGAGCTGTTTTGGAATTTCGTCATCTCAGACGGTTTTTTAGCTGTTTTGTACTCTTTCATTTTTAGTGTCTAGAGCTACTTTTTTGGTTGAAATTGGGTTCTATGTTCGTTTTCGTGGCCTTTTATTTTAGGCAATGTTTTGATTTTAACAAACTTAAATGAGCTGAAAGGCAGAAGCAGTTTCCACTAACTAACTGAGCATCTACGCGACATCCAAACTCACTGTAAAACACATAAGCATGAGCAGAAATGAAATTTTTAAAAAAACTGGAGAACTGATTTATCAAATTTTTTTTATCAAACTTAAATATTTTTTTGCTCTATATTTGTTTCTGATGTTCTTTGTGTTATTTTTCCGTTTTTCTGCCTTTCAGAAAAATAGTTTTTCCCTATTTAATTGTTTCTATAGAGTTGTTGACAGTGTTATTTTTACATGGTGGGGAAAATTGAAGTTTTGATATCAAATATTTTGATAAATAAATCAGTTCTCCAGTTTTTGTAAAGTTTCATTTCTGCTCATGCTTATGTGTATTACAGTGAGTTTGGGTGTCGCGTAGATGCTCAGTTAGTTAGTGGAAACTGCTTCTTAAGTTGTGGTGAGAACAGTTATTGAGACATGCGATTGTTAGAGAATTTTGTTTGAGAAACTTGACAGATTTTTTAGATTGTTCTTCAACTACTTTTAGCTTCAACTACTTTTTAGCTCAATTTTTCTGGTGTCATTTTTCAAGATGTTTTCGTGGATACTTTTGTCCCGTCGCTTGATAGTCAATTGTTGACCTAAATTAAATTATACAAAACTATCTAATATATACAATTTTTCTGGAGTGGCAACTGATGAACATATTTGGAGAAAATATTTTTATAGTTTTCTTACCTGAAAATTTGTTCACCTCACTATTATTTCAAATTGGATACAAAGAATTTCAGTTAGTGGTTGCCTACTGCAGGTTACTTTTTCGAGTCGATTCTGGATTCTTCTTTTCACAGGATGCAAAGTCGAATGTTCCAGTTAATGCAGAAAAGTATGTAGGAAAAGAGTTTCGCTAAGCGAGCAAAATATTTCATCACGTGCGGCTTTAAGGGTTTTGTACGCTTTTTTTCACTCAGTTGTTTTACATAATTCGTTGAAATGAGCTTCTATGTCTGATGTCGTGGCCTTTTGAGATCGGTGATATCAGTTTGAGTTTGTTTTAACAAACTTAATTACGTTAAATTTTAAAATTTTTCCGCTTAGCTGTTCTGTTTTTTTCAAGTTTTTTGCCTTTTATCTTCCGTTTTTTCTGCCTTTCAGAATAATTTTTTTTTTCATCTGTAACTGTTAACTTGGTTAACTTATTTTATTAAATAAAACATTTAGTTCTGCAGTTTTTTGTTAATGTTCGTTCTTGCTCACGTTTTATTTGTTTAACAATGCGTTTGTTGTGTCGCTTAGGTGCTCCATAAATCAACAGGACCTGCTTCTTAAGGTGTGCTGGGAAAAATTTATTGAGACTTGCCGTTTTCAGCAAAGTATATTGGAAAATTTAAGATTTTCTAGGTTGTGCTCTTTAACTATGTCTTTTTACTCGATTTTTCTGTTTTTTCAGGATGTTTTATTGACTAATTTGATGTATCGTTTGATAGTCAATTAATGATGAGCTAAGTTAATTTTTTTGAGACAATCTATCATACACAATGCTTCTGGAGTTGCAACTTATAAAAATCTATTTCATAATTTGGTTCAACCCTGATAATTTGTTGTTTCAAAACTGAATTGTATAATAAAGTGAATAGTTGTACCAATTCGTGGTTTGATCTGGTAAGTTTTTTTTTGTTTACTTCGACTCGATTCTGGAATCTTCCGGCTACTTCCGGCTTCTTGCTTCGTCGTACGAAAGTTTTTTTTTGCTTTACCTTAGTTCTCAGCTTGTTCAACACTTTGCGTGAAATCTTTTTGTCTTCTCTATGCTAGTTTTACTCTTCTCTCATTCCGCTAGAAGTGTTTTTTGACAGTAGTTGCTCAGAAAAAGCAATTCAAAATTCACAGTCAGTATCAAAAAACAAAATCGGAAATAGAATTTTAGGTGCTCGTTTCTCAAACTTTGTTCTTAATCATCTTCTCACGCTTGTTGGTATTGATACTAGCCCATGTGTCGTATCACTGCGAAGCAGGAGTATGTTCTGCTCCAAAATGACATCAAAATAGTTCGCAGTTTAAAATTGTTCGGGTACAAAGATCATTTTTTTCATTAGTTCTATCTCTTCTTTCAATCTCAATCTGGGTTATGGGCATCAACGGGAGCTATTTTCCGGCAATCTGCCGGGTATGTTTGGATAGATAATTTGGAGTGTATTTGAAACAGGATGTAACAGTCAATGCCGAACGTGTAGACAAAAAGATTAGGTCAAACGGTTGGAGAAATTGAAGAGATGAGAGTAATTTTTGTTCACATCTTTTGAGAGAGCGAGAGAAATAGGCGTGAAAAATTTTGCGCTTAGCGAGCGAAATATTATGATCACCTGCGGCTTTTCTGATGCAGCTTTTTTAGTTTTTACTTAACTTCTTTGGGAAAAATTGTTTTTTTAAGCATATTAACAAGTTACTAAACGTTTAAGAGCAATTTCGACCATCTCAATCTTTTCGACCATCTCAATCTCAGTCTTGAGCTGTTTTGGGATTTCGCCATTTCAGACTGTTTTTAGCTATTTTTGTACTCTTTTGTTTTTAGTGTCTAGTGCTAATTTTTTTGGTTGAAATTAGGTTCTTTGTTCGTTTTCGTGGCGTTTTATTTTAAGCAATTTTTTGATTTTAACAAACCTAAATGGGCTAAACTTAAAGATTTTTTCGTTCTATATTTGTTTTGATGTTCTTTGTTCTCATTTTTCCGTTTTTTCTAGCTTTCAGTATAAATTTTTCCTATTTAATTGTTTCCGTAGAGTGGTTAACAGTGTTGTTTTTACATGGTGGAGAAAATTGCTTCTTAAGGTGTGGTGAAAACAGTTATTGAGACTTGCGATTGTTAGAGAATATTATTTGATAAACTTGACAGATTTTTAGATTTTGTTCTTCAACTACTTTTTGGCTTACGCTACTTTTTAGCTCATATTTTGCCATTTTTTGAAATGTATCCGTGGATACTTTTATCCCATTGCTTGATATTCAATTGTTGACCTAGAATAATTTATACAAAACTATCTAATATATACAATTTTTCTGGAGTGGCAACTCATGAAATTTTTTTGAGAAAATATTATGATAATTTGTTTTTTACCTGAAAATTTGTTTACCTCACTGGTATTTCAAATTGGATAATATAAAGAATTTCAGTTAGTGGCAATTTTTACTATGCGGGTCAAATATAGATTTCTAGATGATATTTTGAGCTTTTTTGCCATTCTGCCCGTTTTGAACGTTTTTTGGCTTTTTTCGTATTTTTTAATTAATCATATTAAGTGGGGTTGAGGTTGTTCTTTTTGGTGATTTGTTGACCTATTGATTTAATTGATATTGATTTGTAGTTGTGTTTTTTTAGAAAAAAAAGAGTAGAAATTTTTTAATTTTGTTCCATTTTTGTCCGTTTTTTGAGAAAGTTTGCCTATTTTTTCTGATTTTGAGCTTTTTCATTACTTCCTCAGTGTATTTAGAGTTGTTTGTTATGTGTTGTTACCAAGAGATGACAGGCCAAGGTTACATGGTGCAGTTTATAATTCACATGATGGATACACCTTTTAATTTTGTTTTTTTTGTGGCCTCAGACAAGCATTGTCTGACAAGCCTTATGTTTGGTTACCAGGTGACTAGGAAAAAGAATGTTTCAAAATTGTTGGGCTGCAGCATTATGCATTATTTTGTAGGGAATTTTGCAAACCATAAATTTTTATTTTTTCTCAGTTTTCTCCGAGTGCTCCGTTTTACTTGGTGGTCGATTATGGAATGACCGGAGGTTTAAATACAAGTTTTTTTACCACTAATTGTTTCGGAGTCGGAAGCTGTGACGGTATTTTCTCCTTTTTTGTGTCATTTAGATTTAGTTTTCTCATGTTTATTTTACTGTTATTGCTTTCAAAATAACGACCATAAATGTGTAGAGGAACTTTTTGTCGGTTTTGGAGTCTTACGGCTATGTTTTTTAAAAGATGCTTTCAGACATTTTTGGATTACTTTGATCTTTCAAATCGGGATTTCTCCTTCAAGTTCTTAGAGTGTTGCAGTTGCTGGGAAGGCTTTAATTCAAGGTTTGAAGTTCGGATTTTTGGATTTTATAGTCTAAAATTGTTATTTTTCGAGTTTTTGTTTGATTAGTCTTAAATTGACGTTTGTCAAAGTTGATAAAGATCTTATGCAAGATCAAATCACTTTTTATACCCTTTTTAAGAGCTATATATTTTGGTACTGCAAACAAAAACACGAAAAATGATATTTCTATTTTTTATTTTTCATTTTTGAGATTGTTTAGCCTCGGGGGCCAGAAGACCACCTCTAGGTTTTGATAATAGGTTACTGTATAGTTTCTATTGGCAATGGGAAGGTTTTCAACTTTTTTGAGCAAGGAATTTTAGCGATTTTTGATGAAATTTGCAATTTTTTCTGAAGTTTTTGTCCTTTTTGAGTCATCGGGAGCAACAACATTTCCTCTGGAGTCTGATTCTAGGTTACTTCATATTTTCTATTATCAATAGAATTGTTTTAAACAGTTTAAAATTTCGAATTTTAGATTTTTTTTGTTAAAGTTGTAATTTTTCAAGTTTTTTTGAAAACATTGTTGCCCGAGTAGCCCGGTAACCTCCTCCAGGGTTTGAGAGTATGTTATAAAATGGTTGCCAGGGGCAATGGAATAGTTTTCAACATTTTAATGGAACAATTTTTTTTGAAAATTGATTTTTTTCTGAAATTTGCTGCCTATCGGTCTTATATCACGATTTTTTGCAAAATTTCAATAAAATCTGCAATTGTTTTCAAATTTTTTGAAATTTTCTGTCTTTTTTTCTGAGTTTATCGATCTTTATGGGCCAATGAAACTTTTTAAGTTCTTGCAGATAGGCTGCTGGAGAAATTCCAGACGCAAAAAAAGTGGTTTCGAACGTTTTAAAGTTGCGAAATTAAGAAACTTCAAATTTTTCACTTTTCTATTTGTTTTTATAATTTTCGATTTTTCTATATTTATTGGCGAATAAACCTTCAAGGCTGATGCGTGGATTAGTGGATTTATTTAATTGAGTCAGGTTTAGCCTTCGGGGTAAAAGGTTCAAGAGTTTTAGCAAGGATTATATTGTTGTATAGTTTGTTGCATTATTTTAATTTCTCGTTTTGAGATTTTTTGTTTTTGGCTGGCATTATTCAATTCATCTGCTGGTCAGGTGCAGTAGTTCTAAATTTTTCATTCAATTCTTTGATTTGTATTTTAGGACTCTTCCTGCTATGTTCAATTGGCTTTACTTTTTGATCACGATTTTCGTTTTACATGAGTCACGATTTTCACGCTTGACTCGTAACTATTTTAATTAAGTGGATTTTAAATTATTTCACCAAAAGCAAAATCAAAAACGGGATAAACTAATAATGCCCGGTCATCAAGTCATAGTGCATTATGTAACCAAAGTTTATTAGAGCCATTGGTAGCTGTCATTAGTACTTAAGTTTTGATAGCTTTCAGTTTTAAAGCTGAATTAAGTATAAGAATCCGACTGAAACTGCACACCAATTTAGAACACTTTTGTGACACTTAGAAAACTCTGTCGATTTCTATCTCTTAGATTGCTCTCAAACAAAGTTTGTTGCAATTATTTTAGTCCTGTTGGTCTTTTTTAATGCAATTTTTTGCTTGAACGATTTTTGGCTTGATTTTTTGTCTGACCCATTTGACTTTTCGTCCTCAAAAACGAGATAAACAGGTAGCGCCCAGCGGGCAGCAAGTTCTCCTAGAGCTTTTCAGCTCACTAGTCTTCAAGTATGCGATTCACAAACTGTTTTGGATACTTATGGCGGGGAGGACGGTTCTTAGAGGTTGACCCCCCCCCCCCCCCCCCCCCCACCAGCACCACCCTCACCCCGCATCAGCACTCCCTCACTCCCCCCCCCCATTTCCTACCCCTGCACACCGTTCATGCCGTTCAATAGAACATGCCGTACAATCAAAATAGTTTGCACGTACAAAATCTTATTTTTACCGCTGAAAGTTTTTTTACATCGCTTTTTTAGCGGTCTCGATAACTTTTCCAACTTATATCTGTATTGGTTTCTATCTCTATTATACGTCACGCAAGTCTATTTTGCAGCTTTTCCGGCAGGTTGCGGGTATGCTAGTCCTTTTGGTCTTTTAAATGCAATTTATCGGACAGCCCGATTTTACTACCGTTTTTCGATAAAATTTTACTTTTCATCTTGCGAAACGGGGCAAACTTCTAAAGCTTGAGGGCACTCAATTGCGCTAGTTTCATGACCCTCACTCACTGAATATTTTCCTAATAATAAGTTAACGACAGCAACAGCCAACCACCCCTCGGCAGTCATTTGAGTGCAATTCATCTGACGTTAGTCGGTTATGTTCAATTTTTGACCACATTTTGCAGGTTGTAAGGTCCAATGCCGCGCATAAATGCATTGAAATATACTACCAGGACTTTTGAAGGAATGCTTTATGGCACAGATAAACACTTGCAATAGGGATTCAAAAAAATAGGGATGCCCTGATCTGGGCATTATCATGTGGGGAAAGTTTGACAGTTTGAAAAAGCAATCATTACTCGAGCAATTGACTCGAAATCCAGACGCATTTATAACTCACTCACTGTTTTAAATCTGAGGATAATATTTCCCTTATTTAATGAAACAGCGTATATCTAAGCAAAAAAATCTTTATCTGTTTAGAGAACGTTGAAGTTGAGTACCATATCGATTTAATAATTTTACATTCCAGAAGAAATAGCATTGCGATGACTTTTTGAATGGCAATTATAAAACAGTCAGCGTCGACAAAACTGGTTAAGTTATTATAGCTCTGACGGAGAATAGTTGTTTTGTTGAAATTATGTATTGTGAATGATAAAACAAAATAGATCTCGAATTCCACGGAAAGTTTGGCAAGATCAATTGTTCTGACATTTCGGAGAACAAAATTATCTGATAACGGATAATAACGTAGTATGTTTTAACGTGAGTCACGTTAAAAAAAATTGTACCAGGTCCTGGGCGGATTTGAACCACCGATCTCCTGTTTACTAGACAGGCGCTTTAACCGCTAAGCCACAGGACCCGATGGAGACGTGCGTTTTATACACGAAACATCAATTAGACTAAGCAATGAGGTGTAGTGAGATCGATGGCTACTTGAAAATGTCTTCTGGTGAGATCGCGCAATTTTAGAACTATTAGAAGTCCTTTATTATTTTTAAATGGTTAACTACACTCGAACGAAGTTCGAAGCAATTATTGTAAACGTTGTCTTTTTTGCAAAATTTTCACCCTTGAATTCTTCATTTTTGCGTGAAATTGCTCGTATTCAGAAATTAGGTCGGTTGCTAAAACCAAAGCTTTTGTAATATGAGCTATCCCAAAGACCTGATAGTCGAGTCGTTAATGCTTCAGTCGAGTAAGTCGGAGGTCAGGGGTTGGAACACCTCCTTGGTCGGAATTTTTTGCATCCATAAAAATTTAAGCTGCAGTTCATCTGAATAAAATTCTGTCCCTCTGCCTGGCTGTCGTTGGAGAGCAATTTATCCGACGTTAGTTGCTTTGTTTTATTTAAAAAAAAAAACATAAATGCACTGTTAAAAGTATGGCCATAGAGAGGCTCGAACTCTCGACCCTCGCGTTATTAGCACGATGCTCTAACCGACTGAGCTATACGGCCGTGGTACTCTTCTTGGTTGAAGATAAAACGTTTCTAGTGAAGAGAAATTGAGCTCAAAGCCGTGGGCGAATTCAAACGAAGTACTTGTGCCCTGCCAATCATCTATTTGCTTTCAAACAATATTTATAGCAAATACTCGGGTGCTTTGTTCTAACAACTCAGAGGGGAGTTAGTTTAATTATATGCTCTCAACCGAAGCTTGAATTAATTAATTTTTCTAACTGTAAGCTGACTGGAGCTATAATGCGGTGATAGTGTTTTTACAATTCAAAGAATTTGGAGTGTATTGGTGCTGTCTTTTTGTCAGGTGTTTTTACACCTTTTTCCATGCCTTTGAAACGGGATAAACTGGTAAAGATAGGCGGGAATTCGGTTGCAACAGAGGTGGATTTGAACGCTTTTTAGGTGCCCAATATGCTGAAATTGCTGGAAGGCCTAAATACGATGTGGAAAAGTTGGTTTTCGCTGTTTTTGAGCCCTGAATGAAGCAATTTTTCCTTGTTTTGAGTCACAATTTATGTGGCTATTATGCTATACGAACTGCTCTTTTATGCTAATGTATTTGCCTCTTTTTGTTGTTTATGTTCAGAGTCAACGCATTTTTCGCTAGTTTTATTGTTTTTTTTTGGTCTAGTTTTTGGTAATTTTGGGTTATTCTCTGGGATTGTATCAGTTTCTGCCCTCTATTTTGCTCTTATAAAACTCGAAATCTTATGGTAGCCTAGAGTTTACCATTTTGTAGTTTCTACCCATGAAATTGGTGGTTTTCAGGAAGTTGGTGTGCGTAACTTAAGTATTAATTAAACTCAAATTTCAGTGTAAAATTTTTTTGTGTTTCATTAGCAATTTTTCAACGTTTTTTTAAAAGTGAAAACTGCCATTTAATCTGTAGCCTAAATTGCTGCTGGGTTGTTGGACCATTTGTTCCGTCACAAAAATGTTTCTGAGTGAAAACTCGTTTTTACAAAAAGTTCACTTTGTCTGGTTTTTACATCTGCTGGTCGTTTTTGTCCAGGAGAGATATCTCTGAAATTACTATTGGTGTTTTGTTTTTTTAATCCTTTTAATTTTAATTATCGGTTCTCTTTACCTTTGGAACCGCAGTATCTCAAATTCAAATTCTCTGATGATTCTCAAAGTATGTCAATTTTTTTGTTTGGCTTGTGTTATCCAATTCTTCTATTAGTCAGTTGAGGAGTTATCAAGATTTCCATTCAGTTTTTGGATTGTATTACGGGACTTGCGCGGCAATGTTTTTTCGTCGTCTGCTGATCTTTTTTCGTCTTTAATTCTACAGCAAAGCTGAAGAAGTAAAGTTTTCTGAATGACTTCTTCCTCTCACAAACGGCGTTTGTGCGCGTGACGTCATTTAACGCTGAATGTTTTCACATTGCTTATTGAGCGGCGTCGGTTTTCAAAACTTTTTCAACTGATATCTGCATCTGTTTCATAATAGACGCGCAAGTCTATTTGGCGGCTATTTCGACAATCTATCGGCTATTTAGTCATGTTGGTCTTTTTAAATGCGATTTTTTGAACCGCCGATTTTAATACCGTTTTCAATAAAATTTGAATTTTCATCTTGAAAAACGTGAAAAACTGACCAACTGTTTTGACCTCTTAAGCAATCATGACTTGTAATTGATATTAACAGTCGAATTCACCTAGACGCTACTAATATTGCTCATTATACCTCATTTTCATCTTGAAAAACGTGAAAAACTGACCAACTGTTTTGACCTCTTTTGGCAAGTTTTAAAGTCCTATACCGTGCATAAACACATAAATATGCTACCAGGACTCTCGATGGAATACTTTATGACAAAGATAAACACTTCTAACCAGGAATTCGATAAATTGAGACAGAAAAAATATCTAGGTTACAATAAATCTACAACATTGCAGAAACAGCAAATAAGCATTGACTTAAAAAGGACAGAAAGGCGCAATGCCTTGATGTGGGCAATAGCATGTGGGCAAAATCTAGCATTTTGAGTAAGCAATCATGACTTGTAATTGATATTAACAATGGAATTCACCTAGACGCTACTAATATTGCTCATTATACCTCACTTCCATTGCTCTCACTCGTTGACACTTTTTAATTGTTCTGAAACGAAGTTTGAGCAATTATATTAGTCCTCTGGTCTTTTTAAGACGAAGAGAAGTATTGGAGAAGATTTTGTTGGTGTGAAATTTGAAGCAGGAAATGAAACGCGTGGAAAATTTTCGAGTGGTTTGTTGCTGAACAAAATTGAAGAGTGGAGCGAAAAGGGAGACTTTTGTCCATGCCACTGTTTTCGAGAGAGGGAGAAATTTAGATCTAAAAAAGTTCTATGCGAGCAAATTTTTTTGTTCACATGCTTAAAAGTTCTAAAGTCTTGTAAAATTCTTCATGCTTAAGAGTTTTTGTGTTTTATTAATTATTATAGCTGCGAAGCTGTAAGCTGAGCGTAGCTATATTGCAGTGCTCTTGGTTTTTTTTTTGTTTCGTCGTCTGACGCTCTTTTTTCGTTTTACATTTGTTCACACAGCAAAGCTGAAAAAGTCAAATTTTCTGAATGACTTCTTCCTCTCACTAACGGCATTTGCGCGCGTGATGTCATTTCTCACTCACTTTAGCAAAAGTTTTAAGGTTATTTGCGTGATTAAATTTTGATCATACGTGACTTACCTCACTCAATAAAATGACTTTTGCACTTTAAAAACGGAAGTTTAATTTGAATTTGTTTAAGGTCAAAGGAACTCATATGCGCAGTAAAGTTCCCTAATAAGAGGCGTCTGTGGAATGAATTTTAACAAGCTTTATTAATTTATCGCTGAATATTTTTATTCTAGTTTTTTGAGCTGCGTCGATTTTTTTTTTCAATTTAGTTCGGTATCTGTTTCTATCTCTATTATATGACACGCAGGTCTATTCTTTCGCAGCTATTCCGGCAATCTGCCGGCTATGTTTGGTTTGTGTTGGTAGTAGTTTGAAGGGTTTTTGGTAATGAAGATGAGTTTTTGTGGTATTTAAGAGGTTTTTTCAGCTATTTTGCTCGTTTTTAGGTGTTTATTAGCGATTTTTTACCTATGGTTGTGTTTATTTCATTGTGCTTATTGCTCTGTGACTTGGAAGGAAACCTATTACTTAAGTTATGTTTTGACCCCAGAAATATGACAAAAAATCGTTTGCTGAGAAATATGACAAAAAATCCAACAATTTTAAATTATTCTTAATTTTTTGCAGTTCTTTTTTTTTGCAACCGTAGACCAATTTCTGAGCCTATTATGACTTGAACCTTGTTTTGTGAACATTTCTAGTCTTATAGGCTTGAAGGCTTTTTCATGAATTGATTTTAAATGTATTTTTAAATTTTCTTGAGTGGTTTTAGTAGGTACTGGTAATTTGAGGCGTTAGTATTTTGTGTTCGAGGCGTCTCGAGAATGTTTTTCGCCGGATGTCTTGGTTCTGACGCTGTTTTGACCTAAAAGTGAAAGTGAGTAAAATTGCTATGTGAATTAATTTTTTTGTCGTGAGAGAAGTTTTTTGATAATGTGCTGCGTTTAGTTATGACTTTTAGACTTTGAAAAGTGTTTTTGACAATGAAGCATATAGGTAACCGTTTTTAACCTTTTTTTACCTGGCAAAGTCTTTTAACTATAATGTGCTTTTCTTGTGCAAGTAGTTAATTGCTCTTGAACGAAGTTCATAGCAATTATTGTAAACGCTTGACAATGCAAAACTTTGTATTCAAAATTTTCGCTTGACAGTTTTGACTTTTCGAGTGACTTTTACGCTCTTGACTTTTTGCGTTTCGCGTGATCTAAAATTTTCTCTCAATCAGAATTTCAAGCAGCTGAACTCAATTGGCGGCAATTTAATATTAAAAGTCAAATTAAAATTGCGCCGAAACTGGTGCCATTTTTTACTTTAAATCTTAATAGTGGTATATGTCAACCCCCTAATGTGGTTATTTGAAGCCCACTTTTGAACTTATTAGTCCCATTAGGCTCCCCCCGACTGAAGCAGGCTGCAATTCATTAGAGCTCCCGGGAGTCGTTCGAGAGCAATTCTTCCGACGTTTAGTCGGTTATGTTTTTAATATGTAACCATCTGAAATTGATACCAGAGTGTTTTTCAGAGCTTAACAATGCGTTTCAAGTGTAAAGTGGGAACATAATTCTCATTTTTAGGTTAATAATGCTTGACTATTTTTGAATTGATTTCTTAATTTTTGTATTTTTAATCGGACTTTTTTTCAAAAATCAGTGCATATGGTAACTTCCCTTTGATAGTTCATACCGTGAATGCCCTATTCCACAATCTCTACATTCTTGCCTGTATCATCCTAACATGCTCCTAAGACATAACATAGTTTTTTTCACTCAGCTTTTATCAGTTGTTTGAAAATATTGTATTGATTTTAGCCTGTTTCTTGAATGTCTTTGTCAAGATTTTGGAATTTATTTCATTTAATAAAATTCAGTATTGAGAATTTGCTGAAATTCCGTTTTAAAATTTGACCGATTTTTACTTTTTTTACTTACTTTTTAAAACTGAAATCTTGAGTTATTTGATTGGTAGCCCTGTCAGTTTTTGAGCATATCAGTGTTTGTCCATCGTAAGATTTTTGACCTTTTTCATTGTTGTCAAATGTTCTTTATAGTATGAAGTTTTGCGGTAGCAAGATTTCAGTCGAAAGATTTCAGTTTTTAAGTCGAAGTTAGGTCTTATGTTTTAAATCTGTGCTTCTTTTTGTTACAGAATGATATAATTGTTTTTTTACTTGTTTCAATGATCCCAATGCTCATATCTTTCTCGTAAGGACAGCGGCGTAAATTATACAATTTTTTTATCAATTCTGGTGATGTTAAGAGTTACTGTTTTCAGACAAACGGTAATGGTTTCTGTGGCAAGTACGGTGTTCTGTAAAATTCCGACGCTTCGAGTCCGGCGATGTTTTCGTGTGCAATTTTTCACTGCACCAATTTTTTCGTCTTACCCTTTGGACTTTTCGTCCCCAAAACGGGATAAACAGGTAACGCCCGGAAGGCATTAAGTGGCTGAGTAGAGTTGTTTGTATTGAAGGTATTTTGAACTGGTGGATAAGTATGGCCAGTTAGAGAAGCTGGGAGAGGTGGACTTGTCTCCGATAGAGCAGATCTGTCTACAGTTGCACTGCAGTGAGATGGAGATATGCAAGGAGATACAAGTGAAGCCATCAATCACTGTCCTTCAGCTCAAAACATGTGTATCTGAGATCATCGGTAGGTTCTCAACTAAACATCAGGATAAACTAGAGAAGATACCTTCTGTTTCAATAATTTACCTCGGCGTTCCCCCCCCCCCTCAAATACCGGAAACCTGACGAAATTTGGTAGATCGTGCTTAGATCTGGCATTATTTAAGACGCAAAGTGTCTGTGTTTGCAACTGTTTTTAATTACTACAAAAGTAAACTTTAAATTTTAAGAAATTTGTCAAATTTTTGAAATAAGCGGGTTCAGTGAGATGCAAGCTGCGGGATCTATTGATTACATTGTTTACTATTGATTGACCTAAGTACACAATCTACTCGACCTCTAGTTGCTGGCTGAACTATTATGGACCATATATATTTCTGGCATAGAAGTTAGCTTCCACTAAAGCTACTTTGATTTTAGGCATTGGATTAAAAGACTTCAACCTGTTCTACAAGGACGCCATGATGGAGGAGGCGTTTGGGCCAGTAGGCTGCTTCAGTGAACTCAAACTCATGTCTATCCAGTTGTCCACAGCTGGACTGTGTGACCAGAGCGAACTACACGCACGCACCATCAGCCGACACCACAATGCACAACGACAGCCATCACGCTAATTACAAACTAAAAGCGAACAACCAATCATAATGAACTTGGACTGTTCCCTATTTCGTATGATTTTTTGCAAACGGTGTGATGATTCACGGTATGATAACATTTCTCAGTGTTCTGATTGTCGGATTGTAAGCAACAGCTGAACTGAAAAGTTTACGCGATGAAAAGCGGTTGAGACGTCAATCGTTCTTTGATGAATTAGGAAAGCGCGTCGAAAAGGGAAGGCGTGAAGGGTGCTATTACCTGTTCCGTTATTCAATCCGTTGCGAAGTCGTTCAACTCAAGACGTTTTATACTGGATGTGACCATTTTATAGCGTTGGCTAATAGGGTCTGTGCTAGAAAGGGTAATCCGTTTAATGAAATTCTGTTCACTGTTTGATTTGCTTAATAGTGCAAACATTTCTATTCAAGATTCATTGAGTGAATGTATGAGATTAACGACTGCGAAATGCGCTATGTTGTTTTTTGTTGACCGTGAAACTCCAACTGGTTACGTAGTCTACTAGATTTAACATAAAATCTTTTGTCTTCCTGGTTTTTACTTTTCATTCTTTAAATATCCTCCTTTTCATGTAAATTGTACACTAACTGTATAGCTAATTCTTTTTCTCACGCTCATTTTCTAACTTTATGATCCAAGCCTTAAATGAATAATTAATATTGAATTTATCAAGTGCTTATAATGATAATGGTTAATGCTCATTTGTAGATGCTAATACTAATCAATTGCAATTTCAACTTTAGGTGTTGTGTCTGTAATGAACTGCTGACGACTGTTAGATGTGCTTTGATAAGATTAGATGGTGTTTGTGTGCTATTTTTGACTTCGGTCGTCTTCATTCTAGGATTTCAAGCATTTGTTTGTTTATGCGGCTCGGTTTGAGTTTAAAATAATTGTTTACCTCGCTGATATTTATTTCTAATATCTAGAATTGAGTCTTATTGGGACCATTGATTTGTTTTGTCTCAGCAGAAATTCCCCCATCTTGCACGCCCCACCTCCTTCCCACACACGCACGGAAAATGTTTACTTGATAGTGATGCTTGCGCCCAATTTTAATTTTGTAGGTACGCTTAAAGGTTAGTTTTACCGATTGGTGGCGTACTCAAATGGTAGGAAATTCTTCCTCGTTGATGTTATTGAATGCGCTTCATCATTCATCCTGTCGTCACATTTCGCTTCGGCCAGTTTCAAAATTAGAACATATTTTAAGCAGATTTCGACTGAAACTATACATGTACATAATCAACAAAGAAGCAGACAAGTAATCCATATAGACGAGCATAATCCTTCAAAATTGAGCACGGTTTTCCGTTCTGAATGATTCCTCGTGGATTTTAAGTTAAGAGTTTTCGTTCAAAACATTGACAAACATAAATGTCACTGACTTTATGAAGCGTTTCCCTTCAGATTTTGAAAAGAACATGCAAACATGTCGCTGAAACACAATAGTCGGCACGTATCTTTTTAGTTGCCCTTAAACAAAATTTCTATCAAATAATATGGTGTTGCTGGTCGTTTTCCGAATTGGCGAGTAAATTACTTTCATAACCAGTCGGTTAAAGTTGACAAGTCGGATATGATATATAGTCTATTTCTCCAGTACCATATTTCAAATCAAAATTAAGGGTTCCATATACTGCAAAATAATTTCTGAAGTAGCAAATGTTTCTTCCGAATGGTACAATTTTAATTTGCGCAGAGCAGATGCTGTTTTATCATTCTTCATTCTTTTAAATTTGTTTTATTTTTCCGTATTTTAAGAGGAAGTTTATTCCATTTACAAGTGCCTTTTTGTGGTAGAGAACGGTTGCTTGCTTTTAATCCGGTCAGTCGTTCTTTTCTTTTCACCAGAACATTACCCCCCAGTAAACGATCATCTTTACAAAATGCAGTTCCAGAAGAACGATCACTTCGTAACTTCGAAACTGTTATGCCAAGTTTTCGTACGCAAGGTAACAAAATTCATGGCACAAAGGTCCCTGGACCCTGAAGAGCACTGTATGGACGTTCAAAGCCTTGATATATCTGATATTACTCTCAGGAGTCACAGCAATATCTCCGACATGTAAGGTCTGACAATTTTTGTTTGAGCAATTTCAGACTACCATTCAACTTGATCATAGCGAACGCCTAAAATACTTAGGGAGCAATCGCCGTTGCAATATAAGCTTGCAATGCTTACAAGCTTGTTCTGAGATTGCGACACAGCTTGAATTCCGCGCGTTTCGTCCTATTTGCGTGCAGGATCTAGTCTTCTAGTGGGCTCACTTTCTCGGCAGTTTTTCCTAGTCGTATCGATGACGATTTTGTTGACTATAAAATTATACTTTTAAATCTTTTAAGAATTATGTCGACTACTATTGTATGTTTCTAATGAGTTACTAGGGAGAGTAAATTAAACCCTTGCGTCACACAATATGACGAAACTGGGTCAAGAGTGCGAGAAATCTTTGTAATAACGGTAATGTAACCTAACCCTTACCGAAAGATTGGTCGCGTACTGACGGAGTAGTTACTTCGATACTGCTTATGCGATATTGCTGAATATGGACACTATCAGAGGCTGAACCTAGCTCCGACTGCAATTTGCAGCTAATTTTAATGCAAAACTACTATCTGTACTCTGGCTGTCTATCACCCATACACCGAAGAGCACTACTACATTTCATTTGGTTAAGCTAATATGTTTGGAATAACTAGAAAATGGCGTACTATTAAATGAATATCAAAAGTAGTATTTCTATTAAAACATAATCCATTCGGATGGATATATGCGCAAAATGTTTCGACTGAAAACTTGTAAAAACTTGGGACAAGAATTGAACTACAGATGAAAAATTATCGGCCAACTTGTTTGGCTACCGCTGAACAAAATAGTTCGATTTAATGTAGTTTTCCTATTATGATTGTACAGCATAAGTCGTTTTCGTTCTAATAAAGGACTAACTAAAAATAATCGAAACCATTGACGCCGATCACTTATCATCAAGTAATCAAACGCTGTTTTAGAGTTATTTTAACTCGCAATTATTTAGAATGAGCTGTTCTCAATTTAACAGGACACGCTTTAACAGTTTTCATCACAACTTTCTGAACAAACTGAAATCTCGGGGAAAAATTCAAAACAACCATGCGGCTAATAAAACTGGGGCTCTTCGGCACAGCAATTTTGATGCCTTAATTAATTTCGCATAGCAGTAAATATTGATTGAGCATTTTTCTTCGCAATTTTAAAGATTATATTGGCTGGTTTTTTCTGCAATAATTTGAATAACGTTTGGTTATGGCCACAATTGTTCTGACCCCTCTTGAGGGGGGGGGGACTAATTTGTTTTGATTTGATTTGTAAAATTTGCGGGTTTTATGTTTTACCCACGTGTGCAACCTAGCAATTCATTGTATTCTGGAAATCTCTTGTGAATAAGTAGTAAACATTGATGACCCTTTTTAACGACAAACACCATGAAAGCAACCAAACTTCTGAAATTGAACCACTGAAAAAAAAGTTAACAACATCAGGGAGTACTTTAAGAAATTTTCTCAGTACTACTTCCATTGTTCCTATAATTCAAAATGTTTGCGGTATTTTAAAACCCTTTAGAAAGGAGCCGTCACTTAGCGACAACAACGAAGAACCAGAATAAACAAGATAGAGAGTTGAGAAGAAAAGAAAAAAGAAAGGAAAATAGATAAGTACAAAAATGTGAAACAAGAAATGACGTCTACAGAAGATTGTCTCTCAGCAACCAAATAGTCCAACGAAGAACAAAGTTAACAAAAAAATCAAAGGGTCTTCATCCGAAGTAACATTTATATAATTGTATACCTATAAAATACCTACTAACATCATATTTATATACTAATATCATATTTATATACCCAGTATCTAATATAAGAAAACTTTGTCAACGCTTCTGTTGAAAAAAAAACAAAAAAAAACAAGCTTTGCACTTTTTCGATTTGAAACAGAATTTTCCATATTCGTAGATGAGATTAGCGTTCAATAACGTTTTTTAGTTTTCAGGACGCGTGTACATTGTTTTTAACTCTGGAGTAGATAGTGTTCATACACATATACACACATTTAAATAAATATACACACACTCACAATTTGTTTTTATCGTAGTTAATAATCAAGTTTCCGATTTTTTTATTCAAAAAGAATGTAAAGCAAGAAAGAACACAGCAATTACAGTCAAACACTTTCTACTTCAGAGGGCACGTTAAAGAAGAAAAAACTTAGGATTCAGGTTGTTCGTTGCAGAAAAGATTTAAACGTCAAAGAATAACGGCCAGCATCAAAGGCGATAACAAACACATTTTGATATTATTTTTCCGTGAAAAATTTGACGTTCTCTGACTATCTGCAAAGTTCAACAGACCCAACAAAGCTTAGGTTAAAAGAAAGTCAGACCAAACCCCACTTCACTTCATTAAAAAACAGGTCTGATTGCTTTTTCGCTCAAATTTCAGAAGAATAGGTTTTGTGTCGAAAAGGTAAAACACTTAAATCTGTAGCTTTCGTATAAAAGCAATCATATCGTCCTGCCCCAGAACAATAACATCCTCAACACATTAACAGGACAATAAGAAAACAAAAGCGTCTAGAGCAGCTGCTTAACTGCAGCAAACAAACTGAATACTCTTACGCGTGTCCATTGCTTTTGATAGGACTTGATTTAATCAGCAGTTACGAACACTTAACAAAAACCAAAACTCACAAACTGATAGATCGAACAAGAACAAAGTTCAAAACTGTTGCAATAGTCACCTGTATCAATATGCCCAGCGCCAATAATAAGAAAAAGGCTATACAACAACAGCTGCAAAGGAGAGAAGCAGAATGGACAGTCAATGTCAACTATCTTTAGGCAATGATTCAAGAGGAAAATTTAGAGGGCAGCAATTTGTCCAATGAGTCTCTTTCTCAACAAAAGCTGCAGTTAGACAAACTCAGCGACAACCTTTTTAAATACAACCTCACACAAAATGAACTGAAAGAAATAATGGAGAATTCAGCAGAACGAAATCTAGTTATCTTGAAGTGAAAAAAATATCGCAAAGACCATTCAATAGAAGTTACTACAGACTCCGACAGCCATTTGCCAGAGCGCCAAAGAAGAGCACAACCACAGCAAAATAACAGTCAAAATGACGAACCCTCAACAACAAAAGACATACAATTTGAGAAACAAATCAAAAGCAGAGAGCAGCACAGACAAAGTAACAACTCTCCCCGCTTCAGAAAAACAACAACAAAGCAGCAGAAATCCCCAACATGGACAGAAAGATGACGATGACATAGAACAAAGTAATTAATTGATAGGGAACGCTATCAATTCAGATACAACGTCAATGGGAGGAGGGGATACAACGTCAATGGCAGACAACAAAGACAGTAACGACAAATATAACCCAAATTCCTATATTGAGTTTCCTCTGAGACATTTTGGGTACAGTCAAAAACAGAGACGCACCGATCCAAAAACCAACTTCACACAAATATGCGAGAGAACATTACAGCTGAATGATGAGTCAAACACAGAATGAACTTCGTCAAAGATGATAGGGAGTTTTCCAAACAATAATGGTGACCATCACATAAGAGCAGAACAAGGAAAAAGCAATGGTGATGAGGACTCGACAAAATCCTGAGAAGCAATTGAAGTTAACTACAAAGAGCAAAACATCGGACCAATCAACATAAGACCCGATGTTGGTACCACTACATCAAACGACAAACCCAAATCCTATAAACACACTAAAAGGAAACAAAAAAATAACAATCAGATGTAAGTACCGAATCTGATTGCAGTTCCAATCAGACATTTGACACTAACATCCCAGACCAACGGAAAACACTAAGGAAAACACAGCCACATCAGTAACAATCAAGACAACAAAACTTACATCCTTTTAGCAGGAAGCAATCATCAAAAAAAATCACGCCTTTACACAGAAGAAATCAACAGACAACAGAGAACGACAGTAATTGTCTACAATCAACAGACGATGAAAGCGACGATCATCAACAAATTGACAACATCAGACTAAGCAGTAACATAACGCATTATGAACTACAGCCAAAAAGATAGGGAGCCAGAAAAAGAGAAAGAAAAATAGACAAGATCCATGATGTTAACCTCGCCTCAACAAATACCCAATTTCAGGGGAGACTCAAGGTCAAGGTACTTCAAATATTCACGAACATGCTCAAAATCAAGAACAGCAATTTCTTCAAAGCATCAATTTCTATCAAGATGCGAACAAAATCAATAGAAGTAACCAATCAAATGACAGAGAATTGAGCAGGAAAGCCGTCAACAACCTAATCCCGGAGACAAACAACAATCTTTGCAGTTTTAATCGCAACGCACAAGACCAAAGACTACCAAATTACATCAACAGAACTGGCCAACAACCAGACAGACAGTTTCAACATACACAGACAACAGAAAACAATTTCTTGCCATGACAAGCACAACAACAACCTGTCCCTTCCAGCATTAATCTTCCAAAAACTCAACTCAAATCCTTCAGCGCAGATCCATTGAGATGGCACGACTAGTTTAGTTTTTTCAAAGCCACAATACATGACAATGGAACACTGGCAGATGCCCAACGGATGACATATCTTCAAAACGCCCTCACAGACAGAGCCAAAGGTAGCATTATTGGATACCCATACAACGGAGAGTTTTATTATGAAGCAATGCAAGAATTACATGAACGATTCGGGAAACCACAGCATGTTACAGCAGCTTACCTTGATAAGTTCGAACACTGGCCCAGACCGATCATTAATAACCCCGAAAGTTTTTTATCTCTTGCAGCGTTTTTTAGACAATTGGTTCAAACGTTTATACTGACAATTGATTTCACAACCGATCTTCAATCTTCAGCTGTCCTTAAGATTGCAAAAGATAAACTTGCACCAACAATGATAATCAGATGGAACGAATACGTCCCTAGGCAAGCTATTGTTCAACCTAATTTAATACATTTTAAGGACTAGATCGATAATTACGCAGAAGCTTTCGAAGATTTGTCAAAATCACAAAGACCAACCAATCAAGAAAACAGTTCATCTAGAAGATCAAACTGACTCTTCCAACAGCAAATTAACAAAAGATGTCCTCTATGTGTATACAGTCACAACCTAGTAAAATGCAACCAGTGCCTCAATAAAGATATTAACGAAAGAATACAAACAGTAAGACAACTGAAAATTTGCCCATATTGCCTCACCGAACACCCAAAGGGGCAGTGTAACAGTGCTTACCGATGTCGCATTGAAAACTGCAACGGATTTCATCACTCAACATTTCACAGAAACAACTTCAACAGTTCACAGACATTTTTACCAACTCAGCAACAGCAAAGCAACCAACAGCAACAATATCAACAACAAACACACAACCAGGTTCAAAACTATTCTGCAAACAATTATCACAACAATCGTGGTCAACAAAACAACGGACACCAAACACAGATAACCGCGAACAGATCACAGTTTCAACCACATGGATTCAATTATGGAAGAGTGGTTGGTTACAATCATAACAACAACACACGTAATGCTTTTGATCAAAACAAAAACACTAACCGTTTCAATCAGAATTACAATCCCAACAACAACAATGGAAGCACCTTCAAAAGAAATTATAACAATCCGAACAACTTCATGCGAAATACAAATTCACGACAACAGAACACCGGAATTCTCATAATTAAACAGACACAAGAAATCAAAGCCAAAGGCAACAAAACTTCAACAACAGCAACCCACGACCACAAAATCACACATGCAGCAACAACCAAATCAGTTCGTGGATACGAACTCAAGTTCAACTTCAAGCCATTCCGGTTATCCTTTACACAGAAGACGTATCAATAGAAACATATGCTCTTTTGGATAGCGGGAGCGACAACACACAAATAAAAAACTCAATGGCAAAAGCACTCAGAATAAAAAACAAAGATCACATTGCAGTACCAATTTCTTAACTTTTCGGAGAACACATCATAACATCAACTGAAGTCCTTCTGGGAATTGGATCACTCAACAGCACCCGAACTCTTTTCAACCTACCGGTGTACGCCACGTCAGCATCTGACTTTCAAATGCCGAATGTACCCGTTGAGATGTTGAACTCTATCTGCGCCGACTACGATCATCTTAACAACATCACAAGTACGAGACAACAGAATAGGAGTTTTAATCGGAGCGAATGCCTTCATAGCAACAGTACCACTCAAATCCACAACAGGACCACCAGGAACCCCATACGGAGCCTTGACACAGCTTGGATGGACCGTTACAGGACCAATACCACAGAAGTACAAGCCAACCAGTAATAAACAAGAAATCAATTACAACATCACGCTTTACAACATAATAAAAAAACCCAGAACATGATATAGAGAACGACATGCTTCAAATGTTTTGGACAAAGGAGGGAAAAAATTTAGTGAGCGGAAAAAAGACACTGACAGCAGATGACAGGAAAGCTCTTGAAACACTAAAAAGGACGAAATGCCACAACTGTTCTTGTTATGAGATCGGACTACCTTGGAAAGATGACATTAAGCTACCAAATAACTACTTTCTTGCCAAAGCACAATTACAGTCACTTAAAAACCGACTTCAACAAGAACCAGACCTATTTTTTCGTTACAACCAAACCATCGATGCAGACATTGAAAAAAGATTTGTTGAAGAGACATAACGTCAACCCAACTTCATGAATTAACAACTTTGCTATCTCCCACACCACCCCGTTGAACATAAAATGAAAAAAAAAGTAAGACGAGTCACAAATGCAGCTTCACTATACAAAGGACATTCTCTTACATATTTCACATTTTTTTTAATCAAAAATTGCACAAAATAAGCTTCTTTAGGTAAAGACCAATTTGTTAGGTAAAGACCATATGTTAAAACTGTTTATAAAATTGTTTTTAAAATTGTTAAAGTTGTTAAAATTCTTAAAATTTTTTTTAAAATTGTTAAAATTTTTATTAAAATTGTTTTCAAAATTTTTAAAATTGTTAAAACATGTTTTTTGCCTAAAATTGCGTTAGTTTTATAAAATATGTTAAAATTGTTAACAATAATACAGTTGATTTTATATATACGAAAAAGTATTGTTGACAGTTTTTATTCAACTTTATTGGCTAAAAAATTGGGTACATATATCAAATTTCAATTTTTTATCAAAAATTGCACGAAATAAGCTTATTTAGGTAAAGACCAATATGTTAGGTAAGGACCATATGTTAAAACTGTTTTTAAAATTGTTTTTAAAATTGTTCAAAGTGCTAAAAATCTTAAAATTGTTTTCAAAATTATTAAAAAATATTTTTTAAATTGTTTTTAAAGTTGTTCAAATTGTTAAAGTATGTTTTTTGCCTAAAATTGCGTTAATTTTATAAAATATATAAAAATTGTTAACAAAAATACAGTTGATTTTATTTGGACGAAAAAGTAATGTTGACAGTT
Source organism: Convolutriloba macropyga (assembly GCF_964194025.1). Classification (NCBI taxonomy): domain Eukaryota; kingdom Metazoa; phylum Xenacoelomorpha; order Acoela; family Convolutidae; genus Convolutriloba; species Convolutriloba macropyga. The sequence continues at coordinate 37,906,213 of NC_134468.1, read as the reverse complement.
TTTATTCAACTTTATTGGCTAAAAAACTGGGTAAATACTTCAAATTTCATTTTTTTTATCAAAAATTGCACGAAATAAGCTTCTTTAGGTAAAGACCAATATGTTAGGTAAAGACCGTATGTTAAAACTGTTTTTAAAATTGTTTTTAAAATGTTAAAGTTGTTAAAATTCCTAAAATTGTTTTCAAAACTGTTAAAATTGTTTCTTAAATTGTTTTTAAAATTGTTAAAATAGTTCGAATATGTTTTTTTGCCAAAAATACAGTTGATTTTATTTGGACGAAAAAGTATTGTTTTCAGTTTTTATTCAACTTTATTGGCTAAAAAATTGGGTACATATTTCAAATTTCATTTTTTAATCAAAAATTGCACGAAATAAGCTTCTTTAGGTAAAGACCAATATGTTAGGTAAAGACCATATGTTAAAATTGTTTTTAAAATTGTTAAAATTGTTTTTAAAATTGTTAAAATTGTTAAAACATGTTTTTTGCCTAAAATTGCGTTAGTTTTATAAAATATGTAAAAATTGTTAACAAAAACACCGTTGATTTTATTTGGACGAAAAAGTATTGTTGACAGTTTTTATTCAACTTTATTGGCTAAACAATTGGGTACATATTTCAAATTTAATTTTTTTAATCAAAAATTGCACGAAATAAGGTTCTTTATTGGGTACATATTTCAAATTTCTTTTTTTATCAAAAATTGCAAAAAAAGCTTCTTTAGGTAAAGACCAATATGTTAGATAAAGACGATAAGTTAAAAACTGTTTTTAAAATTGTTTTTAAAATTGTTAAAATTATTAAAATTGTTTCTTAAATTGTTTTTAAAATTGTTCAAATTGTTAAAGTATGTTTTTTGCCTAAAATCGCGTTAATTTTATAAAATATGTAAAAATTGTTAACAAAAATACAGGTAATTTTATTTGGACAAAATTAATGTTGACAGTTTTTATTCAACTTTATTGGCTAAAAAACAGGGTAAATACTTCAAATTTTATTTTTTTAAATCAAAAATTGCACGAAATAAGCTTCTTTAGGTAAAGACCAATATGTTAGGTAAAGACCGTATGTTAAAACTGTTTTTAAAATTGTTTTTAAATTTGTTAAAATTGTTAAAATTCCTAAAATTGTTTTTAAATTGTTGAAATTGTTTTTTAACTTGTTTTTAAAATTGTTAAAATTGTTAGAATATGTTTTTTGCCTAAAATTGCGTAAAAATTGTTAACAATAATACAGTTGATTTTATTTGGACGAAAATATTGTTGACAGTTTTTATTCAACTTTATTGGCTAAAAAATTGGGTACATATTTCAAATTTCATTTTTTAATCAAAAATTGCACGAAATGAGCTTGTTTAGGTAAAGACCAATATGTTAGGTAAAGACCATATGTTAAAATTGTTTTTAAAATTGTTTTTAAAATTGTTAAAATTGTTAAAACTCTTAAAACTTTTTAAAAAATTGTTAAAATTGTTTTTTAAATTGTTTTTAAAATTGTCAAAATTGTTAAAACATGTTTTTTGCCTAAAATTGCGTTAGTTTTATAAAATATGTAAAAATTGTTAACAATAATACAGTTGATTTTATTTGGACGAAAAAGTTTTGTTGACAGTTTTTATTCAACTTTATTGGCTAAAAAATTGGGTACATATTTCAAATTTCTTTTTTTAATCAAAAATTGCAATAAATAAGCTTCTTTATGTAAAGACCAATATGTTAGGTAAAGACCATATGTTAAAACTGTTTATAAAATTGTTTTTAAAATTGTTAAATTTGTTAAAATTCTTAAAATGTTTTTAAAATTGTTAAAATTGTTTTTAAATTGTTTTTAAAATTTTTAAAATTGTTAAAATATGTTTTTTGCCTAAAATTGCGTTTGTTTTATAAAATATGTAAAAATTGTTAACAATAAAACAATTGATTTTATTTGGACGAAAAAGTATTGTTGACAGTTTTTATTCAACTTTATTGGCTAAACAATTGGGTACATATTTCAAATTTCATTTTTTTTAATCAAAAGTTGCACGAAATAAGGTTCTTTAGGTAAAGACCAAAATGTTAGATACAGACCATATGTTAAAACTGTTTCCAAAATTGTCTTTAAAATTGTTAAAATTGTTAAAATTCTTAAAATTGTTTTTAAAATTGTTAAAATTGTTTTTTAAATTGTTTTTAAAATTGTTGAAATATGTTTTTTGCCTAAAATTGCGTTAGTTTTATAAAATAAGTAAAAATTGTTAACAATAATACAGTTGATTTTATTTGGACGAAAAACTATTGCTGACAGTTTTTATTCAATTTTATTGGCTAAAAAATTGGGTACATATTTCAAATTTCATTTTTTTAATCAAAAATTGCACGAAATAAGCTTCTTTAGGTAAAGACCAATATGTTAGGTAAAGACCATATGTTAAAATTGTTTTTAAAATTGTTAAAATTGTAAAAATTCTTAAAATTTTTTTAAAATTGTTAAAATTGTTTTTAAAATTGTTGAAATTGTTAAAACATGTTTTTTGCCTAAAATTGCGTTAGTTTTATAAAATATGTAAAAATTGTTAACAAAAATACAGTTGATTTTATTTGGACGAAAAAGTATTGTTGACAGTTTTTATTCAACTTTATTGGCTAAAAAATTGGGTACATATTTCAAATTTCATTTTTTTAATCAAAAATTGCACGAAATAAGCTTCTTTAGGTAAAGACCAATATGTTAGGTAAAGACCATATGTTAAAATTGTTTTTAAAATTGTTAAAATTGTTAAAATTCTTAAAATTTTTTTAAAATTGTTAAAATTGTATTTAAAATTGTCAAAATTGTTAAAACATGTTTTTTGCCTAAAATTGCGTTAGTTTTATAAAATATGTAAAAATTGTTAACAAAAATACAGTTGATTTTATTTGGACGAAAAAGTTTTGTTGAAAGTTTTTATTCAACTTTATTGGCTAAAAAATTGGGTACATATTTCAAGTTTCTTTTTTTAATCAAAAATTGCAATAAATAAGCTTCTTTATGTAAAGACCAATATGTTAGGTAAAGACCATATGTTAAAACTGTTTATAAAATTGTTTTTAAAATTGTTAAATTTGTTAAATTTGTTAAAATTTTTTTAAAATTGTTTAAATTGTTTTTTAAATTGTTTTTAAAATTTTTAAAATTGTTAAAATATGTTTTTTGCCTAAAATTGCGTTTGTTTTATAAAATATGTAAAAATTGTTAACAATAAAACAATTGATTTTATTTGGACGAAAAAGTATTGTTGACAGTTTTTATTCAACTTTATTGGCTAAACAATTGGGTACATATTTCAAATTTCATTTTTTTAATCAAAAGTTGCACGAAATAAGGTTCTTTAGGTAAAGACCAAAATGTTAGGTACAGACCATATGTTAAAACTGTTTCCAAAATTGTCTTTAAAATTGTTAAAAATTGTTAAAATTCTTAAAATTGTTTTTAAAATTGTTAAAATTGTTTTTTAAATTGTTTTTAAAAGTGTTAAAATATGTTTTTTGCCTAAAATTGCGTTAGTTTTATAAAATAAGTAAAAATTGTTAACAATAATACAGTTGATTTCATTTGGACGAAAAACTATTGTTGACAGTTTTTATTCAACTTTATTGGCTAAAAAATTGGGTACATATTTCAAATTTCATTTTTTTTAATCAAAAATTGCACGAAATAAGCTTCTTTAGGTAAAGACCAATATTTTAGGTAAAGACCATATGTTAAAATTGTTTTTAAAATTGTTAAAATTGTTAAAATTCTTAAAATTTTTTTAAAATTGTTAAAATTGTTTTTAAAATTGTCAAAATTGTTAAAACATGTTTTTTGCCTAAAATTGCGTTAGTTTTATAAAATATGTAAAAATTGTTAACAAAAATACAGTTGATTTTGTTTGGACGAAAAAGTATTGTTGACAGTTTTTATTCAACTTTATTGGCTAAAAAATTGGGTACATATTTCAATTTTCTTTTTTTATCAAAAATTGCAAAAAAAAGCTTCTTTAGGTAAAGACCAATATGTTAGGTAAAGACCATATGTTAAAAATGTTTTTAAAATTGTTTTTAAAATTGTTAAAATTCTTAAAATTGTTTTTAAAATTATTAAAATTGTTTCTTAAATTGTTTTTAAAATTGTTCAAATTGTTAAAGTATGTTTTTTGCCTAAAATCACGTTAATTTTATATAATATGTAAAAATTGTTAGCAAAAAAACAGTTGATTTTATTTGGACAAAAAAGTAATGTTGACAGTTTTTATTCAACTTTATTGGCTAAAAAACTGGGTAAATACTTCAAATTTTATTTTTTTTTATCAAAAATTGCACGAAATAAGCTTCCTTAGGTAAAGACCAATATGATAGCTAAAGACAGTATGTTAAAACTGTTTTTAAAATTGTTTTTAAAATTGTTAAAATTGTTAAAATTCCTAAAATTGTTCTTAAAATTGTTAAAATTGTTTTTTGAATTGTTTTTAAAATTGTTAAAATTGTTAGAATATGTTTTTTTGCCTAAAATTGCGTTAGTTTTATAAAATATGTAAAAATTGTTAACAATAATACAGTTGATTTTATTTGGACGAAAATATTGTTGACAGTTTTTATTCAATTTTATTGGCTAAAAAATTGGGTACATATTTCAAATTTCATTTTTTTAATCAAAAATTGCACGAAATAAGCTTCTTTAGGTAAAGACCAAAATGTTAGGTACAGACCATAAGTTAAAACTGTTTTTAAAATTGTTTTTAAAATTGTTAAAATTGTTAAAATACTTAAAATTGTTTTTAAAATTGTTAAAATTGTTAAAATATGTTTTTTGCCTAAAATTGCGTTAGTTTTATAAAATATGTAAAAATTGTTAACAATAATACAGTTGATTTTATTTGGACGAAAAAGTATTGTTGACAGTTTTTATTCAACTTTATTGGCTCAAAAATTGGGTACATATTTCAAATTTCATTTTTTAATCAAAAATTGCACGAAATGAGCTTGTTTAGGTAAAGACCAATATGGTAGGTAAAGACCATATGTTAAAATTGTTTTTAAAATTATTAAAATTGTTAAAATTCTTAAAATTTCTTAAAAATTGTTAAAATTGTTTTTTAATTTGTTTTTAAAATTGTTAAAATTGTTAAAACATGTTTGTTGCCTAAAACTGCGTTAGTTTTATAAAATATGTAAAAATTGTTAACAATAGTAGAGTTGATTTTGTTTGGACGAAAAAGTATGGTTTACAGTTTTTATTCAACTGTATTGGCTAAAAAATTGGGTACAAATTTCAAATTTCTTTTTTATCAAAAATTGCAATAAATAGGCTTCTTTAGGTAAAGACCAATATGTTAGGTAAAGACCATATGTTAAAACTGTTTATAAAATTGTTTTTAAAATTGTTAAATTTGTTAAAATTTTTTTAAAATTGTTAAAATTGTTTTTTAAATTGTTTTTAAAATTTTTAAAATTGTTAAAATATGTTTTCTTCCTAAAATTGCGTTTGTTTTATAAAATATGTAAAAATTGTTAACAATAATACAATTGATTTTATTTGGACGAAAAAGTATTGTTGACAGTTTTATTCAACTTTATTGGCTAAAAATTTGGGTACATATTTCAAATTTATTTTTTTTTATCAACAATTGCACGAAATAAGCTTCTTTAGGTAAAGACCAAAATATTAGGTACAGATCATATGTTAAAACTGTTTCTAAAAGTGTCCTTAAAATTGTTAAAATTGTTAGAATTCTTAAAATTGTTTTTAAAATTGTTATAATTGTTTTTTAAATTGTTTTTAAAATTAATAAAATTGTTAAAATATGTTTTTTGCCTAAAATTGCGTTAGTTTTATAAAATATGTAAAAATTGTTAACAATAATACAGTTGATTTTATTTGGACGAAAATATTGTTGACAGTTTTTATTCAATTTTATTGGCTAAAAAATTGGGTACATATTTCAAATTTCATTTTTTTAATCAAAAATTGCACGAAATAAGCTTCTTTAGGTAAAGACCAAAATGTTAGGTACAGACCATAAGTTAAAACTGTTTTTAAAATTGTTTTTAAAATTGTTAAAATTGTTAAAATACTTAAAATTGTTTTTAAAATTGTTAAAATTGTTAAAATATGTTTTTTGCCTAAAATTGCGTTAGTTTTATAAAATATGTAAAAATTGTTAACAATAATACAGTTGATTTTATTTGGACGAAAAAGTATTGTTGACAGTTTTTATTCAACTTTATTGGCTCAAAAATTGGGTACATATTTCAAATTTCATTTTTTAATCAAAAATTGCACGAAATGAGCTTGTTTAGGTAAAGACCAATATGGTAGGTAAAGACCATATGTTAAAATTGTTTTTAAAATTATTAAAATTGTTAAAATTCTTAAAATTTCTTAAAAATTGTTAAAATTGTTTTTTAATTTGTTTTTAAAATTGTTAAAATTGTTAAAACATGTTTGTTGCCTAAAACTGCGTTAGTTTTATAAAATATGTAAAAATTGTTAACAATAGTAGAGTTGATTTTGTTTGGACGAAAAAGTATGGTTTACAGTTTTTATTCAACTGTATTGGCTAAAAAATTGGGTACAAATTTCAAATTTCTTTTTTATCAAAAATTGCAATAAATAGGCTTCTTTAGGTAAAGACCAATATGTTAGGTAAAGACCATATGTTAAAACTGTTTATAAAATTGTTTTTAAAATTGTTAAATTTGTTAAAATTTTTTTAAAATTGTTAAAATTGTTTTTTAAATTGTTTTTAAAATTTTTAAAATTGTTAAAATATGTTTTCTTCCTAAAATTGCGTTTGTTTTATAAAATATGTAAAAATTGTTAACAATAATACAATTGATTTTATTTGGACGAAAAAGTATTGTTGACAGTTTTATTCAACTTTATTGGCTAAAAATTTGGGTACATATTTCAAATTTATTTTTTTTTATCAACAATTGCACGAAATAAGCTTCTTTAGGTAAAGACCAAAATATTAGGTACAGACCATATGTTAAAACTGTTTCTAAAAGTGTCCTTAAAATTGTTAAAATTGTTAGAATTCTTAAAATTGTTTTTAAAATTGTTATAATTGTTTTTTAAATTGTTTTTAAAATTAATAAAATTGTTAAAATATGTTTTTTGCCTAAAATTGCGTTAGTTTTATAAAATATGTAAAAATTGTTAACAATAATACAGTTGATTTTATTTGGACAAAAAAGTATTGTTGACAGTTTTTATTCAACTTTATTGGCTAAAAATTTGGGTACATATTTCAGATTTCATTTTTTTATCAAAAATTGCACGAAATAAGCTTCCTTAGGTAAAGACCAATATGTTAGGTAAAGACCATATGTTAAAACTCTTTTTAAAATTGTTTTTAAAATCGTTAAAATTGTTAAAATACTTAAAATTGTTTTTGAAATTGTTAAAATTGTTTTTTGAATTGTTTTTAAAGTTGTTCAAATTGTTAAAGTATGTTTTTTGTCTAAAATTGCGTTAGTTTTATAAAATATGTAAAAGTTGTTAACAATAATACAGTTGATTTTATTGGGACGAAAAAGTATTGTTGACAGTTTTTATTCAACTTTATTGGCTAAAAAATTGGGTACATATTTCAAATTTCATTTTTTTATCAAAAATTGCACGAAATAAGCTTCCTTAGGTAAAGACCAATATGTTAGGTAAAGACCATATGTTAAAACTGTTTTTAAAATTGTTTTTAAAATTGTTAAAATTGTTAAAATTCTTAAAATTGTTTTTAAAATTATTAAAATTGTTTCTCAAATTGTTTTTAAAATTCTTCAAATTGTTAAAGTATGTTTTTTGCCTAAAATCGCGTTAATTTTATAAATTGTGTAAAAATTGTTAACAAAAATACAGTTGATTTTATTAGGACAAAAAAGTAATGTTGACAGTTTTTATTCAACTTTATTGGCTTAAAAACTGCGTAAATACTTCAAATTTTATTTTTTTAATCAAAAATTGCACGAAATAAGCTTCCTTAGGTAAAGACCAATATGTTAGGTAAAGACCGTATGTTAAAACTGTTTTTAAAATTGTTTTTAAAATTGTTAAAATTGTTAAAATTCCTAAAATTGCTTTAAAATTGTTAAAATTGTTTTTTAAATTGTTTTTAAAATTGTTAAAATTGTTAGAATATGTTTTTTGCCTAAAATTGCGTTATTTTTATAAAATATGTAAAAATTGTTAACAATAATACAGTTGATTTTATTTGGACGAAAAAGTATTGTTGACAGGTTTTATTCAACTTTACTGGCTAAAAAATTGGGTACATATTTCAAATTTCTTTTTTTAATCAAAAATTGCAATAAATAAGCTTCTTTAGGTAAAGACCAATATGTTAGGTAAAGTCCATATGTTAAAACTGTTTATAAAACTGTTTTTAAAATTGTTAAATTTTTTAAAATTCTTAAAATTTTTTTTAAAATTGTTAAAATTGTTTTTTAAATTGTTTTTAAAATTTTTAAAATTTTTAAAATATGTTTTTGCCTAAAATTGCGTTTGTTTTATAAAATATGTAAAAATTGTTAACAATAATACAATTGATTCTATTTGGACGAAAAAGTATTGTTGACAGTTTTTATTCAACTTTATTGGCTAAAAAATTGGGTACATATTTCAAATTTCATTTTTTTAATCAAAAAATGCACGAAATAAGCTTCTTTAGGTAAAGACCAAAATGTTAGGTACAGACCATATGTTAAAATTGTTTTTAAAATTGTTTTTAAAATTGTTAAAATTGTTAAATTTCTTAAAATTGTTTTTAAAATTGTTAAAATTGTTTTTTAAATTGTTTTTAAAATTGTTAAAATTGTTAAAATATGTTTTTTGCCTAAAATTGCGTTAGTTTTGTAAAATTTGTAAAAATTGTTAACAATAATACAGTTGATTTTATTTGGACGAAAAAGTATTGTTGACAGTTTTTATTCAACTTTATTGGCTAAAAATTTGGGTACATATTTCAAATTTCATTTTTTAATCAAAAATTGCACGAAATAAGCTTCTTTAGGTAAAGACCAATATGTTAGGTAAAGACCATATGTTAAAATTGTTTTTAAAATTGTTAAAATTCTTAAAATTCTTAAAATTTTTTTAAAATTGTTAAAATTGTTTTTAAAATTGTTAAAATTGTTAAAACATGTTTTTTGCCTAAAATTGCGTTAGTTTTATAAAATATGTAAAAATTGTTAACAAAAATACCGTTGATTTTATTTGGACGAAAAAGTATTGCTGGCAGTTTTTATTCAACTTTATTGGCTAAAAAATTGGGTACATATTTCAAATTTCATTTTTTTATCAAAAATTGCACGAAATAAGCTTCCTTAGGTAAAGACCAATATGTCAGGTAAAGACCATATGTTAAAATTGTTTTTAAAATTGTTTTTAAAATTGTTAAAATTGTTAAAATTCTTAAAATTGTTTTTGAAAGTAATGTTGACGGTTTTTATTCAATTTTATTGGCTAAAAAACTGGGTAAATACTTCTAATTTTATTTTTTCTATCAAAAAATGCACGAAATAAGCTTCCTTAGGTAAAAACCAATATGATAGCTAAAACTGTTTGTAGAAACTAGTATGTTAAAGCTGTTTTTAAAATTGTTTTTAAAATTGTTAAAATTGTTAAAATTTCTAAAATTGTTCTTAAAATTGTTAAAATTGTTTTTTAAATTGTTTTTAAAATAGTTAAAATTGTTAGAATATGTTTTTTGCCTAAAATTGCGTTAGTTTTATAAAATATGTAAAAATTGTTAACAATATTACAGTTGATTTTATTTGGACGAAAATACTGTTGACAGTTTTTATTCAACTTTATTGGCTAAAAAATTGGGTACATATTTCAAATTTCTTTTTTTTATCAAAAACTGCACGAAATAAGCTTCTTTAGGTAAAGACCAAAATATTAGGTACAGACCATATGTTAAAACTGTTTATAATTGTTTTTAAAATTGTTAAATTTGTTAAAAATTTTTTAAAATTGTTAAAATTGTTTTTTAAATTGTTTTTAAAATTTTTAAAATTGTTAAAATATGTTTTTTGCCTAAAATTGCGTTCGTTTTATAAAATATGTAAAAATTGTTAACAGTAATACAATTGATTTTATTTGGACGAAAAAGTATTGTTGACAGTTTTATTCAACTTTATTGGCTAAAAATTTGGGTACATATTTCAAATTTCATTTTTTTATCAAAAACTGCACGAAATAAGCTTCTTTAGGTAAAGACCAAAATATTAGGTACAGACCATATGTTAAAACTGTTTCTAAAAGTGTCTTTAAAATTGTTGAAATTGTTAGAATTCTTAAAATTGTTTTTAAAATTGTTTAAATTGTTTTTTAAATTGTTTTTAAAATTGTTAAAATTGTTAACAATAATACAATTGATTTTATTTGGACGAAAAAGTATTGTTGACAGTTTTATTCAACTTTATTGGCTAAAAATTTGGGTACATATTTCAAATTTCATTTTTTATCAAAAATTGCAGGAAATAAGCTTCCTTAGGTGAAGACCAATATGTTAGGTAAAGACCATATGTTAAAATTGTTTTTAAAATTGTTTTTAAAATTGTTAATATTGTTAAAATTCTTAAAATTTCTTAAAAATTGTTAAAATTGTTTTTTAAATTGTTTTTAAAATTGTTAAAATTGTTAAAACATGTTTGTTGCCTAAAACTGCGTTAGTTTTATAAAATATGTAAAAATTGTTAACAATAATAGAGTTGATTTTGTTTGGACGAAAAAGTATGGTTGACAGTTTTTATTCAACTTTATTGGCTAAAAAATTGGGTACATATTTCAAATTTCTTTTTTTAAATCAAAAATTGCAATAAATAGGCTTCTTTAGGTAAAGACAAATATGTTAGGTAAAGACCATATGTTAAAACTGTTTATAAAATTGTTTTTAAAATTGTTAAATTTGTTAAAATTTTTTTAAAATTGTTTAAATTGTTTTTTAAATTGTTTTTAAAATTTTTAAAATTGTTAAAATATGTTTTTTGCCTAAAATTGCGTTTGTTTTATAAAATATGTAAAAATTGTTAACAATAATACAATTGATTTTATTTGGACGAAAAAGTATTGTTGACAGTTTTATTCAACTTTATTGGCTAAAAATTTGGGTACATATTTCAAATTTCATTTTTTTATCAAAAACTGCACGAAATAAGCTTCCTTAGGTAAAGACCAATATGTTAGGTAAAGACCATAAGTTAAAACTGTTTTTAGAATTGTTTTTAAAATTGTTAAAATTGTTAAAATACTTAAAATTGTTTTTGAAATTGTTAAAATTGTTTTTTAAATTGTTTTTAAAATTGTTAAAATTGTTAGAATATGTTTTTTGCCTAAAATTGCGTTAGTTTTATAAAATATGTAAAAATTGTTAACAATAATACAATTGATTTTATTTGGACGAAAAAGTATTGTTGACAGGTTTTATTCAACTTTATTGGCTAAAAAAGTGGGTACATATTTCAAATTTCCTTTTTTTTTATCAAAAATTGCACGAAATAAGCTTCCTTAGGTAAAGACCAATATGTTAGGTAAAGACCATATGTTAAAACTGTTTTTAAAATTGTTTTTAAAATTGTTAAACTTGTTAAAATACTTAAAATTGTTTTTGAAATTGTTAAAATTGTTTTTTGAATTGTTTTTAAAGTTGTTCAAATTGTTAAAGTATGTTTTTTGCCTAAAATTGCGTTAGTTTTATAAAATATGTAAAAATTGTTAACAATAATACAGTTGATTTTATTGGGACGAAAAAGTATTGTTGACAGTTTTTATTCAATTTTATTGGCTAAAAAATTGGGTACATATTTCAAATTTCATTTTTTTAATCAAAAATTGCACGAAATAAGCTTCCTTAGGTAAAGACCAATATGTTAGGTAAAGACCATATGTTAAAATTGTTTTTAAAATTGTTAAAATTGCAAAAATTCTTAAAATTTTTTAAAAATTGTTAAAATTGTTTTTAAAATTGTTGAAATTGTTAAAACATGTTTTTTGCCTAAAATTGCGTTAGTTTTATAAAATATGTAAAAATTGTTAACAAAAATACAGTTGATTTTATTTGGACGAAAAAGTATTGTTGACAGTTTTTATTCAACTTTATTGGCTAAAAAATTGGGTACATATTTCAAATTTCTTTTTTTTTATCAAAAATTGCAAAAAAAGCTTCTTTAGGTAAAGACCAATATGTTAGGTAAAGACCATATGTTAAAACTGTTTTTAAAATTGTTTTTAAAATTGTTAAAATTGTTAAAATTCTTAAAATTGTTTTTAAAATTATTAAAATTTTTTCTCAAATTGTTTTTAAAATTGTTCAAATTGTTAAAGTATGTTTTTTGCCTAAAATCGCGTTAATTTTATAATATATGTAAAAATTGTTAACAAAAATACAGTTGATTTTATTTGGATAAAAAAGTAATGTTGACAGTTTTTATTCAACTTTATTGGCTAAGAAACTGCGTAAATACTTCAGATTTTATTTTTTTAATCAAAAATTGCACGAAATAAGCTTCCTTAGGTAAAGACCAATATGTTAGGTAAAGACCGTATGTTAAAACTGTTTTTAAAATTGTTTTTAAAATTGTTAAAATTGTTAAAATTCCTAAAATTGTTTTTAAAATTGTTAAAATTGTTTTTTAAATTGTTTTTAAAATTGTTAAAATTGTTAGAATATGTTTTTTGCCTAAAATTGCGTTAGTTTTATAAAATATGTAAAAATTGTTAACAATAATACAGTTGATTTTATTTGGACGAAAAAGTATTGTTGACAGGTTTTATTCAACTTTATTGGCTAAAAAATTGGGTACATATTTGAAATTTCTTGTTTTAATCAGAAAATGCAATAAATAAGCTTCTTTAGGTAAAGACCAATATGTTAGGTAAAGACCATATGTTAAAACTGTTTATAAAATTGTTTTTAAAATTGTTAAATTTTTAAAATTCTTAAAATTTTTTTAAAATTGTTAAAATTGTTTTTTTAATTGTTTTTATAATTTTTAAAAATTTTAATATATGTTTTTTGCCTAAAATTGCGTTTGTTTTATAAAAATATGTAAAAATTGTTAACAATAATACAATTGATTTTATTTGGACGAAAAAGTATTGTTGACAGTTTTTATTCAACTTTATTGGCTAAAAAATTGGGTACATAATTCAAATTTCATTTTATTAATCAAAAATTGCACGAAATAAGCTTCTTTAGGTAAAGACCAAAATGTTAGGTACAGACCATATGTTAAAATTGTTTTTAAAATTGTTTTTAAAATTGTTAAAATTGTTAAAGTTCTTAAGTTGTTTTTAAAATTGTTAAAATTGTTTTTTAAATTGTTTTTAAAATTGTTAAAATTGTTAAAATATGTTTTTTGCCTAAAATTGCGTTAGTTTTGTAAAATAGGTAAAAATTGTTAACAATAATACAGTTGATTTTATTTGGACGAAAAAGTATTGTTCACAGTTTTTATTCAATTTTATTGGCTATAAAATTGGGTACATATTTCAAATTTCATTTTTTTATCAAAAATTGCACGAAATAAGCTTCCTTAGGTAAAGACCAATATGTTAGGTAAAGATCATATGTTAGAATTGTTTTTAAAAATGTTTTTAAAATTGTTAAAATTGTTTTTTAAATTGTTTTTAAAGTTGTTCAAATTGTTAAAGTATGTTTTTTGCCTAAAATTGCGTTAGTTTTATAAAATATGTAAAAATTGTTAACAATAAAACAGTTGATTTTATTGGGACGAAAAAGTATTTTTGACAGTTTTATTCAATTTTATTGGCTAAAAAATTGGGTACATATTTAAAATTTCATTTTTTTAATCAAAAATTGCACGAAATAAGCTTCCTTAGGTAAAGACCAATATGTTAGGTAAAGACCATATGTTAAAATTGTTTTTAAAATTGTTAAAATTGTAAAAATTCTTAAAATTTTTTTAAAATTGTTAAAATTGTTTTTAAAATTGTTGAAATTGTTAAAACATGTTTTTTGCCTAAAATTGCGTTAGTTTTATAAAATATGTAAAAATTGTTAACAAAAATACAGTTGATTTTATTTGGACGAAAAAATTGGGTACATATTTCAAATTCCATTTTTTTAATCAAAAATTGCACGAAATAAGCTTCCTTAGGTAAAGACCAATATGTTAGGTAAAGACCATATGTTAAAATTGTTTTTAAAATTGTTAAAATCGTAAAAATTCTTAAAATTTTTTTAAAATTGTTAAAATTGTTTTTAAAATTGTTGAAATTTTTAAAACATGTTTTTTGCCTAAAATTGCGTTAGTTTTATAAAATATGTAAAAATTGTTAACAAAAATACAGTTGATTTTATTTGGACGAAAAAGTATTGTTGACAGTTTTTATTCAACTTTATTGGCTAAAAAAATGGGTAAATATTTCAAATTTCTTTTTTTTTTATCAAAAATTGCAAAAAAAGCTTCTTTAGGTAAAGACCAATATGTTAGGTAAAGACCATATGTTAAAACTGTTTTTAAAATTGTTTTTAAAATTGTTAAAATTGTTAAAATTCTTAAAATTGTTTTTAAAATTATTAAAATTGTTTCTCAAATTGTTTTTAAAATTGTTCAAATTGTTAAAGTATGTTTTTTGCCTAAAATCGCGTTAATTTTATAAAATATGTAAAAATTGTTAACAAAAATACAGTTGATTTAATTTGGATAAAAAAGTAATGTTGACAGTTTTTATTCAACTTTATTGGCTAAGAAACTGCGTAAATACTTCAAATTTTATTTTTTTAATCAAAAATTGCACGAAATAAGCTTCCTTAGGTAAAGACCAATATGTTAGGTAAGACCGTATGTTAAAACTGTTTTTAAAATTGTTTTTAAAATTGTTGAAATTCCTAAAATTGTTTTTAAAATTGTTAAAATTGTTTTTTAAAATGTTTTTAAAATTGTTAAAATTGTTAGAATATGTTTTTTGCCTAAAATTGCGTTAGTTTTATAAAATATGTCAAAATTGTTAACAATAATACAGTTGATTTTATTTGGACGAAAAAGTATTGTTGACAGGTTTTATTCAACTTTATTGGCTAAAAAATTGGGTACATATTTCAAATTTCTTTTTTTAATCAAAAATTGCAATAAATAAGCTTCTTTAGGTAAAGACCAATATGTTAGGTAAAGACCATATGTTAAAACTGTTTATAAAATTGTTTTTAAAATTGTTAAATTTTTTAAAATTCTTAAAATTTTTTTAAAATTGTTAAAATTGTTTTTTAAATTGTTTTTAAAATTTTTAAAATTTTTAAAATATGTTTTTTGCCTAAAATTGCGTTTGTTTTATAAAATATGTAAAAAATGTTAACAATAATACAATTGATTTTATTTGGATGAAAAAGTATTGTTGACAGTTTTTATTCATCTTTATTGGCTAAAAAATTGGGTACATATTTCAAATTTCATTTTTTTAATCAAAAATTGCACGAAATAAGCTTCTTTAGGTAAAGACCAAAATGTTAGGTACAGACCATATGTTAAAATTGTTTTTAAAATTGTTTTTAAAATTGTTAAAATTGTTAAAATTCTTAAAATTGTTTTTGAAATTGTTAAAATTGTTTTTTAAATTGTTTTTAAAATTGTTAAAATTGTTAAAATATGTTTTTTGCCTAAAATTGCGTTAGTGTTGTAAAATATGTAAAAATTGTTAACAATAATACAGTTGATTTTATTTGGACGAAAAAGTATTGTTGACAGTTTTTATTCAACTTTATTGGCTAAAAAAGTGGGTACATATTTCAAGTTTCTTTTTTTAATCAAAAATTGCAATAAATAAGCTTCTTTATGTAAAGACCAATATGTTAGGTAAAGACCATATGTTAAAACTGTTTATAAAATTGTTTTTGAAATTGTTAAAATTGTTTTTTAAATTGTTTTTAAAATTGTTAAAATTGTTAAAATATGTTTTTTGCCTAAAATTGCGTTAGTTTTGTAAAATATGTAAAAATTCTTAACAATAAAACAGTTGATTTTATTGGGACGAAAAAGTATTTTTGACAGTTTTATTCAATTTTATTGGCTAAAAAATTGGGTACATATTTAAAATTTCATTTTTTTAATCAAAAATTGCACGAAATAAGCTTCCTTAGGTAAAGACCAATATGTTAGGTAAAGACCATATGTTAAAATTGTTTTTAAAATTGTTAAAATTGTAAAAATTCTTAAAATTTTTTTAAAATTGTTAAAATTGTTTTTAAAATTGTTGAAATTGTTAAAACATGTTTTTTGCCTAAAATTGCGTTAGTTTTATAAAATATGTAAAAATTGTTAACAAAAATACAGTTGATTTTATTTGGACGAAAAAATTGGGTACATATTTCAAATTCCATTTTTTTAATCAAAAATTGCACGAAATAAGCTTCCTTAGGTAAAGACCAATATGTTAGGTAAAGACCATATGTTAAAATTGTTTTTAAAATTGTTAAAATTGTAAAAATTCTTAAAATTTTTTTAAAATTGTTAAAATTGTTTTTAAAATTGTTGAAATTTTTAAAACATGTTTTTTGCCTAAAATTGCGTTAGTTTTATAAAATATGTAAAAATTGTTAACAAAAATACAGTTGATTTTATTTGGACGAAAAAGTATTGTTGACAGTTTTTATTCAACTTTATTGGCTAAAAAAATGGGTAAATATTTCAAATTTCTTTTTTTTTATCAAAAATTGCAAAAAAAGCTTCTTTAGGTAAAGACCAATATGTTAGGTAAAGACCATATGTTAAAACTGTTTTTAAAATTGTTTTTAAAATTGTTAAAATTGTTAAAATTCTTAAAATTGTTTTTAAAATTATTAAAATTGTTTCTCAAATTGTTTTTAAAATTGTTCAAATTGTTAAAGTATGTTTTTTGCCTAAAATCGCGTTAATTTTATAAAATATGTAAAAATTGTTAACAAAAATACAGTTGATTTAATTTGGATAAAAAAGTAATGTTGACAGTTTTTATTCAACTTTATTGGCTAAGAAACTGCGTAAATACTTCAAATTTTATTTTTTTAATCAAAAATTGCACGAAATAAGCTTCCTTAGGTAAAGACCAATATGTTAGGTAAGACCGTATGTTAAAACTGTTTTTAAAATTGTTTTTAAAATTGTTGAAATTCCTAAAATTGTTTTTAAAATTGTTAAAATTGTTTTTTAAAATGTTTTTAAAATTGTTAAAATTGTTAGAATATGTTTTTTGCCTAAAATTGCGTTAGTTTTATAAAATATGTCAAAATTGTTAACAATAATACAGTTGATTTTATTTGGACGAAAAAGTATTGTTGACAGGTTTTATTCAACTTTATTGGCTAAAAAATTGGGTACATATTTCAAATTTCTTTTTTTAATCAAAAATTGCAATAAATAAGCTTCTTTAGGTAAAGACCAATATGTTAGGTAAAGACCATATGTTAAAACTGTTTATAAAATTGTTTTTAAAATTGTTAAATTTTTTTAAAATTGTTAAAATTGTTTTTTAAATTGTTTTTAAAATTTTTAAAATTTTTAAAATATGTTTTTTGCCTAAAATTGCGTTTGTTTTATAAAATATGTAAAAAATGTTAACAATAATACAATTGATTTTATTTGGATGAAAAAGTATTGTTGACAGTTTTTATTCATCTTTATTGGCTAAAAAATTGGGTACATATTTCAAATTTCATTTTTTTAATCAAAAATTGCACGAAATAAGCTTCTTTAGGTAAAGACCAAAATATTAGGTACAGACCATATGTTAAAATTGTTTTTAAAATTGTTTTTAAAATTGTTAAAATTGTTAAAATTCTTAAAATTGTTTTTGAAATTGTTAAAATTGTTTTTTAAATTGTTTTTAAAATTGTTAAAATTGTTAAAATATGTTTTTTGCCTAAAATTGCGTTAGTTTTGTAAAATATGTAAAAATTGTTAACAATAATACAGTTGATTTTATTTGGACGAAAAAGTATTGTTGACAGTTTTTATTCAACTTTATTGGCTAAAAAAGTGGGTACATATTTCAAATTTCATTTTTTTATCAAAAATTGCACGAAATAAGCTTCCTTAGGTAAAGACCAATATGTTAGGTAAAGACCATATGTTAGAATTGTTTTTAAAATTGTTTTTAAAATTGTCAAAATTGTTAAAATTCTTAAAATTGTTTTTGAAATTGTTAAAATTGTTTTTTAAATTGTTTTTAAAGTTGTTCAAATTGTTAAAGTATGTTTTTTGCCTAAAATTGCGTTAGTTTTATAAAATATGTAAAATTTGTTAACAATAATACAGTTGATTTTATTTGGACGAAAATATTGTTGACAGTTTTTATTCAACTTTATTGGCTAAAAAATTGGGTACATATTTCAAATTTCATTTTTTTATCAAAAATTGCACGAAATAAGCTTCCTTAGGTAAAGACCAATATGTTAGGTAAAGACCATATGTTAAAACTGTTTCTAAAATTGTCTTTAAAATTGTTAAAATTGTTACAATTCTTAAAATTGTTTTTAAAATTGATAAAATTGTTTTTTAAATTGTTTTTAAAATTGTTAAAATTGTTAAAATATGTTTTTTGCCTAAAATTGCGTTAGATTTATAAAATATAAAAAATTGTTAACAATAATACGATTGCTTTTATTTGGACGAAAAAGCATTGTTGACAGTTTTTATTCAACTTTATTGGCTAAAAAAATGGGTACGTATTTCAAATTTCCTTTTTTTAATCAAAAATTGCCCGAAATAAGCTTCTTTAGGTAAAGACCAAAATGTTAGGTACAGACCATATGTTAAAATTGTTTTTAAAATTGTTTTTAAAATTGTTAAAATTGTTAAATTTCTTAAAATTGAGTTTAAAATTGTTAAAATTGTTTTTTAAATTGTTTTTAAGATTGTTAAAATTGTTAAAATATGTTTTTTGCCTAAAATTGCCTTAGTTTTTTAAAATATGTAAAAATTGTTAACAATAATACAGTTGATTTTATTTGGACGAAAAAGTATTGTTGACAGGTTTTATTCAACTTTATTGGCTAAAAAATTGGGTACATATTTCAAATTTCTTTTTTTAATCAAAAATTGCAATAAATAAGCTTCTTTAGGTAAAGACCAATATGTTAGGTAAAGACCATGTGTTAAAACTGTTTATAAAATTGTTTTTAAAATTGTTAAATTTTTTAAAATTCTTAAAATTTTTTTGAAATCGTTAAAATTGTTTTTTAAATTGTTTTTAAAATTGTTCAAATTGTTAAAGTATGTTTTTTGCCTAAAATTGCGTTAGTTTTATAAAATATGTAAAATTTGTTAACAATAATACAGTTGATTTTATTTGGACGAAAATATTGTTGACAGTTTTTATTCAACTTTATTGGATAAAAAATTGGGTACATATTTCAAATTTCATTTTTTTATCAAAAATTGCACGAAATAAGCTTCCTTAGGTAAAGACCAATATGTTAGGTAAAGACCATATGTTAAAACTGTTTCTAAAATTGTCTTTAAAATTGTTAAAATTGTTACAATTCTTAAAATTGTTTTTAAAATTGATAAAATTGTTTTTTAAATTGTTTTTAAAATTGTTAAAATTGTTAAAATATGTTTTTTGCCTAAAATTGCGTTAGATTTATAAAATATAAAAAAATTGTTAACAATAATACGATTGCTTTTATTTGGACGAAAAAGCATTGTTGACAGTTTTTATTCAACTTTATTGGCTAAAAAAATGGGTACGTATTTCAAATTTCCTTTTTTTAATCAAAAATTGCCCGAAATAAGCTTCTTTAGGTAAAGACCAAAATGTTAGGTACAGACCATATGTTAAAACTGTTTCTAAAATTGTCTTTAAAATTGTTAAAGTTGTTAAAATTCGTAAAATTGAGTTTAAAATTGTTAAAATTGTTTTTTAAATTGTTTTTAAGATTGTTAAAATTGTTAAAATATGTTTTTTGCCTAAAATTGCCTTAGTTTTTTAAAATATGTAAAAATTGTTAACAATAATACAGTTGATTTTATTTGGACGAAAAAGTATTGCTGACAGTTTTTATTCAATTTTATTGGCTAAAAAATTGGGTACATATTTCAAATTTCATTTTTTTATCAAAAATTGCACGAAATAAGCTTCCTTAGGTAAAGACCAATATGTTAGGTAAAGACCATAAGTTAAAACTGTTTTTAGAATTGTTTTTAAAATTGTTAAAATTGTTAAAATACTTAAAATTGTTTTTGAAATTGTTAAAATTGTTTTTTAAATTGTTTTTAAAGTTGTTCAAGTTGTTAAAGTATGTTTTTTGTCTAAAACTGCGTTAGTTTTATAAAATATGTAAAAACGGTTAACAAAAATACAGTTGATTTTATTTGGACGAAAAATTAATGTTGACAGTTTTTATTCAACTTTATTGGCTAAATAACTGGGTACATTTTTCAAATTTCATTTTTTAAATCAAAAATTGCACGAAATAAGCTTCCTTAGGTAAAGACCAATATGTTAGGTAAAGACCATAAGTTAAAACTGTTTTTAAAATTGTTTTTAAAATTGTTAAAATTGTTAAAATACTTAAAATTGTTTTTGAAATTGTTAAAATTGTTTTTTAAATTGTTTTTAAGATTGTTAAAATTGTTAAAATATGTTTTTTGCCTAAAATTGCCTTAGTTTTTTAAAATATGTAAAAATTGTTAACAATAATACAGTTGATTTTATTTGGACGAAAAAGTATTGCTGACAGTTTTTATTCAACTTTATTGGCTAAAAAATTGGGTACATATTTCAAATTTCATTTTTTTATCAAAAATTGCACGAAATAAGCTTCCTTAGGTAAAGACCAATATGTTAGGTAAAGACCATAAGTTAAAACTGTTTTTAGAATTGTTTTTAAAATTGTTAAAATTGTTAAAAAACCTAAAATTGTTTTTGAAATTGTTAAAATTGTTTTTTAAATTGTTTTTAAAGTTGTTCAAGTTGTTAAAGTATGTTTTTTGTCTAAAATTGCGTTAGTTTTATAAAATATGTAAAAACGGTTAACAAAAATACAGTTGATTTTATTTGGACGAAAAATAATGTTGACAGTTTTTATTCAACTTTATTGGCTAAATAACTGGGTACATGTTTCAAATTTCATTTTTTAAATCAAAAATTGCACGAAATAAGCTTCCTTAGGTAAAGACCAATATGTTAGGTAAAGACCATAAGTTAAAACTGTTTTTAAAATTGTTTTTAAGATTGTTAAAATTGTTAAAATACTTAAAATTGTTTTTGAAATTGTTAAAATTGTTTTTTAAATTGTTTTTAAGATTGTTAAAATTGTTAAAATATGTTTTTTGCCTAAAATTGCCTTAGTTTTTTAAAATATGTAAAAATTGTTAACAATAATACAGTTGATTTTATTTGGACGAAAAAGTATTGCTGACAAGTTTTATTCAATTTTATTGGCTAAAAAATTGGGTACATATTTCAAATTTCATTTTTTTATCAAAAATTGCACGAAATAAGCTTCCTTAGGTAAAGACCAATATGTTAGGTAAAGACCATAAGTTAAAACTGTTTTTAGAATTGTTTTTAAAATTGTTAAAGTTGTTAAAATTCGTAAAATTGAGTTTAAAATTGTTAAAATTGTTTTTTAAATTGTTTTTAAGATTGTTAAAATTGTTAAAATATGTTTTTTGCCTAAAATTGCGTAAGTTTTATAAAATATGTAAAAACGGTTGACAATAATACAGTTGATTTTATTTGGACGAAAAAGTATTGCTGACAGTTTTTATTCAATTTTATTGGCTAAAAAATTGGGTACATATTTCAAATTTCATTTTTTTATCAAAAATTGTACGAAATAAGCTTCCTTAGGTAAAGACCAATATGTTAGGTAAAGACCATAAGTTAAAACTGTTTTTAGAATTGTTTTTAAAATTGTTAAAATTGTTAAAATACTTAAAATTGTTTTTGAAATTGTTAAAATTGTTTTTTAAATTGTTTTTAAAGTTGTTCAAGTTGTTAAAGTATGTTTTTTGTCTAAAATTGCGTTAGTTTTATAAAATATGTAAAAACGGTTAACAAAAATACAGTTGATTTTATTTGGACGAAAAATAATGTTGACAGTTTTTATTCAACTTTATTGGCTAAATAACTGGGTACATGTTTCAAATTTCATTTTTTAAATCAAAAATTACACGAAATAAGCTTCCTTAGGTAAAGACCAATATGTTAGGTAAAGACCATAAGTTAAAACTGTTTTTAAAATTGTTTTTAAAATTGTTAAAATTGTTAAAATTCTTAAAATTGTTTTTAAAATTGTTAAAATTGTTAAAATACTTAAAATTCTTTTTGAAATTGTTAAAATTGTTTTTTAAATTGTTTTTAAAGTTGTTCAAATTGTTAAAGTATGTTTTTTGCCTAAAATTGCGTAAGTTTTATAAAATATGTAAAAACGGTTGACAATAATACAGTTGATTTTATTTGGACGAAAAAGTATTGCTGACAGTTTTTATTCAATTTTATTGGCTAAAAAATTGGGTACATATTTCAAATTTCATTTTTTTATCAAAAATTGCACGAAATAAGCTTCCTTAGGTAAAGACCAATATGTTAGGTAAAGACCATAAGTTAAAACTGTTTTTAGAATTGTTTTTAAAATTGTTAAATTTGTTAAAATACTTAAAATTGTTTTTGAAATTGTTAAAATTGTTTTTTAAATTGTTTTTAAAGTTGTTCAAGTTGTTAAAGTATGTTTTTTGTCTAAAATTGCGTTAGTTTTATAAAATATGTAAAAACGGTTAACAAAAATACAGTTGATTTTATTTGGACGAAAAATAATGTTGACAGTTTTTATTCAACTTTATTGGCTAAATAATTGGGTACATGTTTCAAATTTCATTTTTTAAATCAAAAATTGCACGAAATAAGCTTCCTTATGTAAAGACCAATATGTTAGGTAAATACCATAAGTTAAAACTGTTTTTAAAATTGTTTTTAAAATTGTTAAAATTGTTAAAATACTTAAAATTGTTTTTGAAATTGTTAAAATTGTTTTTTAAATTGTTTTTAAGATTGTTAAAATTGTTAAAATATGTTTTTTGCCTAAAATTGCCTTAGTTTTTTAAAATATGTAAAAATTGTTAACAATAATACAGTTGATTTTATTTGGACGAAAAAGTATTGCTGACAGTTTTTATTCAATTTTATTGGCTAAAAAATTGGGTACATATTTCAAATTTCATTTTTTTATCAAAAATTGCACGAAATAAACTTCCTTAGGTAAAGACCAATATGTTAGGTAAAGACCATAAGTTAAAACTGTTTTTAGAATTGTTTTTAAAATTGTTAAAATTGTTAAAATGCTTAAAATTGTTTTTGAAATCGTTAAAATTGTTTTTTAAATTGTTTTTAAAGTTGTTCAAGTTGTTAAAGTATGTTTTTTGTCTAAAATTGCGTTAGTTTTATAAAATATGTAAAAACGGTTAACAAAAATACAGTTGATTTTATTTGGACGAAAAAGTAATGTTGACAGTTTTTATTCAACTTTATTGGCTAAATAACTGGGTACATGTTTCAAATTTCATTTTTTAAATCAAAAATTGCACGAAATAAGCTTCCTTAGGTAAAGACCAATATGTTAGGTAAAGACCATAAGTTAAAACTGTTTTTAAAATTGTTTTTAAAATTGTTAAAATTGTTAAAATTCTTAAAATTGTTTTTAAAATTGTTAAAATTGTTAAAATACTTAAAATTGTTTTTGAAATTGTTAAAATTGTTTTTTAAATTGTTTTTAAAGTTGTTCAAATTGTTAAAGTATGTTTTTTGCCTAAAATTGCGTAAGTTTTATAAAATATGTAAAAACGGTTGACAATAATACAATTGCTTTTATTTGGACGAAAAAGCATTGTTGACAGTTTTTATTCAACTTTATTGGCTAAAAAAATGGGTACGTATTTCAAATTTCTTTTTTTAAATCAAAAATTGCCCGAAATAAGCTTCTTTAGGTAAAGACCAAAATGTTAGGTACAGACCATATGTTAAAACTGTTTCTAAAATTGTCTTCAAAATTGTTAAAGTTGTTAAAATTCGTAAAATTGAGTTTAAAATTGTTAAAATTGTTTTTTAAATTGTTTTTAAGATTGTTAAAATTGTTAAAATATGTTTTTTGCCTAAAATTGCCTTAGTTTTTTAAAATATGTAAAAATTGTTAACAATAATACAGTTGAATTTATTTGGACGAAAAAGTATTGCTGACAGTTTTTATTCAATTTTATTGGCTAAAATATTGGGTACATGTTTCAAATTTCATTTTTTTATCAAAAATTGCACGAAATAAGCTTCCTTAGGTAAAGACCAATATGTTAGGTAAAGACCATAAGTTAAAACTGTTTTTAGAATTGTTTTTAAAATTGTTAAAATTGTTAAAATACTTAAAATTGTTTTTGAAATTGTTAAAATTGTTTTTTAAATTGTTTTTAAAGTTGTTCAAGTTGTTAAAGTATGTTTTTTGTCTAAAATTGCGTTAGTTTTATAAAATATGTAAAAACGGTTAACAAAAATACAGTTGATTTTATTTGGACGAAAAAGTTATGTTGACAGTTTTTATTCAACTTTATTGGCTAAATAACTGGGTACATGTTTCAAATTTCATTTTTTAAATCAAAAATTGCACGAAATAAGCTTCCTTAGGTAAAGACCAATATGTTAGGTAAAGACCATAAGTTAAAACTGTTTTTAAAATTGTTTTTAAAATTGTTAAAATTGTTAAAATTCTTAAAATTGTTTTTAAAATTGTTAAAATTGTTAAAATACTTAAAATTGTTTTTGAAATTGTTAAAATTGTTTTTTAAATTGTTTTTAAAGTTGTTCAAATTGTTAAAGTATGTTTTTTGCCTAAAATTGCGTAAGTTTTATAAAATATGTAAAAACGGTTGACAATAATACAATTGCTTTTATTTGGACGAAAAAGCATTGTTGACAGTTTTTATTCAACTTTATTGGCTAAAAAAATGGGTACGTATTTCAAATTTCCTTTTTTTAATCAAAAATTGCCCGAAATAAGCTTCTTTAGGTAAAGACCAAAATGTTAGGTACAGACCATATGTTAAAACTGTTTCTAAAATTGTCTTTAAAATTGTTAAAGTTGTTAAAATTCGATAAATTGATTTTAAAATTGTTAAAATTGTTTTTTAAATTGTTTTTAAGATTGTTAAAATTGTTAAAATATGTTTTTTGCCTAAAATTGCCTTAGTTTTTTAAAATATGTAAAAATTGTTAACAATAATACAGTTGATTTTATTTGGACGAAAAAGTATTGCTGACAGTTTTTATTCAATTTTATTGGCTAAAAAATTGGGTACATATTTCAAATTTCATTTTTTTATCAAAAATTGCACGAAATAAGCTTCCTTAGGTAAAGACTAATATGTTAGGTAAAGACCATAAGTTAAAACTGTTTTTAGAATTGTTTTTAAAATTGTTAAAATTGTTAAAATACTTAAAATTGTTTTGAAATTGTTAAAATTGTTTTTTAAATTGTTTTCAAAGTTGTTCAAGTTGTTGAAGTATGTTTTTTGTCTAAAATTGCGTTAGTTTTATAAAATATGTAAAAACGGTTAACAAAAATACAGTTGATTTTATTTGGACGAAAAAGTAATGTTGACAGTTTTTATTCAACTTTATTGGCTAAATAACTGGGTACATGTTTCAAATTTCATTTTTTAAATCAAAAATTGCACGAAATAAGCTTCCTTAGGTAAAGACCAATATGTTAGGTAAAGACCATAAGTTAAAACTGTTTTTAAAATTGTTTTTAAAATTGTTAAAATTGTTAAAATACTTAAAATTGTTTTTGAAATTATTAAAATTGTATTTTAAATTGTCTTTAAAGTTGTTCAAATTGTTAAAGTATGTTTTTTGCCTAAAATTGCGTAAGTTTTATAAAATATGTAAAAACGGTTAACAAAAATACAGTTGATTTTATTTGGACGAAAAGTATTGTTGACAGTTTTTATTCAATTTTATTTGCTAAAAAATTGGGTACATATTTCAAATTTCATTTTTTTATCAAAAATTGCACGAAATAAGCTTCCTTACGTAAAGACCAATATGCTAGGTAAAGACCATAAGTTAAAACTGTTTTAAAAAATGTTTTTAAAATTGTTAAAATTGTTAAAATACTTAAAATTGTTTTTGAAATTGTTAAAATTGTTTTTTAAATTGTTTTTAAAGTTGTCCAAATTGTTAAAGTATGTTTTTTGCCTAAAATTGCGTAAGTTTTATAAAATATGTAAAAACGGTTAACAAAAATACAGTTGATTTTATTTGGACGAAAAGTATTGTTGACAGTTTTTATTCAGTTTTATTTGCTAAAAAATTGGGTACATATTTCAAATTTCATTTTTTTATCAAAAATTGCACGAAATAAGCTTCCTTAGGTAAAGACCAATATGCTAGGTAAAGACCATAAGTTAAAACTGTTTTAAAAAATGTTTTTAAAATTGTTAAAATTGTTAAAATACTTAAAATTGTTTTTGAAATTGTTAAAATTGTTTTTTAAATTGTTTTTAAAGTTGTCCAAATTGTTAAAGTATGTTTTTTGCCTAAAATTGCGTAAGTTTTATAAAATATGTAAAAACGGTTAACAAAAATACAGTTGATTTTATTTGGACGAAAAAGTAATGTTGACAGTTTTTATTCAACTTTATTGGCTAAAAAACTGGGTACATATTTCAAATTTCATTTTTTTTATCAAAAATTGCACGAAACAAGCTTCTTTAGGTAAAGATCAATATGTTAGGTAAAGACCATATGTTAAAACTGTTTTTAAAATTGTTTTTAAAATTGTTAAAATTGTTAAAATTCCTAAAATTGTTCTTAAAATTGTTAAAATTGTTTCTTAAATTGTTTTTAAAATTGTTAAAATTGTTAAATTTTGTTTTTTGCCTAAAATTGCGTTAGTTTTGTAAAATATGTAAAAATTGTTAACAATAATACAGTTGATTTTATTTGGACGAAAAAGTATTGCTGACAAGTTTTATTCAATTTTATTGGCTAAAAAATTGGGTACATATTTCAAATTTCATTTTTTTATCAAAAATTGCACGAAATAAGCTTCCTTAGGTAAAGACTAATATGTTAGGTAAAGACCATAAGTTAAAACTGTTTTTAGAATTGTTTTTAAAATTGTTAAAATTGTTAAAAAACTTAAAATTGTTTTTGAAATTGTTAAAATTGTTTTTTAAATTGTTTTTAAAGTTGTTCAAATTGTTAAAGTATGTTTTTTGTCTAAAATTGCGTTAGTTTTATAAAAAATGTAAAAAGGGTTAACAAAAATACAGTTGTTTTATTTGGACGAAAAAGTAATGTTGACAGTTTTTATTCAACTTTATTGGCTAAATAAATGGGTACATATTTCAAATTTCATTTTTTTAATCAAAAATTGCACAAAATAAGCTTTCTTATGTAAAGACAAATATGTTAGGTAAAGACCATAAGTTAAAACTGTTTTTAGAATTGTTTTTAAAATTGTTAAAATTGTTAAAATACTTAAAATTGTTTTTGAAATTGTTAAAATTGTTTTTTAAATTGTTTTTAAAGTTGTTCAAATTGTTAAAGTATGTTTTTTGCCTAAAATTGCCTTAGTTTTATAAAATATGTAAAAACGCTTAACAAAAATACAGTTGATTTTATTTGGACGAAAAGTATTGTTGACAGTTTTTATTCAACTTTATTTGCTAAAAAATTGGGTACATATTTCAAATTTCATTTTTTTATCAAAAATTGCACGAAATAAGCTTCCTTAGGTAAAGACCAATATGCTAGGTAAAGACCATAAGTTAAAACTGTTTTTAAAATTGTTTTTAAAATTGTTAAAATTGTTAAAATACTTAAAATTGTTTTTGAAATTGTTAAAATTGTTTTTTAAATTGTTTTTAAAGTTGTCCAAATTGTTAAAGTATGTTTTTTGCCTAAAATTGCGTAAGTTTTATAAAATATGAAAAAAAAACGGTTAACAAAAATACAGTTGATTTTATTTGGACGAAAAAGTAATGTTGACAGTTTTTATTCAACTTTATTGGCTAAATAACTGGGTACATATTTCAAATTTCATTTTTTAAATCAAAAATTGCACGAAATAAGCTTCTTTAGGTAAAGATCAATATGTTAGGTAAAGACCATATGTTAAAACTGCTTTTAAAATTGTTAAAATTGTTAAAATTCTTAAAATTTTTTTAAAATTGTTAAAATTGTTTTTAAAATTGTCAAAATTGTTGAAACATGTTTTTTGCCTAAAATTGCGTTAGTTTTATAAAATATGTAAAAAGTGTTAACAAAAATACAGTTGATTTTATTTGGACGAAAAAGTAATGTTGACAGTTTTTATTCAACTTTATTGGCTAAATAACTGGGTACATGTTTCAAATTTCATTTTTTAAATCAAAAATTGCACGAAATAAGCTTCCTTAGGTAAAGACCAATATGTTAGGTAAAGACCATAAGTTAAAACTGTTTTGAGAATTGTTTTTAAAATTGTAAAAATTGTTAAAATTCCTAAAATTGTTCTTAAAATTGTTAAAATTGTTTCTTAAATTGTTTTTAAAATTGTTAAAATTGTTAAATTTTGTTTTTTGCCTAAAATTGCGTTAGTTTTATAAAATATGTAAAAATTGTTAACAATAGTACAGTTGATTTAAATAGGACGGAAAAGTATTGTTGACAGTTTTTATTCAACTTTTTTGGCTAAACATTGGGTACATGTTTCAAGTTTCAACCTTTTTTATTAAAAAATAGCAGGAGATGAGTTTCTTTACGTAGAGACCAATATGTTAGGTAAAGATCAATATTTAAGGTAAAGACCAAAAAAATATGTTCGGTAAAGACCAAAAATCAAACGCTGCGTTTTTGATAAACGCTGCGTTGCTTTTTGGATGTGTACTTCTGGCTAATTTAATCAAATGGACTAAAGAAGCTTATTTCGTGCAATTTTTGATAGAAAAAAATTTGATTTTTTTTTTGTTAACTAAAGAAAGTACAGTTGAAATCAAAGCTCACTGTTGATAGGTCCAATTGGCTTCCGAAGCAGTTTAAATTATTGTTTTTATAATTTTACTTGACAGATTTTGGTCGTTTTGACTTTTAAAAATGTTTGATTTTTAAATAAACAATAGCTTTTTGAACTTTGCCACTATATTTCTCTTAATTTGGTCAACTTGTAGTAATGCGTCAGCAAAGAAAGAATGCTTCCTCTTCTTTCTACTGAATTAAGTTTATTAAAATTTTTTTGCTGTTGGACACGTTAGTTTGTTGTTTCCTGGCTTTGGTAATACTAGATTTCACATTTTTTTAAAAAAAATTTTTAGGCAATGGCTCATTTTTCAATTTTTTCTCATTTTGTCACATTATCATACTATGAACATTTCAAATATTACTTTACTGATGTCCACAATAAGGCAGAATGGAAAATATAAAAGTCTTTAAAGGCATAGGTTATGGTTCTAACGGCTTCGACAAACCTTTTTCGTAGAATTTAATTGAACTTTTTACATTTGTCTTTAACTGGCATTTTTATTTTGTCTTCTTAGTCGTATGAAAATTTCTGATTTATAACATGTATCATTAGCGTTTTTTAAAAGAACAGATTAGACTATATTCTGATTTGAGTAGATAGCTGATGGCTTTCATGACTTTGAAAGCAATGGTTTAAAAAAAACAATTTTAATATTTTTGTTCGTTTTGTCTGTTTGTTACCTAGTTTTGTTAATTATAGGTCACTTATGACACTACTTTCAACGTGGGCAGAATTAAGTGTACAAAAAACAATTTTTAAAAAGAACTTTCTATGAATTTATTTGCTTCGATACATGTTTCTTGCGAATAAAAAATGGGCTTTGTTTTGACTTTTGTCGATATTGGACGTTCTTTTTGTAGGCTAAGACATATTCTGAATAATTACAGCTCTCAATACATTTCATTGAGCTATTAAATAAAACTGTTTAACTATTTCATTTTGTAGCTAAGGGCTTTCATGACTTTGAAAATAATTGTTTTCGAAAAACAAAAAAGTTTTAATTAATTTTGCGAATTTTATCTCTTTTGTCTACGTGTTACCTATTCTTATTAATGAGACGTCGCATACTAGATTAATGGCGTGTGAGGAAGGCAGAATTGAACGGCTTTGAACGGCAAAGAATCATTTTAGGGGTACGACAGCGTTTT
The DNA here is from genome assembly GCF_964194025.1 of Convolutriloba macropyga. Lineage (NCBI taxonomy): Eukaryota > Metazoa > Xenacoelomorpha > Acoela > Convolutidae > Convolutriloba > Convolutriloba macropyga. Next base: position 37,876,071 of record NC_134468.1, on the reverse strand, counting down.
GTCGCAAGTTTTAATCAAATTTTTGTTTGTTGTCTCTAATTGTTGTTCTTTTTGTAACAGCATCAAAAAATGAATAAAGACAGTTCTTAATGCCGCCCTATAGGAACTTGTGTACGGATCATAAACATGTTGTACGCTTTCAATTGCTATATAAGGGTTTTCATTACTTTGAGGTTAATTGTTTTTAAAAATCTAAGCCAGTAAAAGTGCTTTTAATCATACTCTTCGAAATTTTTGCCTAAAATTTTTTCAGTTTTGCTTAACTATGTATAAAATGTTTGAAATAGTACTGTTGAATTTATTTCACAAAAATGTATTGTTAAAAATTTTGATTTAATTTTGTTGGCTAAAATTTGGCAAAAAATTTCAAAATTCAGCTTATTCAACTTTTTTAATCAACAACTGCCCGAAATAAGCTTCTTTAGTCCACTTTGATTGAATTTGCCAAAACACCCAAAAAAACAACAAAATCTTTGTAAGCTACAAAAGTGATTAGTCCGACTTCCACTTTCATTGGGAGTAGTCTGGAATTAAAATTTTGCCGTTTTTGCTAACCTTACTCTATGATTATCAAAAACGCAGCGTTTTTGATCTTTCACTAACAAATTATCTAGATCTATAACATTTGAAACAATTGATTTCTCCTTATGGACAAACAGCAAAAGCAGAGCTGGTTTAGGTCAAATCTTGGACTGTTATAATCCAAAAAAAAATCGGATTGTAATGAGTCGGTCTTTTTTTTAAATTTGGTCTTTATTATGTAAATAAAACAAAAAACAATTCAAACCAAAGCTAAACTTACTGTTGAAAGGCTCAATTAGCTTCCACAGCAATTCAAATTTACGTATACGATTGTTTTGAATTTTGGTTTTTAAATAAAAAATGGCTCAATGAAATTTATCATTATTTTGGTCTTAATTTGGTCAATTTTCAGCTTAGTGTCAGCCAGGGAAGAATGCTTCCTTTTCATGCTAATGAATTCAAATTTATTTTTTTTGCACTGTTACGCGTTATTTTATGGTTTTCCGGCTTCGATACTACTAGATTTCACAATTTTTTTTATTTTTAGGCGTTGGCACATTTTCCCCTTTTTTCTCGTTTTGTCACATTATCATATTACTGACTATTCGAATATTATTTTATTGGCGTCCAAAGAGAGTACAAATAAAAGTATAAAATTCTTTAAAGGCAGTGTTTATGGTTTCAACGGCTTCGACAACCCTTTCTCGAAGAATTTAATTGAAATTTTTTACATTTGTTTTTAACTGTCGTTGTTCTTTTGTGTTTTTAGTCGTTTGAAAATTCCTGAAAAATGACGTCTCTTTTGCTTTTAAAGAGGAAAAGATGAGCCTATACTCTGATTTGATTTGATAGCTGATGGCTTTCATGACTTTGAAAGCAATTGTTTTCAAAAATAATTTTGTTTTTTTTCTGTCGATTTGTCACCTAGTCTCGTTAATTACAGTCATTACTGTCATTGACGGAAGATTCTATTGAAACTAACTAGATTCTATTAAATTGAAACTATTTTTAATGAAATCGTTGTGAATTTACTGGCTTCGACACAGGTTTTGTGCAAAAAATGTCAAATAATTTTTGGTTTTGGTCTATATTTGTCGTTCTTTTGTAGACTTAAAACGTAATTTGAATAATTAGAGGTCTCATGCAACTCTTTAGGACGGGCAACTCCGTAGGCAAAATGAAGAAATAATTTCATTTTTTCAGTGTTTCTTAACTTTGCCTTTTTTCTCTTTTTTGTCTACTTGTTACCTGTTCTCATTATTGAGAGGTCACATAACACAATATTGGCGTTCGCGGAAGCTTCAGTTGAACATATTTTGAAAGGCAAAATATGGCTTTATGGCTCGACAGCCTTTTCTCACAAGTTTTAATTGGATTTTTGATTCTCGTCTCTATTTGTTGATCTTTTTGTAACCGCATAAAAAATTGAATATTATTAGGTCTTAATGCCCTTCTTTAAAGGCTTATGTGATCATGAACTTGTTTGACATTTTTGATTGCTATCTTTTGGTTTTCATTAATTTGAAATTAATTGTTTTTAAAAATAAAATCCAATTTTTTAACCTTGCTATTTTTTTTCTTTTTTGTCTAATCGTTATCGAGCCTTATTTTGGAGTGGTCCCACATTTTTTCCAGTGAAATACAAATTATTTTTTTAATTTCATTTTTGTTTGACGCTATTTTGACCTTGTTAATAAGTTTTTTTTTAAAAAAAGACATCAGTTTTGGATGTAATTAATGTTTGTTGTTATATTTGTTTGACTTTGTTGTTATTTTTGACTGGCTTTCATAAATTCATAATAAGGGCTGGTTTCATCCATATAGTGTGGCCTTTTTTTACTCCACTGAGTTATTTGCGTTGGAGGCAATCTTTTTGTTCATACACATTTTTTAAATACTTGTGTTTTGTGGGTTTTTCTATCTGTTCCTCATTTGGTAGACGTTTATGCCAAAAATGCGGTTGAGCGGGGTCGGAACTTTATGTGCAAACGCACATTACCGAGCTTATTTGTTCTCTTCACAACTTAGTTTGAAAAGCTCGGTTAATTTTGCATGACATCGTGAAGCTGAGATTTTATGATAAGTTTTACGCTTTTTGGTAGAATGGATTAGTTGAAATGTTAAACACATGCAAAAATTTTGACCTGACAGATCTCAGTGAGAATTATTTTAAGTTCTCATCAGGTTTCATTTTAATGTGGTGTCTAGTTACAGAATTACACTAGTCTTTTGTTGAGATCTTGTGAAAACCAGTGTATCCCAAGTCGAGGAGTCCGCGCAAATTCAGCTCAAAAAAATGCAAGAGATGACCAGAGTGAGCGGAATTTGACCAGATTAAGCGGAATCGATCAAAAACATTGCAAGAAATGAGCGGAATTTAAGCGGAAAAAAAATGCAAGAAATGAGAGGAATTTGATCGGAATAAAAAGTGCAGAAATGCGGAATAAAGAAATGAGCGGAATTTAACATGACCAAAAAATGAATACACCTTTAGCGGAAACATTGAACTTCCGGAAACAGGGAAATATATGTATGTATGTATGTATGTATGTATGTATGTATGTATGTATGTATGTACGTATGTATGCATGTATGTATGTATGTATGTATGTATGTATGTTTGTATGTATGTATGTATGTATGTATGTATGTATGTATGTATGTATGTATGTATGTATGTATGTATGTATGTATGTATGTATGTATGTATGTATGTATGTATGTATGTATGTATGTATGTATGTATGTATGTATGTATGTATGTATGTACGTTTGTATGTATGTTTTGTTTGGAGATAGATTTTGAGCCTAGTTTTTTGCTAGGTCACCGCTCATTCTCCTATAGCTGTTTGTTTGTAACTCCGCCGTAGCCAGTCCCCAGCCCGGTTGAGAGAAGGAGGAGGGAAACACACCTAGAACATACTGGAAGATCTCAAAAAAGTTGGTTCTCTAAATCAAATTGAGACTTTTCCGAAAATTTTATTGCCATTTCATAAATAATTTGCTGTTTTGTTGTTTTGTTTTGTTTGGAGATAGAGTTTGAGCCGATTTTTTTGCTAGGTCACCGCTCTTTCTCCTATAGCTGTTGGTTTGTAACTCCGCCGTAGCCAGTCCCCAGCCCGGTTGAGAGAAGGAGGAGGGGAACACACCGAAAACATACTGGTAAATCTCTAAAAGTTGATCGTTAGTTCAACTGTAGATTTTTTCCGACAGTATTTAACTTATTTCTGCTCTCGAAACGTCCTCTGATCAGACTAAAAAAATCTGCTCATTCCAACCATTCCTCTCATTTCTTGCATTTTGTCCCGCTCAAATTCCGCTCATTTTTTGCATTTTTTATTCCGCTGAAATTCCGCTCATTTATTGCATTTTTATTCCGCTCAAATTCCAATCATTACTTGCATTTTTTATTCCAGTCAAATTCCACTCATTTCTTGCATTTTTTTTGCTCAAATTCCGCTCATTCCGGTCAAAAAAATGTAAAGGCTTTGAGCGGATTTTGCTAAACTGTCCGCTCAAATTCCGCTCATTTCTTGCATTTTTTCCCGCTCATTCCTCGGCCCGGGATTGAAGGTCATTGATTCTTTCTATCATTTTTACACTGGAATTTATTACCAATTAAAACATTAAAAATCTTCACTTCAACATTCTGGGCAAATAAAGAGATAACTTGTACTATTGTTAACTTAGAGTTCATATATTGATCAAATTTCCAATTTTGATTTCTTTTTGAACTAGTATACCCTTTCTTCAGGTCCTCTATGCCTGATCTCTGACGTCCCCCAGCATCCTGAAATATAGCCAGGTCAAAATAAACAGACCCTCTAAATGATAAATTTAAAAAATATATATGGTTCTGTAATGAGCTGCAGACGAGAATTGTTCAGTAAAGAGGATTGATTTTCAATTTTTAATGAATCTGGGCTTAGTAAAGAGCCTGCTGATAAAATAATAAGAAGAACAAAGACATCTATCTGGTTTCACAATTGTCCTTTAGCATAGAATTGTCAATATCCAAAAGACAGTAAACTGCCCACTCAACCTTTTGCAAATAAATCAATTAATTTTGAATATTGACAGTTCTCTAATTTAGTACAACTATAACAACCATAAAGCTGCATCAGTGAAAAAATGAAACCTACCATTGAGAAAGGCAAGCGCAATGAATAAAAAAATCTGATGGTCGTTTCATGATAACGATTCAGGTTTAGTTAAAGCGTACGTTCCAGTAAAATTGTAACTTGAGAACATTAGATTGGCCAGCTTACACTAATTTCGTTGCGAGAAATAGCATATTTAGAAATAGGTTTTTTGGTATTTGTTATCGGGGTACCTCTTTTAACCCAGGGTAGTCCTAGATTCAGAACAATTTTTTATTACCAAAGCTAAAATTTTTAGGGCACCATCTCACTGGGAAGAGCTGCCTTCATTTCAAAAAGCGGTCTGATTATGTTGAAGTCAGGAGAAATTGGAACAAAAAGTTGTTCATTTTTTTGCACTATTTTGGTGCAATTTACCATAATCAGAGCTCAACATACTGACAGTCAAATCATTTCATACGGGTTAATTTGTTGATTATCGTTTGTTTTCTAATGTGGTCGCCAAGAATTTTTGAAACTCTTTCAATATGCGGCTATCAGCGCCATCTTACAGTATCAAAATGCTCAAGATAGTATGCAATTTACACTGTTATCGGAATCAGTTTTCTATTACTGCAATACGAATGCAAAAATATATCATGGCTTACTTCATCAAATTGATACAGATTCCTGCCCAAATTTTTGAAGTGTTTGGTTACAACAATTTTTCTCCTGTCAACGAATTATTTTGAAAAGAAGGATAAACAATAGAAGTGCGACATTCCAAGAAATTAATCAGTTGCCAAATTTTGTTGATTTGAAGTTCAGCAATATGGGGAAACTTCAAAACTGGGACTTCAATGTACTGTTAGTGATAATGGTCATCAAGTGTATAGAGGAGTTAGCAGAGAAGTTCAGACTTCGACAACCTAAAGGAAGGTTATGCATATGGTATTCTCTGTATTTCGCGTTCAATTGAGGCGACTCCTGAAAACTCTCTGGACAGGAACGGACAAAAATGAAACAGAGAGCTACATACTAGTTATGACGTAAAACGTCAAAAGGGGAGGGGAGCGCTCAAAATTGCAGCTAAAACAAGCACCGATAGAAGATATTTTGACACAGATTAGAACAAAAATTAGCTTTACGTTTGCGCAAGACTCTGAGGAAAGAAAGTGCGCCGTTGTTTTGTTGCTGCTCAAAGCAAACCCAGCCAGTTTAATATTTGACATCAGACTGTTATTTCTAATGTCAAATATTAAACTGGTGAACCCAATGAATATTGCCAATGGTAGGAAAAAACAGCAGTCCACGCAGTGAGACAAAAAACAGATAGTCATAGAACTTGGGATCAATATACAGAATTACAATTTGTGAATGTGTCCAAAGGAAATACTGCAAAAGATAGACAGCACCCAACTTAAGCAGCAACTGTTTGTTGTCAACCAAATACCTGTAAGTTGGACACAACCCAGCATACATTGTTATCAGAGCAATCAACATTGAACATCAGAGGAATTTTGAGTGGACTATAGAAGCTGCGTAGTTTAAGCAGCTAGACTGAAGGAGCACCAAGATGTGAAGTGCTCTTACCTCTGATTCAACTGGAGAGAATAAGCACTCCCCAGTCTTTATATCACCCGCCGAAGGAATGAAGGGTCTTTTGAAACAGTAACAAGGCAAAATGGCAGACTTCAAGGGGGCACTTAGCAAAACAAGACCGAACCAGCAAACGTTTAAGTCATCCTTTAAGAGATAGAGACTTTGGACTAGAATACCTTGAAGTTCCATTAGCAAGACTTTTTGCTGAAAGGCTAGAGTCACTCATATGTGAAGCATAAATTCCAAAAGGACAGAGGAAAAAGCTGCTGCGCTTTAAATCACTTCACAAAAAAGGGGCTGAACTGCGTCAAACCAGAATCGATAAAAATCATCCGCAAGTTAAAATGGAGCTTTGGGAGTATCCCACAGATCATGGGAAACCGCCACATTTTTTATGGCAAACTGAGTGCAGCAAGAGCAACGTTATGGCGGAATGTGTAGGACTTTTTTCTTCATAGATATTTTGTATTCGAGCTATTCCAATTATCCACGTTCGACAGACGACACCTACAAAAACTACGGAAAAAGTCAACTCCAAAGGTAATTCCTGTAGATTCAAAACTACGTGAAGAGTGATGTAATGGCCAGCAGCTTCTAAAATTGTTAGAGTAGATTATTTTGCCCTTTCTTTATCAAAGTAGGCCTAAAATGGAATTTCTTGCTTTTGTCCATTAAAAATCTCACTGTAAGAGCGCTCATATTATAGTAGTATTCAACTTAGATACTTATATTTCTGGATCTGAACAAAAATTTGCGGGTTTGACAAAATCAAATTATATCCCAAAATTTGCTGTTATAGATTTTGAGGACACTTATTGCTAAATCTGGCAAATGGACTGAAGTTGACACCTACTGCAAAGGAATGCCTAAATCAATGCTTTATCATCAGTGGAAGATAGCTACAAGCGAGTATTCTGATATCTGTCGGTTTACACAGATTGTTACCGAGTAAATGAGCAACGCTATTTGAATAGAGTGAGAAATGAGCAATCTAATATGTCATATTTCTTAACCATTTAAATGCACACAAATTCTCTTCTAATATACGTAGAAAGCTCCGAAAAAGTTCGTTTAACATTATTTTCGTCGAACCTACTAATATACTGAATCGACTGCGCTCCTTTTAGGCTTAATATTTTTATGTTTTTAAAACGTATTGGTGACTGATCTGAGCCGCAAATCAACTCAGACAAATACCTGCTAAAAAGATCAAGCTAGATTTGCCTGTAAGTAAACGATGCTTTTCGCCGTGATGATGGTACGAAACAGATGCCGTAAAGTTTCGATATAATGTTTATGCCTTGATGTAAAGCGAGTATAGTTGGACAAAATAGATTGTACGTTTTGAATACAGTTGCCTCAGCGTTGTGATATAGAGTGCTTATATGAATTAACATTCCGGTAGTCTGATTATTGAGTTTTTATACAGCTACATTTTGGTGCCGCGATATTTATGTTACCGCGAACCTATATTTCAGGTGCCGCTATATTTTCGGTACCCCTCCGCTTTCGAACCACCGTTTTGAATGAAAACCCCAACTCGTATTAACTTAAAACGGGTTGCCAGTCTGCATTGTCAGATTCCGATATGTGAACAATCTAAAAGCAAGTCTTCTAAAGTAATGCCAAATCCTTGATGCCCCATCACTTTTCTTTGGTTATAGCTGGAGAAACTTGACTACTACTTAACCCATTATTCGCTTTACTTTATAGATTGCCTTAGATAGGTTCTTGCGCCGAAATTCTCTCTCAGCACATTTTCACTATTCCTCGTTTATTCTTACAATCATCCACAAATTACACTCCGCAGATTGGACAAGGGCAAGGCCGAATAGCAGAAATTCAGACATAACATGTGCAAGGGCGACTTCATCTGGACTATAATGATGTGTTCACACCTCAGTTGCAGTGCTAACAGTCCTACCCTATTTGATGACCCAGATTGGACATTGGATGACACGTTTACATGTTCAGTTCTTCGCTGTTGCTACTTAGAAGAGAAGGGTTACTGCAACTAGCGGCACAAACAAAACTGTAAGACTCATCCAATAAAACAACATTTCTGATTGTCGTAAATTGATCAATAACCGGCAAATCTAGCTAACCCCTCTTAAATTGACTCATACTCCTTTTTTTCGAAAAAAAACATCGATTTTGAAAATTTTTTGGTCGAAAGTTGGGAAATTCAGACAAATTGGTCCATTATGGCTACATAGCAAAAAATTTACCTCCGATATGAGAAAAAAAGTGAGCACATAATGCTATATTGTTCAATTTTGAAAATCTTTGGTCAATTTTGAGTCAAATCAAAAATTTAGAAAAACAATACCGAATATTGATAAATCGTACTTTCAAGCTTAAAACCGTCCAGTTTATTGGATTACCGTTCCGTAATCAAGAATTTGCAAAAAAAAATTGACCAAAATTTGAAAAATTGGACTGATAATGGTGTGAGATATAAACTCACAACCTCCGGCTCAAAAAAAAATTTGTCTTCTTATTATCTTCGTATCTCGTTTTCGTACCGTACCGTCCGCTTCTTTTTCGTTCCTTAACTTCACTATTCACAATTTCCGTTCATTTTTCATCAACGTCGCTCTCCCAAATTTTTGTTTTTCGTTTTCGTTTCCAATCATTCCGTTTTTCTTTCATTCAGAGTTGTTTTTCTCCGCCTAATTTTTTCCTTCGATGTAGTTTGTTATATGTGATGAAATATGTTGTTGTTTTTGCTGTAGTATGTTGAGTATGCTAGTATGCTGGTTTGTTGTTTAGGTCTTATAGCTTTCTAGGGTGTGGCTTAAGTTTATTCTCGAGTTACGGCTGGGTTGTCCTTTGACTTTTCAACTCTACTAATTTACTAGCCCTTCTGTTGTAGTATATTGATTTTGCTGCTGTATGTTTGTGTGTACCTGTACGATTGCTATTTGGTTTGGTCCTGTTGCCTTCTAGGGTGTGACTTAAGTTTGTTCTCGAGTTACGGCTGGATTGTTTCACAACTTTTCCAACTATCTTAATCTACAAACACACTATTGTAGTTTATTAAATTTTGCTGTAGTTTGTTTAATAACGTTAGTATGCTGATTGTTTGTTACGGTTTGGATTTTGCTAGGATGTGACTTAAGTTTATTCTGGAGTTACGGCTAGTAAATTTCTCGACCTTTTCATCCTTTTAGTGTACTACTGCATTGCCGTAAAATAGTTTGTCGTTAAATTTGTCGTTATAGACCCATTATGAACTATATTAGATTGTCTTGCAGTAGCTTCTCTCCTTCTTCCTAGGGTGTGACCTAAGTTTGTTCTGGAGTTACGGCTAGGTCGTTTGCTTGAGTTTTTGCTGTGGTCTGCTAACATAGTTCTTTCCGAACTCATTTCCCGCCCGTTCTTTCCCACCGTCCCGTTTCGTTTGTTTTCCCGCACGCCCCGTTTCCGTTCTGTCGCGCATTGCTCGCTCGACCTCTCGTCTGTCCCGTCTCCGTCACGTCGCGCGTTGCTCGCTCGCCTTTCCGTCCGTAACGTCTTCGTTTCGTCGCGCGTTGCTCGCTCGACTTCCCGTGTGTCCTTTGCCTCCCTCCGCGTTGAGCGCATAGCGTTCAGCGCTCCACTTCTGTTTTTGTCGGGCACAGTGTGCTCGACGACCTTCTTTGCTCTTTGGGTGGTTTCTTTTACAGACTGTCTACAGTGTGCTGTGTCTGGTATCTTTTGCGTTGGGTTTGTTTTGCGTGGATTTGATTTGTTTGGAGTGTGCATATAATAGATAACCGTGTGCTGTGGTAGTTTTGCTGGTATTTGGAAATAATAACATCGTGATGTCTAATAGTATTGATCAAAAAGTCAAAAAGTTGTACGCTGGCAGGTCAAAGCGTGAAGCTGAATTGCTTGCTATACATGAAGATATTCTTCATTGTATAAATAGTCAAAGTAGGCGAGTGAAAGTTGAACGCCTAGTAACAAAGTGCAACGAAGCATTTATGACTGTTGTAGACAAAAATGAGGACCTGATTGCATTTACTGGGAAAACGGAGGATCCAAGTGTACTTGTTCCTTCATTAGAGTCTTACATGGAGGCAATGACAACTAAGAACGACAAGATACTCGCTTCAGCAAGAAACTACATCAATTCTGCTGATGATAAAGTGAGTGAGTTCCAGGAACCAAGGGCTCCCATTCGTTCTAGACTTCCCTCACTGATGACTTTATCAAAAACATCTAGTCAGTGTAAACATGACTATGTAATCGCTAAAATGAAGCGCGAAGAAATTGATAAACAGAATGAGACAGCCATTCGCCTTGCTAAACAGAAAAAACAAATGGAAATAGATGAACTGGAAGAAAACAACAGGAAACGGTTGGCAGAGGCAACTCTTCAAGAATTTGAATTGCTGGACGCCGTTTCTAGAGGTAGCCAATCTGAAACAACTGCAAGTGCTAGAAGCTCAATGAGAAGTGAAAAGGCTGTCCAGGACTGGATCAACACCTCACTTGCTTTAAGTTTTAACAATGAGAAAACTAGTGAACCAGATGTTATGATTGACCCTCCAGAATGTCCTAGCCACAACAACGGCAAAACAGTGGAAGATCAGAACACTGAAATGTCAAGGCATTCTAATCCAAAAAATTGTCGAGGCAATTACATTTTAAGCAATGAGACCTTACAGCAACTTGTTCCTTATTAAACTCCACCTGGAAACTTTTTGTCTGCTGCTAACACACAGGCGTTGTACCAGGCGCACCTAAGGGCGCAAATGGATCAAACAGGCCAGCAAGGCGTGGCGCTTCCAACCATAACTAACCAAGGAACCGCGGATAGTCAGCCACCTTCTGTACACGCCCCAGGGGCTTCTTCACCGCCCACTCAACAGCCCATTCCACCACAGACGTTCGCACCACAAGAAAATCAAAATAATGCATCCGAGTTTTTTCCACACGCACAATCCAGGGGACCTGAAACATCAAGTCTGCCGAAGAATAATTTGGCCCAGCGAATATGCTCCCGACAACAAATTAATTGTGTCCCCCGAGCACCAAACGCCACTCTTCCCCCTTTTCCGACAACAAATCATCCAGCCCCCGCAATAAACGTTCCCTTGCACCCAAGCGCCCCACTAAGTCCAAACACTCAACAGCACAACACCGAACCCGCTCATCCTAATGACCTTCCCATTCCGAACCCAGTCTTCGCACCTAACCTCACTGCTTCCATCCCACACGCCCCTTTGATTAACCAGCCTCTCGTCAACAACAATTTTCAGAATAGTAATAACCGAGTACACAAAGTTGTACGTTCTGTTGCTCCTCCTTTCCCAAATATGCCCAATATCCCCATCGGCCAAAGTTTTGTGCCAAATATGAGTCATTGGCGTTTTCCGCAGCACAGACCGTCATTAGTCAACCAAGACATTACTACCGTAAATAATTTTGCTCCAAATGTACAGGCACACATCGCACCATCAGTTACTAATTTTCCACAACAAATATATTCGAATTCACCCGTTTTGATTGATATGCAATCACCATCCGGCACACATCAGGAAAACCCGATTGCAAATACAAGTAATATTGTACCTGGTCTGGCCACTCCGGTTTTTCAGCCAACATACCCTTATGTTGGGCCCACTCCGTTGAGTTGGAGTGGTCCGCAGGTGTCTGCACCTGCTCCTCCGATACCAGACAATGCGTCATTGATTAGGGTACTGGCTGATGCAATAACAAGTAAGAAAAACGACCCTTTGCCTGAGTGGAAACTTGCTGAGTTTAATGGCGACCCATTAAAATGGCATGAGTGGTATGGTCAATTCAAAAGCGCGATTGACTCGCAGTCGCTCACCGATGACGTTAAATTGACGTACCTTAAAACACTGGTCACGGGTAAAGCAAAGATTGCAATAGCCGAGTTTGCTTACTGTGGTTTAATGTACAAGGTTGCACTAAGGACTTTAGAACGTAAATTTGGCCAGCCACAGGCAGTCGTAAGTGCACACTTGGATTAACTAAGCAACTTTCCGCCTCTTAAAATGCACAATAGTGATGACATCATAAACTATTCTGCAACAATATCCAGCCTCGTTGGGGTTTTCAAGTCACTATCATATGACTTGAAGAGCGCTTCCCTACTTAACCAAGCAGTACAAAAGTTACCACCAAACCTGAAAGAGTCATGGTCGCTCTTTACGGTTAAGAAGCACTGGGTTAAGCCTACTCTCCTTGACTTTAACGACTGGTTTAAAGAAATGGCTGAGGCCCACGATCTTCGGAAACAAAGCGCAACCAAGGCAAGGCCTGAAGATAACAGCACTTCAGTAACCAAGACCAAAACAGCTTCAAAAGTGTTTGCACCAAATTCGCAACAAAGGGAAATAAAGAAGCAAATGCCATCTGTTTCCACAAACACTTTCTGTCGATGCATTGTATGCAACGGTAACCACCGGCTATGGGAGTGTCGAGTTTTCAAGGAAAAGACTCCAACCCAGAGAGCTAAAATGGTGGCGGATAATAAACTTTGCTTTTCGTGTTTACGTGATAAGCACACATTCCGCCAGTGTCCTCAAGCTAGAAAGTGCCGAGCAGAGGGGTGCAATAGTTCGCATAACACACTATTGCATGGAGCAGATAGGGTTTTCCCAACAAAACAGTCAACAAATCCCAATACTATCCAGTCTTCTGGCAACACAGTTCAAATTAAAGCAACTACTAGTCAACAGCCGTCTAATAGGACCACAACAATGTCATCTGTTACTGATGTAAAGGGGCTCCTTCAGGTAACGGAATTGCAGTTGGTCAATTCGTCCGGTTTAGATACCAAGGCTTTAGTTTTGTAAGATACCGCCTGCAGTAACTCTTGGGTGGCCGGTAGTCTCGCAGATAGACTCGGTTTGTACGGTAAAGCACTAAAGCTAACAGTCAAGGGTATTAATACCGAAGAAATAGTTGACACTAGGATTGTTGAAGTTACTGTTAAACCAAGAGAACATCAAGATTTCGAACCATTTACCATCAACCCTTTCGTTAAGGAGAATCTGAACGTCGGCTCAGATATAATTAACGTACAGGCCCTGCAGGAGAATTACCCACACTTAGCAGTTCTTGATCCCGTGACATATTCCTATAAAGACATTGAGATGATACTCGGACAAGATGTCTATCACGCCATCCGCCCTTTAGAATACTTCTCTGCCGATGAGAAGCGTTCACCCGTTGCCGTACGCTTACCCATAGGTTGGGTCTTAAGCGGTCCGTTACCATCAAGTTCCTGTTTAACCTCAACGTGCTTTAAAGTGAATATCGAACATGACAATGAGTTAGCAAGTCAAGTAAAGTCATGGTACGACATTGAATCATTCGGGGCAAACAAGCAGGTCGACTCCAGATCTGCAGCAGACGCAAGGGCTCACGAGATCATTGAGAGTACCACCATACACAATGGCCTGAGATACGATGTCGGAATGCTGTGGGCAGCAGACAACACCCAGCTCCCAAATAATTACTTCTCCTCCCTTGTGCAACTAAAATCGCTCGAAAAACGTTTGGCCAGGGATGAAGACCTCAGAGAGAAGTATACTAGTACCATCAAAGAAGACCTAAATAAGGGGTATGTAATTGAGGTTCCGGACGCTCACAAGGTTGAGAGCCGGTCTGATAAAGAGTGGTACCTACCCGACCATCCGGTTTTAAACCCGAACAAACCAGGTAAGGTGCGTAGTGTGCTCAATGCAGCAGCAAAATTTAATGGCGCCTCACTGAATAAATCTTTGCTCACTGGCCCTGATCTGCTCCAAAATCTTATTTACGTACTTCTTCGCTTGCGACAACATCCATATGCCGTCTCCGCCGACATCGAGGGAATGTTTCTACAAGTTGGCGTGTTACCATCAGATCAACCATCACTTCGCTTTCTGTGGCGGGAGGACCCCACAACTAACGTTGTAGTGTATCAATATACGCGCCAGATATTCGGGGCTAAAGACTCGCCCACATGCGCCAACTATGCATTACAACGCACTGCGAGAGACAATGCCAAGTTTTACCCCGAAGCTGCAAAAGCCGTCCTTGAAAACTTCTACATGGACGATTATCTTGACTCAGTGGAGTCTCCAGAGAAAGCCATCAATAGATCGAAGGAATTGGTACATCTTCTCCATCTCGGTGGGTTCAAGCTTACAAAGTTCGTAAGCAATGTACCAAATCTGGCTGACCGAATTGATGGTTCCTCTCAATCTACTGAGCCCAAGGTTATTGTTTCATGTCAGGAGGATTCATCGCATGTGCTAGGGTTAAAGTGGGATCACACTATTGACACCATAGTTGTGAGTCGGGGTACAAGCTGCGCTATCACCAAGTCCCTCACGCAACGCTTGGTCCTAAGTCTTGTCTCGAAAGTCTTTGACCCCATTGGTCTTGTCGCACCGTTTACCGTCGGTGCGCGACTGCTCTTAAAAGACATCTGGCGTGTCAGAGGACAACAATGGGATGACGAGCTCCCACAGGACATTGGTTTGGAGTGCGGACTTCCCAAAGCTTGAAAACATCAAAATTCTCCGAAGTTACTTTAGTGGACCCTTTTATAATGTAGAATTGCACATGTTCGGTGACAGTTCCCAGGATATTTTTAGTGCCGTCGCATTTCTTCGAGCCCGAGTAACAACTCCTACGGGCAGGGTAAAAACAGAGCTTGCGTTTGTTTTGGGGAAAGCGCGCGTGGCGCCAATGAAAGTAATGACTGTCCCAAAACTGGCGTTGCAAGCAGCTCTACTTGCCGTTCGATTGAAAAGGGAGATTATGCAAGCACTTACTGTATCTGTTAACCAAGTATTCATGTGGACAGACAACGCGACCGTTCTCCAATGGATTAACTCAAATGAAAAGCAACCAATCTTTGTTGCAAACCGTGTTTGCGAAATTTTGGAGTATACCAGCGTTGACCAATGGAACCACGTCGCAACTAAGGATAATCCAGCTGACGCTGGCACGCGTGGAATGTCCGCTGAGGTTTTGCAACTAAGCAGTTGGGTCAATGGTCCACATTTCTTAATTAACTCAAGTTTCCCTTTCGTACCGAACAAAGACGTCATTAATAACATCAAACTTGGCGTCAACCAAGCAGTCATCATAGAAGACACTGTTTCTCTCGCTACATCTGTTAAAAAACAGATAACTCCCGTTCCGTCGTTATTCCCATTTGATAAGTTTTTTTCTTATCAAAAGTACTTGCGCATTGCCGCATACGTTCTCCGGCTTTTGCCGAAACATGCCGGCTACCTTAACCCCGATGGTAGCATTACTGACCCTACTGAGCTTGACGAAGCCGAGCGTCACCTGCAGTTCATGGTGCAAGGAGAGTCTTTTGAAGCCGAAAGAAAAGATCTTCTTGACAATAAATTCGTTAAACGGAGCAACCGAATTGCTCCACATTCACCGTTTATTAGTCCAAATGGGCTAATACGTTCCTCGGGCCGCATCAAGCGCATAATTGAAGTTGGGTTTAATGTAAAGTACCCAATCATCTTAGATGCCCGTCATCCGTTCGTAAAACTATTCCTTGAACACACGCACGTAAAGCATTATCATCAAGGCGCTGAATATCTAAGATCAATTGTGCAGGAACACTACACAATACTGAAACTAAGATCATCCTTGCGTTCCATCAAAGCACACTGCCTGAGATGCCGAGAATTCCAAGCTGTAACTATGCAACCAATCATGTCTGACTTACCTAAGGAGAGACTTGCTTACCAGTCTCCTCCCTTCACGAACACTGGCGTTGACTACTTTGGGCCATTCTATGTTACTGTCCGCCGTACTACTGAGAAAAGGTGGGGCTTCCTCTTCACCTGTCTCACTACTCGCGCTGTCCATGTCGAGATAGTTACATCCATGGACACCAGCTCTTGTGTTATGGGAGTTGAGCGGTTTGTGTCACGTAGGGGTACACCTGCCATGATTTGGTCAGACAATGGCTCTAACTTTATTGGAGCGGAGAAAGAACTCCGAGAAAGTATTGAAAAGTGGAACGTTGTCAACATTGCAGCTGAGCTCGCTCACAAAGGTATAAAGTGGAGGTTCAATCCACCCAGCGCACCACATCAAGGGAGTATCTGGGAGAGGTTGGTACGCAGCTTCAAACGCGTGTTGTATACTATTCTTGGCACGCGTCGCCTCACGGATGAGGTACTGCATACTACCTTTTTTCTCGTGGAGAATGCTCTCAATTCGCGTCCTTTAACATCCGTAAGCGCCGATCCGTGCGATTTGAACGTTATAACGCCCAACCACTTTCTTTTAGGAGAACACTCTACCGGTATTCCATCTGTTGTCGGCAATATTGAGTTCGACCATCGTAAACGTTACGCCCGTGCGCAGTCGTACGCTAATGTGATCTGGTCCCGTTGGATCAAAGAGTACGTACCGACGCTGAACCGACGCTCTAAGTGGCAGACGCCTGCCGAGCAACACCTTAAGACCGGTGACTTGGTTTGGATAGTTGAGGAAACCAAGCCTAGGGGTTACTACCCAACCGCTCGGATTGTGGAACTCCGTTACGGCTCCGATAGCGTCGCGCGCTCCGCCGTTTTACGTATGTCGACCAGTTCACTCGTCCGTCCACTTGTAAAACTTGTACCAGTTTTCCCAACATCTTCTTCCGGGCCGGAGGATGTTACCGAGTAAATGAGCAACGCTATTTGAATAGAGCGAGAAATGAGCAATCTAATACGTCATATCTCTTAACCATTTAAATGCACACGAATTCTCTTCTAATATACGTAGAAAGCTACAAAAAAGTTCGTTTAACATTATTTTCGTCGAGCCTACTAATATACTGAATCGACTGCGCTCCTTTTAGGCTTAATATTTTTATGTTTCGAAAACGTATTGGTGACTGATCTGAGCCGCAAATCAACTCAGACAAATACCTGCTAAAAAAGATCAAGCTAGATTTGCCTGTAAGTAAACGATGCTTTTCGCCGTGATGATGGTATGAAACAGATGCCGTAAAGTTTCGATATTATGTTTATGCCTTGATGTAAAGCGAGTATATTGTACGTTTTGAATACAGTTGCCTCAGCGTTATGATATAGAGTGCTTATATGAATTAACATTCCGGTAGTCTGATTATTGAGTTTTTATACAGCTACACAGATGAGCGATAAACTGTTTCTACAAGAGACCAGCAGTGAAACTTGCTCCTCTGTTAAAAAATGAACAGGTATTTGCATAGGAATAGCGGTAGTGGAGCTGAGCTTAATAATCTCATTACCGAATAAAAATGAACCCAAGATCAAATGAAAGAGATTTGCATGACAATCAAAAGATGCCACTTATTTTTGGTCCCTTGTTCAATATTTTTATATTTGATCGCACTCGCACTTAGCTGCTGTAGGCTACGAGTGAAGAAAATTTTAAATTAATAAATGTAACGTTAGGTTAAATATATACGTGCTCAAAAACATGACAAGCGCAAACATCATGAGTTCTTATTATCTATATTAAAAATTGATCTAATTTGAAACGGTTCAAATATGCCTTTAATATATAAACGTGATTCAAAATCTCCAATATATCAATGTTGATAAAATTTTCAAACATATATGTGGGATCCAAAGATGGAATCACGTAATGGTTGTTTGAAAATAACTGTTGTCATCGAACCCGAAAACTGTGAGGGCATCCTTTTCCACATCTTAACTTTTTTTAATTAATTGACACTCATCTTTTTTTAAAGAACTTAATTGGCGTTGACACCTTGCTTTAGTTTTTTCATAACCCAAAAACACAATACTTTGAAAACAAGTTGGACTACAATAGCATTGAAGTTAGGTTCTGAATATCTAGAACTTAGTTTGTGTTATTGCCGATCAAATGAGGCACGGCCAATATTTCTATGAATCTTTAATTGTCAGGAAATTAGAAAAGCATGGTAGACCTGACTAAATGGAAGTGCGAAGACAATAATTGAAACTGATATCCAGGTGGCCAAAGTCCAAACTTATTGCCATTGTTGTGCATTTTTTCAAAGTGTGTATTTCTGCTTATAAAAAAGACCATAGTAACATGTAAATGGCGATATGATTCTGAAAATAGGATGAATGAACCCACCGAGTTAACAACTAGCGGTCTGCTATGATTGCACATTTTTCTTAATTGAGGAACAAGTTTTTGGAAATGGATCACTTTGGAAGAATTTTTGAAACCAACTGATTCAATTATATTTTTCTTGTCTGTTTAATTTGTAAGATTGAAAAAAAGGTCTTATATCTCTTAAACCTCAAAAGAGTCTAATATCTCAAATGGGTCTTATATTTGAGGAAACACAAAATGCCTTCTGATGCCTTTGCTCAAAAAGAAATAAAATTTCGTGGAATTCTTTGAATATTAGTTTATTAACAAAAATTTTATTCTCTGAGGCTACCTGTTTCAAATAACCCTCAAAATCCATTTCCACTATTTGATGTATGTTTTCCTGAACTGTTATATAAAAATTTACATAGATCTTTTCCATAGATATGTTAGAATTGTTTCTAAAATTGTTTTTAAAATTGTTAAAATTGTTAAAATTTTTAAAATTGTTTTTGAAATTGTTAAAATTGTTTTTTAAATTGTTTTTAAAGTTGTTCAAATTGTTAAAGTATGTTTTTTGCCTAAAATTGGGTTAGTTTTATAAAATATTTAAAAATTGTTAACAATATTACAGTTGATTTTATTTGGACGAAAAAGTATTGTTGACAGTTTTTATTCAACTTTATTGGCTAAAAAATTGGGTACATAACTCAAATTTCAATTTTTTATCAAAAATTGCACGAAATAAGCTTCCTTAGGTAAAGACCAATAAGTTAGGTAAAGACCATATGTTAAAACTGTTTCTAAAATTGTCTTTAATATTGTTAAAATTGTTACAATTCTTAAAATTGTTTTTAAAATTGATAAATTTGTTTTTTAAATTGTTTTTAAAATTGTTAAAATTGTTAAAATATGTTTTTTGCCTAATATTGCGTTAGTTTTATAAAATATGTAAAAATTGTTAACAATAACAGTTGATTTTATTTGGACGAAAAAGTATTGCTGACAGTTTTTATTCAATTTTTTTGGCTAAAAAATTGGGTACATATTTCAAATTTCATTTTTTTATCAAAAATTGCACGAAATAAGCTTCCTTAGGTAAAGACCAATATGTTAGGTAAAGACCATAAATTTAAACTTTTTTTAGAATTGTTTTTAAAATTGTTAAAATTGTCAAAATACTTAAAATTGTTTTTGAAATTGTTAAAATTGTTTTTTAAATTGTTTTTAAAGTTGTTCAAATTGTTAAAGTATGTTTTTTGTCTAAAATTGCGTTAGTTTTAGAAAATATGTAAAAACGGTTAACAAAAATACAGTTGATTTTATTTGGACGAAAAAGTAATGTTGACAGTTTTTATTCAACTTTATTGGCTAAATAACTGGGTACATATTTCAAATTTCATTTTTTTATCAAAAATTGCACGAAATAAGCTTCCTTAGGTAAAGACCAATATGTTAGGTAAAGACCATAAGTTAAAACTGTTTTTAAAATTGTTTTTAAAATTGTTAAAATTGTTAAAATACTTAATGTTTTTGAAATTGTTAAAATTGTTTTTTAAATTGTTTTTAAAGTTGTTCAAATTGTTAAAGTATGTTTTTTTGCCTAAAATGGCGTAAGTTTTATAAAATATGTAAAAACGGTTGACAAAAATACAGTTGATTTTATTTGGACGAAAAAGTAATGTTAACAGTTTTTATTCAACTTTATTGGCTAAATAACTGGGTTCATATTTCAAATTTCATTTTTTTTATCAAAAATTGCACGAAATAAGCTTCTTTAGGTAAAGATCAATATGTTAGGTAAAGACCATATGTTAAAACTGTTTTTAAAATTGTTTTTAAAATTGTTAAATTTGTTAAAATTCCTAAAATTGTTCTTAAAATTGTTAAAATTGTTTCTTAAATTGTTTTTAAAATTGTTAAAATTGTTAAAATTTGTTTTTTGCCTAAAATTGCGTTAGTTTTATAAAATATGTAAAAATTGTTAACAATAGTACAGTTGATTTAAATAGGACGGAAAAGTATTGTTGACAGTTTTTATTCAACTTTTTTGGCTAAAAATTGGGTACATGTTTCAAGTTTCAACCTTTTTTATTAAAAAATAGCAGGAGATAAGTTTCTTTACGTAGAGACCAATATGTTAGGTAAAGATCAATATTTAAGGTAAAGACCAAAAAAATATGTTCGGTAACGACCAAAAACCAAACGCTGCGTTTTTGATAAACGCTGCGTTGCTTTTTGGATGTGTACTTCCGGCTAATTAAATCAAATGGACTAAAGAAGCTTATTTCGTGCAATTTTTGATAGAAAAAAATTTGATTTTTTTTGTTAACTAAAGAAAGTACAGTTGAAATCAAAGCTCACTGTTAATAGGTCCAATTGGCTTCCGAAGCAGTTTAAATTATTGTTTTTATAATTTTACTTGACAGATTTTGGTCGTTTTGACTTTTAAAAATGTTTGATTTTTAAATAAACAATAGCTTTTTGAACTTTGCCACTATATTTCTCTTAATTTGGTCAACTTGTAGTAAGGCGTCAGCAAAGAAAGAATGCTTCCTCTTCTTTCTACTGAATTAAATTTATTAAAATCTTTTTTGCTGTTGGACACGTTAGTTTGTTGTTTCCTGGCTTTGGTACTACTAGATTTCACATTTTTTTAAAAATTTTTAGGCAATGGCTCATTTTTCAATCTTTTCTCATTTTGTCACATTATCATACTATTGACAGTTCAAATATTACTTTACTGGTGTCCACAATAAGGCAGAATGGAAAATATAAAAGTCTTTAAAGGCATAGGTTATGGTTCTAACGGCTTCGACAAACCTTTTTCGTAGAATTTAATTGAACTTTTTACATTTGTCTTTAACTGGCATTTTTATTTTGTCTTCCTAGTCGTATGAAAATTTCTGATTTATAACATGTATCATTAGCGTTTTTTAAAAGAACAGATGAGACTATATTCTGATTTGAGTAGATAGCTGATGGCTTTCATGACTTTGAAAGCAATGGTTTAAAAAAAACAATTTTAATATTTTTGTTCGTTTTGTCTGTTTGTTACCTAGTTTTGTTAATTATAGGTCACTTATGACACTACTTTCAACGTGGGCAGAATTAAGTGTACAAAAAACAATTTTTAAAAAGAAGTTTCTATGAATTTATTTGCTTCGATACATGTTTCTTGCGAATAAAAAATGGGCTTTGTTTTGACTTTTGTCGATATTGGACGTTCTTTTTGTAGGCTAAGACATATTCTGAATAATTACAGCTCTCAATACCTTTCATTGAACTATTAAATAAAACTGTTTAACTATTTCATTTTGTAGCTAAGGGCTTTCATGACTTTGAAAATAATTGTTTTCGAAAAACAAAAAAGTATTAATTAATTTTGCGAATTTTATTTCTTTTGTCTACGTGTTACCTATTCTTATTAATGAGACGTCGCATACTAGATTAATGGCGTGTGAGGAAGGCAGAACTGAACGGTTTTTGAACGGCAAAGAATCATTTTAGGGGTTCGACAGCGTTTTGTCGCAAGTTTTAATCAAATTTTTGTTTGTTGTCTCTAATTGTTGTTCTTTTTGTAACAGCATCAAAAAATGAATAAAGACAGTTCTTAATGCCGCCCTATAGGACCTTGTGTACGGATCATAAACATGTTGTACGCTTTCAATTGCTATATAAGGGTTTTCATTACTTTGAGGTTAATTGTTTTTAAAAATCTAAGCCAGTAAAAGTACTTTTAATCATACTCTTCGAAATTTTTGCCTAAAATTTTTTCAGTTTTGCTTAATTATGTATAAACTGTTTGAAATAGTACTGTTGATTTTATTTGACAAAAATGTATTGTTAAAAATTTTGATTTACTTTTGTTGGCTAAAATTTTCCAAAAAATTTCAAAATTCAGCTTATTCAACTTTTTTAGTCAACAACTGCCCGAAATAAGCTTCTTTAGTCCACTTTGATTGAATTTGCCAAAACACCCAAAAAAACAACAAAATCTTTGTAAGCTACAAAAGTGATTAGTCCGACTTCCACTTTCATTGGGAGTAGTCTGGAATTAAAATTTTGCCGTTTTTGCTAACCTTACTCTATGATTATCAAAAACGCAGCGTTTTTGATCTTTCACTAACAAATTATCTAG
The DNA here is from genome assembly GCF_964194025.1 of Convolutriloba macropyga. NCBI lineage: Eukaryota > Metazoa > Xenacoelomorpha > Acoela > Convolutidae > Convolutriloba > Convolutriloba macropyga. The sequence goes on along the minus strand of NC_134468.1, from coordinate 37,853,679 downwards.
ATCTATAACATTTGAAACAATTGATTTCTCCTGATGGACAAACAGCAAAAGCAGAGCTGGTTTAGGTCAAATCTTGGACTGTTATAATCCAAAAAAAATCGGATTGTAATGAGTCGGTCTTTTTTTTAAATTTGGTCTTTATTATGTAAATAAAACAAAAAACAATTCAAACCAAAGCTAAACTTACTGTTGAAAGGCTCAATTAGCTTCCACAGCAATTCCAATTTACGTATACGATTGTTTTGAATTTTGGTTTTTATATAAAAAATGGCTCAATGAAATTTATCATTATTTTGGTCTTAATTTGGTCAATTTTCAGCCTAGTGTCAGCCAGGGAAGAATGCTTCCTTTTCATGCTAATGAATTCAAATTTATTTTTTTGCACTGTTACGCGTTATTTTATGGTTTTCCGGCTTCGATACTACTAGATTTCACAATTTTTTTTATTTTTAGGCGTTGGCACATTTTCCCCTTTTTTCTCGTTTTGTCACATTATCATATTACTGACTATTCAAATATTATTTTATTGGCGTCCAAAGAGAGTACAAATAAAAGTATAAAATTCTTTAAAGGCAGAGTTTATGGTTTCAACGGCTTCGACAACCCTTTCTCGAAGAATTTAATTGAAATTTTTTACATTTGTTTTTAACTGTCGTTGTTCTTTTGTGTTTTTAGTCGTTTGAAAATTCCTGAAAAATGACGTTTCTTTTGTTTTTTAAAGAGGAAAAGATGAGCCTATACTCTGATTTGATTTGATAGCTGATGGCTTTCATGACTTTGAAAGCAATTGTTTTCAAAAATATTTTTGGTTTTTTTTCTGTCGATTTGCCACCTAGTCTCGTTAATTACAGTCATTACTGTCATTGACGGAAGATTCAAGTGTGCACAATTGAAACTATTTTTAATGAAATCGTTGTGAATTTACTGGCTTCGACACATGTTTTGTGCAAAAAATGTCAAATAATTTTTGGTTTTGGTCTATATTTGTCGTTCTTTTGTAGACTTAAAACATATTTTGAATAATTAGAGGTCTCATGCAACTCTTTAGGACGGGCAACTCCGTAGGCAAAATGAAGAAATAATTTCGTTTTTTTCAGTATTTCTTAACTTTGCCTTTTTTCTCTTTTTTGTCTACTTGTTACCTGTTCTCATTATTGAGAGGTCACATAACACAATATTGGCGTTCGCGGAAGCTTCAGTTGAACATATTTTGAAAGGCAAAATATGGCTTTATGGCTCGACAGCCTTTTCTCATAAGTTTTAATTGGATTTTTGATTCTCGTCTCTATTTGTTGATCTTTTTGTAACCGCATAAAAAATTGAATATTATTAGGTCTTAATGCCCTTCTTTAAAGGCTTATGTGATCATGAACTTGTTTGACATTTTTGATTGCTATCTTTTGGTTTTCATTAATTTGAAATTAATTGTTTTTAAAAATAAAATCCAATTTTTTAACCTTGCTATTTTTTTTTCTTTTTTGTCTAATCGTTATCGAGCCTTATTTTGGAGTGGTTCCACATTTTTTCGAGTGAAATACAAATTATTTTTTTAATTTCATTTTTGTCTGACGCTATTTTGACCTTGTTAATAAGTTTTTTTAAAAAAAAAGACATCAGTTTTGGATGTAATTAATGTTTGTTGTTATATTTGTTTGACTTTGTTGTTATTTTTGACTGGCTTTCATAAATTCATAATAAGGGCTGGTTTCATCCATATAGTGCGGCCTTTTTTTACTCCACTGAGTTATTTGCGTTGGAGGCAATCTTTTTGTTCATACACATTTTTTTTGAATACTTGTATTTTGTGGGTTTTTCTATCTGTTCCTCATTTGGTAGACATTTATGCCAAAAATGCGGTTGAGCGGGGTCGGAACTTTATGTGCAAACGCACATTACCGAGCTTATTTGTTCTCTTCACAACTTAGTTTGAAAAGCTCGGTTAATTTTGCATGACATCGTGATGCTGAGATTTTATGATAAGTTTTACGCTTTTTGGTAGAATGGATTAGTTGAAATGTTAAACACATGCAAAAATTTTGACCTGACAGATCTCAGTGAGAATTATTTTAAGTTCTCATCAGGTTTCATTTTAATGTGGTGTCTAGTTACAGATTTACACTAGTCTTTTGTTGAGATCTTGTGAAAACCAGTGTATCCCAAGTCGAGGAGTCCGCTCAAATTCAGCTCAAAAAAATGCAAGAGATGACCGCAATGAGCGGAATTTGACCGGATTGAGCGGAATCGATAAAAAACATTGCAAGAAATGAGCGGAATTTAAGCGCAAAAAAATGCAAGAAATGAGAGGAATTTGATCGGAATAAAAAGTGCAGAAATGCGGAATAAAGAAATGAGCGGAATTTAACATGACCAAAAAATGTATACACCTTTAGCGGAAACATTGAACTTCCGGAAACAGGGAAATATATGTATGTATGTATGTATGTATGTATGTATGTATGTATGTATGTATGTATGTATGTATGTATGTATGTATGTATGTATGTATGTATGCATGTATGTATGTATGTATGTATGTTTGTATGTATGTATGTATGTATGTATGTATGTATGTATGTATGTATGTATGTATGTATGTATGTATGTATGTATGTATGTATGTATGTATGTATATGTATGTATATATGTATGTATGTATGTATGTATGTATGTATGTATGTATGTATGTATGTATGTATGTATGTATGTATGTATGTATGTATGTATGTATGTATGTATGTATGTATGTATGTATGTATGTATGTATGTATGTATGTATGTATGTATGTATGTATGTATGTATGTATGTATGTATGTATGTATGTATGTACGTTTGTATGTATGTATGTACGTTTGTATGTATGTTTTGTTTGGAGATAGATTTTGAGCCTAGTTTTTTGCTAGGTCACCGCTCATTCTCCTATAGCTGTTTGTTTGTAACTCCGCCGTAGCCGGTCCCCAGCCCAGTTGAGAGAAGGAGGAGGGAAACACACCTAGAACATACTGGAAGATCTCAAAAAAGTTGGTTCTTTAAATCATATTGAGACTTTTCCGAAAATTTTATTGCCATTTCATAAATAATTTGCTGTTTTGTTGTTTTGTTTTGTTTGGAGATAGAGTTTGAGCCGATTTTTTTGCTAGGTCACCGCTCTTTTTCCTATAGCTGTTTGTTTGTAACTCCGCCGTAGCCAGTCCCCAGCCCGGTTGAGAGAAGGAGGAGGGGAACACACCGAAAACATACTGGAAAATCTCAAAAAGTTGATCGTTAGTTCAACTGTAGATTTTTTCCGACAGTATTTAACCTATTTCTGCTCTCGAAACGTCCTCTGATCAGACTAAAAAAATCTGCTCATTCCGACCATTCCTCTCATTTCTTGCATTTTGTCCCGCTCAAATTCCGCTCATTTTTTGCATTTTTTATTCCGCTGAAATTCCGCTCATTTATTGCATTTTTTATTCCGCTCAAATTCCAATCATTACTTGCATTTTTTATTCCAGTCAAATTCCACCCATTTCTTGCATTTTTTTTGCTCAAATTCCGCTCATTCCGGTCAAAAAAATGTAAACGCTTTGAGCGGATTTTGCTAAACTGTCCGCTCAAATTCCGCTCATTTCTTGCATTTTTTTCCGCTCATTCCTCGGCCCGGGATTGAAGGTCATTGATTCTTTCTATCATTTTTACACTGGAATTTATTACCAATTAAAACATTAAAAATCTTCACTTCAACATTCTGGGCAAATAAAGAGATAACTTGTACTATTGTTAACTTAGAGTTCATATATTGATCAAATTTCCAATTTTGATTTCTTTTTGAACTAGCATACCCTTTCTTCTGGTCCTCTATGCCTGATCTCTGACGTCCACCAGCATCCTGAAATATAGCCAGGTCAAAATAAACAGACCCTCTAAATGATAAATTTAAAAAATATATATGGTTCTGTAATGAGCTGCAGACGAGAATTGTTCAGTAAAGAGGATTGATTTTCAATTTTTAATGAATCTGGGCTTAGTAAAGAGCCTGCTGATAAAATAATAAGAAGAACAAAGACATCTATCTGGTTTCACAATTGTCCTTCAGCATAGAATTGTCAATATCCAAAAGACAGAAAACTCCCCACTCAACCTTTTGCAAATAAATCAATTAATTTTGAATATTGACAGTTCTCTAATTTAGTACAACTATAACAACCATAAAGCTGCATCAGTGAAAAAATGAAACCTACCATTGAGAAAGGCAAGCGCAATGAATAAAAAAATCTGATGGTCGTTTCATGATAACGATTCAGGTTTAGTTAAAGCGTACGTTCCAGTAAAATTGTAACTTGAGAACTTTAGATTGGCCAGCTTACACTAATTTCGTGCGAGAAATAGCATATTTAGAAATAGGTTTTTTGGTATTTGTTATCGGGGTACCTCTTTTAACACAGGGTAGTCCTAGATTCAGAACAATTTTTTATTACCAAAGCTAAAATTTTTAGGGCACCATCTCACTGGGAAGAGCTGCCTTCATTTCAAAAAGCGGTCTGATTATGTTGAAGTCAGGAGAAATTGGAACAAAAAGTTGTTCATTTTTTTACACTAATTTGGTGCAATTTACCATAATCAGAGCTCAACATACTGACAGTCAGATCATTTCATAGAGTTAATTTGTTGATTATCGTTTGTTTTCTAATGTGGTCGCCAAGAATTTTTGAAACTCTTTCAATATGCGGCTATCAGCGCCTACAGTATCAAAATGCTCAAGATAGTATGCAATTTACACTGTTATCGGAATCAGTTTTCTATTACTGCAATACGAATGTAAAAATATATCATGGCTTACTTCATCAAATTGATACAGATTTCTGACCAAATTTTTGAAGTGTTTGGTTACAACAATTTTTCTCCTGTCAACGAATTATTTTGAAAAGAAGGATAAACAATAGAAGTGCGACATTCCAAGAAATTAATCAGTTGCCAAATTTTGTTGATTTGAAGTTCAGCAATATGGGGAAACTTCAAAACTGGGACTTCAATGTACTGTTAGTGATAATGGTCATCAAGTGTATAGAGGAGTTAGCAGAGAAGTTCAGACTTCGACAACCTAAAGGAAGGTTATGCATATGGTATTCTCTGTATTTCGCGTTCAATTGAGGCGACTCCTGAAAACTCTCTGGACAGGAACGGACAAAAATGAAACAGAGAGCTACATACTAGTTATGACGTAAAACGTCAAAAGGGGAGGGGAGCGCTCAAAATTGCAGCTAAAACAAGCACCGATAGAAGATATTTTGACACAGATTAGAACAAAAATTAGCTTTACGTTTGCGCAAGACTCTGAGGAAAGAAAGTGCGCCGTTGTTTTGTTGCTGCTCAAAGCAAACCCAGCCAGTTTAATATTTGACATCAGACTGTTATTTCTAATGTCAAATATTAAACTGGTGAACCCAATGAATATTGCCAATGGTAGGAAAAAACAGCAGTCCACGCAGTGAGACAAAAAACAGATAGTCATAGAACTTGGGATCAATATACAGAATTACAATTTGTGAATGTGTCCAAAGGAAATACTGCAAAAGATAGACAGCACCCAACTTAAGCAGCAACTGTTTGTTGTCAACCAAATACCTGTAAGTTGGACACAACCCAGCATACATTGTTATCAGAGCAATCAACATTGAACATCAGAGGAATTTCGAAGTGCTCTTACCTCTGATTCAACTGGAGAGAACAAGCACTCCCCAGTCTTTATATCACCCGCCGAAGGAATGAAGGGTCTTTTGAAACAGTAACAAGGCACAATGGCAGACTTCAAGGGGGCACTTAGCAAAACTAGACCGAACCAGCAAACGTTTAAGTCATCCTTTAAGAGATAGAGACTTTGGACTAGAATACCTTGAAGTTCCATTAGCAAGACTTTTTGCTGAAAGGCTACAGTCACTCATATGTGAAGCATAAATTCCAAAAGGACAGAGGGAAAAGCTGCTGCGCTTTAAATCACTTCACAAAAAAGGGGCTGAACTGCGTCAAACCAGAATCGACAAAAATCATCCGCAAGTTAAAATGGAGCTTTGTTACTTTGGGAGTATCCCACAGATCATGGGAAACCGCCGCATTTTTATGGCAAACTGAGTGCAGCAAGAGCAACGTTATGGCGGAATGTGTAGGACTTTTTTCTTCATAGATATTTTGTATTCCAGCTATTCCAATTATCCACGTTCGACAGACGACACCTACAAAAACTACGGAAAAAGTCAACTCCAAAGGTAATTCCTGTAGATTCAAAACTACGTGAAGAGTGATGTAATGGCCGGCAGCTTCTAAAAATGTTAGAGTAGATTATTCTGCCCTTTCTTTATCAAAATAGGCCTAAAAATGGAATTTCTTGCTGTTGTCCATAAAAAATCTCACTGTAAGAGCGCTCAAATTATAGTAGTATTCAACTTAGATACTTATATTTCTGGATCTGAACAAAAATTTGCGGGTTTGACAAAATCAAATTATATCCCAAAAATTGCTGTTATAGATTTTGAGGACACTTATTGCTAAATCTGGCAAATGGACTGAAGTTGACACCTACTGCAAAGGAATGCCTAAATCAATCCTTTATCATCAGTGGAAGATAGCTACAAGCGAGTATTCTGATCTCTGTCGGTTTACACAGATGAGCGATAAACTGTTTCTACAAGAGACCAGCAGTGAAACTTGCTCGTCTGTTAAAAAATGAACAGGTATTTGCACAGGAATAGCGGTAGTGGAGCTGAGCTTAATAATCTCATTACCGAATAAAAATTAACCCAAGATCAAATTAAAAAGATTTGCATGACAATCAAAAGATACCACTTATTTTTGGTCCCTAGTTCAATATTTTTATGTTTGATCGCACTCGCACTTAGCTGTTGTAGGCTACGAGTGAAGAAAATTTTAAATTAATAAATGTAACGTTAGGTTAAATATATACGTGCTCAAAAACATGACAAGCGCAAACATCATGAGTTCTTATTATCTATATTAAAAATTGATCTAATTTGAAACGGTTCAAATATGGTCTTTAATATATAAACGTGATTCAAAGTCTCCAATATATCAATGTTGATAAAACTTTCAAACAGATGTGGGATCCAAAGATGGAATCACGTAATGGTTGTTTGAAAATAACTGTTGTCATCGAACCCGAAAACTGTGAGGGCATCCTTTTCCACATCTTAACTTTTTTTAATTAATTGACACTCATCTTTTTTTTTAAAAAAAACTTAATTGGCGTTGACACGTTGCTTTAGTTTTTCCATAACCCAAAAACACAATACTTTGAAAACAAGTTGGACTACAATAGCATTGAAGTTAGGTTCTGATTATCTAGAACTTAGTTTGTATTATTGCCGATCAAATGAGGCACGGCCAATATTTCTATGAATCTTTAATTGTCAGGAAATTAGAAAAGCATGGTAGACTTGACTATATGGAAGTGCGAAGACAATAATTTAAACTGATATCCAGGTGGCCAAAGTCCAAACTTATTGCCATTGTTGTGCATTTTTTTCAAAGTGTGTATTTCTGCTTATAAAAAACACCATAGTAACATGTAAATGGCAATATGATTCTGAAAATAGGATGAATGAACCCACCGAGTTAACAACTAGCGGTCTGCTATGATTGCACATTTTTCTTAATTGAGGAACAAATTTTTGGAAATGGATCACTTTGGAAGAATTTTTGAAACCAACTGATTCAATTATATTTTTCTTGTCTGTTTAATTTGTAAGATTGAGAAAAAAGGTCTTATATCTCTTAAACCTCAAACGCGTCTAATATCTCAAATGGGTCTTATATTTGAGGAAACACAAAATGCCTTCTGATGCCTTTGCTCAAAAAGAAATAAAATTTCGTGGAATTCTTTGAATATTAGTTTAGTAACAAAAATTTTATTCTCTGAGGCTACCTGTTTCAAATAACCCTCAAAATCCATTTTCACTATTTGCTGTATGTTTCCCTGATCTTTCATAAAGAGATGACCCCAAACGTTTTTACTCAAAGTTTGCAATTGTAGAGACTGCTCTGGAAGGTTTAAAAAATTATTTTTAATAATCATCCTATTCGATACAATTATACTGCAGGGGTTGCAGTTTTATGTCAATTAGCGATCATAAATGATGATCCTCTACAAAATTTTTTTCAAAAGGCAACAAAAATTTTTGGTATGAGTGCTATCCAAGATAATAACGCTTAACTGGATCATTGTTCAAAAGAACAACAGCGTTTAATGAAAAATATTTTAAAGAAGGTTTCAAACTATAGCGGAAGTGATCTGGCGGAGTTGAGCGGAGCTTTTTGCTATGACCAGTTCAAAAGTCAAAACCAAAACAGTTTCTGTGATACTCTCATTTCCTGTCTCAAATATTCAACGTGTTGCGTATGCTTCTTAAACTTTTTCAAACTTTTTTCAATGTTCTATCATGGTGTTTCAATTGTTAGCGTAAAATTTACGCTGGTTGAAACTAATTGCATGGAATATCGCCGAAGGATCAAGTCTTTTTCCGTTTCTCTTTCTGTTTAGCGCTGTTTGAGAGACTCAATAGATATTCTGGATCTTTTCCCCCTTGTGAACCACCCCACCCTCCGTCATTATGTTACCCAACCCCAGTTGTAGAGCACGTATTTTACATGGTAAATCCTTATGCAAAAAAGCACGTGAAAATGGAGCTTCAACTAATGTGCCCCGTAAGGTGCAGTAGGGCGGGGTTGAATCCAAAGGGATCCCATTATACATTTCTCCTTCTATCTCAGCCTAATTTTCCGTTTTTTCAAATAAGTTATTCAATTTATGGTCTTTCTAATAATAACCCCCTCATACTATATTTATCATTATTCGGGGATCATAGGCTATCAGACAAACAATTGGTGGGCAATGATGGGAAAGTTATCCATTTTTAGTGAAAGAAAATAAAAAAATGTATACATTTGTAAAGAAATGTGGAACATTATTTTTGAGCTAAAATGCCGTTGTGTTTTATTGAAGAAAATTCGAAGCTTCAAAGAACTGATAGTAGAGATAGAAGAGAAAAATGAAACACAAAAAGCTTGCAGATATTATCAATGTTTTTAACCAAGGCTTTTGTAGACTTTCGGCAGGAGATATTAGAACCTCAGAAAAGTATGTCAGATTTTGGTGAAAGATTTTGGTAACAACTAATGAAGTGCAGGAAAGAACAAGAGATTAGAGATGCGAACTGCATAGAAAAACTAAATTCATGGGGGCAAAGTTTTTCTTCATTTCTATTAGCAAAAAATATGTTGCAAAAATTTTGAATTTTTTAATTATAATATAACAAGAATTTTTTTTTGTCGAAAATGGCAAGCAATGATGTCAGTTGATCCTCAAGAAAAAGGCAAATAAAAGAAAAGAACAGTTTCCACCGAGAATTAAACACCGAAACAGATGTATTTTGACCCAAAAATAAACAGAAGTGGTCACATGCTAAGATCAAAAAAGTGATGATTATATTACGTAATAAACTTGCATTTACTTCCTTTGTAATTGAACATTTGTTGTTTTTTAATTAACAAAGATGGTCAGTTCTTCTATCAGCACAATTTTGCAGAACTCCCAATTTCTAGATGACTAAATGACAATACATAATCGATCGTAATTTTTCTAGCGTTTTAATAATTAAAAAAATCTTTAATTCAAAAAACATATTAGATGCGAAAGAGATTCAACTGAAAGTTATCAAAGGCTCCAGACTTTGTAGTCAATTTGTAAAACGAGGAAAACTTGTTAGAATAGAAAACAACAAAAGTTTTGTATTTGACAAATTGCCATGTTCTTCCAGTTGCATTTTTTTGGTGCAGTTTCCTTTCGTTGCTAAACATAAAAAAAAATTCTTTTAATGAATAGATAAGTTACGACCTTCTAATTTTTTGAGCAAATATTTTAATTATAGCGAGTAAAACAAAAAGAAGGCTTATAATGCTCCCTCTGCGGTCATTTTCCATTTAAAGATATTTTTGCATTTTAACTTTTTTCAATTCAATCAATTCAATTCAATTCAGTTCATTTATTACAAAGTTTTTTGTTCAATTCAATTAGTGCCATATCACGCTGTACAAGTCCTTGTTTGAAGTGAATAACGACAATTTTTGAGGAATTAAAGTGTTAATTTAGACCAATTGGGCGTCCAACGAGGTAAGAAATGTTTGTATGTTTGGTTTTTCACGTAATAAAACAATATTATGTTAGGAATCTGGCCTAAGAAAATTTTATAAGGTCCATTTCCTAAATTTTGTTATGTTCCTTATTTAAACGTAGGAATTATTTGGTTTGCTAGGTTTTTAAACGTACAAAATGGTCGGTGTTTTTTGTTTCATGGTTTTGGTTTGTTTCAGATGAAAGGTGATATATATGTGACGCGTTTGGATTCAGAAGTAGGCGTGTTTCGTTAAAAACATAGAAAGGTAAGTATAAACTCAGTACAAAACTGTAGTTCGGAAGATTTAAATTCTTTTTTAAAGTTTAGAAATACTCGATTCTGATTGGATGAAATTTGTTCATTTACTGTGTAACATCCTCCGGCCCGGATGAAGATGTTGCGAAAACTGGTACAAGTTTTACAAGCGGGCGGATGAGTGAACCAGTTGACGTACGTAAAACGGCGGAGCGCGCGACGCTATCGGAGCCGTAACGGAGTTCCACAATCCGAGCGGTAGGATAGTAACCCCTAGGGTTGGTTTCCTCAACTATCCAAACCAAGTCACCGGTCTTAAGGTGTTGCTCGGCAGGCGCCTGCCAATTAGAGCGTCGGTTCAGCGTCGGTACGTACTCTTTGATCCAACGGGACCAGATCGCATTAGCGTACGACTGCGCACGTGCGTAACGTTTACGATGGTCGAATTCATTATTGCCGACAACAGACGGAATACCGGTAGAGTGTTCTCCTAAAAGAAAGTGGTTAGGCGTTATGGCGTTCAAATCGCACGGATCAGCGCTTACGGGTGTTAAAGGACGGGAATTGAGAGCATTCTCCACGAGACAAAAGGTAGTATGCAGTACCTCATCCGTGAGGCGAGTTCTTTCTCCGCTCCAATAAAGTTAGTGCCATTGTCCGACCAAATCATGGCAGGTGTACCTCTACGTGACACAAACCGCTCAACTCCCATAACACAAGAACTGGTGTCCCTGGATGTAACTATCTCGACATGGACAGCGCGAGTAGTGAGACAGGTGAAGAGGAAGCCCCACCTTTTCTCAGTAGTACGGCGGACAGTAACATAGAATGGCCCAAAGTAGTCAACGCCAGTGTTCGTGAAGGGAGGAGACTGGTATTCAAGTCTCTCCTTAGGTAAGTCAGACATGATTGGTTGCATAGTTACAGCTTGGAATTCTCGGCATCTCAGGCAGTGTGCTTTGATGGAACGCAAGGATGATCTTAGTTTCAGTACTGTGTAGTGTTCCTGCACAATTGATCTTAGGTATTCAACGCCCTGATGGTAATGCTTTACGTGCGTGTGTTCAAGAAACAGTTTTACAAACGGATGACGTGCATCTAAGATGATTGGGTGCTTTACGTTAAACCCAAATTCAATTAACCGCTTGATGCGGCCCGAGGAACGGATTAGCCCATTTGGACTAATAAACGGTGAATGTGGAGCAATTCGGCTACTCCGTTTAAAGAATTTATTGTCAATGAAATCTTTTCTTTCGGCTTCAAAAGACTCTCCTTGCACCAAATACTGTAGATGACGCTCGGCTTCGTCAAGCTCAGTAGGGTCGGTAATGCTACCATCGGGGTTACGGTAGCCGGCATGTTTAGGCAAAAGCCGGAGAACGTATGCGGCAATGCGCAAGTGCTTTTGATAAGAACTAAACTTATCAAATGGGAATAACGACGGAACGGGAGTTGTCTGTTTTTTAATAGATGTAGCGAGAGAAACAGTGTCTTCTATAATGACTGCTTGGTTGACGCCAAGTTTGATGTTATTAATGACGTCTTTGTTCGGCACGAAAGGGAAACTTGAGTTAGTTAAGAAATGTGGACCATTGACCCAACTGCTTAGTTGCAAAACCTCAGCGGACATTCCACGCGTGCCAGCGTCAGCTGGATTATCCTTAGTTGCGACGTGGTTCCATTGGTCAACGCTGGTATACTCCAAAATTTCGCAAACGCGGTTTGCAACAAAGATTGGTTGCTTTTCGTTAGAGTTAATCCATTGGAGAACGGTCGTGCTATCTGTCCACATGAATAATTTGTTAACAGTTACGGTAAGTGCTTGTGTAATTTCCCTTTTCAGTCGAGCGGCAAGTTTAGCTGCTTGGAATTCGAGTTTTGGGACAGTCATTACTTTCATTGGCGCCACGCGCGCTTTCCCCAAAACAAACGCAAGCTCTGTTTTTTCATGGCCCGTAGGTGTTTTTACTCGGGCTCGCAAGAATGCGACCGCACTGAAATTATCCTGGGAACTGTCACCGAACATATGCAACTCTATATTATCAAAGGGAGGAATCTTGTAAAGTAACTTCGAGGAATTTTGATGTTTTCAAGCTTTGGTAAGTCCGCACTCCAAACCAAAAATCTTTGAACCATGTCCTGTGGGAGCTCGTCATCCCATTGTTGTCCTGTGACACGCCAGATGTCTTTTAAGAGCAGTCGCATACCGACGGTAAACGGTGCGACAAGACCAATGGGGTCAAAGACTTTCGAGACAAGACTTAGGACCAAGCGTTGCGTGAGGGACTTGGTGATGGCGCAGCTTGTACCCCGACTCACAACTAAAGCGTCATTAGTGTGATCCCACTTTAACCCTAGCACATGCGATGAATCCTCCTGACATGAAACAATAACCTTGGGCTCAGTAGATTGAGGGGAACCATCAATTCGGTCAGCCAGATTTGGTACATTGCTTACGAACTTTGTAAGCTTGAACCCACCGAGATGGAGGAGATGTACCAATTCCTTCGATCTATTGATGGCTTTCTCGGGAGACTCCACTGAGTCAAGATAATCGTCCATGTAGAACTTTTCAAGGACGGCTTTTGCAGCTTCGGGGTAAAACTTGGCATTGTCTCTCGCAGTGCGTTGTAATGCATAGTTGGCGCATGTGGGCGAGTCTTTAGCCCCGAATATATGGCGCGTATATTGATACACTACAACGTTTGTTGTGGGGTCCTCCCGCCACAAAAAGCGAAGTGATGGTTGATCTGATGGTAACACGACAACCTGTAGAAACATTCCCTCGATGTCGGCGGACACGGCATATGGATGTTGTCCGAAGCGAAGAAGTACGTAAATAAGATTTTGGAGCAGATCAGGGCCAGTGAGCAAAGATTTATTCAGTGAGGCGCCATGAAATTTTGCTGCTCCATTGAGCACCCTATGCACCTTACCTGGTTTGTTCGGGTTTAAAACCGGATGGTGGGGTAGGTACCACTCTTTATCAGACCGACTCTCAACCTTGTGAGCGTCCGGAAACTCAACTACATACCCCTTATTTAGGTCTTCCTTGATGGTACTAGTATACTTCTCTCTGAGGTCCTCATCCTTGGCCAAACGTTTTTCGAGCGATTTTAGTTGCACAAGGGAGAAGTAATTATTTGGGAGCTGGATGTTGTCTGCTGCCCACAGCATTCCGACATCGTATCTTAGGCCATTGTGTATGGTGGTACTCTCAAGGATCTCGTGAGCCCTTGCGTCTGCTGCAGATCTGGAGTCCACCTGCTTGTTCGCCCCGAATGATTCAATGTCGTACCATGACTTTACTTGACTTGCTAATTCATTGTCATGTTCGATATTCACTTTAAAACACGTTGAGGTTAAACAAGAACTTGATGGTAACGGACCGCTTAAGACCCAACCTATGGGTAAGCGTACGGCAACGGGTGAACGCTTCTCATCGGCAGAGAAGTATTCTAACGGGCGGATGGCATGATAGACATCTTGTCCGAGTATCATCTCAATGTCTTTATAGGAATAAGTCACGGGATCAAGGACCGCTAAGTGTGGGTAAGTCTCTTGCAGGGCCTGTACATTAATTATATCAGAGCCGACGTTCAGACTCTCTCTAACGAAAGTGTTGATGGTAAATGGTTCGAAATCTTGATGGTCTCTTGGTTTCACAGTAACTTCAACAATCCTAGTGTCAATTACTTCTTCGGTATTAATAGCCTTGACAGTTAGCTTTAGTGCTTTACCGTGCAAACCGAGTCTATCTGCGAGACTACCGGCCACCCAAGAGTTACTGCAGGCGGTATCACACAAAACTAAAGCCTTGGTATCTAAACCGGACGAATTGACCAACTGCAATTCCGTTACATGAAGGAGCGCCTTAACATCAGTAACAGATGACATTGTTGTGGTCTTATTAGACGGCTGTTGACTAGTAGTTGCTTTACTTTGACCTGTGTTGCCAGAAGACTGGATAGTATTGGGATATGTTGACTGTTTTGTTGGGAAAACCTTATCTGCTCCATGCAATAGTGTGTTATGCGAACTATTGCAACCCTCTGCTCGGCACTTTCTAGCTCGAGGACACTGGCGGAATGTGTGCTTATCACGTAAGCACGAAAAGCAAAGTTTATTATCCGCCACCAACTTAGCTCTCTGGGTTGGAGTCTTTTCCTTGAAAACTCGACACTCCCATAGCCGGTGGTTACCTTCGCATACAATGCATGGACAGAAAGTGTTTGTGGAAGCAGATGGCATTTGCGTCTTTGTTTCCCTTTGTTGCGAATTTGATGCAAACACTTTTGAAGCTGTTTTGGTCTTGGTTACTGAAGTGCTGTTATCTTCAGGCCTTGCCTTGTTTGCGCTTTGTTTCATAAGATCGTGGGTCTCAGCCTTTTCTTTAAGCCAATCGTTAAAGTCAAGGAGGGTAGGCTTAACCCAGTGCTTCTTAACCGTAAAGAGTGACCATGACTCTTTCATGTTTGGTGGTAACTTCTGTACCGCTTGGTTAAGTAGGGAAGCGCTCTTCAAGTCGGCATCATATGATAGTGACTTGAAAACCCCAACGAGGCCTGATATGGCTGCAGAATAGTTAATGATGTTATCACTATTGTGCATTTTGAGAGGCGGAAAATTGCTTAGTTTATCCAAGTGTGCACTTACGACTGCCTGTGGCTGGCCAAATTTACGTTCTAAAGTCCTTAGTGCATCCTTGTACATTAAACCACAGTAAGCAAACTCGTTGATTGCAATCTTTGCTTTACCGGTGACGAGGGTTTTGAGGTATGTCAATTTATCGTCATCAGTTAGCGATTGCGAGTCAATCGCGCTTTTGAATTGACCATACCACTCGTGCCATTGTAATGGATCGCCATTATACTGAGCAAGTTTCCATTCTGGCAAGGGGTCATTTCTTTTGCTGTTTATTGCGTCAGCCAACTCCTTTATCAATGACGCATTGTCCGGTATCGGAGGGGCAGGTGCAGACACCTGCTGACCACTCCAACTCAACGGAGTGGGCCCAACATAAGGGTATGTTGGCTGAAAAACCGGAGTGGCCAGACCAGGTACAATATTACTGGTAGTTGCAATCGGGTTTTCCTGATGTGTGCCGGATGGTGATTGCATATCAATCAAGAGGGGTGAATTCGAATATATTTGCTGTGGAAAATTAGTAACTGATGGTGTGATGTGTGCCTGTACATTTGGAGCAACATTATTTACGGTGGTAGAGTCTTGGTTGACTAATGACGGTCTGTGGTGTGGAAAACGCCAATGACTCATATTTGGCACAAAACTTTGGCCGAGAGGGATATTGGGCATATTTGGGACAGGAGCAGCAACGGAACGTACAGCTTTGTGTACTGGGTTATTATTTTGCTGGAAAGTGTTGTTGACAAGATGAGGATTAATCAAAGGGGCGCGTGGGATGGGAGCAGTGAGGTTAGGTGCGAAGACTTGGTTCGGAATGGGAAGGACGTTAGGATGAGCGGGTTCGGAGTTGTGCTGTTGAATAATTGGACTTGGTGGGGCGCTTGGGTGCAGGGGAACGTTTTTTGCGGGGGCTGGATGATTTGTTGTCGGAAAAGGAGGAAGAGTGGCGTTTGGTGCTCGGGGGACAAAATTAATTTGTTGTCGGGGGCATATACGCTGGGCCGAATTATTCTCGGGCAGACTTGATGTTTCAGGTCCCCTGGATTGCGAAATTTGAAGTTGTGCGTTGGGAAAAAACTCGGTTGCAATATTCTGATTTTCTTGTGGTGCGAACGTCTGTGGTGGAGTGGGCTGTTGAATGGGTGGTGAGGAAGCCCCTGGGGCGTGTACTGAAGGCGGCTGACTATCCGCGGTTCCTTGGTTAGTTATGCTCGGGAGCGCCGTGCCTTGCTGGCCTGTTTGATTCATTTGCGCCCTTAGGTGCGCCTGGTACAACGCCTGTGTGTTAGCAGCAGACAAAAAATTTTCAGGTGGAGTATAATAGGGGTCGAGTTGCTGCAAGGTCTCATTGCTTAAAATGTAATTGCCTCGACAATTTTTTGGAATGGAATGCCTTGAAATTTCAGTGTTCTGATCTTCCACTGTTTTGCCGTTGTTGTGGCTAGGACATTCTGGAGGGTCAATCATAACCTGTGGTTCGCTAGTTTTCTCCTCATTGTGAAAACTTAAAGCAAGTGAGGTGTTGATCCAGTCTTGGACAGCCTTTTCACTTCTCATTGAGCTCCTAGCACTTGCAGCTGTTTCAGATTGGCTACCTTTAGAAACGGCGTCCAGCAATTCAAATTCTTGCAGAGTTGCCTCTGCCAACCGTTTCCTGTTGTTTTCCTCCAGTTCATCCAATTCCATTTGCTTTTTCTGTTTAGCAAGGCGAATGGCTGCCTCATTCTGTTTTTCAATTTCTTCACGCTTCATCTTAGCAATTACATAATCATGTTTACGCTGACTAGATGTTTTTGACGATGTCATAATTGAGGGAAGTCTAGAACGAATGGAAGCCCTCGGTTCCTGAACCTCACTCACTTTATCATCAGCAGAGTTGATGTAGTTTCGTGCTGAAGTGAGGATCTTGTCGTTCTTGGTTGTCATTGCCTCTAAGTAAGACTCTAGTGAAGGAACAAGTGCACTTGGATCCTCCGTTTTTCCAGCAAATGCAAGCAGGTCCTCATTTTTGTCTACAACGGTCATAAATGCTTCGTTGTACTTTGTTACTAGGCGTTCAACTTTCACTCGCCTACTTTGACTATTTATACAATGAAAGATCTTCATGTATAGCATGCAATTCAGCCTCACGCTTTGACCTGGCAGCGTACAACTTTTTGACTTTTTGATCAAGACTATTAGACATCATGATGTTATTATTTCCAAAGACCAGCAATCCTACCACTGCACACGGTTATATTTTATTTGCACACTCCAAACAAACCTAATACACGCAAAACGAACCCAACGCAAAAGACACCAAACACAGCACACTGTAGACAGTCTGTAAAACAGACCACCCAAAGAGCAAAGAAGGTCGTCGACCACACTGTGCCCGACAAAAACAGAAGTGGAGCGCTGAACGCTATGCGCTCAACGCGGAGGGAGGCAAAGGACACACGGGAAGTCGAGCGAGCAACGCGCGACGAAACGGAGACGTTACGGACGGAAAGTCGAGCGAGCAACGCGCAACGTGACGGAAACGGGACAGACGAGAAGTCGAGCGAGCAATGCGCGACAGAACGGAAACGGGACGTGCAGGAAAACGAACGAAACGGGACGGTGGGAAAGAACGGGCGGGAAATGATTTCGGAAAGAACTATGTTAGCAGACCACAGCAAAAACTCCTAGCCGTAACTCCAGAACAAACTTAAGTCACACCCTAGGAAGAAGGAGAGAAGCTACTGCAAGACAATCTAATATAGTTCATAATGGGTCTATAACGACAAATTTAACGACAAACTATTTTACGGCAATGCAGTAGTACACTAAAAGGATGAAAAGGTCGAGAAATTTACTAGCCGTAACTCCAGAATAAACTTAAGTCACATCCTAGCAAAACCCAAACCACAACAAACAATCAGCATACTAGCGGTATTAAACAAAGTACAGCAAAATTGAATAAACTACAATAGTGTATTTGTAGATGAAGACAGTTGGAAAGTCAAGAAACAATCCAGCCGTAACTCGAGAATAAACTTAAGTCACACCCTAGAAGGCAACAAGACCAAACCAACTGGCAATCATACAGGTACATATAAACATAAAGCAGCAAAATAAATATACTACAACAGGAAGGCTAGTAAATTAGTAAAGTTGAAAAGTCAAAGGGCAATCCAGCCGTAACTCGAGAATAAACTTAAGTCACACCCTAGAAAGCTATAAGACCTAAACAACAAACCAGCATACTACAGCAAAAACAACAACATACTTCATCACATATGACATACTACATCGAAATCCGGAAAAGTAGCGGAAAAAAAACGGGAAGCAACGTTTTGGGAGAGCGACGTTTTTGAAAAGAAAACCTGAATACGGAGAATTGAAAAGTTAAAGGACGAAAAGGACGCGGACAAAAACGGTACATAAACGTGCGATGAGAAAAATTATGGGAACTCGATAATTTTTTGTTGGCCGGATGTTGTGAAGATTTTCACAACTTTTTCTGTGTATTGAGTTTCACTCAATTAACGAACCTTCTTGTTGGAGAAATTGATTTTGACAACTTTGTCAAAAAATTCTGCTTTTGTCCAATTTTTCTCTATTTTTGGTCAATTTTTTGCAATTTCTTGAATACGGAACTGTAATCCACTAAACTGGACACTTTTGTGCTCAAAAATTCGGTTTATCAATACTCGGTAATAATTTTCTAATTTTTTTTGAATTGCCTCAAAAATGACCAAAAACTTTCAAAATTGAACAGTTTAGCATTATTTTCTCTCAATTTTCTCTATATCAGAGGTTTTTTTTGATATATTAACCGACTATATCATTTTTCTCAAATTTTTGGTAAATCGGCCATAAATTGTCAAAATTGATGTTTTTCTTTTCAAAAATTCCAATTGCAGGGGTTAATGGTTACCGGTTACCTTTTTTTCTCAAATAAATGCTTGAATTTGCTATCAGATTCACTTTCGAGACTTGTTTAGGGGTGGGTGTCTTGCCGTCTAATATTTAACTAATTTAGTGAAACTAATAAAAATTTGAAGTTTTTTTTTTGGTTCACGTAACCCTCTACTGTAGTTGTTGCGTCTCTCCTTTGATGCAAGAAACTTCAACTTTTTAGCAGTAGATGTAGATTTAGTCTCTGGCCATCTTTCACCATTACACAAGCAGGGTTACATGAACGCGCGCCAACTCCAATAGCAGGTCCCACGATTCATTGTCGAGAGGCTAAATGCACACCGTATCCATTGGGAGCTACCAAATTAACTTATTGTCGATTTCTGTTGTCTTTAACTGAAACTGCTGGCCCTGAGAATTAAAGACTACTATGCTATTCTGCTTGTGAACACCTGCAACATATGATAACCAGAGTTTGTTATAACACTCTGCTTGTTCTAGCTAATAATGGAAGTTATTGGTAATTGGCTATTGGGAATTTCATTTGGGACTTTCTGGCAGAGAGCTGGTGTGACTCTCAATATATTGTTTGGACCCTTCTGCAGCAAGTATTTCACCAGGGGTGTTGCTTCGTTAGAAGCGACTCCGTAGATTATTTGCGCGATGGCGGTGGCAGTAGCAGTCGAGGTGATAGAGAGCCGATATTAACTCGGCAAAAATCCGCTTGGGGCGCGGTACCAATATAAACTCAGTACAAAACTGTAGTTCGGAAGATTTAAATTCTTTTTTAAAGTTTAGAAACACTCGATTCTGATTGGATGAAATTTGTTCATTTACTGTGTAACAGTAAGTATATTTGTTTTCTAAAATTTGCTGTGTTGGGTTTTAAACGTAAAAAAAATACTTGCTGGGTTTCCAGTTTTACACGTAAGATGCGTCGGTATATTCAATTGAAAGTTGTTCTTTTTGTATATGCAAAAATTTTATGAGTTTTTAAAATAATGTAGTCAAATGCTATGATAGCGTTCTAATCGAAGGAGTTTCAAACGCACATCATTGAGACAAAATTTTTGAATTGATTATCTTTCTCTCTTAGCTCATTTTTATTTATTTTTAAACTCTACAGCAGAAGGTACCAAAAATTTTTTGAGTTAAACGTCAAACATACCGACGATTTTTTATAATCTAATGTACGGACGATTCCTTATTTTCTATCACCGAATACACCGACTGTATTTTCTGCTTACAACAAAAATTTGATTACAAAAGTTTAGATTTGCAGTGTCTATTATCAGATCAGCATTTAGTACGCACAAAAATCATACCGGTTGATAAGGGTTTACAGATTGCTGAGTCGTGATCGAATGTTATTTTTGCAAGATTAACATCCTATTGCAATAATTTTACTCACAAGATATACATTGGGCCTCGCCGGGGGTTATTTGAAGGTTTATCAGCGGTGTACCAATTGATCTCAATTTTTTGGCTGTGCTGTTTTTGTTGCGGTTGACGATTTTTGTCTTGAGAGGAGGAAAAACTCACAGCTTGATAAACCTAATAGACATTTTTTCGTCTATTACGATCACTTTTGATCACTTTTGAATAACTTTATGATCACTTTGAATAAGGCGGTTATATGGGTCCTCAGCGTGGGAACCCACAGCTACATCGCAACTCGACTTAACGTTTCTTTTTCGAAACGTTTTTTGTAAAGTGGGTGATGTTAACTAATTTTTGCTGTTATCGAATTACAGAAACTTCAAAGTTAGAAAATTCGCTGAATTTTAAAAAAAAACAATGAATTTCAAAGTAATGAAAACCATTAGGAATCAACTAAAATATCGCATAAGTTTACAATTACCAATTCTTCTATAGAAGGGAATTAAGAACTCTTGGTATTCAATTTTTTATGCAGTTACAAAAAGAACAACAAACAGGCAACAAACAAAAAATCAATGAAAACTTGCCAGAAAATGCCTTGGAAGCCGTAGAGCCATATTTTGGCCCCCAAAATATGTTTGATTGCACCTTCGTCGCACACCGATAATGTATTATGTGGCCGCTCATTAATGAAAATAAGCAAAAATTAGACAGAAAAGAAAAAAATGCAAAATTAAGTAATACTTGTTTTTTTTTCGAGAAAAATTTATTTCCAAAGACATGAAAGCCAATAATTACAAAATGAAAAAGTTAAATAGTTTCGTCAATTCTTCCAAAGGAAGCCCTATCATCCAGAATAATTCTTACGTCTACATAAAGAACGCCAAATATGAGACAAAAATCAAAAAATAATTACAAAGGTAACAATTAGACCAAAAAGAAAAAAAGCAAGACTGTATAAAACTTGTTTTTATCGAAAAAAATTTATTTCCAAAGACATGAAAGCCACTAATTACAAAATGAAAAATTGAATAGGTTCTCTTATTCTTCCAGAGGAAGGCCTCGAGCCCTGCAATTATCCAGAACATGTCGTACGTCTACAAAAACAACGTCAAATATGACAAAACTCAAAAACTAATTTACTTTTTTTGTGAAAAACCCGTGTCGAAGCCAGTAAATTCATAAAGAATTCTTTATAAACGCTAGATTATGTGACACCAACTCCTTTTGACACCTTCCCTTGACAAAAATAATGTGATCTTTAACCTTTAATTAACGAGACCAGGTAACACCAGACAACAAAAGGAACAAAATTGCGAAGTTGAAATGTTTTTTTTTTCATTTTGGAAAACAATTGTCATGAAAGCCATTATCTATCTTCTAATATTAGAACATCGGCTCATCTACTCGTCCCGAAAAAGCAAATCAAACCGGGTCATTGTACAGAAAATTAAATAAGACTAAAAGGCAAAGTAAAAACGACAGTTAAAGACAAAATTAAAAAATTCAATTAAACTCTTCGAGAAAATATTGTCGAAGCGGTAAAGAACCACAGTCTATATCTTTAAAGATTAAATATTATCAATTGTGCGTTATTTTGAACGCGAAAAATGTGATATATGAACTGACAATAACGTGATAAATTGACAAAATTAGAAAACATGAAAAATGGGCAATTACCTAAAAATTCAAAAAAATTGTGAAATCTAGTAGTATCAAAGCCAGAACACCATAACATAAGGCGTAAAACCGCAATAAAGACTAAATTTGAATTCATCAGATGGAGCACTCTTTGTTTTCTGACACTAAGCTACAAGTTGACCAAAGTAAGAGAAAAATGGAGGCAAAGTTCAAAAAGCCATTTTTTTTAAAAAATAAAATGTTTTGACAGTCAAAACGACCATAAGTTTTCAAGCAATCAACTAGATAAATTAATTTCAAGCTAATCAGGAAGCCAATAGGACCCAACACTAGTGAGCTCTGATTTGAAATGTTCTGTTATTTAATATAAAAAAAGATCGAACTTTTTTAATAAAAAACCGACTGTTAACAATCCGATTTTTTTTTGGATTGCAACGGTCGAAGATTGGTACAGAACTAGTCCTGCTAATTTTGATTGTCCATTAGGAATATTTAATTTTTGGAATATCATTGATTTAGATATTTTGTCTGTTAAAAAATCAAAAGTAAATACTGCGTTTTTGATAATCAACGAATAAAGTTAGCAAAACACGGCAAAGTTTTATTTACAGAGGACTCTCAACGGAGGTTGAAGTGGAATTATCCCCTTTTCAGTCTACAAAGAGTGTGTTAGTGTAGTTTGGGTGTGCACTTCCTGCAAATTTAATCAGAGTGGACTACAGGAAACTTATTTCGTGCTGTTTTTGATGAAAAAGTCTGAATTTTGTGAAATTTTTAGCCGGAATGTGTGACAAAAAAAATTCAATGAGAAAAGCCTACAATGTATTTTGTGTTTAAACGTAAAATTAACAACATTTTTCATGAAAAATTTTATTAAATTATTTCAAAATTGGCGAAATTTTAGTCAAAAATTCAGAAAAATGGTGATTGATATCAACGGAATTAACTCTATTTTCTCGAAAGTTTAAACCTCGATATCTCCCTGTTAAAAACGAAAATCAAAAAAATCTTTTTATTTCAATATTCTACGCTGGACAAGCTTTATAATGATACTAGTCTCAAGTCTCTACGATGAATATATCGATCGGCCAAAATTGACTGAACAAAAAAAAAACCCAGTTGAGTATATAGTTCCTCCCCCCCCCTCAAGAGGGGCCGGAACAAAAATATTGATCACGCATAATGAGTTGCTGCTTTGTAATGTCCAGGACCCAGTTTCTCTAAACCATTGTTTATTTTTAGGGAAAAACTAGCGCGTATTTGACTGTTCTTGTGTCAAAAGATGTTGATCCCTTTTCATATTTGATATTTATTTCAATTTTATAACTTTTTAGACTGATATGAGAAAAACATAAAACACAAGAACTCTTTACATGAAAACTGAACACAAAAGGATGATTTTAGGATTTTTCGTGTCCTTTTCTGTTGCTCTTGCTGTTCACTCAAGTATTCGCTCAAAAACATAGAAATCTGCGTCTAGTTTGTCTATTTGAATAACTTTTACCTCTTATTTTGAGTGTAGGCGCGAAAAAATGCAATTCAATGTCACTTTTCTCTTGAAAATTTGGCTCTTTCTTTCAATATGAACACAAATAAAATCGAGAACTTCTTCTGAAAAAGGCCTCTTGGAGAACATGGCTATTTAACGTAAATAATTTTTCTATATTCTATATAAATAATTTTTTTTCAATATATAATTTGATTCCAATCGCTTAAACTCTTGGTAGTTTTCTTTTTTTTCGCTCACATATGCATTGCAATATTTTTTTAAGAGATTTCTCTTTATTAAAAACGTAAGAAAAAACATTTGATTATGTTTTTTCATTTGGTAATCTAGAGCTCCGTTATCATTTGGAAGGTGAAATTGTTATTTTGCAAGTTCAATAGCAGAGCTGATCAGTTTTGGTAATTAGAAAATGAATGTTGAACCCACTGAGCGTTTTAAACGTTTATTCCGGTTGTCTGGAACTCTTTGAAAATCTCGTATTTTTTGTTGCAATTAAAACGTTAGAAAAAAACGATTGATTACATCCTGTCATTTGATCACTTACAAATTCGCAATGATTTGAAAAACCAAATCATAAATTTGCCAGTCCGATTGAATAACTCTTTTTGTTAATTAAAAATGTTTGAACACGAAAGAAGTTATTGGAAATTAGTTTATTGATGTTCCTAATTATGAACAGTAAATTAAGCATTTTGGCTGTACAAGAGATTACGAGAAGACCAGTTAACTACGATTAAGAGGAAAAAGTATCGAGTGTTTCCTAAAATTTCCTTTTTGCCCTCTTTTTTTCATTTTAGTCTTTGATTATGCTAAATTATCTTTATAAATTTTTAGGTCTTGGCAAGTGACCAGTTTGACTTAGTTCTGGGTTCCACGTCTTCCAATTCGGTTCTCAATTCAACGGGGGGGAATAAGTAATTTGCTAATCACAATATGATTAAAGGAATTGCCGCAATTTTTTTCCTTGTAAGAATTGAATTGAAAATGTGTTTCTCTTGTTTGCCCACAACGAATGCAGTTGTTCTAAGCAAGGCTAACATCTCGTCCTCTCCTCACTTTTTAGTTGTTCCGATCATCTGATATTTTTCTAATGTCGTAAGTAATGGTTAAATGACTCTGCTTGAAGTCACTGAGAACTTCTGGCGTTTATCGAGAACCGCGAAGCGGTTCAAGATATTAAGTTAGAGTTTCTAAGTGACTTCTGCAAAGTCACTTAATCATGCTTAAAACACAAAACGCGCACGTTTTAAAATGACGAAAGTCAGTGAAATTCAACTTCTGGCTAAGTAGCAACTTCTGGCATTTGAACTTCTGGCACTGCAGACTTTCGGCATTTTAAAATGTGCTCGTGAGTGTTTTAATACCGCTTGCCAAAAGACTTCAGAAGTCTTGCTCATAATATTTGCATCGCCCAAGTGCACGTGCCATAATTTTACATAATGATTTACTATGTAATAGCACGTGCTCCACACATAAAAAAGTTAACATGGAAAGATCTCTGCGGAGAGTCAAAGTGAGCAAATACATCTACTTTTTACTGAAAGCTATGGACGTTTTTTCAATTCCGCAATGAACCGAAAGTTCCTATTAGCGTGTGTCAAAAAAAGAATATAATCGATCTTGGAGTTAATTTGATTTTCACAGCCAAATAAGAGGCAAAAATCTCTATCAACTTTTCATAGTTCAAAAATTAATAACTATATTTGATCATATTCTATCGTGGGAGTGGAGGAAGCAGTCCTACAGTTTTTAAAGAAAAATTACGCTAAGATAACAAACCCAGCAAAAAGATATAGATGAACCAAAAACTGTTGACTGGTATTAAAATCAAAATGATAATTGTTTAAAATTTGAAATTCACGTTTCTGGTAAAATTGTTTGTGGAATAATAAGTCGTACAATTTTTTCTGGTTACCCAAGTTAGACTGATTAAACACTTAAATTGTTTTTTTCCAATGCAGAGATGGCCGAGCTTCAATATTTGGCAGCAGATGTAAAATACTGTTAATCTCGCATAAAAGTGATTCTGTTCAACATCTGTTGGTTTTGGGAGAGGCTCCCTATATACGAGAGTTTTGTGAAACGGGACATGTATTTCTTTTTTTAAAAATCTATTTAACAGAAGACAAACTTTGTTGGAGCCACAAGACTCAAAAAAGTTTCAGCATCAAATTGATAGATACTGAAAGTCATTTTTTCCATTTGAATGTTTTTTACTATTTCAGCACCAAAATAGAGATCCCACCACCGCATATTGCGAGTTCAGTTTAAAAACGAGAAAAAAATGGCCTTCTCAAGAACTATCGAAGTTTGGCTGGGTTCAATCTCCTTACAAAAATGACAGCTAATTATATGCCAGAAGCCAAGTTGAAATTCAGTTTTTTTCGTGTCCTTTTTCTCGTTTCATTAAATTCAGGTTTGTTTGCAGTATTTGCGTATTGCCAATTGCAAGGGAACTTTATAAAGGTTGAGATGCCATCCAAGATCTTGGCAACTCATGCAAAAAATGAATCAATCAAAACATTCAAATTTTCATGGAACACGTTTGCAAAATTTCGGTAAGGTTTAAATAAAAAATGTCCATAAAATTTTGTGGCGCAACATGCTAAATCTTGGCACATGAAATAAGAGTTTCTGAAACAATAAAGATTGAAAATAAATATTTTGGATTACATTTACAGTTGATAAATGCTATTAATGATTAAATAAACTGAGATAAATGTTGAATCTGGGCATATGAGGAGAAAAAAGAGCCATCATCCCTCTTTCTCAAACTTCTAATGAACGTTACTACAAACGTAATTTCAAACACAATCAACGACAAAAACTAATTGTTCCGATCCACTTTAGAGGGGGAGGAACTATATACTCTTATATATATATATATATATATATATATATATATATATGTGTATATATATATATATATATATATATATATATATATATATATATATATATATATATATCCGTCCAGCGTAGAATATGGAATCAAAAAGATTTTTTTTCAATTTTCCCTTTTTATAAAGATTTATCGAGGTTTAAAGTTTTGTGAATATTAGACGTAATTCAGCTGTTTTTATTGACTTTTTCGGTATTTTTGACCTAATTTTCGTCAATTTTGCGAAAGTTTGGTCAAATTTTTAATTGTAGTGCTATTCATTTTTATCACCACAGATAGTGGAGGGTTGCTGATTTGTTGGTTTCGTGTTTTTTTTGCTAAAATTTATGCTAAATTTTTTGAAATTCAGACTTTTTTGGGAACAAATTTCTGACCAAATTTGCCTTTTAAGTCCAGTTGCTTTAAATTCGCTGGAAGTAGATAACTTAAAACTGCGGCCAAAAATAATTTTATTTTTGACAAACTGAAAAATTTTGATAAAAAATTGACCTATTTCGAAACCATTTGAACAAATGAGAATCTTACTGGATGCTTAGCAATAGCTGGTCTGATCTTGTTCCAGCCAAGAATCCTTACGATATAAAATTTCTTAGATTTTGATGGGCCGCGACCGTTTTTTTTTCAAAATATTTTGGCTATGCAAATCCTTTTTATGTAAAATACCGACAGGAAAATCACATCAGGGCTCAATTAATGACAGATAATTTTTACAATTTACGAGTCCCAACGAGATTTGATTACGATTTCACAGTTAAGGATGTAGTTTTTTTTGGCTCTGACCAATTGTTTTCCTAAAATTTTTAGGGAATTTTTGGATTTTGCTTTCAGTTGTTTTATTTTTGTAGCCTAATGACTTATTGTCACCAATGAAAAATTCAGTTATCTTTTTGCGGGTATAAAAGAACCTAGACATTTCTTTCAGTTGTTATCTAATGTCTGTTATGACTTTGAATATATTTGTAAGAAAATATCGGTTAATTTTTGAACTTTGCCACTTTTTTATCTTATTTCTCTCAACTTCGGGAGCAGTCTCGATAAAAACAGGCAGACACCAATTTCCTTCGGGTATTAAATTGAAGTCCGTAACAATTTTACGTTCAACTAATGGTGTCTTCGTTTTGATACTACGCGTTTCCAAATTTTTTAATTTTTGATTATAATTATATTTTTTTGCGTTCATTTTGTTAACTTGCCGAATTATCACATTATTGACAAGTCCAATTAAAGAAAGCATATTCGAAAAAAAACACAGCGTTAGAAAAAAGCGTATCTGGATATGTTATTTGTTTTTTCTATATATCTCATTCTTTTTGGTCTGCGACACAATTATCTCAAAAAATTTTATAGAATCTTTTTCTTTTTCCCTCTGATTGTCTTTTTTTTGTTGTTGTATATACCTGACAACGATAGGTCTCAATTGCTTCCGCAGGACGTATAACTAAGCCCACTTAAAGATTTCAGATCTTAGCTGTTTGTTTTAAAAATTTTCAAATTGAATTTTAGAATATTTTTTTTTCAACTGTATCCTTACTGCTTTCATTTTTGTAACCATGTACTTCAGTCTAACCCATTTGAAATCTCAATTACTTTTGTTGATTCAAATTTTTTTTCGCGCTTGATTATACGTTGTGACTGATTGCTTCGACCATTAATTTTATAAAAGTTTTCGAGATTTCTACCGACAAACTGACAATTTACATTTGTTGCAGGTATGAGCTTATAAGCATAGATCTGAGTTTCATTATTTATTGGCTTCCTGTGGTTTTGCAACCTAATTCATTGGTTTTTGTTGAAATTTTAAGTCTGTTAGGACTTTTGAAATTATTTGTTTTGAAAAACGTATTTAAGTTTTTTAGCCTCGTCAATTTTTAAATAGATTTTTGGTCGATTTGTAGCAGAGTCTCTGTAAGTACAGGTCACAGCCCGTTTCCAGTGGGCTATAAGTAAATCTATATAACAGTTATTGCTTCAAACAATTGTTTTTCGGCTTTGTTTCTACGATATTTTATATAAAATTTAAGATTTTTTTATTTGTACATTTTATAAGATTTATAGATTTCAGATCTTAGCTGTTTGTTTTAAAAAAATTCAAATTGAATTTTAAAATTTTTTTTCAACTGTATCCTGACTGCTTTCATTTTTGTAACCATGTGCTTCAGTCTAACTCATTTGAAATCTCAATTACTTTTGTTGATTCAAAATTTTTTTCGCGCTTGATTATGCGTTGTGACTGATTGCTTCGACCATTAATTTTATAAAAGTTTTCGAGATTTCTAACAACAAACTGACAATTTATAGTTGTTGCAGGTATGAGCTTATAAGCATAGATCTGAGTCTCATTATTTGTTGGCTTCCTGTGGTTTTGCAAACTATTCAAGTAAGTACAGGTCACAACCAGTTTCGAGTGAGCTATGAGTTATTCTATATAACAGTTATTTCTTCAAACAATTGTTTTTCCACTTTGTTACTACGATATTTTATAAAACATTTGAGATTTTTATATTTGTACATTTTATAGGATTTTTGTTTTCTTTTCAATTTATATTTTTAATGGTAAGTCCCATTGGCATTGATATTTTTCGCAATTGAACAATGGATAAGGACATTCGCAATTGAACAATGGATATCTAATGATATTAATAACGGTGAAATTAATTGTTTTCAAAATTAGATACGTGTTTTTTGAACTTCGCACGTCGTTTTTTTTGTTGACCTCTTAACCAGTCGTATTGAGAACAGGTCCCATATATTTTTTAATGAAGTATAGGTTAATATGTATTGCTTAGGTTTTATCTGATGCGAGTTTGATTTTGCTATGATTTTTTTAATTATAGAAATGGAGTTTTGGTCGTAAATAATGTTTGTTGTTTGATGTTACTTATGGCCCTTTCTTGTAGTCCAATTATCAACAACGTTCCTCGGCCCTCTAGCGTGGCATTATTGTATTCCATTGGTTGCTTTTTGAACGATAGCGATATGTATGTTTTTCAAAGTTTCTATCTCTTCATCATTTGGTAGCCAAATAAGTCGAGAATGGGAATGAGCGGGGTCAAAACCTTATGTGCGTACGCACATTACTGAGCCTCCTTGTTTATTAATAAATGCCGCAATTCGGAAGTGAAAGCAGTTTTTGTTTGTGAAAATTAACAAAATTCACCAAAAGAATCGAGTTGCTTGACCAGGTCTATTACAGACAGGTTTTGGAACCACTTGGTTTTCAGGGTTTATTCAATACATTTTAAAAAGACAAAACGTTTTGAGAAATTGATTTTTTTCTACCTTGGTTATCAATGATGCTTCACTGTAAAAAAAATATGGCGTGGTTAGACTACAAATATCCGTCAATTGACGTCAAGTCTGGGTAGTATTCCAATAGCAAAACCTTCAACAAGCAATTTTTTTCATTGATAGACCTGTAATTTAACGAACGGCACCCCTATCCAACGATGGAGAAAGAAATCTCATAGAAAACACTGTAAGGTTAAAATGTTGCCAAAAATTTATTACACTTTTATCAAGGATTTTAAACCTACCTAAGTACATTGAGTAAGGTTCTGATCTTTTTATTGAGAGTGATTTCATTTCGTTATTTGGTTAGTAAAATATGGTTTGAATTGCGTCTTCATTATTAGAGCTTTGTATAGAAAAATGCTAAATTCAACAATTAGAGTATTTGACACATACAAAGAAATTATCACGGAAACAGTTTCCATTTTACTTCAAATTTGGGCTAAGCAAAAAGATCCGCTAAAGTCCGCCAGACAAATCCGCTATTGTTTGAAACCTTCCCTAATTTGTTTCTGTTGAGCGCTGTTTTTCTGCTGCCCAATGATTCAGGTGTGAATGTCAATTTTTTATCTTCATGTTGCAAGATTAATAAACAGGAGGAACCACAAAAAACTAGTTTGAAGTATAGGTTAATATGTATCGCTTAGGTTTTATCTGATGCGAGTTTGATTTTGCTATGATTTTTTTAATTATAGAAATGGAGTTTTGGTCGTAAATAATGTTTGTTGTTTGATGTTACTTATGGCCCTTTCTTGTAGTCCAATTATCAACAACGTTCCTCGGCCCTCTAGCGTGGCATTATTGTATTCCATTGGTTGCTTTTTGAACGATAGCGATATGTATGTTTTTCAAAGTTTCTATCTCTTCATCATTTGGTAGCCAAATAAGTCGAGAATGGGAATGAGCGGGGTCAAAACCTTATGTGCGTACGCACATTACTGAGCCTCCTTGTTTATTAATAAATGCCGCAATTCGGAAGTGAAAGCAGTTTTTGTTTGTGAAAATTAACAAAATTCACCAAAAGAATCGAGTTGCTTGACCAGGTCTATTACAGACAGGTTCTGGAACCACTTGGTTTTCAGGGTTTATTCAATACATTTTAAAAAGACAAAACATTTTGAGAAATTGATTTTTTTCTACCTTGGTTATCAATGATGCTTCACTGTAAAAAAATATGGCGTGGTTAGACTACAAATATCCGTCAATTGACGCCAAGTCTGGGTAGTATTCCAATAGCAAAACCTTCAACAAGCAATATTTTTCATTGATAGACCTGTAATTTAACGAACGGCACCCCTATCCAACGATGGAGAAAGAAATCTCATAGAAAACACTGTAAGGTTAAAATGTTGCAAAAAATTTATTACACTTTTATCAAGGATTTTAAACCTACCTAAGTACATTGAGTAAGGTTTTGATCTTTTTATTGAGAGTGATTTCATTTCGTTATTTGGTTAGTAAAATATGGTTTGAATTGCGTCTTCATTATTAGAGCTTTGTATAGAAAAATGCTAAATTCAACAATTAGAGTATTTGACACATACAAAGAAATTATCACGGAAACAGTTTCCATTTTAATTCAAATTTGGGCTAAGCAAAAAGATCCGCTAAAGTCCGCCAGACAAATCCGCTATTGTTTGAAACTTTCCCTAATTTGTTTCTGTTGAGCGCTGTTTTTCTGCTGCACAATGATTCAGGTGTGAGTGTCAATTTTTATCTTCATGTTGCAAGATTAATAAACAGGAGGAACCACAAAAAACTAGTTTGGCTTTTGTAATGAAAAAACTTTGTTGAATCCTTTTACGTAAATAAAATGCACCTGAGGTAAAAAAAAAAAGAGGATAGTGGTATGAAAAGCAGTTTCAAGACATTTGATAGAAATACGATTTTTTTATGGCTTAAGTCGAGTCAATGATTTGGGTACAGGCAATTAAAAAATATCTTCCACGTTGAGGTGCCATCCGGAAGTGACCTCTGATCAGACCGTGCCAGACAAAAGTAACCACTGATCAGCCCATTCCAGATCAAAGGATCCTCTGATCAGACTGAAGTGCGCTCGAAACACCGTGTGCGCTCGAAGTGCGCTCGAAACAGTCTCTGATCAGATCTTTCCAGATGTAAATGACCTCTCATCAGACCAAAACCAGACCATTGTCCAGACGATTGTACGACCATGGCACAAACCAAACCCAGACCATCGTCCAGACGATTGTGCGCTCAAAATCACTTCTGATTAGACTATTGTGAGCTCCAAATCAACTCTGATCAAACTCAATTGCGCTCGAAATAGTCTGATCAGTGAATGGTTATCACTATGAACGAATTTCATTAATTTTTTGTTATAATATATTCATTTCATAGAAAGTGATGTTTGCATGATAAAATTCATCTAAAGAAATGCCCATTCTAAACGTATTGCTAAAGAAAAGAAAAATCAACTGTTGAGAAAAAGTTTATTTAGTATACCATTAGTGCATATTTCGAAGTCAATGGATGAATTTAGTCAGCTTTCCATATAAAATGTTGTTCTCTACACTTAATCAAAATTTCCTTTAAGGGGACCGGCATTTTCTACCAGCTGGACTCCATTTGTTAAAAATTAGATCAAATGTTCCAACTGCTCTGTTCCGTTACGCGAAGAACGACAAAATGTAGTGAGGGAGAGTTACAATACCCGCTGCAATTGTTTCTATCGAGTCTTGGCTCCAGTTTTGTCAGTAAATAAAAATACAAAATTAGACAGACCGTCATTACGGTTGAGGAAAACAAACGACCCGCAACTGACGATTGTTGCATCTATTTCAAGGGAAATGCCAAGGTTAAACCAACAGAATGGACACTCACAGCTGGACGCCGGACAGTTGGCTCATGCACCACTGCAGATACCTTCAACGCTTCACGAAACCCACAGTCATCCTCGTCATGAAATTGGTAATTAACCCTCAGAAACTCAACGATTCTTCTTTTTTTTACTGCTACTGAGATCAACACATTGGATCCTCAACCTACTACTTTTTCTCGTACACAGGAAAATTTATGCCAGCATACTAAGATAAATCCAAAAATACATTGAACTGATGTCATAAATTTATCAAACTGTTTTTTAGACGCCAAAACACGGCCCCGAAAGAACTTTTTACTTGAGGCAAAAGTTTGATTAATGGTTTTAAGAATTGTAAGATTTATATAAAGAGCAACCTCTAATCCCCGCACAAAACTTTGGGACTTTAAAACATCGATTAAATCTGACATAAAAAATGAGAGATCGTAATTTTAAATTATTCAATTTTGAAAAAATTTGGTCGATTTTGATGCAATTCGAAAAAATTAGAAAATCGATATCGTACTTTCAAGATTAAAATTTCAAATTTGTCAACAAACCAATTCTCCCAACTGAAGGTTTGCCAAGTGAGTGAAACCCAATACAGCAAACGTGTGAAAAAATGTCACACCCTCTGGTCCACAAAAAAAATTACATCAACATGTTTTTTCTCTCTTCCTCGATTCAATATCGTACCGTCTGCGTTTTTTTCGTCCTTTAACTATTTAAATCTCCGTGTTCCGTTTTTTTTTCATGAAGGCCGCTCTCCCAAAATTTTGTTTTTCAATTTCATACCTAATCGTTCAAATTTTTGCTTTCAGCGTCGCATTTCTCCATTTCATTTATCCCTTCGGTATAGTATGTGATGAAGTACGTCTCTATTTCTGTTGCACTATGTTAATTATGCTTGTACACTGGTTTGTTGTTATGGTCCTGTAGCCTCTTGGGTGTGACTTAGTTGATTCACGAGCTACAGCTGGGAAGTATTTTTAAACTTTACTATTTTACTAGCTCCCCTGTTGTTTTATACTGATTTTTCGTGTAACTCAATGATTGTTAGTTGGCTTGGGTTTTTGCTTTCTAGGGTGTCACTTAAAAAATTTCTGGAGTTACGGCTAGATTGTTTGGTTACTTTTCCAGCTTTCATTGTCTACAAAAACACTGCATATTTTTTAACTTTTGCTGTTTAGTTTGTTCAATAATGTTGGCATGCCGATCGGTTGTTTGAGTTTTAAAATTGCATGGGTGCGCCTTATGTTTGTTTTGGAGTTACAACTATTAAATTTCTTGCTGTTTTCATCCATTTAATACACTACTGTTTTGCCGAAAAATAGTTTGTTATTGTTATATTAAGCCCCATGGTGACTTGTGCTAGTTTGTTTTGCAGTATTACCTCTCCTCCTTGCCATGGTGTGACTTAAAGTTGTTCTGAGTTAAGCCTAGTTTGTTTAGTTCAGTTTGTTGCTGTGGTCTGATAGCATAGAACTTCCCCACCTCCATGCTTGTTGCTCGCTCGTTTCCGACCCTTTCCTTCCCGTCTTTCCAATTTGATGCGTGTTACTCGCTCGATTTTTCCGTTCAGTCCATCCGTCTTCACACCCCGTCGTGCCCCAGTCCACCGGCATTTCCGTTCCGACCGTTTCGGTCCCCGTTTCGTCGTGCTTCGTTAGTGGTCCCGTCTCGTTTGTTTCGTTGCCCGTTTTTACCTGAGTTTCCAACTGGTTCATTCCATCTCCCGTTTTGCTGTGCACCGTTCCCCGTACGTCACGCCCCGTCCGTTCTGCTCCCCGTATCGTCGTTTTTCCATCCACCCGGCCGTTCATTGCCAGTTGTCTGTCTCCCAACTTAGTCTCACGTTGCTCAAAACACGTTGGACGCTCTCCTCCCTTTGTTACTTATTTTCACCGAGTAATGCGTTACTCTGTAACTTCTTTTTTGCTCTTCCGCGTCTTGACTATCAAGTCGTCGTCATTTGGGTTCGGTTTAAACCTCATTCCACGTGTTCAGTTGAAAGTTACTCTACATTGTGAATTTATCCATTTCATGAAAATGACCGAATAGCAAGAGAAGTTGGAAAATCTTTATAATGCAAGATGCCAAGGGAAGAGAGCGTGTAACGTGCTTTTGAGCAACGTGAGACTAAACTGGAAGACAGACGACCGGGGAAGGGCCGGGTGGATGGAAAGCGACGATACGGGGGAACAAGAGTCTTGAAGTAACCAAACATTCACAAGGAGATCACAGATGTCATTGATCTGCAAGACCGGAGCGTTAAATATGAACACCTGGACTCTAAGTTGAAAGATATTTTCAGTAAACTGGTGCAGAAGAATGAAAAACTATTTAAGTTAGCCAGTGAAACCGAGAATCCAGAATAAATTTATCCTGTCCTTGAGCGCTCAATCACTTCCTTTCATTAAGAACAATAATAAATTCTTGTTTGCTGTAAGAAACTATATTGACTCAATTGCTGACCGAGACACCGTTTGCGAGGGCGCTAATCCTCGAGGACAGTGTAAGAGAAGTTCATGCCGATCAACGTCAACAATGTCTAGCCAGCTTAAACATGACTTTTTCATGACAAAACTAAAACGCGTAGAGGCTTCAAAAACAAAAACAAGCCGCCATTCGCCTGCCTAAACGAAAACACAAAATTGCCATGAGGAAAAAAGGAGCAATGCAAATTGAGCAGCTGGCACTTCAAGAATTAGAGGAAAACCACCGCCAGCGTGTTGCCGCTGCTAAACTAGATGAGGCCGAATTAAAGGATAATCGTTCATTGTTCAGTCACCACTCAAGTGAACTAAATTTATTTAAAGATAGGGGATCAGACAAAAATCAGAAACTTGTTCAGTATTAGGTATGTTCGTTTCCACTCGGAAAATTTATAAATTCTGCAGGTGAGTTAACTTTTCTCGTCCTGGTTCAGCAACCTCTGACCACCCCATTCAGGTAACTGCCCTTAGTATTCTTCCAGAAAACTCAAGTAATGTTGCTGGTAATTTAAATCACCCTGAAATGCTTTCTCAGCACACACGGCCAGGAGTTGAAATTTCCGTTCTTCAGCAAGAAGGGTTGTATCGGGAATATCTCCAAGCTCAACTGCAGCAAACTCTACTGATCGAAGGTTGGATCAGGCACATATTGCCTCAGGTAGTGGCGTGGTGAAGCCAGTTAACCAAGTATCAGTCAACGTACATAAAAAACGCACTCCTACCACTTCAGCCGTCTTTGCAAC
Source organism: Convolutriloba macropyga (assembly GCF_964194025.1). Classification (NCBI taxonomy): domain Eukaryota; kingdom Metazoa; phylum Xenacoelomorpha; order Acoela; family Convolutidae; genus Convolutriloba; species Convolutriloba macropyga. Next base: position 37,817,954 of record NC_134468.1, on the reverse strand, counting down.
GTGCTCGGCCCCCCACAAGTGTTCTGGCATTATCGAACTCCAATATTTCTTTTTTTTGATTTTTCAGCAAACCCACATACAAATCAAACCACGAATCAAACCGGTGTACACTTGAGACCGAAAAATGCTAGTGTTCCTGGTCGGTTGCATCTTCCCAACCCTCCTTTTGCACAACAACAGAATCCACCTCAATTTGACATTTCGTGCGAAATACAACTCCCTATTGCCACCTCTATACCCACTCGTGAACCCGTCACCCAAAATTCAGCCTCATCAACTTTTTAATCCTCAAACTACCGGGATTGCCTCGCCCATTCCAGCGAGCGAAACAACCTAACTACCCGTCTCCAACATTCCACAGCAAAACATTGTCCATTCACCTCGAGCCCGTCTGGTACCGTGTCCTATTGCATCGAAACGTCCCCTTAATTGTAATCTTAATCTAAGTTTGTGGCGTTTTCCTCAGAGTAACACCTCAAACGTAAATCAAGCGAAAATTAATGCAGCCCTTTTCAAAAACTTCAACCAACCCTATCCCCAAGCACTGCTAACCCCGCCATCAGTCATGGAATACTGCAACATACTCCTCCACAAAATGTTGTTAGCAACCACGCAGCAACCTGTAGGATCCCCTTATACCCTTCAGTACAACAACTAACATCGCGCCATTTTTTGTCACTCCCATTATACATCCATCATACGGGCATACCGCTCAAATAGATTTGCGCTTGGTGGCCCACCAAATTCATGGCCTCCGTCGCCTGCAGCCAAGATTACACGACTGATTAAGGCGTTGGCTGACGCCATAACTGGAAAAAGAAATGACCGTCTACCCTAATGGAAGTTGTCCCAATAAAGTGGTGATCCCCTACAGTGGCACGAATGGTATGGTCAATTCAAAATCGCAATTTTCTCTCAGTCTCTCATTGATGACGTTGAACTGACATACCTTAAGACCCTCAAAATTGGTAAGACTAAAACAACTATAGCTGAATTCGCCTTCCGCAGCGCAATGTACAAAGACGCATTGAGGAGCTTAGAGCGTAAATTTGGCCCACTGCAGGAGGTCGTAAGTGCCCATTAAGACAAACTTAGCACCTTTCCAAATTGAAGATGCACAATAGCGGTAACATCTTTAATTCTTCAGGGTGAATTTCAAGTCATGTAGGGGTCTTTATATCGCTCTCATGCGATTCGGATTTAAAGAGTGCTGCGCTTCTCAACACCACCGTGCAGAAAATATCGCCCAATATGATGGAGCTTTATTGTATGCCAGGCCAGCCGTCGGCTGTGGGAGCACCGCGAGTCTAAGGAAAACACTCCCACTCAGCGAGCCAAGGTTTTGACTGAAACAGAGCTCTGTTTTGCTTGTTTGCGTTATAATCAGACCTTTAGGGAATGCCCAAGTCGCCATAAATGTAGAAAAGATGGTTGCAACAGTTCCCATAACAACTTATTTCACTCGAAGGCGAATGCAGGTACTAGTTGGCCAACTATCAACAGCAACCAAGCAAAACAACCATTTTGTCTCCATCACTGATGTCAAAGGACTACCTCAGGTGACGGAACTGAAACTTACTAGTTCTTCTGGAACTAGTACAACGGCATTGGTTTTATGCGATACATCTTGCAGTAACTATTGGGTATCTGATAGTCTCCAAGCTAGACCCGGTTTCCAAGGTACCGAGTTAAAAATTAATGTCAAAGGTATAAGCACAGAAGAACTCATCGACACAGAGGTGCTTCAATTGACTGTGACACCTCATAAAGATCATGACTTCGAAGCATTCGCTGTAAGTCCAATTGTGAGAAAGACCTTAGACATAGTTTCCGACATCATTGTTTTGAAGTGCATGCAGCAAACTTACCCACATCTGGCCGTCCCAGATCCAGTGAGATATAGCTTTGGAGACATTGAGTTCATACTTGGACAGGATTCCTACCATGTCATCTGACCGTTAGAATTCTTTTGAGCCAACCAAAAGCGCCCACCGTTAGCTGTCCACATACCCATACGTTAGATTCTAGGTGACCCACCCCATCAAGTTCAAGTTTAGTGTTGACGGATTTCAAAGTTAATAATGAACAAAATTATGAAATGGCGTGTCAATTGAAGTCCTGGTACGTTATGGAATCGTACGGCAAATACAAGCAGAATGACCCAGGATCCGCAGCGGATGCTTGCGCGCATTAAATACTTGAAACAACGAAGTTTCATAATCTTCAAATGTACGATGTCGGCTTGTTGTGAGCTGATGACAACATCCAGCTTTCAAATAATTGCTTTTCGTCACTGGTGCAACTGAAACCTCTCGGGAATCGGCTCTCGAATGACATAACATCAAAAAAATTCACGGAAAACCATCGTTGGAAACCTTCAAAAGGGTTGCGTGATAACAGTTCCTGACGCTCACAAGGTCGATCAGCGGTCGGATAAATATTGTTATCTACCACATCATCCCGTAATCAACCCGAACAACCCGATGAAAGTGCGTAGGGTACTAAACGGTGCAGCGAGGTTTCACAATACTTTTTTGAACAAATCTTTGCTCCATGGCGCCGACTTGCTCCAGAAATGTATCCATGTAGTACACAGGTTCCGTCAACATCAATTTGCTGTAAATACCACGGTCTGGGACACCATAGATGGTGTCCTAGACCGTGACCAGCCATCACTGCGTTTTTTGTGGCGTGAGGACCCCAAAACAATTGTTGTATTGTATCAATACACGTGCCATATTTTCGGGGCTATAGACCTTCCCACTTGCGCTAACTATGCATTGCAACGCACGGCCCGAGACAACATAGGTCAGTACCCGGAAGCCAGCAATGCGGCTTGGTGATTCTAGTTAATTTTGCCTGGACGATTACCTAGACTTGATGGAGTCCCTTAAGAGGGTTCTCAGTAGATCGAAGGAATTGGTGCATCTTCTCCGTCTAGGTGTGTTCAAACTTACTAATTTTGTAAGCAATGTACCAAATCTGGCTTATCAAACTGATGGGTCACCGCAGTACACCAAAACAAAAGTAATCGCGTCATCTATGGAGGAGTGTTTGTATGTGCAAGGATGGAAATGGGTTCACAACAACGATACCCTAGTTGTGATTCGAGGTACCTCCAATACATTAACTTTGTATTTAACACAACGCTTGGTACTGGGCCGAGAGTCTAAAGTATTTGATCCCATTCGTCTAGTGGCACCATTTACCGTTGCTGCCCAATTGCTACAAATGGACATCTGGTGAATCCACGGGCAGCATTCGGATGAACAACTACCAAAAGACACAGTGGAAAAGTTTTTCGAACAGAGTGCAGAATTCCCTAAGTTTGTCAAAATCTCTGTAACAAAGAGCTACTTTTAGGGAAAATTCGAACACCTGGAATTGCGTATGTTCGGCGCTAGATCGCAAGAAGTTTTCAGTGCCGTTGCAATCTTACGAGATCGAGTAACTACTTCGAGTGGACCACAAAGGGATCTTGCATTTTTTAAGTACAGCTTGTGTATAACCTATGAAGGTGATGACAGTTCCAAAGCTGGAATTACATGCAGTGCTACTGGCTGCTCGATTGAAATATCTTTAAAACTCTAACAATGAATGTCAACAGCGTTTTCATGTAGACCGATGGCACTACTGTCTTGCAATAGCTTAATTCTACAACCAAGCTTCCAATTTTTCACCATGCAAACTGTGTTAGCAAGATCTTAGAACACACTAGCATTAATGAGTGGAACCACATTGTTTCAAGCGATAACCTGCCAGATGCCGGAACTCGTGGTACTTCAGCCGAGGTTTTGCAATCAAGTAGCTGGGTTAAGGGCCCGAGGTTCTTAAAAACCAAGCAATTACCTTTTGAACCAAGCGTTTAAATAGTTAATAACATCAAACTTGGTATAGCGAACAAAACAACTGAGGGTAATAGCACATCACTGGCCGCATCAGCAACTAAATATACTAAAGATTGTCCCCGCAACTAGTTCCCTTCGATATGTTCAGTTATTATCAAAAAGCTACGGATAACAGCATAAATATTCCGGTTGTTACTTTCCATTGAATGCTACCTGTAATGTTATTTTAGACCCCACTGAGCTTGAGGAAGCCGAACGTCATCTTCATTATCTCGTTCGAGGAGAGTCTTTCAATTGCAATGAAAAATTCTCCTGAAAAGCAAATCCATTAAACGGAGAAGCCATATTGCCCCGTTTTACCCCTTCGTTGGACCAATGGGTCTAATCCGATCGGCTGGCCGCATCAAACGTTTGGTTGAAGTTGATTTCGATGTGTAACATCCTATTGTTCTTGACTCACGCCATATTTTTGTAAAAGTGTTGACCCTCAATGATCAAGCGTTAATACAAGTAATGTGATTAAATTTTGTTTCGGTTTTTACTTTGATATGCAGGAAAAAATTGCAACGAAACCTAACAATTCATTCGAAAAAGTTTGTCATCTTGCAAAGCTAGCAAGATTTAGCTTAATTTCCCCACTAAGTATTTAAAATGATGGAAGCACGGGTTAAAATTAATAGGGCTGGTAACAGTTGATCACCAAATCAGAAGTTGTAAACTTCTATTAATCTCAAATATAAATAAAAAAACTAACTGAAACACAACAGAGAACTGGAAACAAATAAAATTCTTATGTTGGACTGCTTTTTTGCACTGCTACTATACTCAGCTCTGGAAAAACAACTAGATCTATTTTTGAGTCAAATATTCTGGTTTCCAATTTGGTATCAAATAAATTTTGAAAGAAATTGGGAAACAAAATTGAACAAAAGGAATTTGTGGAGACAGTCAGGGCTTTTCGTGTCATACATAAACTTTTGCATGATTTCCAGGAATTTTTGTTCCGATCCCCACTTTAGTGGGGAGGGAGGAACTACATACTCAACTGGGTTTTTTTTGTTCAATCAATTTTGACCGATCGATATAATCATCGTAGAGAGTTGTGAGTGGTATCATCAGTCCAGCGTAGAATAAAGAATTAAAGAATTTTTTCTCATTTTTTGCTTTTTGTGGGGCGTTATCGAGGTTTAAATTTTGTGAATCATTGCTGTTTTCATTCACGTTTTCACTATTTTTGACCAATTTTTTGTCAATTTTGCTTAAAAAATGTAAAAACTGTTACCAGTACTGCTTTTTTTTCCATCTCTAAAGCTGCAAAAATAAAATAGGTTTGCTGAGTTGTTTGATCCGAGTTTTTTACTAGAATTTATACTTTTTTTGAGAAAAATAGGATCACATTTTCTTTTTTTTTAAGCCCACTTGCTTTAAATTTGCTGGAATTGGACACCTCAAAACTGCGGTCGAAATCTCCCTAATCTCAGACAGGAGCTAGTTGTAATCCCGCTGACTTTATGAGTCTTCTGGATCAGAATTTTGCAACTTTTTTGCAATCTTAAGCTCGATAATTACAAAAAAAGCATGATTTACTTTTTGACAAACTGAAAACTTTGCTTAAAAATTGATCTATTTCGCAATCAATTGAAAATTGAATTTGTTTTTAGACGCGCAGCAATATCTGGGCTGATCTTGATCTCACTGTGGATTCTTACGATAAAAAAAGTTCTTAGATTTAACTGGGGCGCGACATTTTTTTACAAATCATTTCCGCTATCTAAATGTTTTTATGTACATTACTGATAAGAATCTCAAATCAGGGCTCACTTAATGTCAAACATTATTTGCAAAAAAGATGTATAAAATGATTTAAAAGTTAAGCTCATGGTTTTTATGGCTTTGACGAATTGCTTTCGTAAATTTTTTATAGACTTCTTGAGTTTTGTCTTCATTTGTAGCCCAACGACTTAGTGTCTCCAATCAAAGATGCAGATAAATTTAAGCAGGTATAGATGAACCTAGACAATTTTTTCAGATGTTATCCAATGTCTCTTATGACTTCGATATATTTGTTTTAAGAAAAGTTCGGTGAAATTTTGAACTTTGCCACTTTTTTATCTTATTTCTCTCAACTTCGGGCGCAGCCTCAGTGAAAACAGGCAAATACAATTTCCGTGTGAGTAATATATTATTGTTGGAAACGGTTTTATTTTCAACTTATGTTTTCCTTGTTTTGATACTACGCGTTTTCAAATAATTTTTTCTATTTCATTTTTAGCATAATTGCATTTTTTTTATGTCCATTTCGTTTCGTTGTCGAATCATCACATTGTTGGAAAGACTAATTGAAAGAAAGCATAGTAGACAAATTTAAAAGCGTTGGAAAAATGCATATGGTATTGTTAATTGTTTTTCTTGAATAGTTTATGCTTTTTGGGCTGAGACCAATTCAACTAATTTATCTTGCAAATTGTTGTGGATTTTTTGTTGTTTTTTTCAATTTTTGTCTTTCTTTTTGTTGTTGTTCGCCTTATAATTGATAGCGATAGGTCTCAATTGTTTTCCAGGACGTCAAACTCCACCTAAATGAAGATTTTAGTTTATAGCTGTTTGTTATAATGGCTTTCAAATTAAATTCTTCAAAACAGTTTTTTTCAACTGTCTCTTTTTCTTTTCAATTTGGTCACCATGTAACTTAATCTCACTAATTATAAGTCTCAATTACGTTTGATGATTCATCTTCATTTTTGCGCTTTGTTTTACGTTGTGACTGAATGCTCCGACCCTTTTTTTTCAAAAAAAAAATTTCGAGATTTTATAATGTTCGTTTTTCGGGTTTCTTCTTGTTGTCGTGTCTACGTTGTCCTTTTGCAGGGAAGGCTCTTTGATTTTAGGATGAGGAGAAAAGGATGATTTACAGTTTTTGCGGGTAACATCTTATAAGTATAGTGCCATGAATAGTGTGAAGTCGTAAAATTGTTTGAAGTTTTGGCTTTTTTGTGTGTTTGTTATTTATTTGTTATTTTGTGGGGTCGTGGAGTGGTATCATTATTAATAGGCTCAATTGGCCTCCTGAGGTGTTGAAACTTAATTCATCGCTTTTTTTGAAATCTTAATCTGTTATGACTTTTGGAAATATTAGTTTACCAAACAATTTTGCGTTTTTGAGCTTTGTCAATTTTTAAAATGGTTTTTTGTTCGAATTGTAGTTCAGCCTTTGTAAACACAGGTCACAATTTATATGCATTGAGCTATAAATTAACCCTTGTAACAGTTTTAGCTTCAAGCTTTTCCTCGGCTTTTTTACTGTTTTTTACTACAAGATTACATAAAATTTTTGAGATTTTTATTCATATGTAAATTTTAGAGGATTTTTGCTTTCTTTTTGGTTTATAACAATAATCGTAAGTCCCATTGGCTTTAAAATTTTGCGCAATTGAATATTCGATTCTGGTATGTCTCAAATGCTTCCTATGGAGATATTAATGAAAATTTTAGTGATTTTAGGTTATATCTAATGACATTAATAACAAAGAAGTTAATTGTTTTCAAAAATAGAAACGTATTTTCTTAACTTTGCACCTCTTTGCTATTTTTCGCTTTTTCGTTGACCTGTTAACCAGTTGCATTGAGAACCGGTCTCATATTTTTTCTAATGAAGATAGGTTACTCTGTTTTGTTGAGGTCTCAATTGCTTCCCAGGACGTATAAGTCCACATAAATAAAGATTTCAGTTTATAGCTGTTTGTTATAATGGCTTTCAAATTCAATTCTTTAAAACAGTTTTTTTCAACTGTCTCTTTTCCTTTTCAATTTTGTCACCGTGTAACCTAATCTCCTTGATTATAAGTCTCAATTACGTTTGATGATTCATCTTCTTTTTTGCGCTTCGTTTTACGTTGTGACTGAATGCTCCGACCATTTTTTTTTTCAAAAAAAAATTTCGAGATTTATATAATGTTCGTTTTTCGGGTTTTTTCTTGTTGTCGTGTCTACTTTGTCTTTTTACAGGGAAGGCTCGTTGATGTTAGGATGAGGAGAAAAGGATGATTTACAGTTTTTGCGTGTAACATCTTATAAGTATAGTGCCTTGAATAGTGTGATGTCGTAAAATTGTTTGAAGTTTTGGCTTCTTTGTGTGTTTGTTATGTATTTGTTATTTTGTGGGGTCGTGGAGTGGTATCATTATTAATAGGGTCAATTGGCCTCCTGAGGTGTTGAAACTTAATCCATCGCTTTTTTTTGAAATCTTAATCTGTTATGACTTTTGGAAATATTAGTTTACCAAGCAATTTTGCGTTTTTGAGCTTTGTCATTTTTTAAAATGGTTTTTTGTTCGAATTGTAGTTCAGTCTTTGTAAACAGAGGTCACAATTTATATGCATTGAGCTATAATTTAACCCTTGTAACAGTTTTAACTTCAAGCTTTTCCTCGGCTTTTTTACTATTTTTTACTACAAGATTATATAAAATTTTTGAGATTTTTATTCATATGTAAATTTTAGAAGATTTTTGCTTTCTTTTTGGTTTAAAACAATAATCGTAAGTCCCATTGGCTTTAAAGTTTTGCGCAAATGAATATTCGATTCTGGTATGTCTCAAATGCTTCCTATGGAGATATTAATGAAAATTTTAGTGATTTTAGGTGATATCTAATGACATTAATAACAAAGAAGTTAATTGTTTTCAAAAATAGAAACGTATTTTCTTAACTTTGCACCTCTTTGCTATTTTTCGCTTTTTCGTTGACCTGTTAACCAGTTACATTGAGAACCGGTCTCATATTTTTTCTAATGAAGACAGGTTACTCTGTTTTGTTGAGGTCTCAATTGCTTCCCAGGACGTATAAGTCCACATAAATAAAGATTTCAGTTTATAGCTGTTTGTTATAATGGCTTTCAAATTAAATTCTTTAAAACAGTTTTTTTCAGCTGTCTCTTTTCGTTTTCAATTTGGTCACCATGTAACTTAATCTCCTTGATTATAAGTCTCAATTACGTTTGATGATTCATCTTCTTTTTTGCGCTTTGTTTTACGTTGTGACTGAATGCTCCGACCATTTTTTTTTCAAAAAAAAAATTCGAGATTTATATAATGTTCGTTTTTCGGGTTTCTTCTTGTTGTCGTGTCTACGTTGTATTTTTACAGGGAAGGCTCGTTGATGTTAGGATGAGGAGAAAAGGATGATTTACAGTTTTTGCGGGTAACATCTTATAAGTATAGTGCCATGATTAGTGTGAAGTCGTAAAATTGTTTGAAGTTTTTGGCTTCTTTGTGTGTTTGTTATGTATTTGTTATTTTGTTGGGTCGTGGAGTGGTATCAATATTAATAGGCTCAATGGGCCTCCTGAGGTGTTGCAAATTAATCCATCGCTTTTTTTGAAAAATTTTAATCTGTTATGACTTTTGGAAATATTAGTTTAACAAACAATTTTGCGTTTTTGAGCTTTGTCATTTTTTAAAATAGTTTTTGTTTGAATTGTAGTTCAGTCTTTGTAAACACAGGTCACAATTTATATGCATTGAGCTATAAATTAACCCTTGTAACAGTTTTAGCTTCAAGCTTTTCCTCGGCTTTTTTACTACTCTTACTACGAGATTACCTAAAAATTTTGAGATTTTTATTCATATGTAAATTTTAGAGCATTTTTGCTTTCTTTTTAGATTATAACAATAATCGTAAGTCCCATTGGCTTTAAAATTTTGCGCAATTGAATAATCGATTCTGGTATGTCTCAATTGCTTCCTATGGAGATACTAATGAAAATTTTAGTGATTTTAGGTGATATCTATTGACATTAATAACAAAGAAGTTAATTGTTTTCAAAAATAGAAACGTATTTTCTTAACTTTGCACCTCTTTGCTATTTTTCGCTTTTTCGTTGACCTGTTAACCAGTTGCATTGAGAACCGGTCTCATAATTTTTCTAATGAAGATAGGTTACTCTGTTTTGTTGAGGTCTCAATTGCTTCCCCAGGACGTATAAGTCCACATAAATAAAGATTTCAGTTTATAGCTGTTTGTTATAATGGTTTTCAAATTAAATTCTTTAAAACAGTTTTTTTCAACTGTCTCTTTTTCTTTTCAATTTGGTCACCATGTAACTTAATCTCACTGATTATAAGTCTCAATTACGTTTGAAGATTCATCTTCTTTTTCGCGCTTTGTTTTACGTTGTGACTGAATGCTCCGACCATTTTTTTTCAAAAAAAAAATTTCGAGATTTTATAATGTTCGTTTTTCGGGTTTCTTCTTGTTGTCGTGTCTACGTTGTCCTTTTGCAGGGAAGGCTCTTTGATTTTAGGATGAGGAGAAAAGGATGATTTACAGTTTTTGCGGGTAACATCTCATAAGTATAGTGCCATGAATAGTGTGAAGTCGTAAAATTGTTTGAAGTTTTGGCTTTTTTGTGTGTTTGTTATTTATTTGTTATTTTGTTGGGTCGTGGAGTGGTATCAATATTAATAGGCTCAATTGGCCTCCTGAGGTGTTGCAACTTAATCCATCGCTTTTTTTGAAAAATCTTAATCTGTTATGACTTTTGGAAATATTAGTTTACCGAACAGTTTTGCGTTTTTGAGCTTTGTCATTTTTTGAAATAGTTTTTTGTTCGAAATGTAGTTCAGTCTTTGTAAACACAGGTCACAATTTATATGCATTGAGCTATAAATTAACCCTTGTAACAGTTTTAGCTTCAAGCTTTTCCTCGGCTTTTTTACTACTTCTACTACGAGATTACCTAAAATTTTTGAGATTTTTATTCATATGTAAATTTTAGAGGATTTTTGCTTTCTTTTTGGTTTATAACAATAATCGTAAGTCCCATTGGCTTTAAAATTTTGCGCAATTGGATATTCGATTCTGGTATGTCTCAATTGCTTCCCATGGAGATATTAATGAAAATTTTAGTGATTATAGGTGATATCTAATGACATTAATAACAAAGAAGTTAATTGTTTTCAAAAATAGAAACGTATTTTCTTAACTTTGCACCTCTTTGCTATTTTTCGCTTTTTCGTTGACCTGTTAACCAGTTGCATTGAGAACCGGTCTCATATTTTTTCTAATCAAGATAGGTTACTCTGTTTTTATGAGGTCTCAATTGCTTCCCAGGGCGTATAAGTCCACATAAATAAGATTTCAGTTTATAGCTGTTTCTTATAATGGCTTTCAAATTAAATTCTTTAAAACAGTTTTTTTCAACTGTCTCTTTTTCTTTTCAATTTGGTCACCATGTAACTTAATCTCACTGATTATAAGTCTCAATTACGTTTGATGATTCATCTTCTTTTTTGCGCTTTGTTTTACGTTGTGACTGAATGCTCCGACCATTCACAAAATTTTTTTCGAGATTTATATAATGTTCGTTTTTCGGGTTTCTTCTTGTTGTCGTGTCTACGTTGTCTTTCTACAGGGAAGGCTCGTTGATGTTAGGATGAGGAGAAAAGGATGATTTACAGTTTTTGCGGGTAACATCTTATAAGTATAGTGCCATGAATAGTGTGAAGTCGTAAAATTGTTTGAAGTTTTGGCTTCTTTGTGTGTTTGTTATGTATTTGTTATTTTGTGGGGTCGTGGAGTGGTATCATTATTAATAGGCTCAATTGGCCTCCTGAGGTGTTGCAACTTAATCCATCGCTTTTTTTTTGAAAAATCTTAATCTGTTATGACTTTTGGAAATATTAGTTTACCAAACATTTTTTGCGTTTTTGAGCTTTGTCATTTTTTAAAATAGTCTTTTGTTCGAATTGTAGTTCAGTCTTTGTAAACACAGGTCACAATTTGTTTGCATTGAGCTATAAATTAACCCTTGTAACAGTTTTAGCTTCAAGCTTTTCCTCGGCTTTTTTTTACTACTTTTACTACGAGACTTCATAAAATTTTTGAGATTTTTATATATTTGTACATTTTAGAGGATTTTTGTTTTCTTATTGGTTTATATCGTGAGTCAATAATCGTAAGTCCCATTGTTTTTAAAATATTGCACAATTAAAGATCGGTTTCTTGTATGTTTCAATTTCTTCCTATGGAGAAATAAATGAAAATTTTAAAGGTTTATGGTGATATCTAAAGTCATTAATAACTGTGAAGTGAATTGTTTTCAAAAATAGAAACGTAATTTTTAACTTTGCACCTCTTTGCCTTTTTCACGTTTTTGTCGACCTGTTAACCAGTTGCATCGAGAACCGGTCCCCTTTTTTGTCTAATGAAGTATAGGTTAAACTGTTTTGTTTCGTTTTTATCTGACGCGAGTTTGATTTTGTTATGATTTTTTCCATTGTAGACATCGAGTTGTGGTCGTAAATAATGTTTGTTTTTCATTTTTTAATGGTCCTTTTTAGTAGTTCTATTATCAAAAACTGTCATCGGCCCTCTAGCGTGGCATTATTATATTTCATTAGTAGTTTATTGAACGATATCTATGTTTTCGATCTCTTCATCATTTGGTAGCCAATAAGTTAAGAATGTGGATGAATGGGGTCGCAACATTATTTGCTTACCCACATTACCGATCCGCTTTCTTTTCAACTACTTCCAAAAGCAAAAATCATACATTTTTTTCAGCTTCCAAAGATCTAATAATTTTACAATATTTGTATTTTTAGGAAATCATATATTAACCTTGTATGACAACCAAGAATCGTACATGACCTTGAATGAAATTAAAGAAAAATGTATGATGGGTGAACCTGGCTGTTTTGCATTTTTGGTCTGCATATTCCTATAGTCCAAATCTCAACCTTGATTCTGATAATTAAATATTAGATAGCCGGTTGTTTGAATAATGTCTTTGAACCCCCACGTAAGGGTCCAAGCCAAATAGATCATAGCAAACGATACGGTCAGTTCAAGGCTTTGCTTTCAGTCAACTTGGAAGAGCATAAATGATAGCGGCAGATACTATTGCTTCGATATTGTTCTTCGAGAGCCATATCCCAAGCTGAATTGAGTTTGAAAGTTATCTGCAAAACTGTCTACGAAACTGTAATTGGAATCAAGGGCTTTGAAATTAAGTCTTGGAAACGCCTGTGAGATCCAAATATGGTGTAGAGTCATGCTTTTACAGCGCATTTGTCTTAGTTTCTGTCCCAATTAGTTGCCCTCGTATATCTCATTCTGCTTGCCTCACATAATTAACCTATTTAGCTCGCCTGTGAATTTTTTTAAAACTGTTAACAAAAAAATCTAATTTTTAAATTTGATTTTTTAGATATATTAGAACAAGAACCCCTGTCTTCGTGTCACGGCTCTTGTCAGGGCTCCTTGTAGCCATTCTTATGTCAGGGCCCTAGTAAACAGGTCGACACAGATTTATGTTCTAATATCAGCTTAGAGTTTGGTTATATTGTTGTTTTTCGTCTTTTCCATTTTATTCATAATGAAAAAAGATAATTGTATTATTTTTGGTTTAAAATAAGCTTCAGTTGAAAATTATTTCTATACAAAAATTAAGCATAAAACCACAAAGGTGAATACGTAAAATTAGCAAAAATTTCTAAAGTAAATTGAGCCCAAATTAGAAGGAAGATTACGTCAAAAAATTTTCCGTGTACACTCTAAAATTTTCTCGCGTGAGATCACATAAAAAATCATGTGCCAACACACGATTTTTCAGTTAAAAAGTGACACACGAGAAAACTGGAATTTACGTGATTTTTCGTGTGAAATCACACGAATCTCTCGGGTTGGCCTTCACGAGTTTTCATGTGATTCACACGAGTTTTCATGTAATTTCTCATGTAGAATCACACATTTTTTCATGTGAGCCCACGTGATTTTTCGGGGGTTTACAAACGAAAAATCGTGTATTTTTACATGAAATTTTACACGATTTTTTGCGTAAAAATTACCGAAAAATCATGTCAAAAACCCCGAAAAATTACATCTACGTTGAACACATTATCCATTAAATTTTTAAACTCTTTTTAATTGTCTCTTTTTGTTGGGTGTTTAGTCCATTGAAATCACCATTGATTTCACGTATACTACATTGAAATCACCAGATTCTTTTTTTAAATGACAAAACAAAGAAAAAAATGCACTTTATACCCAACTTTTTCAATTTAAAGTATTATCTTTGGTTTTAATCACTTAAAAGACCCCAATGTAGCATGAAATTATCATGGATAGATCAGCCATCTGTTCTAAAGGAAATTAGGACGAGGAAAAATCTGAACTTTCTATAAAAATTGCTTCATTTCCTCATACAGTCATTCATATGAAAAACCGTGTAATTTTTCATCACACGAGGAAAATGTTCTCGTGTGAAATCACACGAGACGCATTTTTCACACGAAAAATCATGTGATTTTTCATCACACGAGAAAAAATTGTGTGATTTCACACGAGAGATTTTTAGAGTGTGGTAGCATTTTTTTGCACTATATATCGTTCGTTCTTGCAGTTTCTTCCGCAAATGGTAAGGCAATTTTTTTTACGTTGAATTTTTGTTTTTGGTTTTTTTACCATGCCTAAGAGGTGATTGTTTATTGTTCCGACCCCTCTTGAGGGGTAAGGAACTACATACCAAACTGGGTTTTTTTTGTTCAGACAATTTTGACCGATCGATATATTCATCGTAGAGAGTTGCGAGATATCTTTAAAAATACTGTCCAATATAAAATATGGAAACACATTTTTTTCATTTTCGCTTACTAGAGCGAGTTATCGTGGTTTATACTTTTGTGAATGTTAGACCTATTTGGGTTATTTTGGTTATCGTTTTGGGGACTTTTTGCTTAAAAATTTGTCAATGTCGCTAAAACATGTAAAAATTGTTAGCAATGGTACCGCTGAATTCATTTTTGAGGGAAATAAGTATTGTTGACTTTTTTAATTTATTGGCTAGAAATTTGGCTAAATACTTCAAAATTCAGTTTCTTTTATCAAAATTTGTCCGAAATAAACTTTAGTTCATTTTGAATAATTTTGCCGGAGATACACTTCCAAAAACAATGAACAAAATTTTTCTAAATTACAAAGGGAGCTATTTCTACTTCCACTTCCATTGAGGGTATACTGGAATAAACGTTTTGCCATTTTTTGCTAATTTCAATCTATGGATGTCAAAAACGCAGCAATTATTTTTGACATTTTAACTAAAAAAATCTCAGGATCTAAAACTTTCGAATCAATTCGAGGGGACAATCAGCAAAAGCAAGGCTGGTTTTGGTCCCACTTTGGACTATTACAATCCAAAAACAAGTCGGATTGTAATCAGCCGGTCTTTTTTAAAAAAAAATCCCTCTTTTTTATGTTAATTATAGAGAAAACAAATTAAAGCTCAGTGTTGAAAGGTCCAATTAGGTTCATAAGCAGCTCCAAATAAATGTATAGTTTTTTACTTAAAAAATTTTTCGTTCGTTTTGACTTTTTAAAATGTTTGATTCTTAAATAAACAATAGCTTAATGAACTTTGCCACTAATTTTCTCTTAATTTGGTCGACCTGTAGCTTAGTGTCAGCAAAGAAAGAATGCTCCTTCTTCCTCTTCTTTCTACTAATTTAAAATTTATTCTTTCTCGCTTTAAGTTATGGTTTTCTGGATTTGACACTGCTACACTTCACAATTTTCTTTTTTATTTTTAGGCATTGGTCAATTTTTCACGTTTTTTTTGTTTTGTCATTTTGTCACATAATTGAAGATTCATATATCACATTATCGGCCTTCCAACTTAAGCAAAATTGGACATAAAAAAAATCTTAAAAGGCATGGATTATGGTTTTAACGGCTCGGACACCCCTTTCTCGAAGAATTTAATTGAAATCTTTACAATTGCCTTTTACTGTATTTTTTCATTTCGTCTTTTTATTCGTATAAAATTTACTGGATTTTGATAGGTTTCATTCGTTTTTATTTTAATTTTCAACACTTTTTAACACTTTTTAATTTTTAATTTTGACTTTTCTTGAAATTTTGTCTGTTTGTTACGTAGTCTCTTTTATAGTAGGCCAGATAAGACATTTTTTTTTGTCCGCCGAAGGTAGAGGTATACAAAAATGTATTTTTTAATTGTTTTTTTTTGTTTTTATTTTGAGTTTACTGGATACGACACAGGTTTTTTGTTTTAATTTGACGCTCTTTCTGTAGATATGACATATTCTCATTATATACAGGTCTCAAGCGCTTCTTATGCATTAACATACAAAATTATTTATTTTTTTGTAGCTGTGGTACCCTGTAGTAACCATTCATCACATACTCTCATTAACAGTGCAATAAATTCATATACAATGAAATGCTGTACATTTGTAGCCTTCTATTTATTACCCCACTCAATCGTACAACGATTGACTAAGTACAGTGACAGGTAGCTGTGACCTTGACTACAGCTAGCACATTGGCAGCGAACTGCCTAACTGCAGTTTGCCTTAACGTTAACAATAAAGAGTTGTCACTGAATCTCTTTAAATAACTTTACACGTCAGATCAGGTCTAATTAGCGTACGACACGATTCAAGCACGACATGGCGCAGTCAGACAAAATAGGACGCACAGCACTAGGACTGGAACCCTTCTGGGACAAGCCCAGCAGTAACCCACCAATCCCATGGGAGAAATGGAGGAGCCAACTCAAGATGGCCCTCGTCGCTAAGACAAACATTGAATTAGACGAATTACTCCAAGAGAGACCGACAGCAGTCATTTACCCCCCCGAACCGGTAGAAGAACAACCAGTACAAAACCCAACGCAAACAATGGAAAGAGAACGAATGACGAGGTACAACCAGGCAGTGGCCAAATGGAAAAATGAATGCAATCATATTGATCGAATCGGGGTCTTATGCGGCGATAAGCCATGGGACATGGCAGACAGAAAAGCCAAATCTTTAATATACCTCAGCCTCGGAATCGAAGGACGAAAAATGCATGCCCGGAAATTCCCACATACAAACGTGGAAGCAAAATCAACAATGGATCTATGGGAAGAACTCGAGCAAACATTCATCCGCCCAAGGAATGTAACGTTCGACAGATACCTCCTGTTAACACGCAAACAACACAGAGGAGAAACAATGGAACAATTCCATTCGGCGCTAAGGTCACTTGCAGAACACTGCCAACTTGGGTACCTAGAAGACGCACTCCTACGGGACATATTTACGGCAAATATGATAGATCAGGAAATACAAAAGGAACTGCTAAAAACAACCCTTGCCCCAGAAAAAGCTCTCGAACTAGCCGTAAGCATTGAACTAGGCATTAGAAGCCAATTAGCCATACAGGCAAGACAACCAGCGGATGTTACGTCCACCCCACTCATCGGACGAGAGGAGCCAGTAATGGAAATATCGAGTTCACGCTACCGCGGCTCAAACAGACCGTTGTCAACTTACAGAGGAACAACCAGAGGAATCGGCAGAGCATCGAACAACAGCAACAATAGAATAACAACACACAATTGTAGAAATTGCGGTCAACCCTGGGACGTGAACCACCGATCAAGATGCCAAGCAATAGGCCAAACGTGTCGACGATGCAACAAACAGAACCACTTTGCGAAGGTCTGCAGATCCAACCTTAACAGACCCCAACTTGGTAGATCGGTGAACGAAATCGAAAACCAGGGACTCGAGCAAACAACACAAGGTGTAAACATGACGGCACCCAACCCAGACACTCACTCCACATATGACGACTCAACAGACGACTACTCAGTCAACATGATGGAATCACCGGATGATCCAACGACACCATCTAAATTGCATATGCAATACGGGAACAGCAAATTCTGGGTAATGGTCGACTCAGGGAGCTCAACTAGCATAGTAACAGAACAGATGGCGAAAGACATCGAGGCTAGGGACTCCAACACATGGTGGAGCAGAACGACGAACCCGATGAAATTGAAAAGCTACACAGACACCCCAATAAAGAACCTAGGGACCCTCTACTGTGACATTGAGTGCAACGGTTGGAAGGCAGGACGCGGGGATATCATAGTGGTTCCTAACAAACATAGAGCGATCGTAGGAAGGGACCTATTCAAACCTTTAGGAATACAACTAAAACAACACGACTCCCCAACATCTACAGGTAAGAACATCAATTCAATAGACAATCCACAACCCCTCACACTAAAGGAGGAAATAGCGACTAAGTACAAAAACCTAACAACTAGAATAGGACGATCCAAACACCATAAGGTAAAATCACTATTTAAATCAAACTATACCCCTGTCCATCAAAAAGGAAGACGTGTACCACTACACCTCGAAACACAAGTAGAAGAAGAACTACGAAATCTACAAAACGATGGTCACATAACCAAATTAGAAAAATGCAGCGACGAATTTTTCATATCACCAATAGTCATCACAGTGAAAAAAGACAAATCAATAAAATTAGCAATGGACTCGAAAACAATAAACAAAGCGATTCACAAGAACAAATACCAAATGCACAACATCGACTGCCTGATGGACAACATCGCACAAACAATCACTCAATCGTCCGACGAAGGAGAAGTTCTATTCTCCACAATAGACTTACGCTACGCGTACAGCCAAATACCATTAGATGAAGACACAGCAAAACAATGCAATTTCAACATCATAGGCGGCCAAGCCACAGGAACATATCGATTTAATAATGGATTCTATGGATTAACGGATATGCCGGCAGAATTCCAGAAAGCCATAGACAAAACATTATACAACTTAACAAACACATTCAGTTTCCTCGACGATATTATAATCGTTACTGGAGGTGGTCTACAAAACCATAAAGAAAAACTATTCAAATGCCTCGATAGACTAAATGAAGAAAATCTAGCAATCAACCTCAACAAATGTCACTTTGCAAAAAATAAGATAACGTGGCTCGGCTACGAAATAGACCAAAAGGGTATCAAGCCAATCGTCTCTAAGACACAGGCCATACTAAACCTAAAGCCACCCACATCCAATAAACAACTAAAATCATTTCTAGGGAGCGTCCACCATCTAACGAAATTTATACCAAACCTAGCACCTCTATGTCGCGAATTTAGAAATTTACTACAAAAAGACACAAAATACATATGGACAAATCACCACCAAACGAAATTCGAAAACATAAAGGAATGCATACGTAACTTAACAGAAAATACACACTACGACACGAAAAGAAAGACCAGAGTCAAAACAGACGCATCAAGATCAGGACTAGGAGCAGTCCTAGAACAAGAAACTTGTGACGGATGGGAGACAATATCATACGCCTCCAGATTTTTAAATAAAGCAGAGGAAAAATACAGCATTAACGAATTAGAACTACTAGGAGTAGTATGGGCATTAGAACACTTTAAACACTACCTTTTAGGTCATCACTTCATTGTACAAACAGATCATAGAGCCCTTTTATCTATCCTCAAAGAACGCTCAAGTAAAATCCATCAAAGTCGCTTAACTAGATGGTATGATAGATTAATCCCTTTCAATTTTACTATTGAACACATAGCCGGTACTAAAATGGGATTAGCAGATTACATGTCGCAAAATCCGTCGGAACTTGCTAAACCACCAAGCACTTACGACGAAAATTTCATTATAGCACAAATAGATGTCATAAAAGAAACACTCAAAATCTTACGTAAAAGGGGCAGACCAAAGAAACACAACAACAACACCACACAACACATTACAAAAACAACGCACAACGGCTACAATGCTATCGTACCTAACACAATGGAATCGTCCCACGATTCCAATACCCCACGAAATTACCAACCTAAACGACAGAGAGGCAGGCCCAGAAAAACAAAGGTGGAATCGTCGAACGATTCCACACAAACAAGAAGCATTAACGACAAACGCAGCACGTTTACAAACAAGTTCCAAAAGACTAACAAATACAACCTACGCAACAGCCACAAAATATTTCAACCACAGCCAAACGAAACGAACTATGACGTCACTAACAACAAGCAAGACACACAGCAAACGAATACTCAAGCGCATTTGCCAATTAACACAGCTATAAGTAAGCAGCAATTTAATTCAAACAAACATCTAAACTCAACAAACGAAATGGAGAACACAACTAACAACCCAGAAATTACAACAACAAATTCCCCAGTGCAGAAAACACTATTCTCAATGAGAAATTACTTAAGCCCCACACCAAAACAGGAGGACCACCAACCCATCACCACAGCAAACGACCAACTCCTGAATCAACTAGACAGCATATTCAACAAAGACCTGATCGCAGCAATGATCAACAGAGACACCGTATTACGGGAGATCAGAGATTGTATCATAAACGAAGACCAAGCCCGATGCAAGAGTTTAAGTAAACAGATCCACGCAAAATGGGGAAGCCTCAGCGTCAACAACGGATGCATCTTAGTTGACAACAAGTTAGCCATACCGAACATCCTCAAGGAATCAGTCATGGACGTGCTACATTCAACTCACCCAGGGGCGTGGGGCATGACTGAACTAGGACAGAGACTTTGGTGGCCATTGATCAACCGCGACCTAATTAACAAATCTAAAACGTGCCGTCCCTGCACTGAATTCGGTAAGAATTTAAAAAGCATATTACGAAAGTCCGATTGGACACCTCTGCCACCATGCTCAGAACCAAACGAAGAAATTCAACTAGACTTCGGCGGACCAATATTTGATGGACAAGGGCGGGAAGTTTACTTCCTAGCTTGCATTGACCGTTTCTCAAAATTTCCGACCCTTAAACTAGTTTCAAACGCCAATGGCTCAAACATAGAAAAGTTTTTAAACAAATATATAACACAACATGGGGTACCTAGAAACATTAGACTAGATCAAGCAAGATGCCTAAAAGGAAATAAAATACAACAACTATGTAAACGTAACAACATTGAACTAATATACGCACCAGCTAACGATCACCGCCCCATAGGACTAGTAGAGCGACTAATACAAACCGTCAAACGACGATTGGGTTGCATAAAACTCGACCCCAATCAAAAGCCGTTCAATATTAAGAACGCCCTCCAAAACATATCATTTGAGCTACGTACCTGTAGAAAGAAAATATCAAAACTCTCTCCGTTCGAAGCGCATTACGGAAGAAAAGCGAATACCGCCCTATCAAATATAACATCTAAACCAAACATAAAAAATCTAAATTGGTCAAACATTTTAAAACACTATTTAGATGACAACATCATAGGAGAGGACGAACTAATCAGCCAAGACAAATGGTATGACGAGGACCTGGACAGTGATGAGGAAGTAAGAACCACGAAACAACGGAAGCTACAAGAAGCCAGAAACGACGAAGGTGAGATACCGCGCACTTTCAAACTCCCAAAAGCAAACTTCGAAGAACCACTAGCCAGTAACAGCCCTCGACTCCAGCTAGCCCGAAAGACACTCGCCGCCTCTCGCAACAAAAAGCAATTACAAGGCCTTTACGAGGCTATTCCGGAGGGTGCAGCACTCGTCAAGTCAACGAATAACACCATCACAGTGAAAGTACCAGGCCAGCAGGACACCGTACTAAACAAATCGGACATTGCAAAATTCGGCACGCCAGAACAACGCAAAATTCCACTCATCAACTTCGCCGCTAGAAAGACAGTCCGCAACCACCATGTGAAGCTCATCCAAAACATGGAATCCCATGCGCAGGACATAAAGAACAAAATCATCGGCCAACGAGCCATTAGAAAAAGGGGACCCCAAGCGTCGAACTCAGACAGAAAGGCAAAAGCCAACCTGACAAAAGTCAATCGGATAAGAATCCCACCAAAGAAAACCTACCAACCATCACCCAAGAAAGGATCTCCCAAAAAGAGAAAGCTCTCTTCAGCATCCTCCCAAGCGTCAGCAGACGAACAAGGCGCCGAACCCCACGACTCCGATAGCAGCCAAGACTCCAACGTCACATTCAAGCAACATGGAAATCCATTTGTTATAGTAACGGATAAAGCATCGACCCGACGCAGCGCTAGAGACAAAAAGAAGCCAAAACGATACGGCGAACTCACTGAGCTCCCATCCTCAGACGATTCAATGGACAACAGACGAACATTAAGACCCCATAAAGGAGTTAGCATTGCTTCATACTCCCCTCCCAGATCAACCCCGGCCGCAACATGCACTTCACCGGTCCACAGCGTAATTCCTACAATCGCACCAAGCCCAATCGACCCCAACGAAAACAGCGGGATCCCATCGCCTGATCCAAACGAGCGTCAAACACAGGAAGATGTGCTCGCCATCTATAACGAAGACCAGCCCGAACGCTCCCTCCAGCCACACGAGTACTAGTAACTCTGACAAAAACTCACAAACTCTTACCTTATTAAACTCAACGCTCAATCAATGATATTGTTTCATTAGTTCATTTCACCTTATCTGTATACATTCATCAACTGTTAAAGCAGTCATTTATCATCTAGTGCTCACATCACTATCATTAATCTTCTTCTGTTCATATATTACTTCTTATTACTACTAACATCTACGTTAACACATTTTTTCCTTCTCTAGAGGGGGAAATGTGGTACCCTGTAGTAACCATTCATCACATACTCTCATTAACAGTGCAATAAATTCATATACAATGAAATGCTGTACATTTGTAGCCTTCTATTTATTACCCCACTCAATCGTACAACGATTGACTAAGTACAGTGACAGGTAGCTGTGACCTTGACTACAGCTAGCACATTGGCAGCGAACTGCCTAACTGCAGTTTGCCTTAACGTTAACAATAAAGAGTTGTCACTGAATCTCTTTAAATAACTTTACACGTCAGATCAGGTCTAATTAGCGTACGACACGATTCAAGCACGACAGTAGCTATTTGCTTTCATGACTTTGAAAATATTTGTTTTCGAAAAATACAAAAGTATTACATATTTTTGCCCTTTTTGTTCTTTGTCTACTTATCACCTATTCTCATTGAAAAATTTTTGCAGCTCGGATAACACATTATATGCGTTTACGGATGGCTTGAATAAAAACATTTTGAATGGCAAAAGGTGCCTTAAGACTTCGACAGCGTTTTCTTGCAAGTTTCAATTGAATTTCTGTTTGTTGTCTGTATTTGATGGTCTTTTTGAAACCGAATAAAAAGTTGACGGAAAACATGTCCTTTTGCCATCTTATAAATGTGTATGTGATGACATGTTGGATGGTTTTAATTGCTATCTAATGGTTTTCATAACACTGAACCTAATTGTTTTTAAAAATTAATGCCAATTTTTTAACCTTGCTGTTTTTTGTTCTTTTTTGCCTAATTATTACCAAGGACTTTTATGGAGTTGTCCCATATCTTTTCTAGCGAGATAAAAGTTGTTTTGTTTAGTTTCAGTTTTATCTGATGCTCTTTTCACCTTGCTCATAAGTTTTCTTTTTGTCAAAAAATTGACATAATATTTTGGATGTAATAAACGTTTGTTGTTATTGTTGTTTGACTTTGTTGTTCGTCTTGGCTCCCTTTTTTATCATCGGCTGATCTATTCAACCGAATGCGATTTTTTCCCCAGAATAATCTGCTTTGGAGGCAATTTTACTGTTCTTGAACATATTTTGTTCCTTATTTGGTGATGCCAAAAAGGCGGATGAGCGGGGTCGGAACTTTATTTGCAAACGCACATTAACTACTTGTTCTCTTTTGCATGTTGTTCAGAGTTCATTCACGTTGTCTTAAAGAAAATTGATAGAAAAAACGGCTGTAGAGGCGGTTTCTGATTAGAGAATAATGTTTAATATATTGACAGAGCGATCGATTTATTGCTATAATTGATTTATCTTATAACGAAATTTGAAAAAAAAAATGTTTCAAAAACGAAGATTGATATAAATTTTTTGCTGGAAACTGCAACAAAACCGAGTAAGTTGATAAAATGTCGAGCACTTGATTATAAGCAACAACTTTATAGAACTTGAGATCAATGGTAAAAAATATTTTGAAGATTTTAATAGTTCAATGAAGTCAATTTTAACCAGAATAAAACTTAAAGATTTGAGAGATAGTTTGTTTACTAGACATTGACGCATTAAAAAGATTTATCGAGAAAATAAGTAAGTAAAAATCGGTAACATTAGTAAAAAGAAGATGTATACAATACAGTGATAAAAGGAGATTACGGCACTCCTGGTAGGTATTATAAAACAATGTTTAATTGATGTGTATGTTCAATATGGTGTTAATTATAACCGAGAAATTGTTGACTGTGTAGGAGGTGTCATAGCAGGATACGTTGGAGAGTTTTCTATTTTGCATATTTGCTGTACATTGAAACAACAGATCGTTCCAGACAAAAAAACACCTCTGATCAGATTAAGGTGTGCACGAAAAACCGTGTACGCTTGAAGTGCACTCGAAATTGTCTCTGATCAGACTTTGCCAGACAAAAATGATTTCCGATCAGACCCAAATTAGAGCAATGTCCAAACAATTGAGCGATCATGGCACAGACCAAACCCAGACTATCTTGCAGACAATTGTGCGCTTGAGATGACCTCTGATCAGACTATCCCCAGGCCACAAATTCCACTGATAATACAAATATCTAAGCACCTTCCAGACCAACTCCAGACTATTGACCAGACGATTATGCGACAATGGCCCAGACCACACACAGACCATCGTCCAGACAATTGTGCGCTTGAGATGATCTGTATATTTGGTCTAAGAATACACCGTGTGCGTTAGACTTTAACAGGAATGATATGATACACAAAAATATAAAAATTAATTTTTTGAAAAAGATTTGTTGATTTTATTTTTCTGCCGTTTTTCAATTAGGGTGTAAAGATATCGGGATTTTTTCCGTTTATGTATCCCCAGCATATTGGGTGCATTTTATTTGGCCCCCAGACTCACCTGCCATATTTTTACATAATGATTTACCATGTAATGACACGTGCTCTGTAATTGGTGTGAGCATAACCTATTGAGGGGCACAAACGAAAAAGATCCGGATAGTGATTATGGCAGAAAAACGTCTGCCAGGTTAATACTTTTATTTCAAGGAGCGTATTGATTTTTGCTAACTTCACTCTATGATTGTCTGAAACGCAGAATTTTTTTTGACCTTTTAACTAACAAATTATATAGATCGAAAACATTCGAACCAGTTGAGTGTTCTTAGTTGTTGAACAGCAAGAAAAGTACTGGTTTTGGTCCAATGTTGGACTGTTACCATCCAAAAAAAATAAATCGGATTGTAGTAACCAGTTGGTCTTTTTAAAAAAAATCGCTCTTTTTTATGTTAGTTACCGATAGAACAATTCAAATTAAAATCACAGTTTATAGGTGCAATTGGCTTCATAAACAACTCCAAATTAATGTACATAGATTTCGGCCGTTTTGACTTTTAAAATTTTTTCACTTCTAATTAAACCTGTCTCTTAATTTGGCCAACTTGTAGCTTAGTGTCTGCACAGAAACGATGTTTCTTCTGCCTTTTATTTCTACTGATATAATGTTTCTCGCGTTCAAATATGGTGTTCGGGCATTGATACTACTCGACTTCACTTTTTTATTATTTTTAGGCATTGGCCCATTTTTCACGTTTTTTCGTTTTGTCACATTGTCACATTATTGAGACTTCAGATATCACATTATTGGCATTCAGAAAAAAAACTAAACATAAAAAATCTTAAGGGCTTTGATTATGGTTTTAACGGCTGGAACACCCCTTTCTCGAAGAATTTAAATGAATTTCTTACATTTGCCTTTTACTTTAGTCTTCACTTTGTCTTTTTATTCGTATAAAGTTTTCTGGATTTTAACGGGTCTCATTAGTTTTTTATGGAGGAATAAATCAGCCTATTTTCTGATTTGAGTAGATAGTTCATGGTTTTTAAGACTTTGAAAACAACTGTTTTCAAAATAAAAAAAAACACATTTTTTTATTTTTGTTTTTCATTTGTTTTTTAGTTTTGTCTGTTTGTTAAGTAGACTATTTTCGTACCCGTCAGATAAAACATTGATCTCGTCAAACGAAGATAGAAATGTCCAATAACTTAATGTTTTTAAAGATTTCGTTTCGACTTTAGTGGCTTCGACACAGGTTTTTTTGCAAAAAGAATTAAATTAATTTTTGATTTTTGTCTAAAATTGACGCTCTTTTTGTTGACGTCAGACATATTCTAATTAATTACAGGTCTCAAGCGCTTCTTCAAAATGAATAAAAAAAAGTTGATCATTGATCTTTTTGTAGCTAATGGTTTTCCTGATTTTGAACATAATTGTTTTCGAAAAATACAAAAGTATTACTTAATTTTGCTCTTTTTTTATTTGTCTACTTATTACCTATTCTCATTGATAGGGCTCGCTTATCACATTCTTGGCGTTCGAGGAGGGCACATTTGAACATTTTTTGAGGGGCAAAATATGCCTTTACGGCTTCGACAGCATTTCCTCGCATGCTTTAATTGAATTTCTGTTTGTTGTCTCTATTCGCTGCTCTTTTTGTAACCGCATTAAAATTTGAATGAAGACATGTCTTACTGCCCTCCTATAGATGCGTTTCTGATCAGAAACTTGTTGGATGGCTTCAAGTGCTAGATATTGGTGTTCATTACTTCGAAACTAATTGTTTTTAAAAAATTATACCAATTTTCTAAGTTTGTCGTTTTTTGTTCTTCTTTATCTTATTGTTACCGAACCGTTTTATGCAGTAGTCCCATACTTTTTCTGGTGAGGTATGAATTGGAATGTTTTGGAATTGATTAATGTTTTTTGCTATTGTTTTTTGATTTTGTTGTTCGTCTTGACTTGCTTTCTTAACAATGGCGGATCTAATCAATCTAATGCGGCATTTTTTACTCCTCTGAGTTATCTGCATTGGAGGCAATCTTTTTAATCATACACATTTTGTTCCTTTTATGGTAGGCCGTTATGCCAAACTTGCAAATGAGCTGGGTCGGAACTTTATGTCAAACACACATTACTGAGCCTCCTTGTTCTCTTTTGCATGCTGCTCAGAGTTCATTCACGTTGTCTTATTGAAAATTGATTGAGAAAATGGCTGTAGAGGCGGTGTCTTATTAGAGACTAATGACTAATATATCAGACTAATATATCAGATCGATTTGTTGCTATAATTCGTTTACCTTATCACAAAATTTGAAAAAAATACAACAAAAAGGAAGATCGTTAGCAATTCCATGCTGGAAACTGCAATAAAACTGAGTAAGTTTATAAAATCTTGTGTACTTGATTATAAGCAACATCTTTATAGATTGTGATAACAATAGTAAAATTATTTTGATGATTTTATTAGTTAAAGGAAGTCAATTTCAAGCAAGAAAATCTTTAAAGATTTGAAAGATATTTTGTTGGCTAGACATTGACGCATTAAAAAGATTTATCAGAAAAATATTCAAGTAAAATTGGTAACATTAATAAAATGAGAAGTATACATTACAGTGAAAAAGGATATTACTGCATTCCTGGTAGATATTATAAAATAGTGTTTAAATGATATAGAAGGTTTAATATGGTGCTCATTATAATCGAGAAACTGTTGATTGTGAAGGAGGTGTCCTAGCAGTATTTGTTGGAGAGTTTTCTCTTTTGCATGTGTGCAGTACATTGAACAAACTCGTCCCAGAAGCAGGCTCCTTCTGATCAATGGCATTGGCGGCAAGAACCCAAACAAGATTAGGATGTCTTCATTAGATGTACTGAAAGTGAGTTTTTGAATGCTGGAAGAACATCAATAAGTAAGAAAACAGAACGTCTAGTGTAGTGAAAAATTGTGAAAGCGTAATAAGTTTAATAAGGATTACATACTTGGTCTTTTTGAGTGTTAATATATGGTACTGGATGAAAAAATAGACAGTGAGCGTGGGTTTAAATGTTGTTTGGTTGTTATATTAACATGGATCTGCAACATTTTGTGTTCTGGGAAACGTAAGTTTTTTTGATTAAAAAGATTTCATTTGAACGGGGGAATTGTACAAAAATTGATTTTTTAAGAAAATTTTGTTAATTTTCTTTTTCTCGGTTTTCAGGTAGGGTGTAAGGATAATGCTTTTTGTAGATAAATGTCGGTCAGGTTAATATTTTTATTTGAAGGAGCGTGATGTTATCCGGTTACATGGTTTCATCCTGAAATAAGGCCGTATTTATAGAACTGGTGAGCGTTAAATGAGGTGTAGGTATAGAAAACTTTCACTTCTTGCATTGGGGATGTTTCGGAAGATGTTTATTTGTATTAATGTTTTTGTATTCACAATAAGTTTGGCATTCCATTAGTTTTTTTTTTTAAAAAAAAGATAGTCTGATCTTAATTCAGATTTCAGCGATTCTTGGATATAAATAACTTTGGATTTGGAGTTAGCGTAAAATCCAGCGAATTCCAATGAAAGAAATGTTGACAATCAGTAAGGTGTTGGAGAAATTGCAAAATGAAAAGTTACTTGTGAGTTCGATGTTTGTGTCAATAATTCTGATTAGAAAAACTTAATGGTAAATGTGGGTATAAAGACGGAATCCTTACGAATTGGAGAGAAGAAAAACAAGTCTTAACGATTCTGTTTGTTTCCAGTTTTTCATTTGTTTACTTTTTCGTACTTTTCCCTTACGGTTTTTGAGTATTTATAAAAACAAATTGGTGTTTAAAAATTGGTGTTTAGAAAAGTCTTAAAATTTTTGCTACTATTGCTATATATACAAACACACACACACACACACACACACACACACACACACACACACACACACACACACACACACACACACACACACACACACACGCACACACATGTGTTTTAATGTAGCTTTTATATTAGGGGTAGTTGCTTTTGTACACTCTTTGTATGACTTCCTGGTTCCGTTACTGGACCCGTTACATGAAAGAAAAAACACAGATGTTATCTTGTAAAGAGATGTGAAAACGGCGTCATCGCACAAAAACTAATAAGAGGCAACTAATTTGTGTGAACGAAAAAAGTCTCGTATCATTTTATTTTTGATATTTTGTGTTCAAAAAGTACCTCTCCATTTTCCGAGCAAGTGCATTGAAAATAAATTGCTGTATTTTTGGCAGAAATTTCTTGTTTGTAGACTCTTCAGTAGAGGCAATAGAATTCAAAATGTTTCCAGGATATCGCGCTTGCAACTTATGAGAACTTTTGTACTCGATCAAAAAAATTCCTGAGATAGTCTCCATCAATAGTAGAAGTAGAGAGACCATCATCTGAAAGAAGTAAATTAATTTACAAAGCATCTAAAGGTCAGTTAAAGACCTAATTGGATTAGCCAAATAAAAGACCTTGTCCTAAAATAGACAAAGACCATGCAAAAACGCTTGTTCTACTCTCTCATTCAAAAGTGGAAGACTACGGCAAATCAGGTTTTAAAAAAAGAACTCAATCCAAACAAAGAAGTCATTGAAATTGCTGTATTCCAAGAAAAGAATGAAAAGATAAAGAAAACAACAGACTTAAATAAGCTAAGAATGTGAAACTTTGGTCTTCAAACAGAGGTCTAGAAAAATGAACAGACGTTAGAAAACGAAATTTCGGCAAACAAAGTTGAATTACTGTCAAACTCAGAACTAAAATTTTCCTCAAAGTGTCCGATGGTTTGTTGATCTAAAACCAAGAAGAAGATTTGCAAACTCTGTGGCAAGTGGGAGCAACTATGGCAACACCTGCTTAGCAGAAACCAGAGTTAATACCAATATCCCAGACGAATGTGTCTATTTAAATAGGGTTTTCAATTGATTTTCCCTACGAAAATTTTTCAATTGATTCAAAAAAGAGGGTTTCTCAGGAAGGTGAAATACAACAACAAAAAGGGAATGATGTTGCTTTGAATTGTTAGTTTGTCAGCAAATTATTGCAAGGGGATTCCTGAAAAATAAAGTAAAATTTATATTAAACGATAATTCGAGAAAAAACAATCAAAACTATTAAAACATAGGCGAAACAGTATTTGCAGAAATCTTATTAGAACTTGAGATTCACAAGGCATATGATCCGGACAACATAGAAAGTCATATATTCGAAATTTAGCGAGCTCCCTCGCTATCTTAGTTGATATTTTTTAAAACTTTTTTTCCTTAGTGTGATTGTCCCCATTTAAAAAAAACAAAGCAGATGTAAAAAAGTATAGAGACACCTGTTTAGCCTGCAGTGCATCAATTTTTTTTCGATGAACTATGTGATATAGTAAAAACATCGCTACACAACGCAAAACATGGTTTTGTGTGACACAATCATTGTTAACAGGATGCTGTTGTTTCAAATTTCCATTTGCACGCAAATTTGATTATAAATGAGACGAGCTCCTTTTATAATCTGGTTTCAAAAAACATTCCATATTGTTCCACTTGAACTCTACTCCAAAACGTTGAATTACTGGACCTTGGTGCTAACTTCTTAAAAATTTTTTCCGGCTACTTATGTGAAAACGAAGAAACGTAAAAACTGAATTATTGTACGTTACAAACTGTACAAGTAACAAATGGGGTACCCAAGAATTTTATTAGATCTAACTTTGTTCATCATCCTCGTAATCAATTTGCCAAACAAGTTTTGTCAAAATTTGTACAATTTTGTTATTCCGACGCCTTGAGTTTGTTGCTACAAATCGTGAGAATACTCTGCACGAAATGAACAATATTAAGAGTTCGTGCTTGAGCTATAAAAAACTAAAAATTAAAAGTTATACCTTTCCAAATCAATTGAATAAAACTCAAACATATCTTGTCAGGTGCACTTTTGCAGTACAAACGGAATAAAAATATCGAGGCATTACAATGGCATTCAAGTTAAATTTAAAACCTTATTTTGCAAAAAGGTTCCCTATAGCATTGGAATTTTTTTGAAGAGAAACACATCGGCGTCTCCATATCTAAATGCCAAATTTAGAACACAACATATGGTTCCATTTGCTATATATGAAACTCAAGTCTGGTTCGCAATCAAAACAGAAACAAATGAGATTGCCAGAGTTCAAAACAAAGATACGACTTGTTTTCAGAGTAACCGTGAGAAGAGATACAAGAAACAGCTGGATACACTCAAACAAGTGTTTTTCACGGACTAAATATGAATATATGATCCACTTCTTCTGATTTTTTTTGTATGGGAAAATTTAACATTTGCAAACCATTTTTTTAAGGAAACTAAAGTTTGCTGTTCAACCAAATACCAGACAAACTCTCAAAGTCAGCTAAAGACCTAGTAGTACTATGCAAATAATTGGCTTCTAAAGGTTGTTCCTTTCTTATAAAAAAGACAAAGACCATGCAAAAATACTTATTCTACTCTCTTTTTCAAAAATGGAAAAAAAATCTCCTTGTTGATATGAAGCCGAAAAATGTGTCACAGTAACCTGCTGCCTTATTATTCCTGCAACAAATAAACCATGAATATGGTCCTCCGAATCAAAAAGTTCTCTGGCAGAATAACCCAGCCAACGCCCAGAAACAGAAACTTGTTTTCATAGATTTTACAGGTGTTCTTAATCTCGACAACAAGATTTGGGAAATGATAAGTTGCAAGTACAAAGCTTGATTAATTTAAATGTTGGGCGAACATAGTTTCATCAAAATATTGAAAGAACAAGCAGCTAGATAATTTTCTTATCAATAATCACAGGATATTTTTTATTCAGTCAAAATCAAATGAGCTCAACATATCATTCAGTTTATAATCCTAAACATTAAGAGTAGCTCTACAACTCAAAGAAACATACTTAGATGTAGTAGAAAACAATATCAATTTTATGGAAAAACCCTGCAGCCCATACTGCTACAGTAACACTGATAAAACTTTGATAAACATTGGAAAAAAATAGCCTGAAAACATTGTGAAAAAGAACGTTCTGATCATAAACAAACACAAAACGGTTCTTCAATTGTTGGTTAATAAAAAAGACACTTAATGAAAACTAGCAGCACACTAAATAGAAAGATTTTTAGAAACTAAAATTCTCAAAACTATTAATGATGAAAAAAACAGCTTCCAAAAACCAATGTCGATATTCATGCTGAATTTGAAGTAAACAATTCTACTTGGTCAAAGAGTTACCTACAAAATTTTTGCAATTGATCCAAAAAAAGATTTCTCAAGATGATGAAATACAATAACAAAAAGGGGAATGATGTTGCTGTGAAATATTAGTTTATTGGCAATTTATTGCAAGGGGATTCCTGAAAAATAAAAGAAAATTTATATAAAACAATAATTCGAGAAAAAAAATCATTAATATTAAAACATAGGCAAAACAATAATTGCAAAAATCTTTGATATTCAAATTGTTATTTTCCTTTAGTGAAGCTGTCTCCTTTTCTGAAAAAGAAGACAGAGCAGATGTAAAAAGTCAAGAAATACCAGTTTACTCGACAATGCATCAATTTTTTTGATGTACTGTGATTTAATAAAAACGACGCTAAAAAACGCAAAACATGGTTTTACATAGCATAAATAATTATCGTTGCTAACGCGGTTGCTGTTGTTTCTAAATAGTCCTTACAACAAATTTCATGATAAATGAGACGAGCTCTTATTATCATTTGGATTCAAAAAATTTTCAATAGTTTCCCACTGGGGCCCCTACTGCAGAACGCTGAACTACGGGACAATGGTGGTCATTTTTAAAAAATTGTTTCTGGCTACTTGGATTAATAAAAACAATATTATAAATTGAATGATTTTACGTTAGAAATTGCAAAAATGACTGGCGACATACACAGATCTTCACTAGAACTAGGTTTGTTCACTATCCTGGTAAAAATTTTAGCCGAATAAGTGTCGTGTCCCAATTTATACCTTTTGTTATACCCTTCCAATCAATTGAGTAAAACCCAAACATATCTTTAAAGGTGCACTTTTATAGTACAAAAACAGCCAGGCCATATAATCGCAATAAAATAAAATTTGAAACCTCATTTAGAAAAAAATGTGCTCTAGAGCACAGAAATTGCTTTTTTAATGAGAAGCACATTGAAGTTACCATATTTAAACGCCAAGTTTAAAACAGAATATGTGGTTCCCATTTTTTACATGCAACTCAAGTTTCATTCGCTTACAAAACAGAAAAATTGCGAGACTTCAAAACAATGATGCCACTTGTTTTCAGCGTGACTAGGAAATGAGCTACAAGAAAAAGCTAGACACACTCAACAAGTTGTTCTTCCCACACCATAAATGAACACGCAATCCTCTTTTTCTGATTTTTTTACATAGAGAGAATTAACATCTGCAAACCAATCAGTAGAACACCAAAGTGTGATTTTCAACCAGATACCAGGTAATATGAGCTACTGAATACAATTCAAATAAGAATAAAAAGCCAGATGACGTTTCAGGGACCTTCTAGTCAAATTTTACTTGGTATATGTAGACGTCCGCATACAACCATCAAAAACTTGAACACGATTTTCTTTGAACTATACTGGAATTACTTTTATAGGCAAAATTATGACGCAAACTTGTACTTGGACTGTTTTGTGCAACTAAACACTCACAAATCTGTAAGAAAGATTAAACCCGCCAATCAATGAGGAGATCAGAGGTCATTGCTGTGACCAAAAAATCTAAACAACTACTATAAAAACACTTATTCGAAAATATAAGCAATCCCAGCTTAAAAATTTCACAAAAAGAGTTGCGATTTCACAAAAACTCAAGCTCACTGATTCCATTAAGTTTTGAACAAAAAACAGTGCCGAAGCACTATATCCGCTTCGCCTATCTATAGCAATCCTAAATTATACTCTGTGAACTTCAAAATGTGTTTTTTGACGGTAGGGAAAGCCTAAACTTCTTCAAAGAAAGCTTTGCTATCTTAACTATCTGGGATTGTCAGGTGGCCATTGTTTGTTGCATATTATATATATATATATATATATATATATATATATACATATAATATATATATATATATATATATATATATATATATATATACATATATATATATATATATATATATATATATATATATATATACATACATATGTATATATATACATATATATATATATATATATATATATATATATATATAAAATTTCATGTAATTTGAGGACGAAAAAAGGGTTCAAAATGACTTTTTGAACTATTTTTAATAGGAGTTTTTCTGTACTACCCAACCGTGGTCATGATAACCAGCAGGTGATTTATATCAAGTAAGAAAACCTATTTGGTATTATTTTTCACATGTAAAAAATTGATCTAAATTGTCGTACTTTTCAAGAAATAACACAATTTACAAAACAATTCTAATTTTCTTTTTTCAAAAGATTTAGCTTTTTTGTTTGGATGTAAATTTTGAGTCGTAGAGTGAGATATTCCTGATTGTTTCCTATTCGAAGATATTGATTTTTGTTTGTTTTTGAGCATTTTGTTTTCTTTTTAAAAATTTTTCTATTTCAGCTAATTTTTTGGCTTTAAATTATTTTCAGTTGTTCATGTGATTAACCTCAGCTTATGTCAGATCAGTGAATTGTGATGTTTTCAACGATTTGTGTTAAATGCGTCAAAATTAAATGATGTAACCTGCAAAATCTGCAAACCAATAAGCAGAAACCTAAAGTGTGTTGTTCAAACAATATCAGAGAGTATGAACTTTAATCAGAGGTTAAACATGAACAGAAAACCAGATAAAAAGTTTCTGGAGACCTTCCACTCAACTGTTAACTGTTATATAATGACGTGCAAAAAAAGACAATTGAAAACTTAAACAAGAATTTTTTTATATAAAACTGGATTTAATTTTATAGCTAAAATTCTGACGCCAACTTGTACTTGGACCGTTTTGTGCTACTAAACACCCAACTCTGAGTACGGAAGGTTACACCAGCCAATCAAATAGGGGATAAAACGCCGTTGCCGTGACCTTTAATCATAAACAACAACTACTGTTAAAACACTTAAAAGCAAAAATATGAGCGATCCCAGCTTAAAATCCAAATAGAATTAAAACCCTCACAGAATCCCAATATTACAGAAACTCAAACTCACTGATTCTAAATAGCTAAATAGTTTTGAACCAATTTCAGTGCCGACTCGTTATTTGAAGTTCTTTTTCTTATTGCAGTCTTGAGTTATACGCTATGAACTTAAAGATGTGTTTTTTGACGCTAAGAAAAGCTTAAAATTTGACGCTAAAATTTCTTGAAATCAAAACTTTGTTATCTTCATTGGCTGGGATTGTCAGATGGCCATTGTTTGTTGCATATATACAAAAATTTTCATCTAATTTGAGTATAAAAAATAGCTCAAAATTAATTTTTTAAACAATTTTTAATAGGAAAATTTTGAACTACAGAACCTTGCTATTGTAAAACCGCAAATGACTTTTATCATGTAAAAAACACCGAATTTTGTTTAGTTTTTCACATGTAAAAAATTGGTCTATTTTGTCTTTTTTTTCTCTCGGAATCGAACACCTTACACAAAAATTCTAATTTGTTTTCTTTCAAAAAATTTTGTCTTTGTGTGCGGATGTCAAATTTGAGTCGTGGAGTTAGAAAGTCTTCTTTGTTTCACATCAAAAATATTGAAATTTGTTTGTTTTCGAGCATTTTGTTTGCTTTTAAAAAATTTTTCAATTTCAAGTACATTTTTGACTTTAGATTTTTTTCAGTTGTTCATGTGAATAACCTCAGTGGCTGTCAGATCAGTATTTTGTGATATTCTCAACGATTTTTGTAAAATGCGTCAAAATTAAATGATGCAAACCAGCAAACATTAACAAACCAATCAGCAGAAACCTAAAGTGTGGTGTTCAGACAATACCCGAGAGTATGAACTTTAATCAGAGGTTAAACATGAACAGAAAACCAGATAAAAAGTTTCTGGAGACCTTCCACTCAACTGTTAACTGTTATATAATGACGTGCAAAAAAAGACAATTGAAAACTTAAACAAGAATTTTTTTATATAAAACTGGATTTAATTTTATAGCTAAAATTCTGACGCCAACTTGTACTTGGACCGTTTTGTGCTACTAAACACCCAACTCTGAGTACGGAAGGTTACACCAGCCAATCAAATAGGGGATAAAACGCCGTTGCCGTGACCTTTAATCATAAACAACAACTACTGTTAAAACACTTAAAAGCAAAAATATGAGCGATCCCAGCTTAAAATCCAAATAGAATTAAAACCCTCACAGAATCCCAATATTACAGAAACTCAAACTCACTGATTCTAAATAGCTAAATAGTTTTGAACCAATTTCAGTGCCGACTCGTTATTTGAAGTTCTTTTTCTTATTGCAGTCTTGAGTTATACGCTATGAACTTAAAGATGTGTTTTTTGACGCTAAGAAAAGCTTAAAATTTGACGCTAAAATTTCTTGAAATCAAAACTTTGTTATCTTCATTGGCTGGGATTGTCAGATGGCCATTGTTTGTTGCATATATACAAAAATTTTCATCTAATTTGAGTATAAAAAATAGCTCAAAATTAATTTTTTAAACAATTTTTAATAGGAAAATTTTGAACTACAGAACCTTGCTATTGTAAAACCGCAAATGACTTTTATCATGTAAAAAACACCGAATTTTGTTTAGTTTTTCACATGTAAAAAATTGGTCTATTTTGTCTTTTTTTTCTCTCGGAATCGAACACCTTACACAAAAATTCTAATTTGTTTTCTTTCAAAAAATTTTGTCTTTGTGTGCGGATGTCAAATTTGAGTCGTGGAGTTAGAAAGTCTTCTTTGTTTCACATCAAAAATATTGAAATTTGTTTGTTTTCGAGCATTTTGTTTGCTTTTAAAAAATTTTTCAATTTCAAGTACATTTTTGACTTTAGATTTTTTTCAGTTGTTCATGTGAATAACCTCAGTGGCTGTCAGATCAGTATTTTGTGATATTCTCAACGATTTTTGTAAAATGCGTCAAAATTAAATGATGCAAACCAGCAAACATTAACAAACCAATCAGCAGAAACCTAAAGTGTGGTGTTCAGACAATACCCGAGAGTATGAGTTTTTAAACAGAAATCAAACATGAACAAAAAAGATAATGTTTTCTGGAGACCTTCCACTCAGCGGTTAATAGTTTTATGGTGACGAGCAAAAACGACAATCAAAAACTTAAACAAAAATTTTCTTTGAATTATACTGGAATTACTGTTCTAGGCATAAATCTGACTCAAACTTGTACTTGGATCGTTTTGTGCAACTAAACACCCGAAAATCTGTCCGGAAGCTTACACCAGCCAATCAAATAGGGGATAAGACGCCATTACCTTG
This sequence comes from Convolutriloba macropyga, assembly GCF_964194025.1. NCBI lineage: Eukaryota > Metazoa > Xenacoelomorpha > Acoela > Convolutidae > Convolutriloba > Convolutriloba macropyga. The sequence goes on along the minus strand of NC_134468.1, from coordinate 37,780,955 downwards.
ACCTTTAATCCTGAACGACAACTACTAATAAAACCGTTAAAGGGAAATATGAGCAATTCCAGCTTAAAAACATCTCAGAATTCTATTTTCACAGAGACTTTAACTCAATGATTCTTACTAATTTTGAAAAAAAAAATTGTGAAGAAGCAATGTATCCGTTTTGCCTAAATATTCAAAAATTAAGTAATACTCTATCAACTTAAAAATATGTACCTTGGACCGTATGGACCGCCTTGATTTGCTGAAATGAAAACATCACTCTCCTATATGGATGGGATTGTCAGGAGGCCATTGTTTTTTATGTATATAATAATGACTTGTGATTTGAGAATAAAGATGTGCTTCAAATCAGTTTTTTAAATTTCAAAAGAAAATTGAATTACCCAACTGAGACCATTTTTACTTGCATTTGAGTTATATCAAGGAGAACCAGTCACATAAAAAACTATTTAGAGGCAAATAACTTGTTTGAACAAAAAATCGCGTAATAGTTTGTTTGTGATTATTGGTGTTCAAAAAAATACAACTCCAAAAATCCAATTCGAAAAAAGTGCATAAAAATTTTATTGCTGTTTTGCTGGCAGATTTTGATTTTTCTGTAGAAAAAAACGCACTGTTCAGACTCGCCAATAGAATTCAAAATGTTTTCAGGGTATCGGGTTTGCAACTTTTGAGGAAGTTGCTATTCGATAGAAAAAAAAACTTACTGAAAAAGTTTCCACTAATAGTAGTGATAAGTAGAACATCATTCGAAAGAAGTAAAAGCTTTTAAAAAAGCTCTAAAAGTCAACTGAAGGCCTAATAGGATTATGAAAATAACTGGAATATCAATGTTTTTTGTCGTAAGAAAGACAAGCACCATGCAAAATACTTATTCTAATCTCTCTTTCAGAGTTGGAAGACTACGGCAAATCAACTTTTAAAAAATAACTGAATCCAAACAAGGGAGCCATCGAAAGTGCTGTATCGCAAGTAAAAAAAATGGATCAAGAATGGAACAGACCCAAATAAGCCAAGAACGCAAATGAAGCCAAAATTTTTCCGTAGAATGTCGGAATGTATTTTGATCCAAAACAAAAAAGTAAATTGCCAACTTTGTGGCAAATGGATGCAACTTTGACACCATTTGCTTTACAGAAACCATGCTAAATATCTATATTCCAGAAGAAGGTGTCTTTCTAAATAGGGCTATAACTAAAAAAAATCAACAAATAACATAAAACAAAAACACTGGCGAATTATTGTTGACTTACGGATCATTCCTAGCAACAATTTTTTTTCTAAATTCGAGATGGAAAAATCTTGATCTTGACTTAAAGCAGAAAATGTGTCAGTACCGCTCTGCTCTACGTTAATAACCATACAAAAAGTAGTCCAAACAGATGGTCCTCGGAATCAAAAATTTTTCTGGCAACTTAATTTAAACAATGCGCAGAATTAGAAAACTCTCTTTCCTTAGTTATCGCAGGGATTTTTATTGCGACAAGAGACATTGGAAAACTCTAATTCTAAGGACGAGTAAAAAACTTACCTACTCGAAATGTTGGGCAAACAAATTTTCAACAAAATCTTGAAAAAAACAAGAATCAGCAAGTTGTTTATCTTATTAACAATTCCAAGATAGTTTTTATCCAATCAGAAACAAATGAAAGTAACAAGTTGTTCAGCTTAAAATAGAAAGAGTTCAAGGTAGCTCTACAAAAAAACATACTTGGACGTGGAAGAGAAAAATATGCTTTCATTAAGATAGTTTGGAGCATGTTAAACACAATTTCAGTGAAAAAACCTTTCAATCCATACTGCTATGGAAGAATTGATTAAATTTTGAACAATGGTACAAATATTTTGAAGACACTGTGACAAACAACGTTCCGAACATAATTGAAAACAAGTGAGTCTCCCATTTTATGTTCATAAAGAAAAAACAAACTGAATGAAAACTATCAGCACACTCAAGTGAAAGTTTTTGAGAAATTCAAAACTGTCAAAACTATTTAAATTGAAGAATAAAGCAAATTCCAAAAAGATAAGTCCCAATATTGAGGCTAAATTCATTTGTAAACAATTTTGCTCGGTCGATTTTGTTCCAAACTACAAAATGTTTGCCATTGATCTACTATTGAAAAGAAGGTTTCACATGAAAAGGAAATCCAGCAACAAAAGTGGAAAGATGTGTCACTGAATCGAGGGTTTATTAGCAATTTTAACTTTGGGGTTTGTGAAATTATTCAAAATGATATTGATGACAACAATTCGTGAAAAAATACGTAAAAAATGCGAATGAATAATTGCAGAATTATTTTAGAAAAAACTTTATATGAACAAAACATGATCCGGGCAGCATAGGAAACCTTTTACTGGAAAACTCTATCAATATCTTTGTTGATATTTTTCAGAAAACAAAGAGAGAGCACGTGTTAAACGTACAGTTATCAGTTACCTCTGCAATGCATCACTGTTTCTTGAGGAAGTGTGTGACATAAAAAGAACAACGCAAAACATGGTTTTATATAACATAGGTCTGTGGTAATGCGAATGCTGTTGTTGCGATATTATTTTGCAACAAATTTGATGGTAAACGAGACGAGCTCTTATTATATCTGGCTTCAAAAAATTGTCAGTGGTGTCCCACCTGAGCCCCCTACTGTAGAACGCTGAACTAATGGATAATGGTGGCAAACTCTTAAAAAATGTATCCGGCTAATTGTGTTATTAAAAACAACAGTAAAAACTGAAATTGTACATGTAACAACTGGGTACCCAACGATCTTTATTAGATCTAAATTTTTTCAACCTTTTTGTAAACATTTTGACCGAGCAAATGTCCCATTTTGTTCCTTTTGGTTATGTTGGCGGCATTAGGCTTGTTGAAAGAAGCAGTGATAACATGCTGCAGGAAAAGAAAACAAAATTGAGAATTGGTGCTTGAGCAAAGGAAGGAAAAAATAAAAATTATAATTCTCCAATCAATTCAGTAAAACCAACAAAGGCCTCAAAACATAATGTTTTCCAGGACAAAGCGAGAAAAAATAAAAAGAAAATACAATGACATTTAAATTAAAATTCAAACCTCATTTTGAAAAAAGGTGCCCTAAAGCACAGAAAGCTTTTTTCAAAGTGGAAATCGGCGTCATCATTTCTAGTTGGCAAATCTAAAAAAAATATTTGGCTCCGATTGCTATATATTCAACTCAAGTCTGATTCGCTAACAAAACAGAAAAAATGAGATTGCGAGAGTGTAAAACTGAGATACGCGTTGTATCCTGAGTGACCGTGAAATGAGCTATTAAAAAGCTAGACACACTCAACTAGCTCTTTATCCCACACTATGAGTAAACACACTATCCACTTCTTCTGATTTTTTGCAGAGGGAATTTGAACATCTGCACACCAATCACTAGAAAACTATAGTAAGTTGTTCAACCAAGTACCAGGGAATATGAGCTATTACAGAGAAATCAAACAAGAATGAAAAAACCAAATGAAGTTCTCTGAAGACGTTCCAGTCAAATGTTAATTGTTATATGTAGACTTGGAGTTACGACAATTAAAAATTTAAACACAAAGTTGCTTTTGAATTATACTGGAAATACCTTTCAAGGCAAAAATCTGACACAAACTTGTACCTGGACCGTTTTGTGCATCTAAACCTTCGAAAATCAGTACGGAAGATTAAACCAGCCAATCAATGAGGGGATAGGAGGCCATTGCCGTGACCATTAATCCTAAACCAGAACTATTAATAAAACACTTAATTGAAAATATGAGCAATTCTAGCTTAAAAACATCTCAGAATTCCAATTTTACAGTAACTCAAACTCACTGATTCCAAATAGTTTTGAACAAAAATCAGTGCAGACGCAATATCGGTTCGCTTAGTTATTGAAGTCCTAAATTAAACGCTATGAACTTAAAAATGTGCTTTTTTACGGTATGGATGGCCTAAATTTTTTGAAATGAAAGCTTTGCTCTCCAATTTGGCTGGGATTGTCTCCTTGAAGAAAGCAGCCGATAGTATTGAAGAAGATCAAATAAAAAAACAACCCACCTTTCGGAAGTCGTTACCTCTTGAAAAATAAAAAATTTGATAGTATTATCAAGGAATTGAATAAAGAGAGCAACTACGAACCATGCGAAAGCACACTGATAGCAGGAGACCTAAATCTTTTGAAAACTGACTGGAGCACAATGTTGTCATTCGATGACTGGATCTGAAATTATTGACTTTTCATCAGAGTCAAATTTTACAAACTTTATTACGCAGAAACTGGACGCTGTATTGACTGACAACCCAGAGCCCATAATTGAATCAACAACAGACGAAGACTTGATCCGAAAATAATCATTCAATGGTAAACAACTGTCAGACCGCCTCTCAATTAAAACGATCATACAGACCAACATGACTTTCATAATAGAACAGAAAAAACACAATATGCCTACACGAAAGCAGACTGAACAAATATGAACAAACTTTTATTAAAAATCCCTTCAAACAACTCTGTTTCAGCAATGTTGACTTCCTGTTAAAACAATGGTACGATTGAACTGAAAATCATATCGATGGTAAAATTCCAAAAGTCACAAACCATCTGGTGAGGCTCCCGCCTAGGTTTCTCCCCCAACGTCTCATCTAATAAAAAAAAGCAAACCAAAAAAATGCAAAAAATCTAAATCTGATCAGAACCCTCAAACTGAAACGCCTAGAACGAGAAATCGAGAATGCAACAAGCAATGACCTCGCAAACAATGAAGCGTAAGTGTTTCTAACAAGCACCTAGCCAGCATCCAAAAACAACCAAATATGCCTCCGGTAGTATACCTTGGCAATACGAGAGGCGAATCCGAGAAAAAGCTGACCTATTCAACCGTTTCTCCAAAAGTGTTTACAATGAAAAGGAACCAATGCAGCTCAATTCCCAACTTCAAACTCTTAACGCAATTGAAATTACAGATGTTGAAAACGAAGACATATTGGAAAGTCTGAAGTTAAGCAAAGCAGCGGGACAAGATAAACTGGAAAGCAGCGTCTTGAAACAGTGATCAAAATCAATTGGCAGGTCACTGAAATTAGTATTCCAGACACTACTAAACAAGGGCGTAAACCCGAAGTACTGGAAAATTAATCAAATCTCACCAAATTTGAAAGACGGTAAAAAAGCCGATGTCAAGTGTTACCGACTCATAAGTCTTCTTTGTTGCATCTCTAAAGTACTCGAAAAACTTACATTCAATAGTTTCATACTAATGTGGCTGATAATCAAATTGTTGGCCCCCAAAGACTCAGAACCGACTCCGAGAAGTTGTGCAAGTACTACTACCCCACAGTGGGTGAAATGATCCACAGTGAAGCCGATGTGCTCAAGAAGCTGTTTTCGAACATGAGAGAGGAGTACGTAGTTTGCCTGCTCCGTGAAACCTCGTCCCAACTGCGGATAGCTGCAAAACGGAACTAGTTGCTTGGATCTGCAGTGAGGCAAATCGACTTGGGTGTGCAGGAGATTCAACGGAGAAAAAAGACTACTAGGAATAAGGATAAGATCGTTCATGCTATTGAGCTTCTCATTAAAAAAAACCATTTCATCGAGTTTGAAATCGAGTATACCAGATTCAAAAAGTATTGTCAGTAAATTCCCCACAAGTGCTGGAATTTATCAAAACATCTCGAGTTGCTTATTTAAAGGAATATAAAAGTTGGTTATTCAAGGAATAAAAGAGGCTATGAACACATCCGAAAATGAAAACGCCCTTGAGGTCCAGGTGAAGATATATAAAATCTTTGAAGAATTTGAGGTCAAAGCAGAGATTGTGAATTTACACAAACTCGGAAGTTATGCCAAACTCAAAGCTCATCCTGATAAGCCTCGATTGACTTTTGTTAAATTCAAAAACTCTTGGGATGCAAGAATCTTTCTTGCTAGAGCAGAAGGAAAGCAAGCCGTGTTGGAAAAGGACGGTATTTATATTCGACGCGCCTTAACGAGAGACGAGATATTAAAAGAAAAGGCTTGTTTGAAAAAAAACCCAGAGAACTATTGAGTTCTGGAGTGGCGAGAGAAAACCAGAAAAGTCGGAATTTTGTTCTGTAAAATGGAAGTGCAGTCGTCGATTTGACAGAGCAGAAGTGACTAACTCCTATATCTGGAATGGTTTCAAATGTCAGAAGAAGTTTTTTGAGAATTGAGCGAAAAACGTTAATCCCAAACGTTGTCAACCTCACAGATCATCACTTTTTGTGTAGTACGGAAACTGTTCTAACACACAATGTTTTAGAATTGCCAATAAGAATCTCCTTCTCAAAAATTATAAAGTTTTTCGAAGTGACAGAAAATCTACCAGCATGGCGACAAGTGACGGAGGTGTTTTGTTAAATGTGCGAATGCAGCTTACATGTGAACAAATGGAATTTGATGGTTGCCACTGCTGCTTATTGGATCTAATGACAGTCTTTTCTTTGCAGTTTTTAGTTTGCGTGTGGAATTTTTCGGAGCTGGAATTTGACTATGACACAGCATTTGAGAGTATTTAAAACATATCTGATCATGGTGCAATTGCATATTTATTCGAGGCAGCTCTTGCAACACCAAAAGAAGATTTAGAGTGTTTTTACAGATTCAACAGAGCAGATTACACAGCTACTGCTCAGTTCATTCAGGACAACCCCTTCGAAACTGTTTGTTACACGAACGTAGATATATCAACGATTAATTGGCTTGCCTATATCAACAAAATCATTGGCAATTTTGTTCCTAGGTGAACTATTCAACGACAAACTTTTTATCCTTAGGTATCTTCGTCAATTTCGCATCTTATGAAGATCCTTGAGACAAGAAAAAGGCAATACATTTCTCTTCCCTCTGAAAGTTCTGTTGGCAGCAAGTTAAACAAAAGCTTATTCTGCCTCTTGAGTATGACCGTTCTTTTTTCGTAGAGCAATTGAGTCCAAAGCGAAATACAAACAAGCTCATCAAATTCTTCAGAGATTTCAAGTCCGAATCATCAATGCTCTCCAAACTCTGACAAAAAGATAAATTCGCTGTTACAGATCATGACAAAATAAATTAAATGAACAAATACTTCCAGTTCGTGTTCTCTTCGAAGGACTCCTTTGACATTGGCTACATGGAATCTTTTATGAATAGCTGTTCGGCTGAAATTCTGAAAATTTTTAGCGCAACGCCTCCTAAAATCGGATTGGTTCTAAGTAGCTTAAAAGAAAAAAACAAGAGGTCCAGTCTCTATTAGTCCTTGTTCCTTCCGCCACTTAAGTAAATCTATCTCTAATTCTTTAACTGTCCTCTGCAATACGATCAAGTGCGCTGCAGTTTTGTCATCATATTGAAAGGTTGGTGCTATCTGACAGCTGCTCAAATTAGGTTCACCTATCGAAGCTAGCAATTACAGGCCTGTCACTTTATTGAATATTGCTTCGAAATTTTTAGAAAAATGTATGTACGACAGCATCTATAGTCACTGTATCACCAAGTTGAGTATTCACCAGCATGAGTTTACAGAAAATCGCTCTACTGCTAAAATCTATTCCTTTACTTCGAAAATATCTACAAATGTACGAACGATAAGTTGGAAACAGTGTCGACGTTCTACAGTGATTTTGCAAAAGATTTCGGCGAAGTTCTGCAGAAGTTACTGTTGACTAAATTTGACGCTTTGGGTATCAGAGTCCTGCTTAATCGGGTCATCGAAAAATATTTATCAAATCGTTGTCACTTTGTTCCTTTTGATAGAGAGGAGTCGGATTCATTGGCTGTCAAGAGCGGAATACCACAGGGCTCCCTATTAGTGCCAATATTTTTCATAAATTTTTCAATGACTTGCCGAATGAATTCAAATACCCTCTACTATATCTATTCGCAAACGACTTAAACTTTTTTCACACCTATCTCTCGGAGCCGCATGAAGACATCCTTAAATTTGAGTATCTGGTAGAAAAAAATAGAATGCAGTTAGCGTTGAAGAAATGCTTCGTAATCAACTTTCAACGACGTCCAGTATCGCAAATCTTTATAGAGAGCCAATTACTAGTTTATCAATTGTGAGATATTTTGGATTTGTAGACAAAAGTGACCTATCTTTCCATGATCACTTTGAGGAAAAACATTCAAAAGCTAATTCGGTGTTTTGGATGGTCGAAAAAACGTGCCGCAAGGTGTGGGTTGAAAGTCCCGGCTTTGTTCATATAAATCATTGATATTGTCCACCATCATTTTTGGAAGCATGTGTTGGTTTCTATCCTGCAGCGACTGTCGCTTAGTGGAATCTTTACAAAATTGTGTTACCAATTGGATATTCAATTATAGAAACACCAAATACAGGACCAGGTTGTAAGTAGCTAATTTAATACCTGTGCCCTTGTTTCTCCAGCTATTTGTTGCATTTATCAAAAATTTGTAGTGAGGCATAACACTGTGTCTATAGTGTGTTCCTAGAATTCTGTGATTTGAAACGCAACGTGATAAGTCAGAACTGTTTGTTTTAAGACCACCAAAAAATCAGAAGACTCGCGCTTGTTTCTTTTTTAGAACACAAAGAATTCTGAACAACTTACGGAAAGATATCAACTTTCTGGATCACTATGGACTGAAAAACTGACTGCTGAACATCATGTACCAGAAAGTGATGGAGGAGTATTGTGAAGATGTGTGCACATGGAAAATTTGCTGCGATTATGGGAACTGCCGTCCTCTTCGGTGGATCTAACTGTGAATGGGGAGACGTCCCCTACATTAAGCATCAAGCCACAACACCAAAAACAACAGTACCTTCTACAAGCAATGCAAAGTTTGGCTGAATCGAAATCAGTTTGGATTTAGAAAAAACAGATCTGCCACAATGACGATTTTGGTTGACCTATATTCTATCTAAAATAAGTACGACGATGACAAGGTTGACAAATTCGCAATGTTGCATCTGGACTTCCGCAATGCTTTCGACAAAATACCCCGTCCTTATAGAGAACATTTAATAAAGGACTGTCATTTTAAACCTTTCTTAAAAATGTTTTCGAACTCTGAATTCATGTTCAAGTTATAAACAATACAAAATGCTAAAAAGAAAAGCCAGAATAAAAAATGCAAATCACTAAAATTACGCGTTCAAGGAAACTTAAAACGAAATTTTTTATAACTACAGTCGTATCCTCAAAATTTTACATCTGAGTAAATATACATTTTCCATTTGATATATCAGATGCATATCGACATGTTTTTTATTTAAAAATCACCTCACCTTAAATTACCTTAAACTTTTTTTAAACTTGAATGTTCTCATGATTGTAAGCTTGGAATTGTTGTTTCATAACGTGTTTTTCTTCCAAGTTGGATTTTCATCTCCAAACAAAGCTTTCAGTGTCAATTCTCGTGTTCGGTTTTAGCCCCGCGTGTTGATGGCTGGTTTCAGTGTTCTTACATAGAGCGCCTCTAGTGTCATGAACTTAGATTGGTTGCCACACTGGTACAATTTCTTCCACTGGAAAGCTGTTTTATCACTTTTGCTCTCAATTGCATATATTCCCATCGGTGAGTCCGTCTTGGCATGTTTTACAACCCTTGTGGTAATATGTCGGCATGTCTGCCCTACATTGATGCATCATTAAAAGTGAGGTCATAAACCACGTGGGATTTGAAGTCTTTATCAAAGCTAGACTTAAGGCTAAGTTAACAGGTCTTAAGCTTCCGAGTGTTGAAAACTGTCTGTACAGGATGAATTTTGTTCAGCTTTCTTATAAATTCATTAGAGATGTTGCCTCTGCACTGTAATACAAATTGTTGTTTCTCAGTATTTTTCTGTTGTTTGAAGGCTACACTCGAGTTTTATCCTTTTTTTGTCCTTTCATTCGCAGCTGGTTAATTGTATCTTTGACAATATTCCCTGCTCGATGCCTAGAATATTGAATACTTTCCCAAAGTTCTTCATTTTTTTGTCAATGCTTCAGGGAACGCTTCCCAATTGCTGATGGCTCGGATGTACGTTAATTGACATGTCCAGAAATGGCAAACTGTTTTTGTCATCCGTTGTTTCTAGTGTAATTTGAAGATTTGGATGGAGGTTATTGCCGGCATCTAACAGCTCTTTTGTGTCGCCTCTAACTGTTCCCACAATATTGTCGACATATCTTAGAAAAACTTTTCTTTCGGACGAATGGTTAATGTCAGTCTTATCATTTTTACGGCAGAATGAGCACATCCAAAACTGGTTTTCCATGCTATCATATTCTGCGTTACTGTTTTGCTGACATTTTGCGTGGAACCATCCATTGCAAATTTTACACTCAACACCCCTGGAACGTGCTGTCACAAGGTGTTCGCAATTGCTAAATTTTGTGCTGGTTTTATATTTAGGTGTCTGTAATTTCAATTGTGGCTCCCCGGATTTCGTCCAAATGTAACCCAAAATCACTGCCAATGACGCACCCATTGCGAACCTGTCTTTCTGACAGTACCAACTTTCATTGCATTTGAAATGGACGTTTTTGACGGCTAATTCGAGCAGACGTTTCATTGTTGTTCTAGGTATGTCTGGTTTATTGTCCCTTACATAAAGCGATCGCAAGGCAATGTTAATGGTTCCTGGACGGGAACGTTGGTGTACAAACTTTTTACATCTAATGATAAAATTTGTTAGCCTTTTTCAAGTTTTATTTGCTCCAGAGTCTTTCGTGCGTCATCGTTGTTAGTTTCTATATTTGCTCCTTCGGTCCTTTGGAAGAAGGGTGTTAGAAACTTGTTTAATTTATGGTAACAACTTCCCGGGATAGAGAAAACTCCTGGTAGAGAAGTTTGATAAACTTGAAAAAGACGAACAAATCTTATCATTAGATGTAAAAAGGTGGTAAATTGCTAACACTTACTAACTGGAAATTTTTAAACCTAAATATACTGATAAACACTGAGATTGACACTCCACGGCCAAAAGCCCGAAGATTGTACTACTACTACTACATGGGACATGTGTTTATAGTAAGGCAAATTATACGGACTCAACCTCAATAGTGAGATTTCTTGATTGAACGTCTTCAACTCGTTGAGAAGAGTAGCAGAATCAGCAGGAAGCAACTCTTTTTATGACATGGCGGCATAACGGATTCAATTCCAAAGCATAAGTTGAATGGAAGCAGAATACTGGATACAGCCGACTAGCTTGTCAAGATTATCAAAGAAGTTCCCTACTTCTTCACCATGCTTAGTTGTAAAAAAAAATTTGTTGTTCGTATGAGCGAATTCTTTGCTGAAAAATGAAATGTGAAAATCTTTATTATTGTTGTGCCAACTCACATCTTGAGCAGAACCGAAAGTCTTGGAAGTTGCGTCAGAGAGCAGTCCTAGTTGTTGCACCAGTCAAGTGATCAAAAAGGAGACCTTTTCCACAATATTTTTTTCAATAATTAAATTATAATTAACTTGGTTATCATAACTATGGTAATTAATTCAACAGATCAGCAGTTCAATAATTCTATATTCAACTGTACATTTCAATTTGCACGCGTGAAATGTTCGTTTATATTCTCCCCACTTTGGTCAGGTAAGAATAAAAACTCGTGATTGAAGGATTTAACAAATTGTGAATGCAGCTGTATTTTCAATTAGATTTCTTTGAGAAAAATCGTTTCCTCCCGTGATTTCGAATTTTCTCTGCTGATGTATGAGGACAAAAGCTGGTAAAATTATCTGTATTCCCCACTCATTGCGTGACATTTAAACACAGAAGGGCTCCCCTCTCATGAAGTGATTCCAATATCACTTGAGGTTAGTGAATTCTTTAACCGGATTTTCTTGGCCCTCTGATTGGGCATAGCGGCACAATTGGATGCGACAGTCCCCATCAATTCTGGCTCATAATTGCGAATCTCTTGCAATCCGCATTGTAGCTGAGCCACGCATGGCACTTATTGATACCGTTTGAGCGAGGCGACTGAAGGCTACTGATAGGCCTGAGGGCTGGAAACCTCTGTTATCAGATAAAAGAGCTATTCTTTTCAATGTTTTTCTTGTTGTTTCGGATATTCCGCCAAAAGTTTCTAACAGCAAAGGTATGAGTGGATGCCCATATCGCTGCACGTTTGGTAATAATGCACAATCATTCTGTCTTCTGCTAGAGTTACAGCAAAACCACATGTCCTCGATGCATCTGAGATAAGACTGGCATGCAGTGTGGACGTAATGGTGACGTCTAAGGCTGCGGGTTGTCCTGCTAAAAAACTGGGCAAATACATTTCGCCTAGTCTTGAATTATTATCTGGCAGAAGATGTTTTTGCTCACTTACTGGGGAAAGATTGGCCGACGAACAAGCTGTCATTATTGTGTCTCGTACTCTGTCATGACGAGAGATAATATCGCCACGCCCGTGACATGAAACGGCATGATCTCAAAATATATCCAAAATAGCTGACTTATAATATGGACATCTTCTATCCGAATCATAGGGTGGAACTCATAAACAGTATTTCAGAGCAGCTAGGAACTCGTTAGGTTGAAGGTGTAGGCCAAGAGCAGGGATAGGTGGTGCCGTCAACCAAGCTCCTGATTGAGGTAGGGAAAGAGATAATAGTCTACCCTTAAGAAGGTTGCTTAGAGCCGTATTGTCAAATTGTTATTGATTTTTCTGTTGCGTCAAATGAGGAATCCCCGAAGCGCTAAACTCCTCCACTAGTTCTGTGAAACTAATTTTGTGATTTGGGTTCACGCCAAAAATTTGTTCTACTATGTTTGCTGACTGGCATAAGGAACCAACATAAATTGCTTTGAATTGGTTTAGAGAACGTCGAACTCCAGTTCCTGTTTTGCTTATTGGCAGGCATGCTTGCTCCCATGAATTATCGCTGATTACAGAACTGAATATATTTTCAAAAGTTGTTCGTTGGAGATGGTCAAATTTTTCAAGTATTATGTTACTCTCAGTGGACGGTGTGTTGCACCTCAACAATTACACCAATTTAAGTGCACCCAGACAGCTACGCAAAATTCCAAGAGCGCACTGAGGTTCCTCTATATAGCCTAGATTGTCTAACACCTTCTCGAGTTTTTTTAACCCGTTTTACTAAACAAGACGCCACAAAAGTGGGTGTTCCGATTGCTGCGCCCAAGATTTCGATTCCTGATTGCCTGTTTCTCTTTATCCTGCTATCAACAGCATTAAAACACGAGGTGGACCACAACTTGCACTTGTCTCTTCTGAGTTCAAGGCTACACTTTTTGCCATGAGTTGCTAAAATTTATAATGAGTCACATAGCTCCTGTTCCGTACCTGTTATGATTCCATCGTCAAAGTACCAAGAATTCTGTATAAGATTTGGTAACTTATCGTCAAGTTCCTTGATAATGGGCCAAAGTCCTAAAGAAAATTGTAGGGGCCCCAGCGGGTCTCCTCGTTGGACTCCCGATTCACTTTGAATATGGGTTGCATAAACAAAGAGTTTGTTATGCTGAGAATAGCAAAAAGGAGCAAAAAGGGCTAAATAGGGAATGAATTTTAGCGCTGCATCTAACACACTGCTTCTCGTAATGGAATTGAAAGCATTTTTGAAGTCGATTTGAAGTAGGCCCGTTTTTTCGTTGTTCAATAAATTTTGAAAGGTTTGCTTTGTTGCATGTACAATGCTTTCAGCACCGCATTTAACTGCCACACCAAGTTTTCTGGATCAAAAAAAGTTCAACAGCCTCAGAACTGGCCTCTTGCGCAATACATTTGGCTATGAGACGTCAAAAAAATTCTCCCACAGCGATTGGCCGTACACCTCCTTTTGTCTTTTTCAGCGCTGTAAGCGAAGCAGAGCAAAAAGTTGGTGCAACAAAACTGGGGAACTGCCCTCTGCCGGCCAAATTCACTAATTTTGTGATGCTTGTAATCGATTTATTGGACTGATCGGGGACTGAGCACGTTACGGCATGTAGAAGGTGCTCAGGGTACATTTTGGATGGACCGACTGCTGTGAAGTTTGAGAAAGATTGCAATTGTTTAAACACAGACGCTTCGTCAAATTGATAAGCATAACTAATGTAATCATCAGTTTCCCTCGGTGGCACTTCTGCTGGATGCAAGTTCATCAACTCTTTTAGCGTCTCTTTATTATCAGGGTCCACTCCATCCGAAGACAATATTTTTAATGCACGTCCAAATTGACCTTGAAGGCAGGGAGAATTTGCACGTACTGCAAGCGTTTCCATTGAGTCATTATTTTGTTTCTTGGCTTGTTTCATTGAGGCTGCTTCGAACCATAGCCCAGCTTGGTCGCCACTCTTCCAACGCTCAAATCTAGTTAACATGAGCCATTCCCAGTGCTCTTTGTGTTTCGTCCCCCCTCTGTTGCTAGCGCGCAGAACGCACTTGCTAATTGCAAAGAGTCTCTTCCAATTTTCTAGGGAATTTGATTGAGAAACAAAGCCCTCAATGATAGGTCTTAACAATTCAGATCATCTTAGCGGGAACTTGACAGGAATAAAACGGAGTGTAGGTATTTTTTTCTTGCAAATCGTTTTAAGGTCTGGGAGGGCGTTTAGGTCACAATTTGCTGTGTTTTGAGAGGTGTTACTGTCGGCCATTTCTTCGCTGTTTGTGGCAGAGACTAGCTCGTCAATGCGGGCTGCAATATCATGGGGAATTTTCTTACTTGTTGACATTTGACTACTAAATTGAGAGTACCAAATTGATCTACAGCATACCCATTCGTCAAACTTTGGGCCCCAGTCTACGTATCGTATTTGTGTTTTGTTTGATTGATGGTCGAGTACAACTACTTTATACAAGCTGTCTTTTTATCAGGGTAGAAGAGGGTTGTATGTGCAGAAACTCGAAAACGCAAATCAAAATCATCAATCGTTAAATTTTGCATTTGTTGTGTCAGACCTGACGAAGTATTGGTCTCATTGAAAATGATTGAATTTTGTTTTTCCTGTCTAGGTTCTGCAGCTTTGTATTTCCCGGAGATTGAAGGAATGTCAACAATATCCGAAAACAGGGATTTTTCAATGCTATTTACCGTCTTTTTCTTTCTTATCACGTTTATGAAAAACCATGAGCTTTTTTCTTCTTAATGCTTATGTGTTTCCTAACGTGTTTATTTTTCCAATGTGTTCGTTTTTCAATGTTGTTAACGATAAGAAGAAAATCTTCTTAGAGAAATTGCAATTGGGTTCTTTTTTCTCTGTTTTTCTTCGGTTACGTTAAAGATAAAAAGAAGCTTCTTACCAAAAACGCATTTTGTCTCAGCATTTTGTTTTTCAAAATTTCGATACTCCGACGAGTAAAGTTTCCGAAATCTGTAGAAGAATAGAAAAAAAACACGCTTAAGCTTTAAAGTAGGTTATCTGTGTACTTGTGCAATTTTCAAGTAAAATGACTGGGAGCCCAGAAATACTGCTAGGAACACTGTTGTACAAGTGACAATCTCCCCTCCTTGTACATTGTACTAAGTATATTTCCAAAAAGTACAAAAAATGCTAAACGTGCTAAAAATCTCTCAGTGCGGAAATTTGTCTGTGTATTAAGTAGCGCAAACGTACTTCTATAACTAATAGATGCACAGTTTTTACTCCTGTAGCACCCAAGGGAATGAAAGAGCTCAGCAACAAGTTATTTCGTATATGTAAACAATATCATGATTGTAATTTACAACATAGAACTACGGAATATTGCACAGAGAGAAGTTTTTGACATAAATCGAAACTTTTTGAGAATGGAGATTAAACTGAAGCAAACTGTCAACGTTAATATAAACGAAGAGCTCAAAATCACATGTGAGATGATGGAAAAGACGTAGAGCTCAATTCTAACGGAAAATTTAACGAGTGTTGTCACACAAAAACAAACCAAAACAAGCGGTATCAACACAGTCTGGTCACAACATCAATAAAAATTTTCGGATCAATCGAGTCCCACAGGATTCCCCAGTTGAGAAGTCGACTTTATGAAAAGACTTATAAAGTCGACGTGGGGGTATTTCCCTACCTTAAATACACGATCGACCTCCTAGTAAGGGTCGAACTAAAGTCTTTTTCCGTCGTTGCGAAATTTTGCATTCATTTTTTGAAACTTCAAAAAAGGAATGCAAAATCTTACACAGACGAAAGTAGTTGCGAGTAAAAATTCAGATAATTGTAGAGCACAGCGGCAATCGTTGATTGTAGAAAGAGAATGCGAAAAAAATTGTTGACAAAAAGATAAAACTGAGAATTTTATTGATTACATTGAAAAATGAGCATACGCCTAAGTTATTCTCACTAAGGCGAGATGAATAGCAAAAATTTGGGAAAATAAGATATATATCTGCTACTTCAATTAACAACAGAAGATGCTCGAAAAGAGAGCAGAGTTTTCAAGAAAAGAAGACAACTGGTCAAAAATTATACAACAGTTTATGATTGACTAGGAGCGTTCATGAACATTATACATGTCAATATGAAAATTCCTGTGACCTTAGAATGGAGAGCAAAATTTGCCCAAAACGGGAGCCTCAAACAAATATGGCAGAATTTGTTGAACGGAATTTTGGTTCAATGAAAAATTTTTTTCGAAGACTAATGTACTTATCGGAACGATTTTAAATCGGTAACTGAAAGGAATGCGCACTATGGATCAATCTTAACCGTCAAAAAGTCTATCCCTCCGCAGATAACACTCCTTTTTCCAGACAACTATATTGCCTACAGCATCAAGCTGACGAACATTGATTTTGTGTTGCGTGACTTCTATAACCCTTCCAAGACAGACAATACAGGATGCTTGAATAGGTCAGACACTGCGCCAAAAGTGATTATTGATTGTAACTCTTCAGCAAAATGACTTGAAGACATAAAGAAAACCTGTAAAACTTAAGTTCTTATTCACCGTACTCCAAAAGGAACCGTTTTGATTTCATATCTCAAAAATGAGAACCTTACTCTAACAAATTTATACATTTCCGAGCCTCTTTTAACATAAACACTACAAATATAATATCCGTGCACTTTATGCTGATAGGGTTTCGATTGAGGGGTTTCTAAGCATTTTACTTCTCAGGTGTAGGCTGACGAAAAGGTTCAAAATCAAAGCCTTTAATTGAATTGCGAACAGGAAATGTTGAGCGATTATTACAGAGTTGAATCAAATCAAGTTTTAGAGAGTGAATTTTTACGAAGAGTTGTTACAGAGGTAAACATGAAGGAGTTTTATTGCTTAAAAGAAATGCAGCGGAATTTATGAGTTGAGGTTTCAAATATGGTCGTTGGCTGTGGTCATATCAATGGTTAATTTTTTAATTTATCTTGGGTTATTTTTACCATTTTCTCTAATAGCATTGGCATTTTCTCATGGTTATTCTTACCCACATGGGTCCCTGTTAGTTACATTAACAGATAAAAGGTTGACCTGCTTGACGAAATACGTCAAGAACAAGTATTCCGTGACGTATCCCAACAAAGGTCAAAATCCGTGATTATTCCCATCATATTTTTTAAATTTTGTACTGTTAAAGTCCGGTTTGCTCTTGATTACAATCTGTATCTATTACTATTTTTAATTGTAAAATTTTCGAATTGTGTCTGTATTTTGTAATTTAAAGGCAAGTCATACCTTCTGTAAATAGGGGTGACTACCCTGCCTTTCTCGTTATAAAAAAATTGAGTATTCCACGCACTCAGAAGTTTTTTATGGGTCCATATATGAGTTCAAATAGTCTTCTGTTTTTTCTATTCCGCTTTATCATAAATTTTCCGGGCTTTCTCGTGATCCATAATATTATTCGCCTGCAAATTAAACTTCAAAAAGTACTCCCGACCAACCTTGTCTGGATGACACAGCAACGATAATATCTTGGAGTGTTTCAAAATTTGGTGGTCATTGGCCCCCTAAGGCAGGAAGAGAAGCTCACATAAATTTAGAGGACAACTGAAAGGGCTCTGTTCTTTTATTGTTTTCAACCTCTGGATGACTTTTCTTGATGTCTGTTCCGTTTTCACCCTACTTTTAAGTTTTTTTGATATCTTCCTTGGCATTCTCCAGCTCCCGAGCTAACCACTCACGCTCATCTACCAGAGCGATACATTCCCTTGTTTTGCGTTCTGCTTGGTTTTTGGCGTCTTCCAACAACTTTTTCGGCATTTCAACGTGCCTCCTACAGGACTCCCGCTAATTATCAGCGTTTATTAGAAACCTTTTGTCTCTAAAATTGCTCATTTAACTTTTGACCTGACTTTAACTACCAAATCTTCTCTTCGAGCCGAGCCAGAGCGGTTCCCAGCATTTCGCTATTGTTTATCTTTCTCTGCTGCACTTCAATTTTCCCATGCAGCTCATTCAACTCCATTACACAATACTGTGGCCTGAAGCTGTATCAATGGTACTACATATCTTTTAATGGAGGTCACTCCGACAATCGGATAAACCTGGTGCCTGACGAAAGACTTTACTTTATAGATTTTGGTTAGATAATAGCAGTAGTTGCCATATTTTGGTTCTGCCTTTTGTACGTATTACAAAATACAATTAATCCAGTGTATAAATTTCGGATTTTTCGGGAGCAAAGTTGGCTTTTTTGCTTTTACAACTACAATGTTTGTGTCACCGTCACACAGTGCAAATGTGGTCATTTTTGTTGTCAATCTTTGTTCACCAGAACGTTGAGGATAAAAATACACCAATTCACTCATTGAATTAATGGGTTGCAGTGCAAGTACAGGATTGGTGCCACTGCGGAGCATGTCGATTGACAGGCACACACGCATGACACAAAACTTTTTTTAAGCCGATTGAAATGTCATCGAACTTATGGCAACTTCCCCTGTTACATCCCAGATTTTTTTACTCTACTACTAAAGTAATCAAAATTTAAGAGTACGTGCCACTGGAGCCCTTATCTTTGGTCCATGTTGTAATACTCTAAGGTCTCATGTTCATATAAGCCCCCTGTCCCAGGAAAAACCCTATTCATGATATTGTTTTTGTCGTATGCCTTAGTTTTTGGGCTATCTTGCTAGGTTCAGGGATATCTTCATTGAAAAGCTCTTCCATTGGTGCAGTACTTGGCCAATGGACTTTAACGCTGTGATTGGGCATGTCATTGGGCATATCAATCAGTTCTAGTTGCCGGCCATATGTAATCCATTACCTGTTCCTGAACTCAAGTGCGTTCGGGTACAAAGGGGTTGTGATTGCATTTTAAAAATGTCTATGGAACAATTTAGAAATACGGTCTATGTATCTTATCCCTTCTGGTACTGTTGTCATAAGGCACCCTCATTGGTACTTCATTCGTATAAAACCATTTTTCTATGACACAGATGACAATTTTAGCGCACCTCCCATTCTTTCCGCGTGCAATGCTTTATGGTTTTGGTAATTTGTAAAAACTTGGTGTTAAGAAATTTTGGTGAAAACTCTTTTTTCTATGTGACATTTTAATAGCTGTATTTGTTTCATTTTTTGGAACATACCTCGAAAATCCCTCACAAAGAGTTGATCTAGTTTTGTGTACCTGAGATCTGTCTCAATTGTATTTGTTGGCAAAAAATGAAGTTTCTTGATCCTAAAGTTTCCATTGTCTAAAATATAATTCTGTAGTTTGTTTCAACAAATTGAAAATAATCAATCTGTTTGGTCTTGTTTTTTACCTGAACTAATAAATTTCTTTTTTCCGTCTTTTGCTGGTCAAATAATTATTGTTTTCCAGTGCTGACTGTCTTTGGTGTTGCCGAGTTCCAAAACTTAACTATTGTACACAAACTCTGTTTTGTATCTTGATCAAATATATTTCGTTCTGAATCTATTTCAAATGTTTCTCCTAGATATAACAAGGTTTGTTTTTTTTAGAGGGTAGTTAAAATATAAACAAGTTCCTTCAGTTGTTTCCCAGGTTTCAATGAACAAGGTCCCCCAGAAGATTTCAGAATTTATCATGAGTTAACTGTAGTTATCACCTTTTGGATTGACAAAGCCCAGGGGATAGACATAGTTCACTTCCTTCTCGTCTCCTCCTTTCATGAATATTTTTGATCCTTTCTGAACACACCTTGCGTTGCATCCGCCACCAACCATTCCAATAAGTATTTCTTTAAGAGCACGGAATTCAAAATCAACAAGTCCCGGTAACAACACTTTGTGTCCTTGCCATAGTTTTTGGCAGACTAATTCTTTTAATGGTTAAAACGTTGACGTATGCTGCATCGTCATACAAATCACTTTCCTCTGCGCAGTTACAGTATATGGTCACAGTAGGTGCAGTATTTTAACCTACTCGTGCTGTTTTCAGAGAAGAGTCCTCCTTGGATTACGTGCTCTTCCAGGATAGGTCACGTTTCGCATTTGGTCCGTTCAGACGTGGGAAATTTTTGCGTCTACAGATTGTTCTCAAAGTCATACCCCACAATCTCTAAGGGTTTTGAAAAACCTAATAGGCTAAAGAATTTAAGAAATTTCCAGTAGAGCTGTACGTTCGAAAGTGTGTTCCGTGACTCCCTCTGCATGACTAACTCTGCATTTTGTGGTATCCCCTTTTTTTAAATGAAAACAATCGTCATCATCAAATTTTTCCTCTTAATCGTTATCTATAGTTTTAAAAAAGTCTTTCTATTTCCGTGGTTTTGTTTTTCCAGTTTCGCTTCCTGTTTGATTTCGTCATTCACTGCCATTCTGCAAAATAAAATCCGCGCATCTATTTGGAAATTCTTTGCCTTGACTTTTTTCGGTTATTTTGCCACGCTATCCCGCTTCTGCAGTGCGGCTACTTTTGACGCTCGTATCTGTGTACTTCTACTTTTGCTGTTTGTTTTAAGAGTTATTGATTCTCTTGTAATTCCCCCCCCCTTTGGGGTTTCGAAAAGTTCCTCATTGACTCTATCATTGTGAATTTCAGTACAAGGGTTAGTTTGACTATTACTTCCTTCAGGAATAACTTCTTTTTTTTCTGTGTCATTCAATTTTTGAGTGACACCTTCAATTTCCACGAAACCTTTGTCCTCCGTAAGTTTGTTTGGTTTTATTGGTTCACTCTTTGCCTTGTTAGCTTCTTTTTTATCAGTGGTGTGTGAATCAATTGTAGTAGATATTTTTTGTTTTCACATCTTCAATAACAAAGCTACGATCGTTGGTTACTTCACATATTATTTGTGCTCCACTGTAAATTGATTTTTATTTCTTTTTTGGCCAGTATTTATGATAGGGTTGAACACCATAACTTTTTGAACTATTTCTTATTGTCGTCCAAATAGGATATGGTCATAATAGGTTTTTTGTCTGTCTTGCTATACGTTCATGCTTCTCCTTACCAGTTCATGGCGCGTTTGTAGTTCGTCTTCCAATCAACCAACATAATCACTTGAGTTCGGGTAGGTTTGGTTTGTACTTTTTGATACATTCAATCAATTGGAAGAGCGCATGATTATCCAAAAAGAGGTTAAAAGGGCTTTACTGGTCACAGATAATTGATTATCTGTACGCCTTCATTACTAGCGGAAGGTTATGTCTCCAAGTGTTGTGATGTTTACCCACATATTTTGCAAGTCTCTCATCGATTGTTCAATTAGTACGTTCTATCATTGTTTTTCCTTGATGATGATCAGCTGCTGTTGATCTCCTGTTGAGTCACAGCTCTTTACACATGCTGCTGAAAAGATTAAAAAAAAAGTTATTGCTATTACCACTATGGATATTTGCGGACAACTGAAGTTTGAGACCAATACGTTTACAAAGACCTTAGCTACCGTTGAAGATTTTTGGTTGCTTATGGGACCTGCTTCATATTTTTTTGTCAACTGATGTCCATAAAATGTACATAAAATGTATTTGTTTCCACTTAATTCGGGTAAAGTTCCCATAATGTCCAAGACAACTTGCCAGAAATGTTGACTTGGTTTCCAAGTTTTCAGGCCGTGTATGTGTTTCTGGCGTGGTGACCTCTTTTGACAGCATACTTTGCAAGAACTTATCAAATCTTATCTCATCCCGGGCCAACTGTTCTCGAAACCGATCAAATATCTTAGCCATGCCATAATGTCCGAAATGTTCATGAAGGAACGGTAGAATTCCATTTAAAGATGATTTTTGAATAAGTATATGTCAGACAGGCTTATATTCGACAATACGTTTGTTTCTCTTAAAACGGTCCACATTTTCCACAATGCCGTGTTGGCTCCTGTCATGTTTTTTCTTTGAGGACGTTTGCTCGCTCTCAAAGCCGTTTCTCAATATAATAATTTCGGCTGCATTTTTCTGCTGTTCAACAAGTTATTCCACAGATTTCGCTAGTCCAATGGACCAGATATTTTCATCTTTCTTGTTTACTTGATTCATTTGGTCGCAATTTTTGTCTTCTTCTTCAGTCTGTGGGACTCACGACAGACAATCTGTGTGCGAAATCCTCTTTCGAGCTTCGTATTTGATTTCAAAGTCAAACTGTCTGAGTTGTTCTATCCCCCTGGGCAACGATCCGTCTCGTTCCTTAAAGCTATGTTTTTAGGTGAGGGCCCTATGGTCGGTAACAAAAAAAAAACATTTTGTTCCAGAAGATAATTTCTGAAGTGTCGAGTGAAGTAAAATATCGCAAAAAAAACCTCGTTTTGTCTCACATTAGTTTTTTTACTTGTCAGGAGCGTTTAGCTTGCGTATGCAATAACTCCTTCACCCCATTGATGTCTTTGGGAAATAATTTTGCCAATGCCAAACAGGGTTGTCCGTGGTTAAAGTATATGGGTCCGTGTCTTTCGGATAAATCAAAATTGGTGCTTTTTTGTAATGCTTGGTTTAGTTGTGCAGCTGCTGATTCACATTCTTTGCTCTAAGAAAACCGTTCTAAAGTGGCTGTGCTATGTTTTCAAAAATCTTTTTTTGATTCTTCTGTAAAAACCAACTAGTCCTAATACAGCTATCAATTCTTTTTTTCATGTGTTTTTTATTTTACTGGCTGCGGCTTATTTCTCCGTATCAGCTTCTACGCCGTCATTTGATACAAAATGTTCCAGGAAGTGAATTTATTCCTAAAAAACTTAAACTTTGAGCCCTTCATTTTCAAACCAGCGTATTCACGTCGTCCAAGTACGAGATGTCGACGGTTGGTATGCGCCTCAAAGGATCTACTGAAGACGATTATATTGTCCAGCTATACTAAAACTACTTCATAGGGTCCCGCAATGATCAGCTCCAATATAGTTTGGAAATCTTCTGGTGCTGACTTCAAACCTATGGGTAGAATCCCATTGGTGGTACAAAAACTGTCACGTTCTCGACCCCTCATCGAGCGTCATTTGAAATTAGGTCTATGTCAAATCGATATTGAAAAAGTAACAATTTCCGTCTAGAGAGTCTAGAACGGCATTTAGTCTTGGTAGCGGCGAACTTTTTTGTTGATTTGTTTGATGAAAACTTTGTGTTCTACGACTAGTCTGTAGCTGCCATCTCTTTTTTTCACCAATTTTGATGGTGCTTGCAATTACGAATGAGTTCGTCCTATTAGCTTTTCATCGACCATAACTTCGAAAAATTTTTTCATTGCTTTTTTCTATCAAAACTAATACTACAATGACTTCTTCTGAAGGACTGTGCTTCTTGGTGATTTTAATTTTGTGTTTTATTCCGTCACTAGATCCTAATTTATTCGAGTTTCGGGAGAATACTTGTTCATGTTTCATTAACAATTCCTCTTCTTTGTTTTTGTGCTTGTTATGCAAATTAGACCCTTCAAACTTTGAGTGTTTTCACAAATGAAATGTTTCCAATATTTGGAATTATTTTGATTTGGGAAAAGTTCCATTCCCAACTAAAAAGATTTTCTAGATAACTTTCTTTTTAGTTTTTTTACTTGGTTACTGGTGCGTACGTTAGATGTAAGACTTTAATCAAACTAGACTCATCTTTCATTGTTATCTTACAATCGGCTAAAAGCCAGCCAGTCTTCAATTCAAAACCTTCAATAGCTACCACTTATCCTTCCACTCCTGGAATTTCAGTTTTCTTCAGTTGATCTAATTTTTATCAGATATTCTTTTTCACTCTGTATATTAGTGTTTTATCCCGCATTTGCAAAAACCTGAACACCTTGCATTTTCTCTGTGGTAAGCGGTTTTGAAAGTTTAAATTGACTGCTGAGAAATTTCTCTTCGTGTAAGTTCTCTTCACATTGTTTGTCAAGAAATCAATTCCCGAGCAGATGTTTTGTACCTTCGTCTACCGTTATCACAAATTCTTGTTAAATCTTCGGTAGTCTTGGCTGTGACTGTACGAAAAGCGTTGCTCTTTCTATTATTTTCACAGCTGAGTTATTGGCTGTTAACACTTTTTTGTGTATTTTTCCCGGTTTTCCCAGGTTTTCTTATGTGGGGCAGCTCAAGAGCAATATACTACATCGACTGCTTATCAATCAAACACATCTGTTCCCTTGAAGTACGATTTCTGCGGTTAGGCATTTAATTGTACTTGTCGAACAAACTCTAATGACATTACAATTTTCAGCGGGTTTCTTTTTCAAATGGCAGTTTCGCACATAAACAATTTTGACAATTCCTTGATGTGTCCTTCCTGTCCACATTCTCTGCACTTGAACCCCTGCCTGTCGTTTCTCCGAGACGGTTCATCCTCTCCAAAAGATCTGTTGGAAAACGCTGCCTATCGCTGTAACGCGATGTTACTGTAATAACTCAGCTTGTGGTATGTCAAGCTAACAGAGGTGCTACTTCAGCAGAGGTTTGGTGCAACGGTAGCAACACGGCATGCACTTTTGAGAAACATTAAAACCCAGTAAAAATACCACCAGCCTGGAAAGTAGCAGCAATTGGCCCACGAAAAAGCAGACAAATACAAACTTCGAAACTGCCGACCATTACTGCTATTGGGTAGTTACTGTAATGTGTTACAGAATTGTATATATTTCAAAGTATCAGCTCATTTCCAGCAGTTCTTCACGGGCTCACAACAAGAATTTGTTAAGAAAAAAGCTAGTAGAAACAAAAAAGCTTGCCTACCTTAAGAAATTGCACGTGGCCCTGGATGAAATCCCCTATCCAGATACACATTCCTCCTACACAGATTTCTCGAAAGCTTTCGACAAAGTCCCTCATGTGGAATTTCTGGAAAAGTTGATCAAATTTTGGAGTTGGAAAATGTCTACTGAAAGTCTTCTACGGCTATTTGGAATCCGAAAAGTAATTTATCAGAGTGGACAAGGCCAGTTCACAGACACTTGAGATGACGAGTTGTGTACCTCAAGGGTCTTTGTTAGTGCCATTAGTTTTTTCATTTTTCAAAAATGACTTGCCTGCACCATAAATTTCTGCCGACGCCTGGAAAATTTTAGCATCCAATGCCGGTGTTGTAGAATTGCAAAGAAAGCTCTGCTTAATTGAGAAATAGGTCATTGACATTAAGATGGTCCTGGCCATAGATGAAACTGCTAAAGTAATAATTCGAAGAAAAATGCTCACTCCCTTGGTGAATTTTTGATACCAGTGAATAAGGTGAAATATGATGATGTAATTGTCAATTCAAGAGAGACGTCCACCAAGCATGTGGTCACCTAATTAAACAGGAATTATACAAAGCTCTGATACTGCTCATCTTAACATACAGCTTGTATTGTTTTTAGATACCGGAGAGGACCTGTAGAAATAAGAGAAGTACCTGAAAAAAGCAGTAAAATTGATCGCTGGTCCTTCGAATGAAAACTACCCAAGAAAATTCAGACTACTTAATCTATTGTCACTACCAATCTTACTGCAATTCATCTTATGCGCTAGCAAAGATACATCATTTCGTTTCAACAGCAGAGCGTATACACTTCAAAGACGAAGTGTGAAGTTTATTGTAAAGATTGACCTGAAACAGGGAAAGTAAGGGGTAGTGTGGATGTTTGTGGACAAAAATTTCATGTAATGGAACGTGTGTTCTTGGCAAGTAGCCAGTGACTGCCAACAGTGCCGTGACAAATGGACAACTCTATTGATGCATATCGGGAATTAACTGCCTCTCAGCTTTTGAGCTTAAATCCGCAAAATAATAGTTCCATGATGCAGCTGGTAGTGGGTTATAATGAAATAATTTTTGTGGATACAGTCTTTGCCCGGTTTGCTTAAATAGAATCGGAATCGTCAAGAATTTTGTATACTTTGTTCAAAATGAATGAACAAAAACCAAATCTTCAAAAACCACCCAAGAGAAACTGGCAGATGGCTTGAAGTAGATAATTTCGCTTACAATACAAAAAATTTCCTAATAAATTTAATCAAAGTAGAATTCAATATCAGTTGTTTGGATAAATCTATTTCAAAATTAAACAGTATGAAAAAGCAACTTTGCTATCTGAAACTCAATATGGCCAAAACGTCGTCTTCTAAAACGGAAGAGACTGGGTACTAATTGGAAACGTTCAACGAAGAGCAACAAAAAGTATTTCATTGAGAAAACAATTGAATTACATAAAAAGACTCGTTAAGTTGTTGCCAGCTTTATCAGTCAACGGGTTACAAACCATGTGTCTCCTAGCTTAAATTAAAAGCAGACTATACAACTTCAATCCGGGTCCCCCTCAGCTTAGTTGGTGCTTATTATTTGCAGCCTCCAGACGCACGTGACATAATTTTACTTAATGCTTTACTATGTAATTGCACGTGTTCTATAATTGGGAGTGCATATTGTCCTGGGTGCACAAACAGAAAAGATCCAACAATTTAATGGAAAAGTTATTAAATGTTTTTCGTTTAAGATGAACATGGATTTTCCGGATTACAGTCCTTTGTTCGTTGCTGTTTTACTTTTTAAATGGGTTGTATTTATTTGGGATGAATACCTGACATTCCGGCAGCGCAGAATTGTAAAAACCAAGACTACGGTTCCGGAACCTTTAGCTGGTGTGCTGGATGACGATACAATGAACAAGACCCGAATGTACTCCTTAGATAAAATGACGTTTGGATTTTGGCACAGCTTATACAGCGAAATCGAAACTAGCGTGATTTTGGTATTGTTTGCGCTGCCTTGGTTATGGGATTTATGTGGTGATTGTCTTGATCAGCTACCGTGGTCTTGGGCGAAAGGAAGTGAAATATTACAATCCCTCTTATTTGTATTTGTGTTCTCCGTCTACGGTGTAGTAACGGGTAAGTGTGAAGATGTTCACGTATGAAAGGAGCACTGAATTGATTTAAAATTTATGGAACGTTTCAACATAGGAGCCCATTAATTGAGCGAGTGGTGTGAAGAAGACAAAATTCCGAGATGTGTTTGGTTAAATTTGGTTTCCAAAAATTAACAAAACACGAACAAACCAATGATTAGGTTGTAAGTAGCGGTCTTGTTTTTGAAGATGTTTTCATAAGAGTTAGGGGAAAAGCCTACCGGGAACCTCAAAATTATGTTTCTCATATTTCACTTCTATTTATCATTTCCCATCAAAAAATGTAGCATCCAAAAACTTTTTTGAGCTCTATTTTTTCCACTAAAAACTAGGAATGTTTGTCTTGCTTGAAATAAGACTGGAAAAGTTAACAAAAATGGTTTCGGAGTAACTTCAATTTCAACGTAAATATACCATCCCTCCAATTGTAAGTTAGAATATCAGGCAGTAAAAACAATTAACAGCATTTATCAGATCACCAGTCAATGAGAGGTAGATAAGCTAAAATAAATTTAAGTATAAATGAAGAAAACTTTTGAAACAAAATGATAATTCTTTTCGGTCCACTTCTATTCTTGTTGTTTATAAATGACCTACTTGAAAAGTTTAATCACATTGATTGTTTTGCGTTTGCTGACGACCTCAAATTTTTACTCACAAATGGCGAAGAAATGTCATTGTGTTTCGAAAAATGCAGTCTTAAATCGAAATCTAACCTGGACAGAAAACTCAATTAAGAACCAAGAAGGCCCTGAAAGCTCTTTTCGCAATAAAAAGAAACTTCAACTGCGGAAACGGCAGTCAAGCTCCATCTTTACTTGGGATATGTAGTTACAATATTAACGCATGCCTCGCCAGCCTGGAGCCCAAAAAATCCGCTATGAAAACGAACGAAAGGGGTTGCACAAGACAGCCACAAAATGGATCTTGAGTAGTACCGGACCGTACAAGACGAGACTGACAAATTAAAGCTACTGCCTGCAACACTTTACATGGAAATGCATGTGTATTGTACTTCAGCGATCTGATAAATGGCTCATATAACGTTCATGCGACGAACTACATTGAATTGTTAGGCCAACCAGACAAAATTCCCGAGGAGAAATAAATGGCGGCTACAAAAGTCAACTGACACTTTTTCCACCGATCCTCTTTAGTCACCCTCAGAATCGATCCTCGAAGCCTTGCCTACTGATACTACTATTTAATGACTTCACGTTTCTTACATAAACATTTCAAAATTTCTCATTCACTAGATTCTGAAAGCAGAACTGTGTGAATATTGGCTAATCTTGTAATTTTGAGGCTCCATGGTAGATGTAAACAAAATATTTCAATGACGAGATAAAAATTGTTTTTTAAAACTGAAATGGGAACGTTTTTAGTCGATTCCTAAATTTGTTTATACTTCATGAAAATATCGTTAGAGGGAATAAGTGACCTGAAAATTTTTTTCCTTAATTCGGGGTTGAGTATCAGAGGACTCAGTGCTCGGATTTCAGAATATTTTTGTCTGGCTGCTCTAACATATTTTTGTCGATTTTTTAAATTTCAGCTTTGTTGAAGTCAAACGCAAAAGTCATGAAGCATTAAATTATTTTCAAGGACCGCTATAGCCAGATGTTGAAATATTAGGAGGCAGTTTTTGACAAAAAATTCGTTGGAATTTAAGTTTTAATGGTTTTTAACCTCAGATATTCAAGATCAGTTCACAATTTTGGGTTGTAATTGATTAAGATTTTCAGGGTAGGCATTTCAATTGAAACTTTTGATTGATAAAAACAAAAAAAAACTTAATGATTTACCACAAACAAACAACTTCTTCAAAGGTGAAATGTCTATCTTTGCTTTTAAACGTCTGCACAATTATTTGGTAGAATAAGATCAAAAGTCATTGGTGGAATTGAACTTACAGAAAAGAGTGCTGCAAGGTAGGCTACCTGGGTGATTCTGGAGAGAAACATCAAACAAATTTTAGTGAAATTTCTTGGAAAAAAACCTAACTTTGTGCAAAAGTTGTTAACCTTATTTCGGTTTGCAATTAGTTACAGATACATTGATACAATTGAGAGCTATTTGTTTAATGTTTATTTATGCTAATTTTTTATTTCGGTTTGTCTTTATTAAAGTTTTTCTGAATTACCATGTAAGCGGTATTTTTGCAACAGCTCTGATTAATTTCATTGTTTATTAAAGGCTGCAAAGCGATAGTTGGGGCTTTTATTGGCTTTTTTTGTTTTTTACCACCCGAAGAGGAGTATTGGTTTTCCTCAGATTTTTAATTGCTCTCGAATCGTGTTTGAAGTGATTATTGTCAACGAATTGGTCTTTTTTATGCAAAATTATCGCTTTACCGTTTCAGTGCTTTCTAGAAATTCTTTGGCTTCTGAAGTAACTTTTACGCTTCACTTCTCCATTTTTAGGTGATCTTAATTGCTCTCATTGTTTATTGCTAAAACAACAGCGATTGCGAGCGGTTGAGGATCAAAGCCGTTGTATCTTAGTGGTTAAGATGTCAGACTGCTTTCTTGGAGGTCGCGTGTTCGAATCCGTATGAGGTCGGACCTATAAATCCGTATGAGGTCTTTTGCACCTATAAAAATTTCAAGCTACACCCTCTATAAATTAAGTCAACCCCGACTGTTGTTCGAGAGCAATTCTTTCAACCTTTGTGTGTTTATAGGGAACCGTTTTTCGTCCATTTGGCTCAATTTGTTTGAGGGGTTTTTCAAAACGTTTTTGATTGATGCTGCACCAGGATTTAATACCCCGAAATTGATAACACGGCGTTTTTGAGAACCTAGTAAAGCGTTTCAAGTGCGAAATTGGCACGTATTTTTTATTTTTAATTATAATAGTATTTATTATAGTAGTTTTAAAATTATTTTAAGTGGTCTTTTTTATGCGATTAAAAATCGCGGGACTGATTTTTCGTCCGTTTTGTCCTCAAAAATGGGATAAACATGTAGCGCCCAGAGAGCATTAGTTCATTTAGCTTTTCAGATCACTAGACTCCAAGTATGCCATACACAGAAACGGTTTTGGAAGTGTATACTCGTGTGATGGGTGGTTCTTAGAGACCCACACTGCACCCCTCTCACAAATCAGCTCCACCTCATTTCATCCCCAATCACCGAGCCTGCACATATTGTTCAGGTCGTAAGGACGTGGAACCGTGCAGACAAATACCGCGCCCCCACCGTTGCCCCTATCAATTCTCTCACCCTGGTGACCCCCGCTGAGCTCACCTCACGCCCCTTCAATTAGGCGAAAGCTGGCCTCACTAAGCTGTAGCGAGCTACTGACAAAGCCAACTTCTCGGCTGTAGTTTGAGAGCAATTCGCTCGAAGTTAATCGGTTGTTTTGTTCATTTTTTGACTTTTTTTGATATTCTAGCGGACTTTTTGTAAAGAATCAGTGTATAAATTGAGTGTGAGCTAATTTTTGACGAGGGAGAGTAAAAAGTTTTTTGATCATCGTTGCGTTCATTAAAAGACTTTTCGATTTTAAAAAGCTTTTATGACACAATGGCGAATATTGATAATCGTTTTCGGCCGTTTTTTTCTTGCAAGTGGGCCGGTTTTGCTTGTAATATAGGCTTTGCGGAAATATTTTTTGACCGATGGTGCATCAATATTTAACCCTCTCAAATTGAAAATTCAGTGTTCCTAATGAAGTGTTTCAAATGCCAAATGGGCACATTTTTCTCATTTTTAGTTGATGTTTGCCCCTTTTCAGTTTTTTTATGATCTTTAAGCGGACTTATGGAATATTGCAACTTTCTGTTTATAATTCATGCACTGAACGCCTCTTTCTAACGTGAGGTATTTAAATCTTATTTTGTGCTAATCCGAATTTTCCATCTTCTGAGATTTTAATTTCTTTTTACTAAGAATTTTATTTTTCCGCGTTGTGTTCGAAATCGCATAAGCCTCAAGATTTTTTTGCAAAGTTTTCTAATGTGTCGATTCTTTTCACTTTTTAACTTTTTAATCTGTACAGGTGGTTGGCTGAATTTTTAAAAGTTTTTAATAGTTTGGTATGTTCTTTATGCATCGAATGCTAAATGAAGAAATGTTATTTGTATTCTACTTCAATGGTTTGTTTTGGTTTGTAATTTTCAAAACTCAAGATGTAGTGTTTTTGTTTATCGTTTTACTACGTTTCAATATTCTATATATATATTCCTGTATTCATCATTTCAGCATTTCTTCAGACCTATAGTTTTATTCGCTCTGTTTTATTAGCTCTTGTTTTGAGAACTAGCTGAAACTTAGAACACTTGTATGTTGATTTGATCAACTTTTCAGAGATTTTCAGATTCGGTTTTTAATAGTCTCTTTTCGGCATCAGTTTTGGATCTATTTTGCTGGACTTCTGCTGCCATTTAACTTTGAAAAATGGGAAAAGAAACTGAAAACAAACCTCAAATAAATTACGACTGCTTAACTATTGAGCCACTTGGCAGTTCCTTAGTGCGAAATGTGAAATTTGTTCTCTTCATTTAAGGGTTACCCTGGTCAATATATTCAACGTTCGTCTTGGAAGCACGGCACAACTTCAACAAGCAAACACCTGG
The DNA here is from genome assembly GCF_964194025.1 of Convolutriloba macropyga. Classification (NCBI taxonomy): domain Eukaryota; kingdom Metazoa; phylum Xenacoelomorpha; order Acoela; family Convolutidae; genus Convolutriloba; species Convolutriloba macropyga. Next base: position 37,749,290 of record NC_134468.1, on the reverse strand, counting down.
ATTTTTTGTGAAGGATACTATTAAGAAGTTCGCTGTGATGCAAGCGATATCCTTACCCTTATTGGCGCTTTTGATCTGGATCATTCAAATTGGCGGACCTTATTTCTTTGTTTATGCCTGGCTCTTTACACTAGCAGTTTCTATAATTCTGATTACTGTTTATCCATCATACATTGCTCCTTTGTTTGATAAATTCACTCCGATGGAGGAAGGGGAACTTAAGGTTGCAATTGAGAAATTGGCATCGTCTGTTAACTTTCCATTGGCCGAATTGTTTGTCGTTGAAGGTAAGAGTTGTATGTGGTTGATTTCGATTACTCGCTGAAGTGATTTCGTTTATTTGACCTTGAGTGTTCAACGTCATGTATGTGCCATTCTCAGCACTTGGGATTTAATGGTAAAGCAGTATTTAAAAAGGATATGTGAGAAGGTAGAACGGTGGTAGAGCTGAACGGGTGCGAGAGCAGAATGCCATTAAGTGAGATTTAAAGCCCAAAATTGCCCGTGATATGATTGGGTTACCTCAAACTCATTACAAGAGGCAATTTTTGTGAAGAAGTAATTACAAAATAGCGTAACGAAAATCTATCCGAGGTCGCAACCCGCGTTGCCGCCACGGAGTGGGCGAGTGGAGTGCAAAGCGACCGCACACCATAGATAATCAAACGACTACAACTAATTAATTCGCCATTTCTTATATTTGTTGTACTTGAATTTAAAGCAATCAGATTAATTGGCCCATCAAATTTAAGCATTCGGCTTTGATTCTCAGTTTTTGCCTTTCGGTTCTACGGCCCTTCAGCTCCGCTGAGAAGTTAGGAGTTGTGTCATAAGGGAGCTAGTGAATATGGCAGGCGTATCAAAATATGGAAAATTTATTGTTGACAAATCAGAATTGATAAAATGTTAATAGTGGTTCCATGATCGGCTGATGGCTCCTGAATACGTTCAACAAAATTTCCATGTTTTAAAATAGGATATGAATGTTAACATAAATATGCTCCGAAATCAGGTTAAGCCGAAAGAGAAAAATCTGGGGGGGGGGGGAACTGATTGCACGTTCGGTTGTGATAGATCCATTACAAGTGTTATCGGCCACTGAGCCATGGATTTGGCACGCGAGGCATTGCCACTTGCGACAAAATATCATTTACACATAGTCTATATTGAATATAGGTTAATAGAACGCACAACACAAAGATAGCGTCTTACATTTCTCGACCGATCAGATTTACTGAAATTTTTATATTTTGATGCGCCTAGTTGTTGAGACGTCACAATTTTAGGAGGGTAACTGAAATGGCTCAGTAAAATTGAATTTATAGACTGAAGATTAATTGGTATATTTTTGTATAGGATCTAAGAGGTCATCACACAGTAATGCTTATTTCGTTGGTTTAATCAAGAAGCGAATAGTTCTGTTTGACACTTTGATGGTGGATCTGCATCCAGACAATAAGAAGAGCAAAGAGACCAGCGAAGGTGGAAACAAGGAAGCGAAAGAAAACGAGGAAGGTGAAAAGGTCACAGAAAACGAAGATGCCAACATGCAGGTAAACTTAGCTTTTGGGACATGTTTCGTTTGTTAAGTGTGTGTATAGTTTGCTCTCAAATGAAGAGTAGCAAGTATTTTTTATAATGATGGTCTTTATATGATTGTTCTCTAACCGTTTCCAGCCTAACCCCTTTTGGCTCTTTGTCGGATAAACTTTTGAAGCTGAATAAATTGCAACAAAATCTTAGTTCAAAATTAACTGACAATTGACTTGGTTAACATGATGTTCTCATCAACACAGCAGATTAGCAGTTCATTTAATCAAATATCAGCAGTCCGTTTCTTTTCTTCACAACAAGAAATAGGCCTCTTGCAATATGCTTTTGTTCTCCCCACTTGGATCAGGTAAGAACTAAAACTTGTGATCTTAGGCATTAACTTAGCTAGAGGTCTTTCTTCTGGATACATAATGTAGTTTTTCGGGTTGATGACATTTTCAAATTGAGCCCATTTGAAGTTGCTTGCACCATATTCAATTTGATTTTAGTTTGATGCCCCCACTCATTGGGTGACAAAAACATCAGAGCGCTAATAATTGGCGTTAAAATTTGTTGCCCCTGCTGATTGGGTGACTTATAAAACAGATTTTTGAATCCATGGCAGCAGACATTTATTCTACAAGTACGCTGTCCTCTCAAGTATGGTGATAAATATTTGATAACTTTTATCCGATTACAACTGGAACGTCAACATATTTCTTTAAGGAATAAAAGCTCCATCTTCATAGCGAAACGATCTCCATTTAGATCTAGTTCCTCTTGTGCACAGATTTGAAGCCCTTAAGATTGCAAAATTAAATCTCAGTTTGACCCAGTTCATGATAATGCTGTAGGGTTTGTCCCACTTAGAAGCGAGGCTGTCCGCCAGTCTTCTGAGAAAAATTTTGCTCTCTCTGGCCATCATGCCGTCAACACTGAAAATTAAGAGAGTAAAAGCGATATGTTTTTCATGGCAAGCCTGGGAGTGTTTTCTCCTCTTTCCGTCAGCGCAGCTTTCCAACACATCTTCTGGATTTCTGTTGCTGTAAGATTTAGCGTCAGTGTCTGTGACACGAATATCAAACGAGGCAGTTTCTTGCGGGCTCCAGACACCCTTTATGAGAAGATCGGCTCTTAAAGCTTTCTGATTCTCTGAATTTTCACGAATTACTGGTTCTTTTTGAGTGTATGTCCATGCAAGGCACGATAAGTCTCCCAATAAATCTCTAATTTCATTATGCCTTTGTGTAATCAGGCCTCCTTTTTTTGCAGATTAGGGCATGCTGAACATGGAAATCTTCACCACGACCGTCACATTTCACGGAGGTTTGTTAGGGGTAAACCGTATCTTTGCGCCATGGAATCCTGGAATTCTTTTTTCGACAAAACAAAATTGTCTCTCTCTGACACTTTTGCGGTTAACCAAAAAGAGTTTCCCGTTTTGAAATTCCGCTCTATTCTTTTTCTCTCTGATGAGCATGCTTGTTCTAACAAAGCCTATATGTATTACTCTGCTGGGACTCATTTTCCAGCTGAAAACTTTGATTGCTGCTGCGAACGTGAGTTTTGTGTGCGTCGACGTCCAATGCCGTTCGATTCACAATAGAATCCGAAATCAGTGATGTGTTTAATGCTCTTGATTAAGTTAATAGCTAAGTTATTTTAGTCCTCTTGGTCTTTTCAATGTGATTTTTTGGGCAACTGATTCTTGCCTGACCGCCACATTTTCCGTATCGAGAAATGGAGTAAAACTGGCTAAGTCTGAGGACATTAAGTCATTGTGCAGTGCTCTTAGAGTTATGCTAATCTTTATGTAAAAGTTCGAAACTAAAATGGCGGTGCAAATTCTTGTTATGAGTAATTTTGGAGATTTAGACTGCTCCGTTCCTCGCTTCTGAACCCATCCCCCCCCCCATCACGCCCATTGAGGCTAGCAAAAGCCAACTCCGTCGCCAGTTGTTTCAGAGCAAATCGTCCGACGTTAGTTAAGTGTATACTTAAAGTTATTGTGGCAGCGTCAATTTAAAAGTGACATTTGCTGCTAATTTACCGAGTTCAAAACTTGTCCTTCATGCGCGTAAATAATTGTTAGCACATGATTTTCCCCACAAAATGACATAAATTCAGGCTTGAATAAAGGTAGACCTATTAGTTTCCAGTCATTTTTTTACTAATGATTTCAATGAACTTTATACTGCGCCTTTCCAGGAAGGTGCAGGAGGTGATATCGAGGAAGCAAATGAGGAATCTGCCGAGTCCAAGAACGAGAAGAAGAAAATGAAAGGTTGCACGAATGAAGAGGTGTTAGCTGTGCTAGGACACGAGCTGGGTCACTGGAAGATGTGGCACATTCCTAAGAACTTCCTCATATCAGCTTGCAACACTTTCCTGTGCTTCGCGGTCTTTGCATACCTCTACCAGAAACCAGAAATTTACAAGGTTCGTACAGCACACCCTTTTGAAAGATTTATTTGGAGATGTTTAATTGCTCTCAAACGAAGTTTGTAGCAATTATATTAGTCCTGTTGGTCTTTCTATGCGATTTTTCTGTTGACCGATTTTTCGTCTGACCTATTTGACTTTTCGTCCTGAAAAACAGGATAAACAGGTAGCGCCTAGCGGGCATTAAGTTTCATTAGAGGCCCGTAGCCGTGTTTAGTAGTCCTTCGAGTGCTTCGTATGGTGAAGCTACGGGGAAGGCCTAAGTTTAAGGTTATAAGTTTATTTTGAGCGCAAAATGTTGCAATTCTTCGTGTTTTTTCTCGATTTTTTGTTGGACCAGTCTAAAATTGAGGATGGTTATTGTTGATAGAGGCCTTTTGCAAGACATAAGTACTTTTTATGACCTTTTTAAGAGCTATATGTTTTGGTTATCCAAACAAAAACACCCAAATTTATACTAATTTTCACAATTTTTTCAAGCCTTTTGCACTATTTGTTAAGCAACCTCCTCTGCCTCCTCGGGGGTTCGATAATAGGTTAATGCATAGTTTCTAGGGGTAATGGAATGATTTTCAACATTTTAACATCAGGAGTTTTAGCATTTTTTGACAAAGCAGAAAAGGGTGTTGTTCAAAATTCTACTTTTTGGCCATCGCCTAATTCATCATCTTCAACGAGTTCCAGGGTAACTTTGTTCTCTTTCGTCTTGCGATGATAAAATTACAAGATGTCAGTATGTATACAATCTTCAAATTTCTGTCCTTAAAACTCACTGTGGAAAAATGTCTTTCAGCCATGAAATTCCGCATGAATGGAACAGACTGCCATTTGAATTGAAGCTAATACCGGATGATCTTACTTATAAAAAGAAACTGAAAACTTTTTGTTCCGAATGTTTTATATTGTAGCACTATTGAGTATTTAAATGGTGCCTAAACCTGTTATAATAATAATAATAATAAAAATCGCAATTATTTCGACAATTTTTGTCATTAAGGTTTTTTCAGCCTCAGGGTTTAGAAAACTTCTCTTAGGATTAGATAATAATTTACCCAAAATTTTTATTGGCCGTGGAATAGTGTTCATGGAATAGTTTTTATTGGCCATGGAATATTTTTTATTATCACAAAGTTTTGCAAGTTTTTGATAAAACTTTTGAAGTTGCAATTTTTTTCAAGTTTTTTGAAAATTTTTGTGATTTTTAGGTTTCTCCAGCCTCACGAGCCAGAAAACCTCCTCTAATGTTTGATAATAGGAGACTGTATAGTCTTTAGATGCAATGGAATGTTTTTCATCATGAGTTTTAGCATTTTTTGACAAAAGATGCAATCTTTTTCAATTTCTTCGACAATTTTTTGTCATTATACACGTGTTTTTAGCCTCAGGGTTCCGAAATCCTTCGTTAGGGTTTTATAATAGGTTACTGGAAATTTATTATTAGCCATAAATTAGTTTTAAACTTTTCAATATCACAAGTTTTAGCAATTTTTTGATAAAACGTCGAATTTCTAGATGTATTCAAAAATTTTTCGAATTTTTGGATTTATTCAGTTTTGCCCCCCTCGAACTTTTTGGGCTTATTTTTTATGCCCCCAGGCGCACATGCTATTTTTTTTTACATAGTAACGTGCTAGATAACAACATTGGTAACTCGGAGGTGCAAAAAAACATTGGGGGGGAAACAGAATAGATTCAAAAAATTTTTTTTTGTTTTATTTTTATTTTTATTTTTTATTTATATTTTTATTTTTTTTAGATTTCTCTAGCTTCAAGAGCCAAGGAACTTTCTCTAGAGTGTAATAATAGGTTACTACAAAATTTGCAGACGTAATGGAATGATTTTCAAGACTAATATCACGAATTTAAGCAATTTTTTGAATATTTGCAATTAATTTTTTAGTACTTTTGAATTACCTCCAATTATTTCCAGCACCCGGGGGCTCAGGGAACTCCTCCAAGGTTTGATAATAGGCTGCTGCATAGTTTCTAGATTCAGTGAAATGGTGATCAATATTCTATTGATTCGAGTTATAGCAATTTTTGATAAAAATTAATTTTTTCAAATTTTCGGAAAATTATTGTCATGTTTCAATTTTTTGGATATTTGAGCCAGTGAAATTTTTTAAGGCTTGACATAGGGCTACTGGATAGTCTCTTGAGACATTGAAATATTTCTGAAGATTTTAGTATCACGAATTATAGCAAGATTTGGTTAAAATTTGCAATTGTTTTTGTAGTTTTTGGATTATTTTTGGGCTTTTCTACGATAATTACGATCGTTTCTAGCCAACGAAACTTTTTCAGCCTTGCACATAGGCTACATGAAGGAACTACATCGACAAAAGTTGTTAACATTTTTTTATTGCGAAATCTGGAAACTTTCTTAATTTTTGCACTTATTTAGTTTCACTCTATTTTTTAAATACTAACAAGGCTAGGAAACGAAGTTGCGGACTCGAATCTCATCATGGAAAAAATTCCTAGCTCTTTTTCCCCCTGTCTGTTGGTTAGGTTTCTTTCCTTCTCTTTCTCGTTGACGTTTTATCTCTCTCACACTATATCTTTCTCTCCTTCCTTTACTCTTTTGCTGATGCCGCACTTCAGCTGCTGTTATGTGGCTTGATGTCATCATCTATTACCCTCAATAACACTTAAATGTAGTAGAAATGTATTATCATGAAGATTTAACTAGCACTTTCCAGCAGTTCATTGTTGATTGCTCCCAATCGAAATTTTACCAATTATACTAATCCTGTTGGTCTTTTTTAATGCGATTTTTCGCTTGACCGATTTTTTGTCTGACCTATTTTAACTTTTCGTCCTCATAAACGGGATATAGAGGTAGCGCTGAGTGGACATTAATTTCTACTAGAGGCTTTCAGCTCACTAGTCACCAAGTTTGCGGTTCACAGAAACTTTTGGAGACCAACTTATGGTGTGAAGTGCGGCTCTTAGAAATTGATCCCCATACCTCACCCCGCCCCCCTCATCAGCCCCCCCCCACCAATCAGCACCCCTGCACATCTACCAGGTCGTAAGGGCCCCGTGCAGCCAAAGATCCCTCCCACCGTTGCGCCTCCACTGTTGCACCCCCCCCCCCCCCCCACCGCTGCACTCACCTCACGCCCCTTTAATTAAGCTGAAGCTAGCTCCACTAAACTGTGGCTAGCTATTAACGAAGCCAACCGCTCACCGGTTGTTTGAGAGCGATTCACCCGACGTTAGTCGGTTATATTTGTAGGCCTTGAACAAGTTTTTCAATTATATCGCTAGGTACTTCAAATAATTGATGTAATTGTTGGTAAACAAAGCTATTGCCAGTTTATCTAATTTTTTAGTTGTCATGGCTTTCTAGGTACTCAATCTTTCTCTTGTTTCAGGCATTTGGTTTCAACAACTCGATGCCGATTCTAATTGGACTGTTCATTATTTTCCAATTCATATTTGGACCCTATGAGGAGGTTCTCTCTTTTGCTATGACCCTTCTATCTCGAAGGTTTGAGTTTCAAGCCGATGAATTTGCGGTCAAATTAGAGGTTGCTGGCAAGCTTCAAAATGGCGGAGAGAAGTTGAAATCTGCCCTAATTCAATTACAAATCGACAATCTCGGGTTCCCATATAGTGATTGGCTCTACTCCACATTCAACTACAGCCATCCACCAATTCTTGACAGGTTAAAGGGAATCGACGCTGCTAGGGCTAGATTGTCGAAGAAATCCGATTGACTAACCGCCGATGACCAGGAAGTGCAAGCGTGATCGGATGACAATAAATGTGAAAAAGTTAATTTAAGCTGTGACAAAGTTCTGCCAATGATTTAAGCGCATAATGAACTAAGTGATGATAAAATTGGAATAGTATTTGTGAGCTTCATTTTGTGAGAAATTTAAATGTGCATGATTTTATAACCCGTGATTTATGTATAAATTGTTAATTTTACGTTTTATCAGCCCTAGTTAACAACAGTCAAGTTTGAAGTTAAGTTGCATATATTACATAATATTTACATATATTTTCAGATGTGATGAGTTCCTTTACATTCATTGCTCGGCCTTTTTCAAGGTCACTTTCTCGTTGCATGCAGCGAACACTTTCCGTCAGTTCCAAATTGAAAGATCCACCGGCGAATGAAGAATTGAGGCCTCTGTATCTTGACGCTCAGTCAACGACTCCGATGGATCCTCGAGTTGTGGACGCTATGATGCCATATTTGGTTACCCATTATGGAAACCCGCATTCCAGAACTCACGCGTATGGGTGGGAATCAGAGACTGCCATGGAAAATGCCAGAGCACAAGTTGCCCATATAATTAACGCTGACCCAAAAGAAATTGTTTTCACGTCCGGTGCTACAGAGTCCAATAATATTGCTGTCAAAGGTGTCGCCAGATTTTATAAAAGCAAAAAGAACCACATTATCACATGTCAAACAGAGCATAAATGCGTGTTGGATTCCTGTCGATTTTTACAAGGAGAGGGTTTCAAAGTAACATACTTGCCCGTTATGCAGAATGGTTTGATCGATCTTGAGGCGTTGGAGAAAGCAATGACTCCTGAAACAAGCTTGGTATCAATAATGACAGTCAACAATGAGATTGGTGTTCGCCAGCCAGTTGAAGATATCGGATCGTTATGTCGAGAAAAGGGTGTGTTTTTTCATACAGACGCAGCTCAAGCGGTTGGCAAAATTCCGCTTGATGTGAACAGTATGAAGATTGATTTGATGTCTATAAGTGGCCATAAGATATATGGACCACGGGGCGTGGGTGCTCTGTACGTGCGAAGACGCCCGAGAGTGAGAGTTGAGCCGATACAGAGTGGGGGTGGCCAAGAACGGGGCATCAGGAGTGGAACTGTCCCATGTAATTTGGTGGTTGGATTTGGTAAGTAGCTAACCAATGAGTTATTATGTCCTGAGGTTTGTTGCATTTTATAGCCCCGAATCTATAGGGAGCCTATAGTGTCACGATTCTTTCTATTATTAAGGTTACAATTTGCTCAACATTTTGCTGAAGAACAGCAAAAAAATTAATCATAGAAAGTAGCTGCACAGTAAGACAAACGTGTTGGCTTTTACCTGTATGCGAACGTCTATCTGTATCTCGGCCATAACAGCTTGCAAAACATAAAAACAACACTTTCAACTATGAATAAAGCAGATTATGGGACAGGATTGTGTTAGGAATTACCGCAGCTTTATGTATGTATGTATGTATGTATTAAAATTTGGGGTACGATCGAACGTTTCCCAAGCTGTTTTATTTTAGCTGCGAAACTGAAAGCTGAGCGGAGCTATATTGCGGTGCTCTTGGTTTTTAATTGCTCTTGAACGAATTTCATAGCAATTATTGTAAACGTGTGTGTCTTTTTTTTGCAAAATTTTCGCTCGATAATTTTGACTTGTCGAGTGACTTTTACGCCCTTGACTTTTTGCGTTTCACGTGATCTAAAATTCTCTCTCAATCAATATTTCAAGCAGCTGAACTCAACTGGCGGCAAATTAATACTGAAAGTCAAATGAAACGTGCGCCGAAACTGGTGCCATTTTTTACTTTAAATCTTGATAGTGGTATATGTTAACCTCTAATGTGGTTATTGGAAGCCCACTATTGAGCTTCTTAGTCCCATTTAGGCTCCCCCTCCCTCCCTCCTCCCCCTCCCGACTGAAGCGGGCTAGAATTGATTAGAGCTCCCTCTGGTCGTTCGCCAGCTATTCTTCCGACGTGTAGTCGGTTATGTTTACAATTCCAACAATTTGATTTGTATTGGGGCGCTGTCTTTTTACGACTCGAAGTGAAGTATTGGAGAAGTCCTTTTTTAAATCACTTTCGTTGGAGTCAATCTTGAAGCAGGAAATGAAACGTGCGAATTAATTCGGAGTGGTTTGGGTGCTGAACAAAATTGAAGAGTGGAGCGAAAAGAGAATTGTTTTTGTTCATTCCGCTTTTTTCGAGAGGGCGAGAAATTGAGGTGTGAAAAAAGTTTCTGTGAGCGCGCGAAGTTTTGTGTTCACGTGGGGCTTTTTAAAACGGTTTTTTTTGTTTAGAAGTTTGACTATGATATTGTATTTCTTAAGGGTTGTTTTGATAGTGGTTTGTAGGTTTCTGGTCAGTAATATGAATTTTATACCATTTTGCAGGTTTTTCAGCTATTTTGCTGACTTTTATGCCAACTTGGCAATTTTTTTTTGCTTTTTATTTATACTGCTTTGTATGAACTCTGAAAAGACGCAAATTAGTTATAGAATTTTTAGATACTAAGTGATTACAGTTTTATTGGTATTTAACTTTTTGTTAAGAGAAAGTTTTGTTAAGAGAAATGACAAACTGAAAATTTTTTCGCTGGTTTTCGTTTTTTCTTAATCTCAGAAAAGGTTCGTAACCTATTATCATTGCTTATTGTTTTGGAAGCTTTTCAATGCTCTATGAGCTCCAATGAACGTTTTGGCCCAAAAAATGTATACTTTTAAAGATTTTGTTTCAAGTTAATATTAAATGACTTGTATTTTTTAATTTTTTTTAGCATTTGATGATGCCATATAGTCCAAATTAGTTGTTTTTGCTGCTTATTGATGGTTTTGATTTTAGTTTTGAGTCGTTTTGCTAAAGATGATTAAGTAATTGTTATGCAGATTTCAGCTTTTTTTTCTGATCAATTCTGATCTCACGCTTTTTGCGTTTTTACTTTTCTAGTTTTTAATAGGACATTTATTTTCCAGAGGTGTTGTTGCCTTTTATTTAGTGCACTTTTCAATGAAAGGTATTACAATTTTCTCACTTTTTTCTTTGTCTTTGAGTTTACTTTTATAAATCCACAATGTTTTGTAATGGTGGACACTTGAACAGAAGTAGTATTTAAGGTTTTTAAAATGTTTTAGATTCAGCATAATGGAAGTTAATCCAGTTTGGGGCTAAGTTCTGTAGCAATTTTACAGAAATTGTTTTTGGTTTTGTTCTTGTCCTTTCTCGTACCTCCGTTTTCTCTACCTTAAAATTTTTTGTTGTTCTCTCAATTTGCAAAGGTTCAATAACTAAAACTAAACGTATCGCAAAGGTTTTCGCCAGAAGTTGTTTTTAAAACTTGCAGCACACTTTCAAATGTTTATCACCCGCTTCATTGTCTTTTCTGGTCAGATACCTCTTCATTGTCGTTTTTCATGTTCTTTTTTAAAATTGATTGGAGTTATTCAGTAGCATAAGCATTATGTTATATATTGTGGCGATTTAGTAGGCCAAGCTCTGTGTTAGTGTTCAAATAAGTTCTGCTGGGAAGATATGAAATCACTGTGTGAGATGCAGTTTTTGTGGTTTGGAACCCCTCACTGCATACCCTCCCCACCCACCCCCCCCCCCCCCCCAAAAAAAAAAAAAAAATTGGATTGTTTTTTAATCCAATTTTTATTAGAAGTGGTTTTTTCCAATTCCCTTTCTAGGTCTAGTTTTTTGTTTAGTCAGTGAAAATTCATTGAATTGTACGTCAGGACTTGTCCTGCTATGTTTTTTTGTTTTGTCGTCTGACGCTCTTTTTCGTTTTACACACAGCAAAGCTGAAAAAGTCAACTTTTCTGAATTACATCTTTCTTTCACTAACGGCATTTGCGCTTGTGATGTCATTTCTCACCATCTTCGGCCAACGATTCTGGGTCACTTGCTTGATTAAATTTTGATCATACGTGACTTAACTTGCTCAATAAAATGACTTCTGCATTTCAAAACCTAACTTTAATTTGAATTGGTTTTAGGTCAAAGGAACTCATATGTGTAATAAAGGTGTCTAATGAAAATTCTTCTGCGGAATGAATTTTAACAAGCTGTTTTAGGTTTTTACATAGCTTTTTGGTGCGGCGTCGATGACTTTCAACTTATATCTGTATCTGTTTCTATCTCTATTATACGGCACACAAGTCATTCTTTTGCAGCTATTCCGGCAATCTGCCGGCTATGTTTGGTTGGGAAATGGGCGCTATCCGATTTTTTATTCAGTCACTTTGGGTATCGATATCGTTTTGGATTCTTTTAAAAGCTCTTAAATAGTCGGTAGTTCATTTCCTGAGGAGAAATAAGGCTTGAAGATTTCTTCGAGATTTTTGCTTTCCTAGACCTATCACATTTTATACTTTTTTACTTTAAAAACATCGTTGATTTATTCAATGGATGAAACCACTTCACTTCGAGATTTTTGCTTTCCTAGACCTATCACATTTTATACTTTTTTACTTTAAAAACATCGTTGATTTATCCAATGGATGAAACTACCTCACTATAGGAGCGTAATGCAATTGAAGACAAAAAAGTTTTCCTGAAATTTTGCAAAAAAACCTTCTCGCGTAAATTTTCTTGGTATCAAATTGTAACAGTTATTTGGGTCCCTCGACTGAACGAGGCTCGAATAAAGTCGAGCATCAGCCAGTGGTTTGATAGCAATTTGTTCGATGCTAGTGGGTTACATCAGTCTTCGAATGTTATTTTGGTAATGTTTTGTTAATTAATATTTCTCTAAATGGATCAGCAACAGCAAAAAAGGGACTCGATGATGAGTTGAGTGGCAATATTGTTTTATTGTTGATTTTAAACCTTTTTTTTTGCGTTTGAGTACCTATCGGCCCTCTAATTGGTAGTAGAACTATTGATATAGTTGTAGTTTTTTTGCTAAAGCTGTATTTGTCAAAATTGTTTAAGCAATTATTTGCTTCAAGTTAAACAAGACGTGAATTTAAAAATTTGACAAATTTTTTATGCACAACGTTTTGCTGATTGATTTTCTTGTTTTTAATGGCAGCGAATTGGCCGCATCGTGGTTTTTTATTCGTCGTTTTTTTTGTTGTAACCTTTTTACCGAGAAATAGAGATCCAGCTGAATGTGAGTGTCTGACGCCATATGTAACCTTTTTGTATAAGCTTGGTGTGAGCTCTTTGTTCAATCGTGTGATAAATCTTCAATGACTCAGTAAATCAAGAAACTGACTTGTGCTCAATATTGAAAAACTCAGAAATTGAATAGAATTTTCTTCGCACTTGGTTTTTATAGAATTCTATTACTTGGAAGGAATTGGTGTCCGAAATTTGATTTTAAAATAAGGGTAGTTTTTAGAAATCAAAGTTTTATCAAAATAGCTACTTTTTTCTTTCTTTCAACAGTCTATTTCGCATTTATTGTCCGGCAATTTGCCTGCCGGCTGTTTTTTGAAAACCTGAAATTCTCAAACGTTTGAAAGGCTCAGATGTTTTCCCCTTTTAATTTTTCTTTAAGTTTTCCCCTTTAAACTTTTCTTTTGTAATAGTGTTTCGGTACTATGCCGGATGTTTCTGGCTTCGGAAATCCTTTGCAACGTTTTGATTACCTTTATATCAAATCTGACTAATGCACTATAATAACAGTATTTTAAACTCCTTATAAGTAAATTTAGGCGAACGCAAAGGAAGCCGAAGTAAAAGTAAGCCGACAGAAAAGCAAGCCGAAAGTTATGTAACAGTTATGTAATCTATCAGAAATAATACATTGTTAGCCGTTGCAATCAATACTGCGCGTAGTATTATAGTGCATAATGTATTCCAATGCACCAAAGAAACAAAATACGTCAATTTTTAGACATCTAGTGGGTAAGGGCCTTAGCGGACCGCTGTCCATGGCCATGACTCTCAACCGCTGTGGGATGTAATCCGGAAACGCGGGTCGCTTATCGCGGCGAAGCGCGCCCACCGGCCCGCCAGGGTCAATTTTAAATACCGGTATCCCAAAATTTTTCGGCTTACTTGACCTCATTTTCAAAATTCGGCTTGCTTGCCTATCGGCTTGCTTGACCACCACCGTAAATTTATAGGCTTGTGAACGCTAAAACTGACTTGTCGTCTGTAGTTACCGAGAAATTTGTCAGAATTTATTTCATTTTGTTTTTATTTCGAATATCTTATTTTTCGGAAGTTTTTGGTTGCAGAGAGGAAATCTAAATTGGCGCAAGTTTCTGAATGTGGTGTTTAAGAAAGTTTCATCGCATGTCTTTTGAGGTACATCTTCAGTTTCTGTCAGTTATACGATATAAAATTCTTGAAAAAAAATTTTTGTTGATTGATGACTTGACAAAGGAATCAATTTAGGAACAGGAAAAATCCTGTGCATTTTGGATATCAGTATAAAGTGGGGCTGAGTATGGTCTTACAAATTTTCTATTATGCATCTCTCAACCGGCAGATACATTTTTAATTGCCTTCGATTTGAGTTTGTCATTTTTGTCTTCAGTTATTTTGAGTTTTGGTCAATTTATTTTTCGGTTGACCGTTTTTCGTCGAATCGTACTGATTTTTCGACAGAAAGGGAATAAACAGTCAAAGCCCAATGGCCTTAAGTTGCTCTGTGGTTTTTGTTTGAGCCTTGATTGACGTGCAGGCTTTAAGCTGCTGATTGAACGTACGAAAGGCAATCTTAAGGATTTGAATACCCACCGAACATGGGTAGTTTTTTTTCGACGAAATGTTGGCGTGAGCCAAATTGCCTGTAAGTAATTTTTTTGCAACCATCTAAGTTTCTGTGTTCAATGAGCCGATTTTTTTGAAAACACGAAACATGCAGTTAGAAAGAAGGAATTAATCTCTACAATGAAAAAACAAATTACAGCATATCATATTGCATTGGAGGGGACGGACAACGAGGTTACAGACACCCGCTTTTGAGTCTGACCCAGAGTTGGATATCATACATAAATTAAATAACAATTACAACAACTTCAACTTACAACTTAATATTGTTTGAAAGACATGTGAAAAAAAGTTAAACATTAAATATAAATCAAGCAAGTTCGTGATTGCAAACTTAAAAGAAGCCCAGCATTTATGGCAAAATAGAATTTTTGCTAGACGTCTTCAGTTCAAAGACCACCGGAACAATTCCTAGACTTCTCAATTTTTTGTATGGTGTTGATACTCGAAATTTGATTGAACAGCGCTCTATTTATTCTCTTTCTTTTTCTTATAAAAAAATGAATACGAAAAACAAGTGTGTTTCGGTTTCAGACTAGACATGTAAACATAAATAGGAAAAAGGGTTTTTGGAAATAGGAAAAAGGGTTTTTGGTTAGTGTATAAGTGAAAATTATAGGAGCTGCCTGTGATCTGGCATTTGAAGAGATGGAATACGACACTGAACGTATCACAGCCATGTCAGATAGATTGGTGCATGGCATTACTAGTCAACTGGACCACGTGATTCGAAACGGAGACCCAGAGAGAACATACCCTGGCTGTGTCAATCTATCATTTGCGTTTGTTGAGGGCGAGAGTCTACTAATGGCCTTGAAGGTAACTCTGATAGCCCCTGTTATTTTTTTTATAGCCGGCATCCGCATCTCAACGGCTATTATTTATGCGCTCTCCTTTTTACGACTTGAAGAGGAGTAATAGTGATCTATTTCTTTGATCGGTGACTTCTATATTAGAGGATGGGTTTTTAGAGGAAATCAAATGCCTCAGTGAAAAGAAGTGTTCGTGTCAATCTGCTGAACAGAAGTCAAAAGCAGAGAGAGAAATAAGAGTGGATTTTGTGCTGTCATTGTGACGATAGAGCGAGAAAAATAGATGTGAAAAATTTTTGTCAAGCGAGCAAACTTTTTTGATCGCGTGCGGTTTTTTCAAAGGAGTTTTTTTTAGTTTCAACTTTTGCGGCCTAATAAATTTCTCTGAGTTATATCAACCAGTAACTGTATGTTTGGAATCATTATTAACTACTAGAATCCAATATTCGAGTTTAGATGCAATTCTAATCCTATTTTCGTCATTTTAGTCGCTTTTTACCAGTTTTTGAATTTGGCGAGTATTTTTGGTTAATTTTAGTGTTTCCACTAGATAGTGAAGTAAAGCTATTATCATTGCGCATAATTGTTTTTGAGGCGCAACTTGTGAAGTTTTTTTGGGTATATTTTGGGAAATATTAGGTATTGCGCTGCCCTTCTAATTTTTTTCCTGAAACGGTATAATGATTTAAATTCAATTATTAGTTTATTCATTTATTCAATGGTTGTATAAAGTATAAGTTATGTTTTACTTCAATTCGATTCGGGTTTGATTTGCCTAAAATTTTCCTTTTACACAAGTCACAACTTTCACGTTGAATTTAGAATTAATTCGCGCGAATACGTTCCAGGTCTAAAAGCGAAATCAATAAAAACGGGATTTACCGATAAAACCCGGGCACTATGACTTAATGACTGAAGACAGTGAATTATTTTATCAAAGGTTCTTTATAATTGAGTATGCTCGAATTGGTTCTAGTATTACGCTTATAGTATTCCAATTTAGAGGCTGAATTCACTGTATTTTTTGAATATAATGTAAGTACGGACCGCCTTGGAAATTTTTTTAACTCTGTCTGTTTTTTCGTTTTCTTAAAGTTTTAAAGTTTTCTAAAAGTTTTTTTTTAAGTTTTCAATCCCAACGTCGGGCAGTTGGGCCAATTTGAGGGCTATGTTTGAAATTTGCAATAAGTTTGGCATCTCAAAATTACTAATGCTCCTTGCTGAAAAATTGCAAACTGCTTATTTTCCGTCCTAGATTAGAAAATTTAGAAATAAACAAAAGTCCGCATGAGTGGTGCGCTGCAAGTAATTTTAATTACTTGGCTGAAGTGTGGTGGAGCGAATCGATATACTCTCTCTGAGGGTAGATGAACAGCAAAATCTATTCTTGCCCCAGCAGGAAAGTGGGGAAAGTAACAGGTTTTTGACCTCATGTAAGAGTTTTGCTCTAACTAAAGCATTTATTTCAATGATAAGGGTGACCTGAATATCTGAAAATTTTAAATGTGGATTTTCTTCTGAGAAGAGTCTCGAAATGAAAGGGGAAAGTTAAGTTTTGTTGGTCTATCATTTTGGTGAAGAATTTTTGGTCCCTGAATTTTCTGCTGTGTTGCAGGATATAGCGTTGTCCTCGGGTTCCGCCTGTACTTCTGCTTCCCTTGAGCCCAGCTACGTGCTTCGTGCAATTGGAGCAGACGAGGATATAGCACATTCCTCAATCCGATTCGGGATCGGCCGATTCACGACTGAAGCGGAGGTGGATGTGACGGTTGAAAAGACAGTCCAACATGTAAACAGATTGCGAGAAATGAGCCCATTGTGGGAGATGGTTCAGGAGGGCATTGATCTCAAAAGCATCAAGTGGACCCAGCATTGATCTTCTTATTTGCATCTCCTGAAACCGTTTTTCGCTCCCGTTTTATGGATCGAATTGAACAATTTTATTCAACCATGCCGAATTGAGTTTGACTTATTTGTAGACTTGATGAGATTATTTTGCTTGCGGAATATAGTTTATCTTAGCAAGATCTTGAATAGGAAAAGAAACAGTTTAATCTGAGAGCTCCTTATTAATTGCTCTTGAACGAAGTTCATAGCAATTATTGTAACCGTGTGTGTCTTTTTTATGCAAAATTTTCGCTTGACGGTTTTGACTTTCCGAGTGACTCTTACGCCCTTGACGTTTTGCGTTTCGCATGATCTAAAATTCTCTCTCAATCATAATTTCAAGCAGCTGAATTCAATTGGCGGCAATTTAATACTAAAAGTCAAATGAAAAGTGCGCCGAAACTGGTGCCATTTTCACCTTAAATCTTAATAGTGGTATATGTTAAACTCTAATGTCGTTATTTGAAGCCAACTTTTGAACTTCTTAGTCCCATTTAGGCTCCCCCTCCCACAGACTGAAGCAGTTTGCAATTGATTAGAGCTCCCACTAGTCGTCCGAGAGCAATTCTTCCGACCTTTAGTCGGTTACGTTTGTATTTTAGCTCAAAATACATTGTTCATAATAATAGCTACATGCTGCTCTTCAGATGAGAAATGTAAATAGACACTTAAATTTAGCTGTAGCTGTTGTGATAAACTACAATGGATCCGAGTGAGACAAATGATATTGAGGCAGAGATCGAAGCCGAGTTAGCCCTAATTGGCGAGGATGAGATCCAACTGAGCGATCATGAAGATGTGGATTTCACTCGGCTGTCAGATATTGTGACAGAGGGGTGGTCATCCGAAGGTCAAATGGACAGTTCACCTGAAAAGACAGAAGGCGGCGGGCAGTCTGAGGAAGAGGTATGGATTTAAATTGGCACTTGTTATAAAGGTGACAGATTTGGGTTGATCGGTGCATGAAAAGAAAATATTCAGAACAATATTTTTATATAGCCGCAAAGCAATAGCTCAAACAAGTTGGTAGCAAATATATTAGTCCTGTTGATCATCTTTATGCGATTTTGCTTTAGACCGATTTTTCGTCCCATTTGAATTTTCGTCTTTAAAAAGGGGACAAACAGGTAGCGTAGCGCCCAGCGGGCATTTAAGTTCTCACAGAGCCTTCCAGCTTACTAGTCTCAAAGTATGCGATTCACAGAAATTGTTTTGGAGACTTTAATTATGGTGTGAAGGGTGGTTCTTAGAGGAGGTTGAACCCCCCCCCCCTCACAACACCCCACCCCCATATCAGCCCCCTCACCTGCCCTCCCCCCAATCCCCACCCCTGCATATCGCTCACGCCTTAAGGGCACCGTGCAGCCAAGGACCCCCCTCCCATAGTTTTATTTTTGCAGTTTTTCTTTAATCTAAGACAAGTTTCTCAGCCTATTATGACCTGCCTATTGGTTTGCGAGCGTGTCTATACTCAAGTTGCTCCAATGAACTTTTTATGGCTCTATGTGCTCTTCTACTAATAAAAAATTTCTTATTATCTAGATTTTTGAAATTTTTTAAATGCTTTTCGTATTCATTTTTTATGGCACTTGGGAAGGTCTATGGTTCAAATTATTTGTTCTAGATGTGTTGGCTGCCATTATAGTTGAGTTGCTTTTGGAAAAGATAATTGAGTAATAAGCAAATTTTGACCGATTTTCGTCAGTTTTTTTGCTTATTTTTGTTAATTTCGTGCGATTTTGTATTTAGTTGCTTTCTCGTGTTCAATCGTTAATTCAGAGCTATTCTACAGGTGCTAATGGAAGCAAGCTACTGGACGCTAGCTAAAGAGCGCTTTTCAATGAATAAATTAATACTTTCTAAATTTATAATATTTAGTTTTCTTTGCTTTTTTTTGTATAATTAATAGCCGCCCTCATCTTCTCAGCCGGCTATTATTGCGCTCGTATTTTTTTTACTTCGTCAAACTTTTTTTCGCTTTACCATTTTGCCGCTTTTTCGACATTTTGCGTGAAATCTTTTTGACTTCTCTAGGCTAGTTTCTCTCTTCTCTCATTCTGCTAAAAGTGAATTTGAACATCAGTTGCTAAGCAAAGCAATTCAAAATGAACAGAATCGGTATAAAAAATTGAAGTCAGAAATAGAAACGGGATAAACCCGTAAAGCCCAATTTTAGATGCCCGCTATTTGAACGTCGTTCCTATAAGTCTTAGTTACCACCTCTAATGCTTATTGGTGTTGATAGTAGCCCCTGTAGCCTCTCTCTAAGAAACAGAAGTATGTTCAACTACGAAATGTCATCAAAATAAATCGGACTTAAAAAATATTTTTGTACAAAAATCTTATTTTTTCAATATATTCTATTCGTTCAATCCCAATCATGCTTATTGGAATCAACGGCGGATATTTTCCGGCAATCTGCCGGGTATGTTTTGAATTTGCAAGGGTGTGTGCATGCTTGACCAAAATTATTGATCAGCGTTTTTTTTAAAAAAAATAATAGTAGGGGAAGTAGCATATCGGCTATTTCTGTTTTTTAGCTAAATTTTGTTGAAATTTTGCAAACAATACATTATGATTTTGTCCTTCATTTGCTTTCCCTTACCTCCCCTTTCTCTACATGAAAGATTTTTGTTCGTTTTCATGTACTTTGTAGGCGTTTGGTGAATGAAATTTAAACGTGCCACATGATCTTTTGCATATAGTTTTTTCGAAGTTGCAACTTATAGAGAAATTTTTATGAGATGATTTAGCAGCTTTTCTGGTCAGATAGATTTTCCTTGTTCGTTTTCATTTTATTGTTTCAAAGTTATTAGTGTTATTAAGTAGAATGTTCATTATGTCACTTAGGGTGGCCAATCATCTTCGAGTCGTTTACGGAGTTGTTCCGACTATGTTTTTTATGATTGCCTTCAAAAATTTTGTCTGAATCTGATTCTTCTGTTCCGGAGAAATTGTTGAATTCCCAATCCATTCAAGCTAGGACATGCAAACTGGTTCAATGTCATCCACAACAATGGAAACAGAACAGAATGGAGGGAATAATAAGCAGGGAGGAATAGCATGAGTAGCCACCCAATAATTGATTGCTGTCGTCAGAAAAGTAATGAACTTGACTTCACCCATGAAGTAGAATCATATCGTTGATGTAAATTGGAAATAAAAGAGGAGCTAACTCACTAACCTGCGGAACTCCATTAGTAACAGATAGCTCGTCAGATATTTTTCTATCAATGTCGATCCTCTGCGGCATGAGGCGTCAATAAGAATCCACAAGCGAAACATCATTTTATCGAAGCCGGATCTCAGCAATTTCAAAGAAAATTGAAACGTCAAACACATGAAACACTACCCTTTTATCTACATTTGTGTAAAAAATTATACAGGAAAAGATTAATTGTGTAAAAATGAATGTTGTATGGAACTAAATGCAGGTTGCATGATCGTATGTTCCAACCTGGAATCTTTAAATATATTTTTCGGAATTCAAGGAATTTCGTGGTTAGGTTGAGATAAGTTTATAGTTTTGACGTCTTCTCGAACACCCTTTTTTGGATAGGATCTATTTGGGCACGTTTCCGTAAATTCAGCCGAATAAGCGCCTTGATTCATGAGAAAACTACACAGAAGGATCTACAATATTAGCTGCTCGTTATAAATTGCTGGAGGCACACCTTCACCACCAGTGGTTGAACAATCAGCAGCTGTGAATGAAGTTCTCTTGCGGCAAAAGCTCCCTTTAGATATGCAAAATTCGTCTTGCAAAAGTAATGAGTTTAAATCAAATTCAGAACTTGGTTCATAAATCCTTTGTTGACTCCTGAAGCAAAAGAGTCAATTTGTAAAACATTCTTCCGATTTTTTCCTTAAAACAAAAATAACTTAAAAGCTCCTTTGTTACTATTCAAAGGAATTTTGCGTGTTGTGAGAGCAAGAAATCATTCGACGTTTTCTTAAAAATGTTTTCATTTGCAAACCGAAGCTATTGGTAACTTATTCCATTTTTGTATGCATTGAGGAACAATCGGATTCGTTCCAAAGTTGGTTTTGACTTTGTCTAATTTTGAGTTGTTTTGTTCAAGTTATTTGATAAATACTCAGATACCCGTGAAAATTTTAGAGTTTTCCGGTCTGGCTATATCATAATGAAATTTGATTAGCGACATTTTGCTATCCTTAGCTTAGCTGGGAAGTTCTTTGTCTGTGTCAGCAGATCTCTCTTTGTCATGTTTTTTTTGCGTAGAAAGCATGCCTTTATACCCCAGTTATTTTTTCAGTTAAGGCGTTTTATGTTTTTTGCAGAGAAGTTCTGCAAAAGAGATTGCAGAAAATGATAAGTGTGAAATCACAAGTGATTTTAAAAGATGAATGCACGCGGTCGGGGGATATTAGGTATATTGATCTTAGAGCGTTAGCCATCTTTTTAATGGTTTTATTCTACTGCTTTTTGAAATTATGGATACTGTCCATTTGAAAACCAAGGTATCTGCAGCATTTTGAGAACTTCTTTTTTTATTTAAAAAATAGATCCAAAATCACGACTATTGCGCGAGAAAAAGATAAATTTGGTTTTTTTGTTTTCAAATTTAGTGTGTTCATCTTTACATATTCTTCCATTTTCTGCAAAATTTCCTTGACTTTTCCATGAAAGCTACTTTCCTTTCCACAACAGACAATACTTGTGTCATCTGCGAAATGAATTACTTTCTCCGTTGTTTTTATAATAGATGAAAAATTGTTCACACATAAAAGAAAAATGAGTGGTCCCAAAACAGTTCCCTGTGGCACACCGTGATTCACAATTTCACAAACGGAGAAGATGCCAGTTAGTTTTAGTTTTTGTCTGCGATTGGCAAGAAATGAAAACAGCAATTCTTTTGATTACTTTGAAAACCATACCTTTCATTTTTTATTTCAAAAAAATATGAGAAATGGATTTAGATGCTTTTGCAAGATCTAGAAAAATGGCAACAGTTTCTTGGCTTTGATCTAATTTAGAGGAAATAGTTGAAAAAAGTTGTAAAACTGCATTGGTTGCTGACTTTTTTCTGAAATCCGAATTGCTCTTTATTTATAATTATATGCTTACCAATAAAATCCGTCATCTGAGTCAGACGGATTCGCTCAGAACTTTTTTTTGAAAAACTCGGAGCTAGAGAAATTTGTGGATAGTTTGTACTATCCAATTTAAAACCTTTTTAAAAATTGCTGTTACATAGGCTAGTTTAATTTTAGTTGGGAAAACTTTCTCCCTAATGCACTCATTTAGGGCGAACTGTAGATGTACGCCTATAGCTAATTTGCATCACTTTATGAGACAAATTGATATTTCACCAGCTCCTGCTGCTTTGTTATCGTCCAGCGGGTCAATGATTGAATAAAGTTGTTTTCTAGTCACAGCTCTGAATTTGAGTTCAGGTATGTTTAGTTTATCAGGGTAGTTATAAGCAATATCCGAACCTTTGAAAACCCCTAGGTTAGTAAACGATCTAATTGGGCAATTCTTACTTGTTGGTAGTTTTTGGAAAAAATTGAAGCAAAATTTGTTGTGTGCCTCCCTTAATTTCCGATTGACTAAGTTTCCTCTACGCTGAAATTCTTTGCAGGTCTCAGTCAGGATTTTTTTCCATTTGTTGCACAGAAAATGTTTTTGGGCAATCAAATATTCCAATTCTGGTGTTAAGGCAAGAATCTGAATTCTTAAAAATTACCTTACTTACTTTAACAGGCTGAATCGTTGCGGTTTTTTCGAAAATTTTGACGAAAGTATCGATGAATAAATCAAAAATATCGTTGCCATTCTCACATTGGTACATTTTCTACCTTTCTGCAAGGGCAAGATCTCTGTTAAATTTAGAACGTGAGAAAAGTCGAAAATGTCTTTTCGTTATCATGTCACTTGCTTATTTCAATGAGAGTTTTGATTCAAAATAACAAGAACTGGTCAGGAGTTGAAAGGGGTTGTTGTGACATTGTAGGCAATTAATTGATTTTTCGAAATGAAACAGTGATCAATAAGTGTAAATGTTTTATCAGTACATCTGGTTGCATCCCCAAGGTTAACAATTTCTAATTCTGAGTTTGACGCAAAATTGTGTAGTTTATTTTTTGGTCTTGTTCAGATAATCCAAAATGTAATCCTCCATTATAACGCTGTTTGTTATACCTTATGCCCCCGGTAGTTCGGTACTTAATTGATCAGGAAAATAATCCCAAAGACGTTTTTCGGGCAATAGGAAAAACGTTAACAAGTGATGTTTCATTCAGAGCGCGGCTTATTTCAACCCAAATGGATTCGAAAAAATCTCATCAACCGTTTCATTGCTTGATTTAAAACTGGCCATAAGTTTCTTGGAACAAAAATATCTACTCCTCCACCCTTTGAGGACCCTGTTTTGTCTGGTGTACATTTCCCAAAGAAAGTGTACGATACGATGCTGTTAAAAAATTGTTTTCAGTATTAGAATCAGCGTTCACAGGTTTCATTTACAGCGACAAACGTATTAATGGCTGCTGTTCAAAAAAGTTTGAAAACTCTTCAAACTTGCTTTTCAAGCTTTGACAATTTTTAAGCAAAAATAATGGCGAATTTTCTGATCCTCTGTTTTTCAAGTAACTGGAGTACTTAATCAAATTTTCCAGTTGAGGCACTGGGTTCTGTTCAATGTCACCTGACAGCATGAGACATACAAGTGAATGAAAAACTAAGTTTTAGGAAGAAAACGACAATGTATAATTTAATTTTTTTTGAAAAATAACAAACATTAGGCTTTGGAATAATACTTTTTAAATGTTCGTTTGTATTTCAGTATTTGCTTTTCTCATAAGTATAAAATTAAAAAATATCAAGAAAAGTTTCTTGTTCTATATTTCAACAAACCATCAGCCAAATTTATAATGAGTGCGTTAAAATTGTTTTGTTTTGAATGGAAAAAAAATGTTAGCATAATGATCCAAATTTTTCCAAAGTTTGCTCATAATTCTCGATTTTGTTTCAATTTCCGTCACCCTAAGCCCATGATGTACGTAGAAATTCCGAACTTAACTTGCAAGTTTAGGTATACCATGACTGACTGATGGGTGTACTGCGTCATTGCTGATAATGTTCGTTCGCATTATATTATTAAAAAAACAACTTCATTGTCAGAAACGCCACTCAATTCCGTTGCCGCATTTTCTAACGCTGCAACATATTTGTCTATATTTTTCTTTTTGCTTCGACCAAAAACAACCATCATTAACTGGTCGAATATCGCTAAGTGCAACTGTAAGAGGTGACAGTTTCTTTATAATTTCTGACGCAGATTCCATTAAAATTTTAGTTGCTTGAAAACCGCTATTTCCTGAATAATTATAATGACCAACATGTATAGGATTTCCAATCTTATGTCAACCACTCTTTTGTTTTACAATATTGGATAGGTCGAACTTTTGCTGAAAGATCAAAGTGTATAGCTGTACTCGGGATTAGATCTTTCGCTTGAAATATTTTGGATGTTCTCTCCGAGAGAGTAAGTGTCTCTGTTGGTCTTGGAATAGACTTGTGATAAAAAATCTTGCTTTGCTGTTGCCATGGATGTTTGATATTCTTTCGTTTACTTTGTCAATTAAAATTCAATCATTTTATTCTGTTGTAGGAGGAAAGCATTTTCATCTTTTAGTTGTAATAATAATCCAATTATTATCTTTTGCAAAGCTAGAAAAATGGCGACAGTTTCTTTGCTTTGATCTAATTTAGACGAAATAGTTGTAACCAGTTGTAAAACTGCCTCGGTTGCTGAATTTGTTTCTGAAATCCGAATGGCCCTTTATTTATAATTTTATGCTTACCAATGAAGTCCGTCATCTGAGTCAAAAGGATTCGCGCAGAATTTTTTGAAGAACTCGGAGCTACAGAAATTTTCGGATAGTTTGTACTATCCAATTTAAAACCTTTTTAAAAATTGGTGTTACATAGGCTAGTTTTATTTTGGTTGGGAAAACTTTCTCCTTAATTCACGCATTTAGGGCGAACTGTAGATGTACGCCTATAGCTAATTTGCATCACTTCATGAGACGAATTGATATTTGACCTGCTCCTGCTGCTTTGTTGTCGTCGAGTGGGTCAATGATTGAATACAGTTCTTTTCTAGTCACAGCTCTGAATTTGAATTCAGGTTTGGTTAGTTTATCAGGCTAGTTACAAGCAACATCTGAACCTTTGAAAACCCCTAGGTTAGCAAACGATCTATTTGGCCAATTCTTACTTGTTGTTAGTTTTTGGAAAAAATTGAAGCAAAATTAGTTGTGTGCCTCCCTTAATTTCCAATTGACTAAGTTTCCTACACGCTGAAAATCTTTTCAGGTCTCAGTCAGGATTGTTTTCCATTTGTTGCAAAGAAAATGTTTTGGGCAATCAAGTATTCCAATTCTGTTGTTAAGGTAAGGATCTGAATTCTTAAAAATTACCTCACTTATTTTAACAGTCTGAATCGTTGCGTGTTTTTCAACAATATTCTCGAAAGTATCGATGAATAAATCAAAAATATCGTTGCCATTCTCACATTGGTACATTTTCTACCTTTCTGTAAGGGCAAGATCTCTGTTAAATTTAGAACGTGAGAAAAGTCGAAAATGTCTTTTCGTTATCATGTCACTTGCTTATTTCAATGAGAGTGTTGATTCAAAATAACAAGAACTGGTCGGAGTTGAAAGGGGTTGTTGTGACATTGTAGGCAATTAACTGATTTTTCGAATTGAAACAGTGATCAATAAGTGTAAATGTTTTATCAGTACATCTGGTTCCATTCCCAAGGTTAACAATTTCTAATTCTGAATTTGACGCAAAATTGTGTAGTTTATTTTTTGGTCTTGTTCAGTTAATTCAAGTTGTAATCTTCCAATATAACTTTGGTTGTTGTACCTTATGCCCCCGGTAGTTCGGGACTTAATTGATCAAGAAAATGATCCACAAGACGTTTTTCGGGCAATAGGGAAAACGTTAACAAGTGATTTTGCATTCACATGGTCGCTTATTGCAACACAAATGGATTCGAAAAAAATCTCATCAACCGTTTCAGCGCTTGATTTAATACTGGCGATAAGTTTCAAGGAACAAAAATGTCTACTCCTCCACCCACTGAGGACCCTGCTTTGTCTGATCTACATTTTTCAAAGAAAGTATTCGATGCTGTTAAAAGAAGTTTTCAAGAATCAGCGTTCACTCGTTTCAGTTACAGCAACAAACGTATTAATGGCTGCTGTTCAAAAAGTTTGAAAACTCTTTAAACTTGCTTTTCAAGCTTTGACAATTATTAAAGAAAACTAATGGCGAATTGTGTGATCCTCAAATATGATTTAATAATTGTTTAAAAATAACAAACATTAGGTTTTTGGAGTAATACTTTTCAAATGTTCGTTTGAATTTCAGTATTTGCTTTTCTCATAAGTATACTGAAAATTAAAACTATCAAGAAAAGTCGCCTTGTTCTGTATTTCAACAAACCATCAGCCAAATTTATAAAGAGTGAGGTAAAAATGCTTGTTTTGAATGGAAACCAAAAAAAATGTTATCAAAGTTTTTTCCTAAGTTTCTGCTCATAATTCTCGGTGATATTTCGTTTTCCGTCACTGTAAGCCTATGATATACGTAGAAGTTCTGAACTTATCTGGCAAGCTTAGGTATACCCTGTCTGACTGATGGGTGTGCTGCATCTTTGCTGATATCGTTCGTTTCCTGTTTACTATTCAAAAAACAACTTCAATGTCAAAGGCCACTCAATTCCGTTGCCACATTTTCTAACGCTGCATTATCTTTGTCTATGTATTTTTTGCTGCGACCAAAAACAACCATCTTTAACTGATGGAATTTTGCAAAGTGCAACTTTGAGAGGTGGCAGTTTCTGTATAGTTTCTGACGCAGATTCCATTAAAATATTAGCTGTTTGAAAACCGCTATTTACTGAATCATCATTATGACCAACATGTATAATAAGATTTTCAATCTTATGATGACCACTGTATTGTTTTACAATATTGGATAGGTCGAAATTTTGCTTAAAGGTCAGAGTGTATAGCTGTACTTGGGCTTAGATCTTTCGCCTGAACTATTTTGTATGTACTATCCGAGAGAAGTGTCTGTTTCGATCCTGATATAAACTTTGGATAAAAAATATTGCTGTGCTGTTGCCATGGATTTTTGATGCATTTTCGTTTACTTTCGATGCAAATTCAAACATCCATTTATCAAGTCTTGTTTCTTCATTTTCTCGAATTTTTTCCTTTCTTACTGTACCTCTGTCATTGGTTTTAAAAAAGCTCTGGCTTGTTTGTGTTTTACAAAAAGCGCATGCGACTGACTTCTGTGAATTCTTTTTGCGGCCTTTTCTTCACATGCGGCAGTTCATCATTCCAATTTTTTTCCAAATGATTTTGTATGTGCAGTGATTTTGGGGTCTGATTTTTTTGATCCATGCAAGGTCTTTAAATTGTAGTTCATTAGTTCAGCATTTGTCCTGTTTCGTTTTTTTTGTTTCGTTGGAGGCTGGTAGATGTTCAGCTATCTTACTTTAGAGCCTTTATGGTGTGCGAGATTCATGATGTAAAGCCAAATTTAACCCCCCTCCCTCTGCCCTTGCCAAATGCGACTTGTCTCGCCGAGGTGTAGCAAGCTGCTGCTAAAGTTGACCGCTATCACTCTTTTGAGAGGAATCCGTCCCTCAATTGTTTATGCTTACTTGCAGAATATTTTCTGCTTTTGAAATTCGTGCAGGCACCAATTTCATGACTTCGGTTTTCTTGTAGTCATATCAATGTTATAGGAGGATGGAAGTGCCATTTGGAATCGACTATGTGCATCTGACCAACTAGCCAGTCAGTTAAGGGCAGATTTGGAGGACTGCAGTAAACTCTTGTTAGATGCGGAAGAAAGTAAGTCTTCTCTTTTAAACCGTCAGTTTTTGATGTATTCGAAAAAGCTGAGTGACCTGTTTTTGAGGAATCCAATCTCTGGACGAGGCTGAGTATTCTATTGAAATTACAGAAATGGCGAAGAAGCAAGGCAAAACACCAGAAGAGCTCAAGAGAGAAGTATGTGATTTTATTGGCAGTGTAATATGAACTTCTTTATGCTTAATGTAGCCAACATGATAAATTGGGTAAACTTAATTGGCACAAATTTAAGTTATCTATTATCACAGCGGTGACCAGTTTAACTGATAAAAGTAGACGGAATCTTTTCTCTTTGTTTAAAGTTTACCTGAGGGTTTCAAATTTGTTCATGCAGTTAAAAGATTCTCAGGATGTTAATGAGTCTTCATGATTCTCGAAGCATATAAAATTTTTCTTTCAGATTATTCAAGATTTGGAGAAATTAGAGCAGGATTTGGAAGATGAATTGAGTCAAAAGGAAACAACGGAACCTGTCGATAGCTCTAAGCCCGAGTTTGAAGAACACTTAGAACTTGTCAAACTCAACCAAAATCATCTACCTGAAACATCTTCAAATGATGAATACTTTGAGAAAAACAGTCTAGTGTTGGTACCCTCAAAGCAACGGAACCGTCTGAATACATCGTCTGGTAATAGTATGCCAGGAACCCCGGGAGGGCTTGATTCAGTACTAGGATCTATGAGAACTCCAACTGGTGGATCTGGGCGGCCGGACACTATGTTGAGCACTGGAAGAATGACAAGTCTGGCAGCTGAGTGGGATCAGTACTTGACCGAGATTGAGCAAGGTTGCCAAATAATTTTGTTGCTAAAATTCTTTTAGCCTATCTTGATTAATAACCGCGATAGGGACTCGATGAGTTGTGTGGTGCTGCTTTGGCAGTTTGAGATTAATATTGTTTTTGAAGCGCTACTTGCGTTTGACTGGAGTACGTATCGTTCCTTCTAATAGTTGTAAAAGAGCATAAGGATAAAAACAAAAACTAGGGCAAAATTCTAAAACAAAGGTGGATGCGGACGTCTTGTGGTGACTCGAGACGTTAGCTGAAGCTATGAAAAATAGTAGCAAACTCTCCCAAAAACTCTACAATTAAAGCAAAACAAAGGTGGATGCGGACGTCTCGGGGTATGACTGGAGACGTTAGCTGAAACCATCCAAAAAATACACATCCTTTTTTTACGGGCTAAACAGATCCTTTTTTTGCATGTATGGTTGTTGTTTTTCCATGTGTGTGTATGCCTGGATGCCTATTGCGCTTATGTGTGTATATGTAAATGCATTCTCAGCACCTGCCATTCGTCTTCAGACCCCCACTAACCAATGAACCCATGCAAACCACATCAGAAAGATCAGTGTGGGAGACTAGACTGATCACGGGAATCAGTCTAGGTCTTGAAGCTGATCTAACTCCAGGTCACGAGCAAGGGAGGGCAGCATGATCGTGGGAATCATGCTGAGGCCTTGATGCTGGCCCCACACTCTGTTCCCGCTCGGGAACAACCACTCATCCCCGCAAGGGCGAAAATAACCGCCTCAAAAAGGCATAAACCACGAGCCTTTGTACTCTCAGTGCACAAGCTGGTTTCTGGTCCTCTGAAAGGGGGGACTGGCTGCCGGTGTTGCACTGAGGGTGCCTCTCTTCTTTCCCTCTTTATTCTTTTTTTTCTCTTTTATTTCTTTAAAAACTCTAGTCCTTCACTCTCTCCCCCACTCCCTCTCTCCCAAACTTCCCCTGAAATTCTTTTTCTGTCAGACTCCAAGGCCCCTCTATCCTTTCACGAAAACACAACGAAAACCCCTGAAATCCCACATCAAAATATTCCATCTAAAGCAGTCTCACTGTCTCCATCCTCCAGACAAGTACTCAATATAAGCCACAAGAAAGCAACGAAAATACCAAAACCAAATGCAAACCAAAGTGAAAGCGCGGTTTAAAAGGTGGTGTAAACTACCACCTGAGAAATCGCAATTAGAAGTTCACTTCTAATTGAACACATAAATCTAATCAAATCGTATCGTTCCTTCTAATAGTTGTAAAACTATTGGCATAGTTGCCGTCGTTTTGAGAAGCTATCGCTTTCAAAAGTGTAACAATGTGCAGTGTTGATTTTTTGTGCACTGCCTTTCTGTTTATTTTTGAATAGCCGCACAGCGATAGCTGGGGCTATTATTTGACTTTTCTTGGTTTTTATTACAATTCAAAGAATTTGAGTTGTATTGGGGCGCTGTCTTTTGTTAAGATCTGTTCACACATTTTCATGATTTTTGAATTCAAATTGGAGTAGTGATTTTGGTCACGCCGGAACAGGAAATGGAGCGAAAAAGCGAGTGGTTTTGCGGCGTGAAATTTTTTCGCTCTAATTTTGAAGTAGAGTGAGAAAACGGTGTTTGGACAAAATTTCGCTTTCTCGCTAGTGATTTTTCGTTCACATGCAGCAATTCCACTTTGATTTTTACTGTTTTTTCAGTTTTTTGGAGCGGATTTTTGAGTGGTTTTTCCAGTCCATTCATTGTTCATTCAAGGCCTAGTTTTGTTTGAAACAAATTTCCATTTCTCGCTAGTGGTTTTTTTGTTCACATGCGGCATTTTTACATTGATTTTCTGTTTTTTTTTTTAAATTTTTTTATCTGTTTTTTTTTTAGAAATGGTTTTCCCAATTCACTCGTAGTGCGTTTGATGTCTAGTTTTTTGTTTAGTCAATGAAAATTCTTTGAATTGTAGGAGTTGTCCTGCTATGTTTTTATTTCGTCGTCGCGATTTTTGTTACGACCATATGACGTCACAAACTCTTCAAATCTGCTTTTTGTTCATTCGTTCATGCAATTTCAACTGAAGTGCGTGCGTGACGTCCTTTTTTGCTCTTAGTGGAGCGAGTTTTTTTGTTCATTTGCGTGATTAAATTTTTGGTCACACGACTTACTTCACTCAAAAACGACTTTCTCACTTTGAAATTGACTTTTATTTACTTTAATTCAAAGAGATAAGGTCAAATGGGTGTGTCACTAAATGAAGGTTATTAGAGAGCAGCTAGTAGAGGCAGCAAAAACTTATACAGATTTTTAATCAAAATATAACATATCAGACTTCAATGAAAAGACGAATTTTTTTGGTCTGTCTTTTTCACTGTTTTTTTGAGACTGCAGATCTACGAAGCTATTGTGGCTATTTTCTGGCAATCTGGCAGCTATGTTCTTAATCTTTTACGACTTTTAATCTCTTAAATTCTGAAACGTTCAAAAGGTTCAGATTTTTTATGTTAATTCCTTTGTTTTTTGTAATGTTATTGTACTATGCCGAATGTTTCCGGCTTCGAAATCCTTTGAAATGTATTGAAAACAATTGATTGTTTTTGTTTTGTGTTGTCTTTTAAAGGTATTCATTCAAAGTATACTTGAGCGTAAAAGTGTTTGATAATTTAAAATTTTCAGAGCTTGAGCAAAGTGCCAGTCAACTGGAAGCCGTTGACGTTGAGAAAGAAGCATTTCGCAGGTTGTTAGAATTGCACCAGAGTCAGAAGAAAAGCGATCACATGCGAGCGGCCAGATTTTTGAAGCACAAGGACCGACTAAAGCAGATAACAGAAGAAAGTCAAAAGAAGAGAGAACAAGAAAAGAGTGCATTGGAAAGCGAAAAGAATAAATTGGATCTTGCTAAGAAGGTAACTTTAATATGAAACTGGTTTATAAACTGTTAATAAAAATGTGGAACACCATAAAACTGAATCAACAATTAATCTAAAAACTGTAATTAAATCGCTATGTAACTCTTAAAGGCTCAGCTCTAAAATTATGTATGATTTACCAAAGCTACTGAGGAGGCCTTAATGGTTTGAATGGGTGATGTTCTGACAAATTGAGGCCAGCGTTCTTGTAAAAAGTGCGTAATGCTGCAATTTGACAAAGCCTGAAATAGAATTGTGTTAAATAATTTCAGGAACTGCTGTCGTCCGTGGAGCAAGAAGAGAAACAGATCAAACAGAAAATGACTGAGCTGGAGCAGCAACATAATGTAATATCATCACTACTTGTGCTTTTTACGTTCTAACTAAAGATGTTTTTCTTTTAGGCCTACATGCAAGAGAAAATTGGGGTGTTAGAGAGAGAAAGAAATGAGCTTCTCAAAAGGCAGAAGGAGATTGAAGCTGAAACGATAGCGAAGCATAATTCAGCTGCTACTCGTATACAGAAGTGTTATAGAGGGATGCTGTAAGTTCTGAACAATTGATAAATGTTTGTTCGTATTTGCCGGTTGTTTCACTCGTTTAAAAAAGCCTGCTTTTGTTGATGGGCTTTAATATAAAGCTTTTTACCCTCTAATTTGGAGGTTGTATTCACATTATCGAAAGTGGACCAAAGAAGAACACTTTCTGATCCCCAGAAAAAATAGGCTAGAAACGAAATAAACCACTTGTTCGATTCTTTCAGGTTTTTCATCTGGGGGGTGGGGGAAACGTTGCTTTAACCTATATTGAAGTCAGTTGGAGCGATATACCTACCCGTGTGCTTCATTTCTAGTACCGAATAGATAGAGGTCCTTGGTTTGAAGCAGTGAGAGCAAATTGTTTTCATTTCATAGATTTTGCTTGATATTAGGCAATTTTGGTATGCAAATTAAAAGTTCATTTTTATTAGTCGATTTAAATCTTTTTGTATACATCTTGCCTCACTGTGGATCGTTTTAATCGCTGAAGGAATGGAAGTTGGATGTTCAATATTTTAATGATTTCATTTTTAGCAACTGCAATTATTGATTTAATGGTTGTTCCCGAGTTTATGTTTTTTGACATTAAGGCCTTTCGTTTTAGATGTATTTGTTGAGAATTTGAGGTTTAGAAGCACTTTGAACCGGATGAGGGAAATTCACAACCAGTCTGAAAAGTTAAAAAGATTTCAACCAAAATGTCGAAAAAGTGAAAACATTGAAACTTGACAGGACAAGTCCTGAACTACCGTTCAAAGAATTGAACAACCTAAAGAGCCGTTGATAGGTCTCCTTAGATTAGTTTTTGATCGTATACCAATACATGCTCTGGAATAACCAAAACAAAAATATCGAAAAATTGAACAGATTTTTCAATTTTCTTGGAAAAATAGGTTTGTCAAGGATATGCTGGCTAATAATATTATCATAAAATCCGTAATGTATGGGACTTCAGACAGCGAACACCAATTTTGCAAAAAACTAAAGGTTAAACCTAAGGGTTACAGTTGTGAAAGCTCGAATTTGGGAAACAAATACCAAGTCCTCAAAGCAGTCAATTTTAATTTAATTAGTTAATGACAGTCAAATTTTTGCATCATCAGAAAAAGGCAATGAGATCTCTGATTAGTGAAACTTAATAAACAATACGACTAAAAGAACTACAATGACGATAAAATCAACAAGAATTGTTGAAATTAGCTGATTGGCGTAAAATTTTTTAAGTAAATTCAAATATGCCTCATTTGAAAAACAAAGCAAAGAAAATAACGGACGCCATCGTTCCATTTTTTTGGGAACTTGACTGGTAAAAGTCTTTAAACCAGCAGGATATGAATGGAAACAATCAACAAGGAGGCTCGTTAATGTGCGTTCGCACATGATGTTCCGATCTGAGCTCATCTACATTTTTGACTTAATTGTCAACCAAATGAAGAGAACAAAAATAGATGTTCGAGTTTAAAACAATCGTAACACAACCTATCTACTAACTGAATTACATAATGCCATGCTTCATAAGGAGACTACGAGACAAAAAACAAACAAAATTAGCGAAAACAAAATTTTCACCGCAAAAACTGAATATCTAATTTTAAAAACACCTAGTAACAACGTCAAAATGAAAATAGAACCTTAACTACTCAAATTTAATTTCTCCTAACTGCTCAGCAGATCGAAAGTTTTCTTAATGAGACTAGGTAACAAGTCGCCAAAGAGAACGAACAATGAGGCGAAATTCAGAAATTAATCAACATCAAGAAATTTCAAAAACTTAAAAATCGTTAGCTTTTAACTAACTAATCGTTGATAAATTATTAAAAATTTATTACAAAAACAAAAGGACCTATCTTTGAGTAGACTAAGCCATCGAAACGAACAAAAGAAAAACTCAAAAAATTACAAACGATTTGCGAAAACACAAACTTGCTACCATTAAAATCATTAGCTATTATCTGAGTATTGTATTTTTAATTCAATTGTTATTTCTACTAATTCAATTGAAGGAGTTTTACTAAGTGATTAAATAAGTTTATTTGGGCCACAATTCAAAAACCATTGGGATCTGTTATTCCGCGATTGTTCTGAAAGAAGAGAAAAAGAAACACAAAAAATTGACCACTCAAAACGTTTTTGAAAACGCTTATTGTCCAACAAACAAAACATCAGTGACAATTAGTATCAGTAGATATGTTATTTTTTGAAATACAAGAAATTGAATGGGAACTCCCATTGATGAAAATAAGTTACAATTTGACGAAAATAACACAAACTGAAAAGTTTGGAAAATGTTCGAAAATGTATATCATAGACTTAAAGAGTATTCGCTATAAATTGACTGCTTTGGGTAACATCATTCATTCAATCCTCATTTACAAGCTTATGAGACCTGTCAGCAATTTGCGGCTACCTAAAGAACAAAAACAGCAAATTCAAGAAAGAAAGTGAGCGGGAAAAGTGTCGACGATTTTAAAAAGTGAACTTTTCACAAAAAACATTTCTATTTTCAAGTAATTTTTTACAGCAATTGGATTCCTGTTTTTTATCATAACTTCAAAAAATCGATAAATATAAACAAATGCATTAGAACCATGAATTTTTTTGAGAAAACTCATTATCAACGCCATTAAATTTATTATTTTTCAACGGATTTAGCGTATATACTGGCTTCTGTTGAAAGCTAATAAATTTAATGGCGTTGATACTAAGAGTTTTTTCCATATTTCATCAATAACACCTTACAACAAGTTATTGACCATGAAAACAACAAAGAAGGGCAAACGCCAAAAGTTCAACAGAAAAGTTCCAGAAGAAAGTGTCGAATCAATTTAAATCATAAGCTCTTCTCTGAAAACTTATCCATGATCCGTTGAACGTCTAGGTTAAACAAATGGGAACTATCAGTAATAGTATAATGTGATAAGATTTAAAAAGGATTCAAAAATAAGAAAAAGTACCCGAAAATTAAAAAGAATTATGAAAACTCGTGGCATTGAAGTTTTAAAACTAATAGTTAGAAGATGAAATTGCTAACCAGATTAATTTTGGCTGGAGTAGAAAGGAAAAGGTACCTGTAAGTACTGACATTGACTAACAGTTCACGAAAGAAAAATTTAGGATTGATTAATGGCCAAAAAAAATTTTCGAAAAAGTATTTCAAAGTCTTAACAGCCATTGAACTCAAAAACTTTCAACAGAGGTCAATAAGTACGCTCAGATATAAACCGATAGCAGAAAAAGAGTTTTTTTAAATGCATAAATAATCAATAAGACATCACAAGAAGTCTTATGACTATGAAAACATCAATAAAAACAGGCAAAAACCAAAATTCAGTAGAAAAGTGCGAGAATAAGTTGTCGAAGTCAATTAAACCGCTAGCTTTCTCTGAAAACTTTATCTGTGATCCACTGAGCGTTTTTTTCTAAGCCAATGGGATTAGATTAATATTTGGATAACGCGTATAATAATTGGATAATGTGATAAGAGTTCAAAAGTAACCAATAATACAAAAATATCCAAAAATTGGTAAAAGTCTTATGTCATTGAAGTCATTTAACCAAAAGTTAGAAGATAAAACCGCTTGTCAGATTAAATTTGGTCGCAGTAGGTAAGGAGAGGGTGCTGTCATCACTGAGACTGACTTTCAGTTCAAGATAATATGTTTATGATTGGTTAATGTTCAGAAAAATTTTCGAAAAATTATTAAAGTCTTAACAGCCATTAGCTGTCCACTCAAAGCACTAGATTTGTTCACTTAATGCTCATTACGGAACATATTGCACTGTTAGTCAATGTTAGTCAATATTAGCTCATGCCATAGGACTCCAAAAATTACTAAAACCTCAGAAAGGAATTCAAAATTTCATTTAAAATTTTGAATTCCTTTTCGAATGTTTCTACGCTTTTCGAATGTTCCTACGCAATATGTTCTTACGCTGAATTGGTACATTTTTTGGCGTGAAATTTAATTTGAAATGCTGTTTTTATAGAAAATATTGAAAATATAGAAAATTTGAAAAATTACACAAGTGAACAAATATCCCGTGTTCACACAAAACTTGTTAACTCCTCGAAAAAACAAATTGAAAAAGCTTTTTAATTTTGAATTCTACGCTGGACCAGCTTTTCAACGGTACCAGTCACATTTCTCTGCGATGAATATATCGAAAAAAGTCCATTTGGGTATATAGTTCCTCCCCCCACAAGTGGGGTCGGAACAATTATGTTGAAATATGAGCCATTGTTACAGCATCATTAAAACCACTACAAAACTGGCAAGATTTTCAGTAGTAATTTTAAAACAAATGTCAAAATTGACAAAAGATTTATCTTGAAATTAAATCATTGAGTAAACGCTGAAATACCTCATTAAACAGCCAAAGAAGCCTGTCAATGATGAGATTCAGTGACAGAATTAAAAAAAGAACTGAACAAATGGTCAAAAAATACGATTAACGAAAGACCATGCGACAGAAAAACAACTGTAAAAAGCGAAATAAAAAAATTGTAATGTTTTCTGTTAAGGTCTCAGTCTATAAAAACGTTAGATTTCAGTTTAAATCGATATCAACTATGATGTTTTATTGTGCTAATATTACCTGCCATTAACTCTAATAATAAAAACTATAAAGTGCAAAATACGAAGAATCGTTATTACGTTATGAAAACAAAAAGCGTCTGTCTTTAAAACCATTATTCGCCTTTATAGAGGCTTGAGTAAGTGCAACTATACATTTTTAGCACACGTGTACCGCATTTAAAGAATTAGTTTTAAGAGAAAAATTGAGAAAAAATGTTGAATATCGCAACTCGGGTATGAAAAATAATTCTCTCTGAAAAACCAAAGTTTTGTTATTAGATCAAAGTTTTTTTAAAAGCAGTTGAGAATATTTTATGTCTTAAAAGTTTTCGCTTTTCGTTCTTTCCAGTGTGACTATAATCACCATTCCAATTTGGCTTCTCTTTGGCAACATGACAGTCAAGTTTTTGCATCATCAGAAAAACGCAATGAGATCTCTGGTTAGTGAAACTTGATAAACAATACGACTAAAAGAACTACAATGACGATAAAATCAACAAGAATTGTTGAAATTAGCTGATTGGCATAAAATTTTTTCAGTAAATTCAAATATGCCTCATTTGAAAAACAAAGCAAATTTGAAAATAACGGGCGCCATCGTTCATTTTTTTTGGGAACATGACTGGTAAAAGTCTTTAAACCAGTAGGATATGAATGGAAACAATCAACAAGGAGGCTCGTTAATGTGCGTTCGCACAAGATGTTCCGACCCGAGCTCATCTACATTTTTGACTTAATTGTCAACCAAATGAAGACAACAAAAATAGATGTTCAAGTTTTAAACCTTTACACAACCTATCTACTAACTGAATTACAAAATTCCTTGCTTCATTACAGGACTAACGAGATCTGACATTAAAGAGACTACAAGACAAAAAACAAACAACAAAATTAGCAAAAACAAAAATTTCACCGCAAAAACTAATTATATCTAAATTTAAAAGCACCTAGTAACAACGTCAAAATGAAGTCCGATAATACCTTAACTACTCAAATTTAAGTTCTCCTAACTATAAAGCAGATCGACAGTTTTCGTAATGAGACTAGGTAACAAATCGCCAAAGAGAACGAACAATGAGGCGAAATTCAGAAATTAACATCAAGAAATTTCAAAAACTTAAAAATCATTAGCTTTTAACTAACTAATCGTTGATAAATTATTAAAAATTTATTAGAAAACCAAAAGGACCTATCTTTGAGTAGACTAAGCCATCGAAACGAACAAAAGAAAAACTCAAAAAATTACAAACGATTTGCGAAAACACGCAAACATCATTCATTCAATCCTCATTTACAAGCTTATGAGACCTGTCAGCAATTTGCGGCTACCTAAAGAACAAAAACAGGAAATTCAAGAGAAAAAAGTGAGCGAGAAAAATGTCGACGATTTTAAAAAGTGAACTTTTCACAAAAAAATATTTCTAATTTCAAGTAATTTTTTACAGCTATTGGATTCCTGTTTTTTATCATAACTTCAAAAAATCGATAAATATAACCAAATGCATTAGAACCATGAAATTTTTTGAGAAAACTCTCATTATCAACGCCATTAAATTTATTAGCTTTCAACGGAAGCCAGTAAATACTCTAAATTAGGCTTCGATGGGACAACAAGTTTTTTTAAAATTCATATTTCATCAATAACACCTTACAACAAGTTATTGACTACGAAAACAACAACAAAGACAGGCAAACGCCAAAAATTCAACAGAAAAGTTCCTGAAGAAAGTGTCGAAGCAATTTAAATCATAAGCTCTTCTCTGAAAACTTATCTATGATCCGTTGAACGTCTAGGTTAATTAAATGGGAACTATCAGTAATAGTATAATGTGATAAGATTTAAAAAGGATTCAAAAATAAGAAAAAGTACCCGAAAATTAAAAAGAATTATGAAAACTCGTGGCATTGAAGTTTTAAAACTAATAGTTAGAAGATGAAATTGCTAACCAGATTAGTTTTGGCTGGAGTAGAAAGGAAAAGGCACCTGTCAGTACTGACACTGACTAACAGTTGACGAAAAAAAGTTTAGGATTGGTTAATGGTCAAATTTAATAGTTATGTCATTGAAGTCATATAACCAAAAGTTAGAAATTTGGTCGCAGTAGGAATGAAGAGCGTGCTGTCATCACTGAGACTGATTTTTAGTTCAAGATAATAAGTTTATGATTGGTTAATGTTCAGAAAAATTTTCGAAAAATTATTATAGTTTTAACAGCCATTAGCTGGCCACTCAAAGCACTAGATTTGTTCACTTAATGCTAATTACGGAACATAATGCACTGTTAGTCAATTAGCCCGTGCCATAGGACTCCAAAAAATTATTAAAACCTCAGAAAGAAATTCAAAATTTAAAACTCAGAGTCCAAGCCAAAAAAACGAGCAATTCCATGAGAAGGATTTTTTTGTTCATTGGGCTTCATTTGACTATAAAGGAGGTTTGTCATTAACAGAACCTCGATATGAAATGTGACTGAAAAAGCAAAATAAAAGTGGAAAAGTTTTATAAAAAAAATAGCTTTCAAATAGAATTCGAATTTTTTTATAGTGAACTTCCTATGAGACCAGAACTAGTCGTTTTATCGCCTTTAGTCTATTAGGAACAAAAAAAGTTGGTGCATTTTTTGGCGTGAAGTTTAATTTTGAAATACTATTTTTATAGAAAATATTGAAAATAGAAAATTTGAAAAATTACACAAGTGAACAAATATCCCGTGTTCACACAAAACTTGTTAACTCCTCGAAAAAACAAATTAAAAAAGCTTTTTAATTTTGAATTCTACGCTGGACCAGCTTTTCAACGGTACCAGTCACATTTCTCTGCGATGAATATATCGAAAAAAGTCCATTTGGGTATATAGTTCCTCCCCCCACAAGTGGGGTCGGAACAATTATGTTGAAATATGAGCCATTGTTACAGCATCATTAAAACCACTACAAAACTGGCAAGATTTTCAGTAGTAATTTTAAAACAAATGTCAAAATTGACAAAAGATTTATCTTGAAATTAAATCATTGAGTAAACGCTGAAATACCTCATTAAACAGCCAAAGAAGCCTGTCAATGATGAGATTCAGTGACAGAATTAAAAAAAAGAACTGAACAAATGGTAAAAAAATACGATTAACGAAAGACCATGCGACAGAAAAACAACTGAAAAAAGCAAAATCAAAAAATTGTAATGTTTTCTGTTAAGGTCTCAGTCTATAAAAACGTTAGATTTCAGTTTAAATCGATCTCAACTATGATGTTTTGTTGTGCTAATATTACCTGCCATTAACTCTAATAATAAAAACTATAAAGTGAAAAATCGTTATTACGTTATGAAAACAAAAAGCTTCTGTCTTTAAAACCATTATTCGCCTTTATAGAGGCTTGAGTAAGTGCAACTATACATTTTTAGCACAAGTGTACCGCATTTAAAGAATTAGTTTTAAGAGAAAAATTGAGAAAAAAATATTGAATATCGCAACTCGGGTATGAAAAATAATTCCCTCTGAAAAACCAAAGTTTTGTTATTAGATCAAAGTTTTTTAAAGCAGTTGAGAATATTTTATGTCTTAAAAGTTTTCGCTTTTCGTTCTTTCCAGTGTGACTATAATCACCACTCCAATTTGGCTTCTCTTTGACAACATACAGTCGAATAAGTGCTGCGAACAGATCTTTAAAAAGAGGCAGCGCCCCTATGTAATTCATAATCCTTGAATTGTAAAAACCCCGGACAAATAGACGGCTGAGAAGCGAGGGCGACTATTAAACATTGAAAAAGTATTTTGATAACTATCAGCAAGAGAAAAATTGTGAAAATGCCTGCTAATATTATGCAAGATGTAAATAAATATACAATAAACAATAGGTGCCTTTTTTGGGTTGTCCTTCTGGATTCATTCAGCGTTTTTTCACTTTATTTCACTTTAGTCTGATTCAGGTCTCGTCAGAAGTACAGCCTATTGATCAAATTGCGAAAGAAGCGGATGGTAGAGTGGCGTGCAATGAGGGAAGCGGATGCAATTGCGGAGATTGCACTGAAAAACAGAGAGAAGAGCAAAGTGGACGAAGAGAAGCGAGCAAAGGAGGCAGCAGCCAAGGCGGAGAAAATCAAGCGAGAGAACGAAGAGGCAAAGCAGAAAATCAAAAAGGCAGAAGATGAAAAACGTAAAGAAAGGACTGAAAAGAGGCGACAGGAGAATGCAGAGAAAGCGAAAGAACTGGGAACAAAAGAGGAGGTCGAAAAGGTTGAACACATTTTAATAGAATTCTCAGAAGAGTTCCTCGAAACGTTATAGACTTCAGTGAAAAGCTTGCCGCTCATTTTGTATAATCGTAAAATTGATGGCTAGTTGCTATCATATCTTTTAGGGCAACTTGTTTGAGTAAAAAAAAGGCTCAAGTTATAATAACTTATCGACTTTGGTTAAATGAGAAAGCTTATGTACAATTAACTACAATATTCCAGTAAGTTGTACAGTGCGTAGCAATTTTATTAATCCTGTTCTTTTTTATGACTCGAAGAGGAGTATTGAAATTACACAGGTTCTTACAATTCGACGAGGAGTATTGGTATTACACAGGTTTTTTTTTAACTGAGGCAAGTTTGTTCATGAACCGAATTTTTACTTTTTTCTTTGAACATCTACATGTTTTTGAAAGATGACTTCTGTTTTTCGAACACGGGACTTCAACAGTTGCTTTGTTTGTAATGTATAGTAATTGGGCACCGCTGGCTATATTCACGGTGAAAAGGTCATTTTGAGAATTTTTGATCTCATAGAAGTCCCTCATACATTCCTACCTATCTAAACTACAGACCAACCCCCTACCCATGAAACCCCCTACCATCCCCCACACCTACCCTTTTACCTATCTACCCCCCACCCCCAACCCACCGCACCTACTCGCCTACACCTACCCCCCCCCCCCCCCATATACCCACCTACCCACATCCCTAAATAAAAATTGGTTGTTATTGCTTTATATTGCTGTTTTTAAATTGCTCTCAAGCGAAGTTTGTTGCAATTATATTAGTCCTGTCGGTCTTTTTTATGCGATTTTTCGCTTGACCGATTTTTCGTCTGACGCTGTTGACTTTTCGTCCTCAAAAACGGGATAAACATGTAGCGCCCAGCGGGCATTAAATGCTCTTAGAGCCTTCCAGCTCTGTTTCACAGCTCAAACTGTTTTGGAGACTTATACTTACCCCCCCCCCTGTTGACCCCCCCCCCCATTGCCTCCACCCCCACCCCCACCCCCCCCGTGGCTAGCTACTGACGAAGCCAACCGCTCGCCGGTCGTTTGAGAGCAATTCGCCCGACGTTAGTCGGTATGTTTTTAATTTTTTTTGATATATCTGAAAAAGAAAGTGTTGATTGAATTTCCATTTCACGACTCTTCGAATCGTATTCTTTCAGCTGTTTTTCATGTAATTTTTTGCTTGACGAATTTTTTGGCTGACCCTTTGGCTTTTTGTCTAAACCTCAAAAACGGCATAAACAAGTAATTCTCGGAGGGCATTTTCTTGGGGCCTTTTGGTTCACTAGGCTTCAATTATGCGATTGTTTTGGAGACGTATACTCATGGTGTGAAGGGCCTTTATCAATCTTGAAAGTTCCCCGCCCCCCTCAGTTAGCCCTCCCAACGGTCCCCGCCCCCTGTCCTCTCCTCCACCTGCCGATTTGGACCCCCTCTCGACCAGCCAGTGATTAGATTTCCGGCATTGATGTACTTCTGACTGCTTTATTCACATGTAAATTCTCACTTTTTTTAAATGCTCCTAATTATTTTTGTTCTTTTTTTGTAAAGCTTTACGTTTTTAAATTGGCTGATGAATTTTTAAACTTACTGTTTTGTTTTAGCTTACCGAACATGTTAAGAGTCCAGTAAAGGAACTATACTGAAGTTTCCATTTCTTCAAAATCTGAAGAACAATTTTTTTATAAAAACCTTTTAAATTGAGAGTTTTTCGGCAAAAAATATCAAATCTTTGCTGCGATTCGCTTTTTAGTGTTTGACCTCC
Source organism: Convolutriloba macropyga (assembly GCF_964194025.1). NCBI lineage: Eukaryota > Metazoa > Xenacoelomorpha > Acoela > Convolutidae > Convolutriloba > Convolutriloba macropyga. Next base: position 37,706,426 of record NC_134468.1, on the reverse strand, counting down.
CAATCAGTGCCCCCCCCTCATTTAACGCTTCATCCCCAGCAATCCCCAATCTCTTTACCGTAACCTCACGTGCTCACCTCATGCCCCGTTCAATTAAGCTAAAGCTAGCCTCTCTAAACCGTAGATAGCTACTGAAGAAGCCGACCTCTCGCCAGTCTTAGAGCAATTCGTACGACGTTCGTCGGTTACTTTCTACAGGTATTTTAACCAGTAAGATTTAATGGTTGTAATTAGCGGGTTTTCGAACAATTGAGTTTTATTTTACCATTTGACGAACGAATTTGTTTCTTCCACGAATTCGTTGCGTATAAGACATTCATTTGGAGACCGTCTGGGGTTGGCGTCAAACGTCGGGTTGACGTAGAAAGTGTACCCATGATTGTTCCGACCCCTCTGGAGGTTTGGAGGAACTATATACTCAACTGCTTTTTTTGCTCAGACAATTTTGACCGATCGATGTTTTCGTCGTAGAGAATTTTGAGTGGTATAGTTAAAAAGGCCGTCCAGTGTATTATATTGAATTAATAAGATTTTTTTGATTTTCGCTTTCTAGAGTGAGTTATCGTGGTTTAAATTTTTGTGAATATTAGACCGATTTGCGTTTTTCACATTTTCCGGAATTTTTGCCTAAAATGTCGTCACTTCTGCTAAAAAACAACTAACACAATTTTGTAAACTAAAAAGGAAGCTAGTCCCACGTCCACTTCCATTGAGAGTATTCTGGACTTAAATTTCTGCCGTTTTTTGCTAACTTTACGATTATCAAAAACGCAGCATTTATTTTTGATCTTTTAACTAACAAATTATCTAAATCTATAACATTCGAAGCAATTGACTGTTCTTAATGGACAAACAGCAACTGCAAGGCTTGTTTTGGTCGGTTAAAATCCAATTTTGGACGGTTGCAATCCAAAAATAATTCGGATTGTAATCAGCCGATCTTCTTATGTTAATTAAAGAAAGAACAATTCAAATCAAAGCTCGGTGTTGAGAGGACCAACAGGCTTCAAAAGGAGTTCCAAATTAATGTATATAGCTTTTTACTCGAAAGATTTTGGTCGTTTTGACTTTTAAAAGTGTTTGATTTCAAAATAAACAATGGCTTATTGAACTTGCCTCTGTTTACAACTTCTAGCTTAGTGTCAGCAAAGAAAGAATGCTTCTTCTTCCTCTTCTTTAAGGTATCTTCTTCCTCTTCTTTAAGTTATGGTTTATTGGCTTTGATACTTCTAGATATCACAGTTTTTTTTAGGAATCGGGCCATTTTCACGTATTTTTCTCTTTTGGTCACATTATCACATTATTGGAAGTTCTCATATTAGAGCGTTTTCGTTCAAAGAAAGTCACAATAAACGTATAAAAATCTTTAAAGGCATGGTTTATGGTTCTAACGGATTCGACACCCATTTCTTGAAGAATTTCTTTGAATTTTTTTTACATTTGTCTTTAACTGTCTTTTTACTTTCTTTTTAGTCGTATGAAATTTCCTGCATTTTGACAGGTCTCATTGGTTTTTAAGAAGGAATAAAAGGGCCTATATTCTGATTTGCGTAGATAGCTGATGGCTCTCATGACTTTGACAACAATCGTTTTTAAAAATAAAAATCATTTTTTAGCCTTTGTTCATTTGTTTGTTTTTTCTCTAGTCTCGTTTATTACAGGTCACATATGACTTTGTTTTCGTCTAGGGAACGTGCAAGTGTACGAAATTTATGGTTTTTTAGAATTCGTTATGAATTTACTGGCTTCTACACAGATTTTTTTGCAAAAAAAATAAACTAATTTTTGATTGGCTGACGCTCTTTTCGTAGACGTAAGACATATTCTGAGTAATTACAGATTTAAAGCGCTTCCTTTGGACAAATAAACGAACCTATTTAATTATGTCGTTGCGAATGGCTTTCACGACTTTCAAAATAATTGTTTTCGAAAAATACGAAAGTATTTCTTAATTTTGCATTTTCTTTTTTTGTCTACTTTTTTTACCTATTCTCATTAAAGAGAGCTCGCATACCACATTATAAGCGTCGAGGAAGGCTTAATTGGACATATTTCGAGGGGCAAATATGCCTTTACGGCTTCGACAGCGTTTTACCCACAAGTTTTAATTGAATTTTTGTTTGTCAGCAGTGTTCTTTTTGTAACTGCATAGAAAATGGAATGAAGACAGGTGCTAATGCCCTCCTGTAGAGGCATATCTGATGATAAACATGCTGGATGTTTTCAATTGTTACCTAATAGTTATCATTACTTTAAAACTAATTGTTTTTAAAACCATTAAGCTTTTTTTTTTAACTTTGCTGTTTCTTGTTGTTTTGTCTAATTGTTACCGAGCCTTATTGTGGTGTGGTCTCATTTATTTTTTAGCGAAGTGAAAGTTGTTTTGTTTAGTTTCAGTTTTTTCTGACGCTATTTTGACCTTGCTAATAAATTCTTTTTTTAAAAAAAAATGGACATAAAGTTTTGGATGTAATTAATGTTTGTTGTTATTGTTGTTTGGTTTTGTTGTTCGTCTTGACTTGCTTTCTAAATAATGGCTGATCTCATCAATCTAATGCGACATTTTTTACTCCGCTGAGTTAACTGAGTTGGAGGTAATCTTTTTGTTCTTTTACATTTTTTTTGGAAAATACTTGATTTTTGGGGTTTTCCATATGTTCTCATGTGGATGAGCGGGGTCGGAACTTCATGTGCGAACGCACATTACCGAGTATCCTCACTAAAACATAAGATTGTAGTCCCGTCAGAATCAAAAGCAGGAGTCACTTAGTTCTGTTGTTTTAGTTGGAGTTAGAGCAACAAGCGATAGAAGTGATAGAAAAGCTGCGATCTGAGGATAAGTCTAATGCCGAGAAAAAATTAGACAAGCTAAATGAACAGAAAAAACAAAATAAAGGCAAGAAAAAGAAAGTTACAATGGATCTAAGTTCAGCAACTGCAGAACTGACTGAGGAGGTCAAACATGACACTGAGAACAACACGGAAGCCAAGAATGAAAAGAATAGTATGTCGAATGATCTTACTGATATTGCAGAAGAGTTAAACGAAGATATCCGTGTTGAAGACTTAAGCGAACCATCGACCACAAGTCGGAGGGTAGAGGACAAACCGAATATGCAAAACTCAAATTTAATTGTCAATGAACAGAGTTCAAATCTTAAGCTGAGTTCTTCCTGGGATCTCAAAGCAGACAAAAATGAGCAACCTCCAAGTGTTCGAGGATTGGCTGACAAAAACCTGGAACAGAATTGTCCTCCCGATGAAACTGCTTCCAAAGAGAACAATTCGGTATTTGAAAAGGAGAAAACTATGTTTGACATCAACGCTGAACTCAACAATTTGATTGAGACCGAGCCTGAAAAATCAGCAGTTGAATCTGAAAGCTCGGCTGATGAACAAGAGAAAGCAATGAATAACAAAAATACGGTAGAACGTAACGAAAATAATCAGAAAATAAACAATTCACAAAGTGCCATACAAAGCAAAGCGAGCAGTGTTTGCATAGATGCTGGTAGATTAGAAAAATGTACAGGTAAGTTTGATAGTCAAAGTGTAATACCAGCCGTAGCTAGTAGTACTGGTATCAAGGAATTGGATTCCATTTCTAATTCGTCCGCAGTTATAATTGGTGCTAATGAAAACCAAATTAAAGTCAATACAGCAAGACTAAATGAATTTAGCGACAAGGATGTGTCTAATCAAACGAAAAGTGATTTAAGACCAAATAATGAAACTATCGATTCAGGCAGTGAAATTGCAAGCCAGCAATTAGATGCGAACGAAACTCAAAGAGGTGCAACGATTAACTCACGTCCAGAAAATTTGAATCCAGAATTTTTGAACAAAGTTGACAATATTGACGACGAACAGTGCGATAAATTGGAAGTCTTGGCAGCAAAAGAAGAACAAATTTTGCCTGGCAAAAATGCCAAAAACTTGTTCCATTCAGAATCAGAAGATATTGATGTTCAAGAAACAACCGATGGAGTTGTTACCCTGAGTAAAGCTGGAACTGAAAATAAAATTAAACCGTCCGACATGGTAACGTCTCGGAGCCCTCAGAATACTGACTGTGATGGCACGACGGAGAGGCATTATGAAGTCAAAATGTTAACAGTAGAGCTTAGCGCTGTGCTTGAGCAGCGTAGAATTCAATGGATGTCGGACTGCATTCCGTGGACAAAGATTAAAACTGTCCAGAAACAAGCACAGAATGGAGCAAAGCCAAGGATGCCAATGTTAGTGTAGTAAATAATTGTTTCTAAAAGATACTCATAAAACATTTTGTAAAGCTAGTCGTTCTTGAATCTGTTATTTTGCTGCGTTTTGTGATCAATTACTGTTCTTAATTGTTCTCAAACGACGAAACTATTGGGGCCACGCTAGTTTATGTTTTGTTTATAGCCGCACAGCGATAGCTGGGGCTATTATTGGCCTTCTCTTGGTTTTTTTAACTACAGATAATATTCAAGGTGGAAAGGTCATTTTGAGACGTTTTCTTCCCATAACAGTCCCTCCTCACTATTTCAAATACCGACACCCCACCCACCAACCTACCTACCCCACCTACCTACATACCCCCTCGTCTACCTACCCGCCTGAACTAAACTAAAACCAAGTTTGTTGCATTTATATTCGCCTGAAATTTTTAATGCAATTTTTTCCTTGACCGTTTTTTCTGTGTGACGCTTTTTACTTCAGTCCTCGAAAACCGGATAACGGGTAATAAAGTCAGGAGGTCATTAATTGACTGAGAAGATCTCTTGGAGTTGTAAGCTTTACTTATACTTGTCTCTTATGGGACTTATGAAAATTGTTGCCGACATATTTCCATGGTGCGGTTCCTTATGAGTTCCTCCCACTCAGTCAAACACCCTCTCCCCCGCGTCCATTCTCCTCCACCTAGCTATTTGGAGCCCCTCCCCGCCCCTCGTCCAACCCTCCCAATCAACAACCCCCCTTTAATCGTCAACCTCCTCCCACAAGGCTCCTGCCCATTAATGCACGCCATATTACTAGCATCTCTAAGCCCCATCTGGCTACTACTGAGGCCAACCGCCCGCCGGTAACTTAAGAACAATAGGCCCGATTCTAGTCGGTTCTGTTTTATTATCTGTCTGAGACTGCAGGTTACAGATTTATCGCTATTTTCTGCCAGCTGTTGTTTTCTTTGCGCAACGACTCGCCAATTTTCTGATAAATTTAAATTTTTTTAAACTAATTAAATGTAATTGAGACCTTATATTTTCGTTAAAATCTTCAAGTTGCATTAGGGATATTTTATGATGTTGTCGTGAGGAAACAGTAGAAGTTTTCGAACCGCTTAAGTAGCTAAAAATAGTGAAAACACTGAATACTGAAATACTGTTTTAGCCGGCATCAGTTACCCGAAGTGCTATTGTTTAGACGCTGTCCGTTCTTTAAAATAGCCTTATCTTTCACACGTCACATTTTTTACATTCGACTTTGACCTACCTTGCTCATTGTTTCAACAGAATGGATATATATTTTTTTCTCAATAAATGACACTTTTTAGTCATGCTGTCGAGGCCAAAAGAGAAGATAAAATGAAACAGGGTAAATCAATAAAGCCCCGTCATTAAGTCCAATTGAATTAGGTTATCAGAGTGCGTTAGGGCATATGCTAATTGGGATTGGTATCAAGCTTAGCCTTGGTATAGTTGTTTAATCTATCTGAGACTGCACGTAAATTAGAGGTTTTGGAAATAAGTTTTAATCTAGGATCTCAAACGAGTTTTGAACTGGTTATAACGGATGCAAGGGAGTAATGATAACCAGCTGTTTTTAATGGCTACAATAGCTGAGCTGTGCTCTTATTGGCCTTCTCTTGGTATTTTATTTCACAGTAAAGATTTTCTTTTGACCATCTTACGTCATTCTTAATTCAATTCAGCTTTTTTTTATTCATGCAATATTTGAATAGATTTGACGTCATTTTTCATATACCAGAACGAGTTTTTTTGTGTGACTTATTTTGTGGATCAAATCTGACTTTTCCCACTCAAAATGACTTTTGCTTTTTCAATTTGATTTTGGCTTACTTTACTTGGAGGAGTTGAGATCGATGAACCTAGGCCCTCTAGGATTTTTCCAGTGGTGACCCTCTCACTTTAAAGTTTTTTTTTATCTTGTATTCGATAATCAAACTCAAATTCTTGGTTGACGTCATTTTATTTTTCAGTTTTATTGGAGCGATGTTTTGTTCATTGGCGTGAATATTTTTGTCACCCGGGACACGTCTCTCAAACTGACTTTTCCTCTCGTTCTCTGTAGTTCAATATTGCTTTATTAAATAGGAGGAGTCAAATAACAATATCTAGCTCTAATTGAAGGTCGTTTGAATCCACGTTTTTAGCACATAGCAGAAATCAATTAAATAATTCTAGAAATCTGATTTTTCGATTATATTTTGGGTTCCATGTTTGACATTGGCGTTTTGAGAATAAAGTTGTACGACGCTATAGCAGCTTTTCTCTGGAACTCTCTGAACTGTTTGCTTCTAATTACACCCATGTGTCGTTTTACCGTGTTATTTTTTTTCGTAGCTTCCATCTGCAAAAGTAATTACTTATCGTTACTAAGTGTCTCATTGAAATGATTGGCTTGATTCGGTCTTTTGTTTTTTTTTTCTATTGGTTTGTGTCAGCAATTTTTGTCAGGCCTATCTTTCTTTTGGTTTTAAGTAGAAAATAAAGTTTTGCTCTAGGATGCTTTTTTGAGATGCAAATATAGGGATAAGCTTGCAATGAAGCAAATCTCATTCCGAATCGGCTTGGGTGTTATATTAGTCATCGCTTCAAAAAATTGGAGTGTAGGTTTTTCCGGTTTTGTTGGGTAAGATCGCGTACAGTTTGAATATTCCGTCAGCAAGCCAGAATTTAGCATTTTAAGAGCATTTATCATTTTAAGAGCATATGTATCGTGAAATATTAAAATGCGTTCCTGATCATCTTTCTCCTATCAAATCTCTCGTTTTTACCTGGGAATTTAAAATGTTTATTTGAGGGCTCTGGTTGAGAAAAGTCTAGCGATTGCTACCTCTGTCGTTGGGTAGTTTGAAAGAGTTTGTTTTGCGAGTGAAGCATACTACGACAAATTTTTCTGTGATTGGCTGAGTTACCGAAGCTACATCTGCTGCTGCTTGAGATAAGTGTCTGCTCATTGCTTATTTCCTTGATAACTTATGACTTTTCGGGTAACCTGTTTGCCGATAGCAGCAGCATGACAATCTACCCGATTCAATTTTACCCAACGCAGTTTTACCCAGCCTGTCATTTCACCCAATTCCAACATACCCAATGATCTTTGCGTTCAATTAACCGATTACAAATTAGCAGTCGCTATTACTAGGACTTTTAAAATACTTATGCTGGCAGTATAATCCAATTTAATTATATAGCCATTTATAATGCCATGTTTGGTTGATGGGATAAGTTAAAGTTTGCATTGGGTAAAATGGCAGGTTGGGTAAAAGGGAATTGAGTTTGTCGTCACTTTCAATTGGGCAATTAAGGTAGAAGTTTGTGTTCTTAATGTTTTTGTTTGCCTAATTTGCTACAAGTTTTCCCAGTTAAAATATCGAACCAAATTCGAGATCAAAATCGGGGTGAAATGACAGAGTTGAAAAAAAAAATCACACGTCATCAGTTCGACGAAGCTTCTGTGTTAACTCAATTGTAATCTTTCTCAAAATTCACAGCAGCTGGTCCCTCTAAAATGTATCCTCAGCAACTTCTAAATGCCGTTACATACGCAGTCCCCGACGAGTCAAGGAAGTATATTTCAACTCTATCAAAACTGGTGAATTAAACTAGCAGAGGGCAGATCCCCAGTTTCATTGCTCCAGTTTTCTGCTGTGCTTCGCTTACTGCGCTGAAAAAAAAGTGGTGTCCGCCCGATCGCCGTATGAGAAGTTTTGAGACGTCTCAATGCCAAATGCGTTGCACTTAAAGCCGACTCTGAGGATGTTGGACTGTTATCTTCCAGACAACTTGGCGTGGCTGTAAAATGCGTACCTGACTGCAATTTTATTGTGCATGCCACAAAACAAAACTTCCAAAAGTTTTTAAATATTGTAAATGAGCGGTTACCTCAAATTGACTTCAATGATTTCAATTTCATTGAGAAAAGTATTCTCTGAAGGCAGCTCAAAAGTTCATTCTGCTTTAGCTTCGTTTGCTCCTTTTTGCTACTCTCAACATAACAAGCTCTTTTTCAATGCGACTCTAATACAAAGTCAATCAGGAGTCCAACAGGAAGACCCCTGGGGCACTTTTGCTTTCATTAGCGCTTCGCTCTATTATTGAAGAACTTAATAGTAGGCTGCTAAACCTTATTCAGCACTCTTGATATGTTGCTGATGGTATCATAAGAGGAACTCAAGAGGATCTTTGTAAAGAAAGAGAAATTCTGACAGAACATGGAAAGATTGTGGACTGGAACTCAGTGCGAATTATGATCCACTACGTAGTTGATAACATAAGAAGACACACACAATCGAAATCCTAGTCGCAGATATCGAACTCAAAGTTTTGTTGCATCTTGTTTGCAAAAAAGGGGTGAGTAAACTTGATAAGTTGTCAGTGAACTTTGGCTATTTGAATGATCCTCAGTGTCCAGTAGGATTTTTGTGTAACTGCCTCCGGGCACCCAAAATAGGGTACTCATTACGATGCAACACTCCGTCCCCTGAGAGCAACAAAGTTCTTGGACAATTCGATCCCCTCCAGCGAACGACTTTGGAAAATGTGAAAATGTACTAGGATCAGTGATCAGCAATCTCTCATGTGTCACCAAGCGTGCCTTCCAATTAGCGAAACAGGAGCTGGAATCTGTCGGTCTTTAGACCTAGTGAAGGCTGTATATGCCGGCCCCTTATCTCAGTCAGCAAATTTAGTTGATTGAATCATTAGGTTGAACCCAACAGACAAAAGCAATTACACGGAGTTGGTGGAAGAGTTGAACACATTGGGTCTTCTTCAGTTGATAAGCCAACAAATCAAGCGAATTTTGACGTTACGGCTCTAAGCAACCTTCTTGACAGGCCGGCGAACACCAGATAAAAGGCTGGACTGTTATCTGTGTTCCTACATCAATCAGGAGCCTAGTTGGTGGCCCCTCCTAACCTTTCTTTTGGTTAACATCTTCAAATCAACGAGTTTAGAGCTGTTCTGAAATTGCGGTTTGGAATTCGGGTGTTTGACTGAGGAAGGAAATGCCCCTACTGTAAGACAGGGATTTTGGACTTTTATGGGGCTCATGCCGTTTCATATCATGGGCGCGGCGACATCATCTCGCACGTCATGATAGAGTAACACACGCAATGACAGCTGGCACGTCAGCCAATATTTCCCCTGTTTGCGAGCAGAAATCTCATCTACCAGAGAAAATTTCAGGAACAGGGGACGTGTATTTGCCAAGTTCTAAAGCAGGACGACCCGCAGCTTTACACGTCACCATTACGTCCCTACTGCAAGCCAGTCTTACATCAGGTGCGGAGAGGATGCATGGTTATGCTCTAAGCATAGCTGAGGAGAGAAAAATTGAGCAATATTATAGGAAATGCAGTGAGATGAGCATACACGTCATGCCATTGGCATTAGAAACTGTCGGTGGACGACCTGAAACAATGATCAAAACAATGAAAAGGTTAGCTATCTTGGCCGATAACATAGGTATGCAGCACTCAGGCTCATCCATAGCATCTAATCGGCTCTGAGAAAGGTATCGATAAGCGCCTTGCGCGGCACAGTCACAATGCTGATTGCTAGGGACGCACGATTGTCAGCCACACATGGCAAATGGACTGTCACCTGTCGGTTTTTTTTCGAATGAAGCTGAATCGTCCAATTGGATTGATTTAACCTTAAATTTTTTTGTTTCACCCAATATGCGGGGAGACCGCGTATGTGTGGTTTGAATTGTCAAATATTGTCATCCAGTAGGAGGGAATATCTTTTATTATATTGCGAACAATAAGGCGAGAAATAGCGAAGTGGTTGTAGTACGCGAATACCGAAGGAGCTGTTGTGATCGGATATCTGAATGATTCACTGAGATACTCAAACAATAACTCTTTGTCGTCAATTGTTAATTTTTTGTTTGAACCACGCTTCGGTAGAACCAAGGCTAATTCATCAAACTTAATATTCCTTCAGGGTTAGAATATTGAGGCGGTAAATTATATAGGGATGAAATCGGGATATAGGTGAAAGAAACTTGACACCAATACTCGTCTGCAATCTGTTTTATTGGACACGAACAAAAAATTATTCTTGTTTTAGGCGCAGTGCTGCATCCAGGAAGCTGAAGTCAATGCCCCAAGACATAATACTCTCTGGATGCTTGGGACCAGCTTCAGCTTTGATGAATGTACGTATTGTTAAAACGAACAAACAAGAATGAAGCGATCGTAGATTCTCATGCGTGCCTGAAATCAGATCAGAATAGTTGAGGGCGTTAATCTATTTTAATTTAATTATGCAATCCCGAAACGATGTTATGAAAAGAATGTTATCGTCTGTAAACGAAATACAAAGAAAAAATGATGATTTTTTTTGCTTCTGCTGAGGTTTTTTTTTAATTTGAAGCGCGCCGAATCGATTCATGAAGTTATTTCATTTGCGAAGTGCTGAAAATTTCAAATTTGTTAATAGGTGCAAACAGTGGTGCTGAGAGATTTGCCTGGCTACAATCTAGAGCCGTTTAATAACTGCGTCAATTTGGAGTACCTAGTACTAGATTCGTGCAATATCTTGTCACTCGAGGGATTGGCCAACTGCACCAGGCTCAAAACTCTTCATGCTAAGGTCAGTGTTCCTGTCTTTCGGCGAGTTGACCATGATCGTGTTAATATATGTATTATATGAATAGGTTAGATATACATATAAATGCAAGTTAGCCACAACTTTGAAGTCCTTAAGAAGAGGCCATATTTCAGCACAATAAACTAGAAAGTCTGTACCTGGGACAGTTGGAAAACTTGATTGAGTTGGATGTATCCTCCAACCGGATATCGAGTCTGGCAGGCCTGGATGGTTGCTCCAATCTGAGAGTGCTAAATCTGATGGACAACAAAGTATCTAGGCTGGGTTAGTATCTCATTGTTTTCTTCGCGAATTTTTTTTTGTGTTATTCGATTTCACTTGATTAAATTTTAGTACTCACTGACGCTCATAATCAGAACACTTTCAAGATAATCGATTGAGACAAAAATTCTCTTCAAAACCGAAATTTCTGCAGTATTCAATACTTACATTTTTAGTGCTAACATTTTTAACTGCTCCCAAACGAAACGAAGTTATATTAGACTTGCTAGCAGGTATATTAGACCGGGGGTCTTTTTTATGCTATTTTTTGTCAGACCGTGTTTTTGTCTGACGCTTGTGACGTTTTGTCCTCAAAAAACGGGATAACAGGCAACGCGCGGAGGACATTAAGTTCGCTTAGCTGTTAGAGCCGTACGGCTTGCTTGTCTTTAAGTATGCGAGTTTGACCCCCACCCCTCACTTTATCCCTCCCCGCACTCCCCACCCATCCACCTCATTCACCCGTAACACAGCTCGCTCGACCCACCACTGTCCCATGCACCTTCAAATAAACTAAAGCTGCCTCCATAAATGGCAGCTACTGACGAATCCAGTGGTCGCCAGTTGTTTGAGAGCAATTTGCCCGAAGTTAGTCGATTATGTTTAATCTTCCGATGTTCATCAAACAGTGATGCTTCACTCTATAATCAACTGTATATACAGGCCGATCAGCTTTCTTAGAGCCTCACTAGTCTCTAAGTATGCGATTCACTGAATCAGTTATGACCGGTTCACTGAATCTGTTATCTTAGTCACCCCCATCCCCGACCCCCAGCAAACCACCACCACACCCCCTCCCCGTCCACCCTCCTCCAACTTGCCGATTTGGACACCCCTTACCTTACACCCCCATCGCTTGACCCCCTCCCTACGTATTGCTAGCATCCCTAGGCCCCAGCCGGCTACTACCAAAGCCCGGTCGTTAGAGAGCGATTCGCCCGATGGTAGTCGGTTATGTTTTTTGTCGAACTGTTTTGCAATATTTTTTTTGTAGTTCTCTTAGCATTGCATTCTTCGCACAATTAGCTCTTATTTTTTAAAAGAGCAATTGCTCAAAAAAAGCAGTTTAGAAAGAATGGAGTCAATGTCGAAAAATTAAATCAAAGTTAGAAACGGGATTAATCCATGAAGCCCTGTTTTAGATGGCCGCTAATTAGTTTTTTAATTTGTCCAAAGTATGCAGGTCTCCTAATTCTCACACCCAATCTCTAGTCAGAACTACAAATTTTTCGATTGTTTGTAAGAAAATAACCTTTTTAATTGCTCTCAAACGAAGTTTGTAGCAATTATATTAGTCCTGTCGGTCTTTTTTTCATAAAATGAAGTCAATAGAAAAGCTAAAATAAGAGTCTTTTATTGTTCATAGCATTTTTTGAGAGATTTGACGTGAGAAAAATCGCGCTGTGCAATACTTTTTTGTTGCATTTTTAAATCACTTTTTAAGACTTAACCTAAACAAAGGTTTCAAGCGGAATTAATATTTGTGCTGTTGAGACGCAAAATTGAGATAATGTGTTTGGGTGTTAGTAGCTGCGATAGCAACAGATGAGCAGATCTATTATTGGCCCTCTAGATTTTTTCAGGTGTGACCTGTGATGTCACTCTGACTTCAAAGTTTTCGTCCTGCATCCAATTTTGTAAAAAATTCTTGCTTGACGTCATTTCTGATTTTCATTGGAGCGATTTTTTTTCATTGGCATGAACATTTTGTGGTCACTCGTGGCACGTCTCGCAGACTGACTTTTCCTCTCGTTCTCTGTAATTCAATATTGCTTGCCTCATAGGAGGAGTGAAATGAGAATATCTCAATCTGTGTCGTTTTACCCTTTTATTCATTTTCATGGCTTTTTTCTGCAAAGTATTTATTAGTGTTTCATTGAACCCATTGGCTTGATTCGCTTTTTTACGTTTTCTATTTGTTTGTGAACGAGAAACGTCTGTCAAATTTTGTCCATGTTCGGTATTTTTCCAAATTATTTTAAGATACTTTTTCCGGTTTTTAATAAAATTCACGGATCAATCAAATAATGATTTTATTAATTGCTGTCAAACGAAGATCTTCGTTTTAGTCGTGTCGGTCTTATGCGATTTTTTGTCTGACCGAGTTTGCGACTGACCCATTTGACTTTTTGTCCTCAAAAACATGATAAACAGGTAGCGCCCAGCAGGCATTAAGTGCCCTTAGAGCTTTTCAGCTCTGTTTTAGCACAAACTGTTTTGGAGACTTAAACTTATGGTGAGAAGGGCGCTTCTAAGAGGTTAAAGACACCCCCACTGTTGACCCCCCAGTATTGCCCACAACCCCCCACCGTGCTTTTGCCCCCCACCCTACCCTCCCCCACCCCAACCATCAGCCCCCCGGTGCCCCCGTGGATAGCTACTGACAACAACCGATCGCTAGAAACACGCAATTTTATACTACTTTGGGGTTTGACATTAGGTTACTCTATAGTTTCTAATTGTAATGGAATGTTTTTCAAGATATTAATATGACCAATTTTAGCAATTTTTAATATTGTTTGCTTTTTTTTCCATATTTCTGAATCTCCTGTTTTTTTTTCATTTTTTCCGGTAAAAGGTACCTACTGACCTACTCCATAGTTTGATGACAAGCTGTTGCATAGTCTCTAGAGTAAATGGAATGGTTATCAGTATTCTAATGACTCCTGCTTTAGCTATTTTTTTTCGATAAAATTCAAGTTTATGGAGCTTTGAGCGTGTGAAACTATTTAAAGCTTGAAATAGGGATAATGGATAGTCTCTTCAGACAATGAAATAGTTTTGAAGATTTTAATATTTTGATTCATAGCAAGATTTTGTTAAATTTTGCGATTATTTGAAAAATTTTTGAATTTTTTGTCTTCTGATTTTAACAATCATTACTGGCCGACGAATTTTTTCAACGAGTCCTGCAGATGGTTACTTGACATAACTCCACAGTTGAAAATCAGTTTTGAACTTTCTCCCTGCGAAATCTGGAAGCTCTCTTTAAAATTTTAAATATCAGGTTTCTATTTGAATTATTCACTAACAAATCGAGAAAACTTGCCTTAGTACTTATAGTTGCGTAGTCGAATCAAGCTAAATCTAGCCTCACTAAACCGTGGCTAGCTACTGACGAAGCCAACTGTTCGCCGGTCGTTTGAGAGCATTTCGCCCGACTTTAGTGGGCTATTTTTTTTGTTTGAAGCAATTATTTTAGCGCTCTTTTTTATGCAAAATTTTTGCTTGACTGTTTTTGAGCTTTTGTTCTAGAACTTTATTTGACTTCCTGACTGACCTATTCATCCTTGAGTTCATAATTTTTGAGCGATCTAAGTTGATCTGAAATAAATTCAGTTGCTAATATAGAAGTAATTGTGAGCGAAAGAGAGGCAAAGGCATTGTAGCTGAGTGGTTAAGATGTCAGACTGCCTTCGGGTCGTTTTTTGCACCCATAAAACATTTCTAAGACTATGTCACGCACACACACACACGCATACGCGCACACACACACACGTGCACACCCCCCCTTTAAATTAAGTCCCCCCTCACTATCGCTCGAGAGCAATTCATTCGACATTAATCGGTTTATTTTTGCATTTTCTTGTTTTAGTCTTAATTGGAGTCATGGTTCACGGAATATATTTTCCGGCTGTATTCTGGGTTTTTTTCATCCTAGCATTTTCTAACTTTTAATGTTTTCGAGGGATTTTGCGTGCTACCCGTGATCCATCTACTGAAATTTTTTGATTTTTTTGTGTCAAAGAGGGTCTTTTCCGCGAGTGAAACTTTGACAGCTTTTGATAAATGATGATGCTATCAATCGGTACCAATGCTGCTCAGTTGTGTTCATTTAGGCTCTCTTGTTGGTTTGAAAAGACTCCAGCAGCTCAATATCTCAGCCAATCAATTAATATCCACACGAGGGCTCTCATTGGTCAGCAGTCTAACTACCCTTGATGTGTCGTCCAATCACATTACTGCCTTAGATGAAATTGAATCTCTAGCTGTTTTACAAGTTTTGATTGCGTCGGGAAACACAATTCAAGAGGTGAGTATGCTCTGTACTTCGGATATAGTTTTTCATCATATATGAATACCTGATATCAACTGCGAAGCTGTATAGTGCAATATCTCCGTGAAACGATTGTTCCTGGTTTAGATTGATAATAATTGACATTAGATGTAATGAACAAAGGTAATATGTTTAGATGCCTCGTCTAACCAACAACGTGCTGCTACGCCACGTTGATCTCGGATCCAACCGCATATCTTCTGCGGCTACTTTATCCATTTGCTGGCTTCCGTTGCTCAGAACCTTGAACCTTTCCAGGAACAGGTATTAAGATGAATCTTTATGATCAGCTCCGAATGCAGCATTTCTAAATATGCAAACCATTGAAATAAGCAAAATTTGGTCTTAAAATTGAAGCCGTTATCTTGAGCGTTAGCCGCCTGGTAAAATCTTGCACAACCAATTTTTGAGGTATTAACTTACTTAAATTGAAGGTTAGTGGATTATGTTTAATTGCTCTTAAACGAAGTTTGAAGCAATTGCTGTAAACGCGTGGATATTTATGCAAAATTTTGCGTAACCGTTCTTTTTTAGAACATTTTTCGATTTCACTTCTTGGGTGAGTTTTTGCGGTTGACTTCTTGATTTTTGCTTGACATGAATCGCTCGTATTGAGAAATTAAATCTGCGCCCATTTTTTTCACTCATAAGGAAAAGTTTTTTCTTTGCTACAGCCCCGTGGGAATTAAATTTACCGCCTGTCGTTGGAGAGCAATTTTTCCGACCTTAGTCGGTTTGTGTTATAATGCAGTTCTAAAATTTAAATGCAACTGTCTTCTGACAATCGTCACCTTTTTGATCGCTCTCAGACAGCTCGAAGAAGTATTGTATATAATTTTTATGCAAATTTCTTGACAGGTCGTTTCTGATTTTGTGAGATTTTTTGACTTTTTGAGTTTTGCTTTATCGAAATTCTTTTCTCATTCACTGTTGTGAATACAAATGTAAGCGAGCGAGAAATGTGAACGAGTTTAAATTTAAATTGTATGCGTAACTAAACAAGTAACCATAGCGCGGTTAGTATATAACTGTACTCTCAATCTAACGACCGGTGGTTCGAGCCCCAACCATGTCGAACCTTACGAAGCAAAATCCGTATTCTAATACATGTGCCTTGAGCAACGAACTGTTTGAGAGCGGTTTTAAGCTAAACTAGCCCGATTTAGACTAAGATGACTTAGAAATAAAATTATTAGACTAACAAAACGCATTGAATGGTTTAACTTTAAGGCCAAAGCAAGGCCAAATTACGTCACACTTGAGCTGAATTGACCTTTATTGGCTCACAAAAGGCTTACAGGTCCTGTCTAGCCTTTTTGCCGCCAGTGGTACTTTAGATATCTTATGTGTACGAACGAACGGAGGATTGTTATGTGTGATCGAATAAGAGCTTATTGTTGAAAAATATATGGTACTATACGTATTGTTATCTTGAATAAAGATTGTTCTTTTACCGTTTTCTGTAGTTCGAGTCTTAGACGTTATCTAGCTTGAATATTTTGGTCCTTCGAGTAAAAGTAATCGGGTTAAGGATTACATCGTCCGCTTTACGTCAACTCCCGGCGCACAGAGGCTGGTTCAGTGACCACTATTGGAAGTTCTGGCACACAGAGGCTGGTTCAGTGACAACTATTGGAACTTCTGGCACACAGAGGCTGGTTCAGTGACAACTATTGGAACTTCTGGCGCACAGAGGCTGGGTCAGTGAATACTATTGGTACTTTTGGCACACAGAGGCTGGTTCAGTGACAACTATTGGAACTTCTGGCCTACAGAGGCTGGGTCAGTGACTACCATTGGTACTTTTGGCACACAGAGGCTGGTTCAGTGAAAACTATTGGAACTTCTGGCGCACAAAGGCTGGGTCACTGACCTTTATTTGTACTTTTGGCACACAGAGGCTGGTTCAGTGACAACTATTGGAACTTCTGGCACACAGAGGCTGGTGCAGTGACAACTATTGGAACTTCTGGCACACAGAGGCTGGTTCAGTGACAACTATTGGAACTTCTGGCGCTCAGAGGCTGGGTCAGTGAATACTATTGGTACTTTTGGCACACAGAGGCTGGTTCAGTGACAACTATTGGAACTTGTGGCGCACAGAGGCTCGGTCAGTGACTACTATTGGAACTTTTGGGGCACAGAGGCTGGTTCGGTGACAACTAATGGAACTTCTGGCACACAGAGGCTGATTCAGTGACAACTATTGGAACTTGTGGCGCACAGAGGCTCGGTCAGTGACTACTATTGGAACTTTTGGGGCACAGAGGCTGGTTCAGTGACAACTATTGGAACTTCTGGCGCACAGAGGCTGGGTCAGTGAATACTATTGGTACTTTTGGCACACAGAGGCTGGTTCAGTGACAACTATTGGAACTTCTGGCCTACAGAGGCTGGGTCAGTGACTACCATTGGTACTTTTGGCACACAGAGGCTGGTTCAGTGAAAACTATTGGAACTTCTGGCGCACAAAGGCTGGGTCACTGACCTTTATTTGTACTTTTGGCACACAGAGGCTGGTTCAGTGACAACTATTGGAACTTCTGGCACACAGAGGCTGGTGCAGTGACAACTATTGGAACTTCTGGCACACAGAGGCTGGTTCAGTGACAACTATTGGAACTTCTGGCACACAGAGGCTGGTTCAGTGACAACTATTGGAACTTCTGGCGCTCAGAGGCTGGGTCAGTGAATACTATTGGTACTTTTGGCACACAGAGGCTGGTTCAGTGACAACTATTGGAACTTCTGGCCTACAGAGGCTGGGTCAGTGACTACCATTGGTACTTTTGGCACACAGAGGCTGGTTCAGTGACAACTATTGGAATTTCTGGCACACAGAGGCTGGTTCAGTGACAACTAATGGAACTTCTGGCACACAGAGGCTGATTCAGTGACAACTATTGGAACTTGTGGCGCACAGAGGCTCGGTCAGTGACTACTATTGGAACTTTTGGGGCACAGAGGCTGGTTCAGTGACAACTATTGGAACTTCTGGCACACAGAGGCTGGTTCAGTGGCAACTATTGGAACTTCTGGCACACAGAGGCTGGTTCAGTGGCAACTATTGGAACTTCTGGCACACAGAGGCTGGTTCAGTGACAACTATTGGAACTTCTGGCACACAGAGGCTGGTTCAGTGACAACTATTGGAACTTCTGGCACACAGAGGCTGGTTCAGTGACAACTATTGGAACTTCTGGTACACAGGCTGTTTCAGTGACCACTATTGGAACTTCTGGCACACAGAGGCTGGTTCAGAGACAACTATTGGAACTTCTGGCGCACAGAGGCTGGGTCAGTGAATACTATTGGTACTTTTGGCACACAGAGGCTGGTTCAGTGAAAACTATTGGAACTTCTGGCGCACAAAGGCTGGGTCACTGACCTTTATTTGTACTTTTGGCACACAGAGGCTGGTTCAGTGACAACTATTGGAACTTCTGGCACACAGAGGCTGGTTCAGTGACAACTATTGGAACTTCTGGCACACAGAGGCTGGTTCAGTGACAACTATTGGAACTTCTGGCGCTCAGAGGCTGGGTCAGTGAATACTATTGGTACTTTTGGCACACAGAGGCGGGTTCAGTGACAACTATTGGAACTTCTGGCCTACAGAGGCTGGGTCAGTGACTACCATTGGTACTTTTGGCACACAGAGGCTGGTTCAGTGACAACTATTGGAATTTCTGGCACACAGAGGCTGGTTCATTGACAACTATTGGAACTTCTGGCACACAGAGGCTGGTTCAGTGACAACTATTGGAACTTGTGGCGCACAGAGGCTCGGTCAGTGACTACTATTGGAACTTTTGGGGCACAGAGGCTGGTTCAGTGACAACTATTGGAACTTCTGGCACACAGAGGCTGGTTCAGTGGCAACTATTGGAACTTCTGGCACACAGAGGCTGGTTCAGTGACAACTATTGGAACTTCTGGCACACAGAGGCTGGTTCAGTGACAACTATTGGAACTTCTGGCGCTCAGAGGCTGGGTCAGTGAATACTATTGGTACTTTTGGCACACAGAGGCTGGTTCAGTGACAACTATTGGAACTTCTGGCCTACAGAGGCTGGGTCAGTGACTACCATTGGTACTTTTGGCACACAGAGGCTGGTTCAGTGACAACTATTGGAATTTCTGGCACACAGAGGCTGGTTCATTGACAACTATTGGAACTTCTGGCACACAGAGGCTGGTTCAGTGACAACTATTGGAACTTGTGGCGCACAGAGGCTCGGTCAGTGACTACTATTGGAACTTTTGGGGCACAGAGGCTGGTTCAGTGACAACTATTGGAACTTCTGGCACACAGAGGCTGGTTCAGTGGCAACTATTGGAACTTCTGGCACACAGAGGCTGGTTCAGTGGCAACTATTGGAACTTCTGGCACACAGAGGCTGGTTCAGTGGCAACTATTGGAACTTCTGGCACACAGAGGCTGGTTCAGTGACAACTATTGGAACTTCTGGCGCACAGAGGCTGGTTCAGTGACAACTATTGGAACTTCTGGCGCACAGAGGCTGGGTCAGTGAATACTATTGGTACTTTTGGCGCACAGAGGCTGGTTCAGTGACAACTATTGGAACTTCTGGCGCACAGAGGCTGGGTCAGTGACTACTATTGGTACTTTTGGCACACAGAGGCTGGTTCAGTGACAACTATTGGAACTTCTGGCGCACAGAGGCTCGGTCAGTGACTACTATTGGAACTTCTGGGGCACAGAGGCTGGTTCAGTGACAACTATTGGAACTTCTGATGCCCAGAGGCTGGGTCAGTGACTACTATTGGTACTTCTGGTGCACAGAGGCTGGGTCAGTGACTACTATTGGACCTTCTGGCGCACAGAGGCTGGTTCAGTGACGACTGTTGGAATTTCTGGCGCACAGAGGCTGGTTCAGTGACCACTATTGGAAGTTCTGGCACACAGAGGCTGGATCAGTGACCACTATTGGAACTTCTGGCACACAGAGGCTGGTTCAGAGACAACTATTGGAACTTCTGGCGCACAGAGGCTGGGTCAGTGAATACTATTGGTACTTTTGGCACACAGAGGCTGGTTCAGTGAAAACTATTGGAACTTCTGGCGCACAAAGGCTGGGTCACTGACCTTTATTTGTACTTTTGGCACACAGAGGCTGGTTCAGTGACAACTATTGGAACTTCTGGCACACAGAGGCTGGTTCAGTGACAACTATTGGAACTTCTGGCACACAGAGGCTGGTTCAGTGACAACTATTGGAACTTCTGGCGCACAGAGGCTGGGTCAGTGAATACTATTGGTACTTTTGGCACACAGGCTGGTTCAGTGACAACTATTGGAACTTCTGGCCTACAGAGGCTGGGTCAGTGACTACCATTGGTACTTTTGGCACACAGAGGCTGGTTCAGTGACAACTATTGGAATTTCTGGCACACAGAGGCTGGTTCATTGACAACTATTGGAACTTCTGGCACACAGAGGCTGGTTCAGTGACAACTATTGGAACTTGTGGCGCACAGAGGCTCGGTCAGTGACTACTATTGGAACTTTTGGGGCACAGAGGCTGGTTCAATGACAACTATTGGAACTTCTGGCACACAGAGGCTGGTTCAGTGGCAACTATTGGAACTTCTGGCACACAGAGGCTGGTTCAGTGGCGACTATTGGAACTTCTGGCACACAGAGGCTGGTTCAGTGACAACTAGTGGAACTTCTGGCACACAGAGGCTGGTTCAGTGACAACTATTGGAACTTCTGGCGCACAGAGGCTGGTTCAGTGACAACTATTGGAACTTGTGATGCCCAGAGGCTGGGTCAGTGACTACTATTGGTACTTCTGGTGCACAGAGGCTGGGTCAGTGACTACTATTGGACCTTCTGGCGCACAGAGGCTGGTTCAGTGACGACTGTTGGAATTTCTGGCGCACAGAGGCTGGTTCAGTGACCACTATTGGAACTTCTGGCACACAGAGGCTGGATCAGTGACCACTATTGGAACTTCTGGCACACAGAGGCTGGTTCAGAGACAACTATTGGAACTTCTGGCTCACAGAGGCTGGGTCAGTGAATACTATTGGTACTTTTGGTACACAGAGGCTGGTTCAGTGAAAACTATTGGAACTTCTGGCGCACAAAGGCTGGGTCACTGACCTTTATTTGTACTTTTGGCACACAGAGGCTGGTTCATTGACAACTATTGGAACTTTTGGCACACAGAGGCTGGTTCAGTGACAACTATTGGAACTTCTGGCACACAGAGGCTGGTTCAGTGACAACTATTGGAACTTCTGGCGCACAGAGGCTGGGTCAGTGAATACTATTGGTACTTTTGGCACACAGGCTGGTTCAGTGACAACTATTGGAACTTCTGGCCTACAGAGGCTGGGTCAGTGACTACCATTGGTACTTTTGGCACACAGAGGCTGGTTCAGTGACAACTATTGGAATTTCTGGCACACAGAGGCTGGTTCATTGACAACTATTGGAACTTCTGGCACACAGAGGCTGGTTCAGTGACAACTATTGGAACTTGTGGCGCACAGAGTCTCGGTCAGTGACTACTATTGGAACTTTTGGGGCACAGAGGCTGGTTCAATGACAACTATTGGAACTTCTGGCACACAGAGGCTGGTTCAGTGGCAACTATTGGAACTTCTGGCACACAGAGGCTGGTTCAGTGGCGAATATTGGAACTTCTGGCACACAGAGGCTGGTTCAGTGACAACTATTGGAACTTCTGGCACACAGAGGCTGGTTCAGTGACAACTATTGGAACTTCTGGCGCACAGAGGCTGGTTCAGTGACAACTATTGGAACTTCTGGCGCACAGAGGCTGGGTCAGTGAATACTATTGGTACTTTTGGCGCACAGAGGCTGGTTCAGTGACAACTATTGGTACTTTTGGCGCACAGAGGCTGGGTCAGTGACTACTATTGGAACTTCTGGCGCACAGAGGCTGGGTCAGTGACTACTATTGGAACTTGTGGCGCACAGAGTCTCGGTCATTGACTACTATTGGAACTTTTGGGGCACAGAGGCTGGTTCAATGACAACTATTGGAACTTCTGGCACACAGAGGCTGGTTCAGTGGCAACTATTGGAACTTCTGGCACACAGAGGCTGGTTCAGTGACAACTATTGGAACTTCTGGCGCACAGAGGCTGGGTCAGTGAATACTATTGGTACTTTTGGCGCACAGAGGCTGGTTCAGTGACAACTATTGGTACTTTTGGCGCACAGAGGCTGGGTCAGTGACTACTATTGGAACTTCTGGCGCACAGAGGCTGGGTCAGTGACAACTATTGGAACTTGTGGCGCACAGAGTCTCGGTCAGTGACTACTATTGGAACTTTTGGGGCACAGAGGCTGGTTCAATGACAACTATTGGAACTTCTGGCACACAGAGGCTGGTTCAGTGGCAACTATTGGAACTTCTGGCACACAGAGGCTGGTTCAGTGGCGAATATTGGAACTTCTGGCACACAGAGGCTGGTTCAGTGACAACTATTGGAACTTCTGGCGCACAGAGGCTGGGTCAGTGAATACTATTGGTACTTTTGGCGCACAGAGGCTGGTTCAGTGACAACTATTGGTACTTTTGGCGCACAGAGGCTGGGTCAGTGACTACTATTGGAACTTCTGGCGCACAGAGGCTGGGTCAGTGACTACTATTGGAACTTGTGGCACACAGAGTCTCGGTCAGTGACTACTATTGGAACTTTTGGGGCACAGAGGCTGGTTCAGTGACAACTATTGGAACTTCTGGCGCACAGAGGCTGGGTCAGTGAATACTATTGGTACTTTTGGCGCACAGAGGCTGGTTCAGTGACAACTATTGGTACTTTTGGCGCACAGAGGCTGGGTCAGTGACTACTATTGGAACTTCTGGCGCACAGAGGCTGGGTCAGTGACTACTATTGGAACTTGTGGCGCACAGAGTCTCGGTCAGTGACTACTATTGGAACTTTTGGGGCACAGAGGCTGGTTCAATGACAACTATTGGAACTTCTGGCACACAGAGGCTGGTTCAGTGGCAACTATTGGAACTTCTGGCACACAGAGGCTGGTTCAGTGACAACTATTGGAACTTCTGGCGCACAGAGGCTGGGTCAGTGAATACTATTGGTACTTTTGGCGCACAGAGGCTGGTTCAGTGACAACTATTGGTACTTTTGGCGCACAGAGGCTGGGTCAGTGACTACTATTGGAACTTCTGGCGCACAGAGGCTGGGTCAGTGACAACTATTGGAACTTGTGGCGCACAGAGTCTCGGTCAGTGACTACTATTGGAACTTTTGGGGCACAGAGGCTGGTTCAATGACAACTATTGGAACTTCTGGCACACAGAGGCTGGTTCAGTGGCAACTATTGGAACTTCTGGCACACAGAGGCTGGTTCAGTGGCGAATATTGGAACTTCTGGCACACAGAGGCTGGTTCAGTGACAACTATTGGAACTTCTGGCACACAGAGGCTGGTTCAGTGACAACTATTGGAACTTCTGGCGCACAGAGGCTGGTTCAGTGACAACTATTGGAACTTCTGGCGCACAGAGGCTGGGTCAGTGAATACTATTGGTACTTTTGGCGCACAGAGGCTGGTTCAGTGACAACTATTGGTACTTTTGGCGCACAGAGGCTGGGTCAGTGACTACTATTGGAACTTCTGGCGCACAGAGGCTGGGTCAGTGACTACTATTGGTACTTTTGGCACACAGAGGCTGGTTCAGTGACAACTATTGGAGCTTCTGGCGCACAGAGGCTCGGTCAGTGACTACTATTGGAACTTCTGGGGCACAGAGGCTGGTTCAGTGACAACTATTGGAACTTCTGATGCCCAGAGGCTGGGTCAGTGACTACTATTGGTACTTCTGGTGCACAGAGGCTGGGTCAGTGACTACTATTGGACCTTCTGGCGCACAGAGGCTGGTTCAGTGACGACTGTTGGAATTTCTGGCGCACAGAGGCTGTGTCAGTGACTACTATTGGTACTTCTGGTGCACAGAGGCTGGTTCAGTGATTACTATTGGAAGTTCTGGCGCACAGAGGCTGGGTCAGTGACTACTATCGGTACTTCTGGTGCACAGAAACCGGGTTAGTGACTGCTATTGGTGTTGTGGCGAAAAGGGGCTAAGTCAATGACAGTTTTTGGTCTTCTGGCACACATTGGATTGGACATTTGTTCGGACGGTGTCATTTGGGGCAGGGAAGTGTGGAGAAAACTGTAAGACAAAACTTTAGTCTTCAACATTCTAAACAAGTAAACTCTATTTCTAACTGGTGCTACTTATATCCACACTGGCGGCGGACTCCCAACTTAGACATAAGTAATCGAAAAAGAAATTGAGTGCTCAATTAGCCGAATAAATTTGGGTGCTCAATTAGCCGAATAACTTTGAGTGCTCAATTAGCCGAATAACTTTGGGTGCTCAATTAGCCGAATAACTTTGAGTGCTCAATTAGCCGAATAACTTTGTGTGCTCAATTAGCCGAATAACTTAGGTGCTCAATTAGCCGAATAACGTTGGGTGCTCAATTAGCCGAATAACGTTGGGTGCTCAATTAGCCGAATAACTTGGGTGAACAATTAGCCGAATGACTTTGAGTGCTTAATTAGCCGAATAACTTTGGGTGTTCAATTAGCCGAATAACATGGGTGCTCATTTAGCCGAATAACTTTGGGTGCTCAATTAGCCGAATAACTTTGGTTGCTCAATTAGCCGAATAACTTTGAGTGCTCAGTTAGCCGAATAACTTTAGGTGCTCAATTAGCCGAATAACTTGGGTGCTCAATTAAAAATTTTTTAAAGGTTCAATTAGCCGAAAATTTTTCGAGTGTTCAATAGGCCGAAAAATTCACTTTATGACCAGTGAAAATAAAAGCAAATGCTCTTTATTGTTGGTGCTAGCTCCCTCAGTCGAACAATAGGCAAATTGCATGAACCTCAGTAATCCCGTCACGTAAAATCTTCCATTGCCGAGCCTGGTCTGAGCTTCAAAACTTTAAAGCGGAGGAAAACTGTGCAGTATAAGTTAAGCGTTGAGTACCCACACGCAGACAAAGTTATTATTTGGCACGACGCCATCAATAATAGTTTAACGCCTCATCGCAATAACAATCATACCCCATTATCCGCACACGAGTTGATTAAGGAGCTTAATCTTGTTAAGAACAAAATAAGCGCACTAGTCTACTGCCCCCGGCAATGAGCTCCCGATATCTTTGCTGCACTTAAAAAAACAGATTTCGTTGTAGTCCACGTCTTGAAAGATTTGCTTTCAAAACGCAAAGCAAAAGACCCAGCAGTTGTTAACGACTACACACAATTGCATCCACCTTTCTCTTGTGAGATCAAGTCCCTAACAATTGTAAGGTTCTATAGCTTCGACCTTAATCGTCTCATTAAGAAAACGCGTCCGAAGAGACTGAACCAGCGACGTCGAAAAGCTCGCTCTAACAGGGTTGCTGCTCTCTTGGAGAATTCTGCTCTCGAGCCGTGGCTAGCTTAAGTGCAAGGCTATAGCTCGGTAGTGAATTCCTCCGTTAGAGGCGGTGCTGTTGAATTGAGCTCGTCGGCTTTCCCCCTAAATCTTAAAACATTATCTCACAAACGAAACACATCGCTTACGTCCCTGTTCGCTTCGAGAAAGCATTAACCCTTTAATTGTATTCCCATAATTTAATATTGTAATCTAAAATTGTTGAGTGCATAAGTGTTCATTCTAATTAAAGTTCAATTTTAGAACAGTTCTAAGGATGGAAGCCCAAGTAACAAAATTGATTGAAGCAAGATCTAAAGCCGAACTAAACGTAAACGAAGTTTACAGAGGCATAGATGAAGCCATTGAAGGCGGTGCACGAAAAGCACGAGTCGAAACCATGGTAGGCAGGGCCAAAGATTTTTTGTCTACAGCAATATCCAAAAATGACCAGTTAATAAAGTTAGCCGCTGGACACCCTAACAAAGCACAAATCACCGAGGACCTGGAACTCTGGTTGAAGGAAGCAAGCGAAACAGATGATAAGTATGTGATAAGGGCGTGCCAATACATCGAGTCACTCACAGAACCCCGAAGTACCAGCAAAACTCAGAGGAAAGCGTCGAGTAGAGGTACAAAGACGAATTCGATGGCATCAAGTCAAAAACGCCTAATAGCAAAACTCAAGCGAGAAGAGGTAGAAAGAGAAAACGAAATTAAGTCAAAACTGGCTCAACAAAAGCATCAACTAGAGCTGAACACAATCAGCGAAGAAAACAGAAAAAGACTTTTTGAAGCCATAGTGTACGAGCTCGAGGCGATAGAGTCCTCGGATGAAAGCCTGGGTAACGAATTTGACGAACAACTGACGTCAAACCATATCGATACTGCTAAGCGTGTAACTGATTGGGTAAACAATACCAACACCAATAACACATTGCCTGCCGCGATCGAAATAATGCCTTCAGAAGAGTCACGAAATTTAGAAGCTGCTGATCCAGGAATTGGTGCTCCACAGATGGAGATCAATCCACTCCTTGGTAGATCAAGAGATCATGTACCAGTTGAAAGATTGCAACAAAATGACGTGCAGATAGGTCCATCCCTAACAGACGTTACTCAAGTCCCGCAAGCCTCATTAGGAGGTCTCCACGATCATTCACAATTGGCTAACACTAATAGTAGCTTCGTCCGAACACCCAGAGGGGTATCGTACTTCCTTTATTTGGGAAATAATGACGCGCAGCAACCTGAGGAAAATCTGCAATCAGACAGTCCGAACATTCAGGTAGCTGTTAATTTATCGGATAATGCCGTTAGATCTAACCATCTATCTGACCAGGGTGGAGCGTTGAATCTGACGTCAAATGATGCGAATAACTCTGAACAACAACAGACCCAAGCAGCGAACATAAACAACAATTTAATGCTAAGTCCACGCACAATTATCCCAATTTTTGTGAATCAGAGCACAAACAATCAAAACGTCGCTGCTAATACAAGCAACACAAATATTGTCTCAAGCCAACCGTTCAACACTCAGAATCAAAAGGCACAAGTTCAGAGTAGGCATAACCCAATTCCGAACCATCGTCAAAATTATTATACAATGGCAAGTCACCTCTTAACAAAATTAACGCTTTGGCAAATGCCAACTTTAGATACTGTAGCTCAGTCAGTTTCCCAAGTGATGCACAAATGTCAAACTCAAATATGAGTCAACCTGTGGTATCGTTTTCGAGTGGTGGTACAACTTTTTATCATCAAAACCCCTTCTCAACGGCTACCGTGGTAAATCAGCCAAATATACCAGCGTCAGCACCTTTGCAACAACATGCAGCTCCAACGCCACTTTCTCATCAACCAACGATGCCCATTTACCCGTCAAAGGCTTTAACGCCTCTCCCCGCAGCACAAATACCTCAAACAAATGAGTCATTCAGTGTGCAAGATTTGGCTGCCGCGATAACTTCTTGTCATCTGAACCCTTTGCCTAAATGGAACCTTGCCAATTACAATGGAGACGCACTTTTATGGCACGAATGGATAGGACAATTCAGAAGTGCAATAGATTCCCAGAATCTCTTAGATGCTGCCAAGTTGACTTATCTGAAAGGACTTTTAACAGGAAAAGCGAAGAAGTCCATAGAACAGTTCGCGTATTCAGGAGCTCTATACAATGACGCAATGAAAGCGTTGGAAAGAAAATTCGGCCAACCACACGCCATTGTTGGTGCTAATCTGGATAAGCTGAACAACTACCCCCCACTAAAGATGCATAACTCCGAAAACATTATTGCCTATGCGTCGGTAGTTTCTAGTCTGTTTGGCGTGTTTCGTTCATTATCGTATGATGCCGATCTTCAGAGTTCGTCTTTAGTAAATCAAGCCGTGGAGAAGCTGCCGCCAAATCTTAAAGAATCTTGGTGGTCACACATGGTGAGGAACCAATGGGACCGTCCAACTTTGCTGGATTTCAATGATTGGCTGCAGACAAAATCTGACACTCTTGACCGCATGAAAACAGCCAAGTTTAAAACGAAACTTGAAGAGCCGCCTTTCTCGTCAAAAACAAAAACTACATCAAAGGTTTTTGCATCTAGTTCAAAAATAACTGACGCAAAAACGAAAACCCAAACTCCAAGATCCATTAAGGATGAACCCTGCCCTCATTGTAAGGCTAACGATCCTTTGTAGCGATGTCCAAAATTTACAAGCGAGAACCCAATACAAAGAACTAGAATTGTCGCTGAGAATAGGCTCTGCTTCTCTTGCTTGAAAGGGTCACATCAGTTTAGAAATTGCCCCAACCCTAGAAAATGTAAACATTCTGGTTGCACTAGTTCATACAATTCATTGCTACACGAAGCTGATCGTATCTTCCCTAGAAACAATATTAAGAAAGGAAGTAAAGCTAACAATGCTCCATCTACACAGTCGTCCTCGTCAGTAACAGTTGGTGCTGAGAAAGAACTACCAACTCAGAGTAGCTCGTCCTCTTTTCCCTCAGTATCGGACGTAAAAGGTCTTCTGCAACTGAAACAGGTTGAATTAATTAGCCCCACTGATGAGAAAACAAAAGTTTTTGCGCTATGTGATCCCGCATGTAGTCGTTCATGGATTTCGAATGCTGCAGCTGAACGTCTCAAGCTTAAGGGTAAAGGTCTCAGATTAATGATTTGCGGGATAAACATTCAGCAAACAATCGATACACTTTTGACAGATGTCACCGTAAAACCTATAGCAGAAAACACATTGGTTCTGATATAGTGGACGTTCCCCATTTGCAAGAAACCTACCCGTACTTGAGTGTTCTGGAGCCCGTCCGGTATAGCTATTCGAATATCGAAATGATTCTAGGCCAGGACGTGTACCACGCCATCCGTCCGATTGAGTTTTTTGAAAGTGAATCAAAATGCGCCCCCGTTGCCGTCCGTCTACCAATAGGATGGGTGTTGAGTGGTCCACTGCCTTCAAGCTCTAATTTTGTTTCGTCCTGCTTGAAAGCTATTATTGAGCCAGAACAAGATTTAGTAGAGCAGTTAAGAACCTGGTACGAATTGGAGTCTTGCGGTGCAATGAAAGAAGTTGATCCAAGGTCATCAGCAGACCGCAGAGCAGTCGAAATCTTAGAGAAAACCACGACGCACGATGGTCAAAGATATCAAGTTGGAATGCTTTGGGTTAATGACGACCTCGACTTACCAAACAACTATTACTCAGCGCTCGTGCAGCCAAAGTCCTTCGAGAAAAGGTTTTCTAAGGACGAAGAACTTCCGTCTAAATTTTCAAAGAACATAAATGATGATATCGAGAAGGGATACGTTTTTCGAGTAGAAAACCCAAAAGACCCCAGTCAACGATCCAAACGTGAGTGGTACTTACCACACCACCCTGTAATAAATCCAAATAAACCTGGAAAAATTACAAGGGTATTAAACGGTGACGCAAAATTCCACGGAACTTCCTTAAATAGATGTTACTGACAGGCCCTGACCTACTCCAGCGTCTCATTCATACTCTCATCCGTTCTAGGCAGCATAAGTATGCCGTCTCCGCCGATATCGAAGGTATGTTCCGTCAAGTGGGCGTCCCACTCGCCGATCAGCCTGCCTCAGATTTTTGTGCCGGGAGGACCCATCATCAGAAGTGATGGTATACCAATACAGCCGACATATATTCGGTGTGAAGGATTCGCCAACTTGCGCGAATTTTGCGCTTCAGAAAACAGCAATATACAACATTCGTAGGTTCCCCGATGCTGCACAAGCAGTATTAGGTAAGTTCTATATGGACGACTATTTGGATTCTCTAGAAACACCACACGAAGCACTAAGTAGAGCCAAAAACTTAGTTGAATTATTGAAATTAGGAGGATTCAAGCTAACAAAATTTATAAGTAACACACTACGCTTATTTGATGAAATTGAAAACAATGATCAATTGTGCCAACCTAAAGTGATCCTAATTTCTGATGAAGAAGCTTCTTCTGGGTCTAAAGTGGGACCATCGAAAGGATACCTCAGTCGTTAGCCGAGGCACGAAGTGCGACGAAAGCAACAAAGTCACGCAACGCTTAGTCCTCAGCCTATTAGCAAAAGTCTTCGACCCCATTGGGTTGGTCGCGCCATTCACAGTTACTGCTCGACTGTTGTTGAAGGACATTTGGAGATTGAGTGGCCAAAACTGGGATAACACATTGCCCATTGAAATGATGAATAGGTTCAAAGTCTGGAGTTCAGATCTGCCTAAACTATGCAACCTAACTATCCCTAGAAGTGTCTTCTCCGGGGATTTCGATCAGTTGGAACTTCCTGTTTTTGGAGACAGCTCTCAGGATGTCTTTAGTTCAGTTGCCTTTCTCAGGGCCAAAGTAAAATCAGGAAGTAGTGAACGCACCGAAATTACTTTTGTTCTAGGAAAAGCAAGGGTTGCCCCCATGAAGTGTTTAACAGTTCCTAAACTAGAATTACAGGCCGCCCTCTTGGCGACACGGTTGAAAGTTGACATAACTAAAGCCCTAACAATTCCATTGAGCAGAGTCTTTATGTGGACTGATAGCACCACTGTTCTACAGTGGCTAGGTTCACTTGATAAGCAACCTATTTTTGTTGCTAACAGAGTTTCTGAAATGCTAGAGTCGACAACAGTTGATCAATGGTTCCATGTGCCAACTTCAGACAACCCAACAGATGCTGGAAATAGAGGCATGTCTGCTGAAAACTTTCGAACAAGCAGTTGGTTAACAGGGCCAAGCTTTTTGTTGACTTCTCACTTCCCTTTTCAACCCAGCTCAAGCATTAGAGATAACCTTCAAACAAAACCATCCTCGTACAATTCGCAAAAGGATGTAACTGAGCCAGAAGTGGCGTTTGCCGTCAATACAATGCAACCTGAAGAAATATTTGACTTCGATAGGTACAGTTCTTTCAACAAGCTAGTTCGAATTACAGCCTATCTCCTCCGTATACTCCCTAAACATGCTTCATATCGTACACCAGACCGCATCATTTGCAATCCGGATGAACTTCGAGTAGCTGAAGCTAAGCTTCAGTTTCTCATGCAGTGGGAATCATTCCCAGTTGAACAAAAACTTCTTTTTGATGTTAAACAAATTCACAAGAAGAGTCGCATTGCACCATTTTCGCCCTTCTTTGGCCCAAATGCCTTGATTAGATCAACCGGCCGATTGAAACGTTTAGTCGAGGCGGACTATGACTTCAAACCCCCCATTATTTTAGATAGCCACCATCCTGCAGTAAAATTGTTTCTTTTGAAGGAACACCACCACGAAGGTGTTGAATTCTTACGAGCTTTCATCCAGCGCCGTTTTGCTATCATCAGGCTTCGTCCCGCTTTGAGGTCAATCAAGCACAATTGTATCTTATGTCGGAAGCGTAGTGCAGATACAGTGAAGCCAATGATGGCGGATCTACCAGTCGAGCGTCTGTCCCTTGGTAATCCCCCTTTCTCCAACTCAGGGATAGACTACTTCGGACCGTTCTATGTCGCCGTCAAGCGTTCAACTGAGAAGCGCTGGGGGTTCCTTTTCACGTGCCTTACAACTCGAGCACTCCATATTGAAGTCGTAAATTCTATGAATACCGGCTCTTGTGTTATGGGGATAGAAAGATTCATCGCACGAAGAGGGACACCGCAAGTTCTATGGTCAGACAATGGAACAAACTTTACTGGTGCAGAGAAAGAGTTGTCAGCTTGTTTTAAAGCTTTAAACCAGCGAACGATTGCAAGCAAAATGTCACAGAAAGGTATTAAGTGGCTTGTTAACCCTCCATCTTCCCCTCATGGTGGTTCGTGGTAACGCGTGGTAAGGAGTGTTAAACGGACATTCTACGCTGTTCTCGGTAACCGCCGATTGACTGACGAGAGGCTTCAAACAACATTGTGTCTAGTTGAAATGACACTCAACAACCGGCCGCTCGCCTCTGTAAGCAATGATCCATCAGAAATTGACGCAATTACGCCAAATCACTTCCCTCTCGGGTTCCGACCTAGTATGCTCCCTCCATTAGTTGAAAGTGAAGACTTTGATCGCAGAAAGCGGTACGTTTGGGCCCAATCATATGCCGACTCAATTTGGAAACGATGATTGGATGAGTATGTACCGGCTCTGAATCGCCGCAGTAAATGGTCAAAATCCGCCTCAGATGAGCTAAAAACAAGAGATCTGGTATGGCTCGCCGAAGAGTTATCTCCCCGAGGCCATTTTCCTCTAGGACGTATAGAAAAACTTCGCTTTGGTGATGACGGCTTTGCCCATGCCGCCGAAATAAGGACTAAGTCCGGTAACTATGTCAGACCCGTTAATAAATTAATTCCAGTTTTTGCTACACCACTTTCGGGGCTGGAGGATGTGAATACAAATGTAAGCGACCAAGAAATGTAAGCGAGAAATGTGAACGAGTTTAAATATAAATTGTATGCGTAACTAAACAAGTACCCATAGCGCAGTTAGTATAGTACTGTACTCTCAATCTAAAGACCGGTGGTTCGAGCCCCAACCATGTCGAACCTTACGAAGCAAAATCCGTATTCTAATACATGTGCCTTGAGCAACGAACCGTATGAGAGCGGTTTTAAGCTAAACTAGCCCGATTTAGACTAAGATGACTTAGATATAAAATTATTAGACTAACAAAACGCATTGAATGGTTTAACTTTAAGGCCAAAGCAAGGCCAAATTACGTCACATGAGCTGAATTGACCTTTATTGGCTCACAAAAGGCTTACAGGTCCTGTCTAGCCTTTTTGCCGCCAGTGTTATTTTAGATATCTTATGTGTACGAACGAACGGAGGATTGTTGTGTGATCGAATAAGAGCTTATTGTTGAAAAATATAGCGTACTATACGTAAAGTTATCTTGAATAAAGATTGTTCTTTTAGCGTTTTCTGTAGTTCGAGTGATAGACGTTATCTAGCTCGAATATTCACAACTTTCAGCAGAACTCAATTGACGGCATTTTGGTAATTGAACTCGGACTCAAAATGCAGCGAAATGTGTCTCAATATTGAAATCACATTAATGCTCAATAATAACCTATAATAACGTCGTTTGAAACCCGAGAGAGCTAATCCGCCCGCGCAACCAGTCACCCCAATGTGGACGTAGGAAGGCAGCAATAGAATTGAGCCTCGCTGGTTGTTTGAGTGCAGTTCGTCCGACGTTAGTCGGTTGTGTCTGTTTTTGACAGTCCATTTTGCATTTTTAGACAAGTGCACTTCGTAGAACTTGATGCTGAACCTTGAATCATTATTTTGCTCTTTGCAATGTCTTTTTTTAAGTTTCGTTTTTCTCGGCACATTTTCTCAAAGACAGCAATAGGCACTGTACGCGACTTTTCCTTGGTCCATTAAGCTGTTTTTTTTGTTTTGTGTTTAATTGCAATCAAACGAAGTTTGTAGCAATTATAATTGTCCTGTTGGTTTTTTTATGCGATTTTTCTGTTGACCGATTTTTCGTCTGACCTAGTTGACTTTTCGTCTTGAAAAACAGGATAAACAGGTAGCGCCCAGCGGGCATTAAGTTGCATTAGAGGACCTTACCCGATTTTAGTAGTCCTTAAAGTGCTTAGTGTGATGAAGCTACCGGGAGGGCCGTAGTTTAAGGTTAAAAGCTCATTTTTAGGAGTTTTGAGCCCAAAATGTTGCAATTTTTCGTGTTTTTTCGTAATTTTTCGAATTTTTTTCTGGACCAGTCTAAAATTGAGGCTGGTTAAAGTTGATAAAGGCCTTTTGCAAGACATAAGTACCTTTTATCACCATTTTAAGAGCTATATTTTTGATAATCCAAAGACACCCAATTTTATACTTATTTTCACAATTTTTTCAGCTTTGTCATTTGAGTTTTTAGAGCTAGGTGTCAAGGAACCTCCTCTATGGTTTGATAATAGATTACTGCACAGTTTCTAGTGATAATGGAAGAGTGTTCAACGTTTTAACATCACAAATTTTATCTTTTTTTAAATAAATAACTTGCTTTTTTCAATTTTTTTTGACTTTTATTGTCATTATTCAAGTTTTTTTCAGAACCAGCGGCCAAAAACCTCCTTAAGGGTTTAATAATAAGTTAATGAAATTTTTTTTTATTGGCCATGGAATAGTTTTAAACTTTTTAATACAAATTTTAGCAATTATTTTAAATAAAACTTGAAATTTTAAGTTCTTTGAAAAATTTCGTCATTTTTTTTAAATTTTCTCTAGAGTCAAAGAGCCAAGGAACCTCCTATACGGGTTGACAAAAGGCTACTGAATAGTTTCTAGATGTAATATTTTTTACCTTTTTTGTCATTATTTGGGTTTTTTTAGGGGTCAGCAAACCTCCTTAAGGGTTTGATAATAAGTTACTGAAAAATTTTTATTGGCCATGGAATAGTTTTCAAGTTTTTAATTTCACAATTTTTAGCTATTTTTTGACAAAATTTTTACTGCATAGTTTCTAGATGTAATAAAACTTTTTTTCAAGACTTTAAATCACAAATTTTATCAATATTTTTTAAAAATATTTGCAGGTTTTTGAATGTTTTTATATTATTTTTTGCGGCACTAAGGGCCCAGGGACCTTCTCCGAGTATTGATGATAAGCTGCTCCATTGTTAATGGAATGTTTATCAATATTTAAATGACTCAAGTTCTCGCAGTTTTTTCGATAAAAATTTCGAAAAATTTTTATGTTCCAAGTTTATGAGCCAGTGAAACTATTTAAGGCTTGAAATAGGGACACTGAATTCTGAAGATTATGAACATATTTGCCCTTTTTTTGAGTTTAACGATCATTACTGGCCAACGAAACTTTTAAGTCTTGCAGTTGGGTTACATGACAGAACTCCAGAGACAAAAAATAGTTTTTAACATTTTTCCCCTTTGAATTATGGAATCTTTTTGCCCTTTCTTTTTTTATGATTTAAGTAGTAACAAGGCTAGAATACTAGAAGTTGCAGAGTCAAATCTCATCATGGAAACTATTCCTAGCTGTCGCTCTCTCTCTCTCTCTCTCTCTCTCTCTCTCTCTCTCTCTCTGTTGACTTGGGTTTCTTTCCTTCTCTTTCTCGCTCACATTTTATCTCTCGCTCTCTCTCTCTCTCTCTCTCTCTCTCTCTCTCTCTCTCTCTCTCTCTCGTTTAATCTCTGTCGTTTAATCACGCAAATAATTCGCCCCGAATTTGTCTTTATCTACTTAGGCGTCCAAATGAACAACTATCAAAGCTGAAGTTCAAAGAACTTAAGTTGCACAAAACTACTGACTTTCGAGAGTGCTGCGTCATTAAACAGCTTGCGTTTGTTTTAAAATGACGAATAGTGACGAGGCTTTTGATTTAGCTTGATGCCTGTGATCGAAAAATGGGGTGTTGAAAAATTGAGTTTAAAATATAGGGAGTTAAAGGAATAGGACTGAAAAACAGGA
Source organism: Convolutriloba macropyga (assembly GCF_964194025.1). NCBI lineage: Eukaryota > Metazoa > Xenacoelomorpha > Acoela > Convolutidae > Convolutriloba > Convolutriloba macropyga. Next base: position 37,670,878 of record NC_134468.1, on the reverse strand, counting down.
CACCGGAATAGGTCAAAAAGTGATCTAGAGCAAGAGCAATTCGTCCGACGTTATTCGGTTTATGTTTGTACTTTTGTAAACTGTATTTGGCAAGGGCATGACATAAGTACGAATTGTGCAACTTTCTGGCAAATGTAGTTAGTGAATAGTATTTCATGTTAATTAAGCGACTCGTTCCATGAATTTATCGCGGATTAATTTGATCGAAACTAGCAAATCTTTTTCCAGCAGACTGCTGGGGCGACTTTATAATGTTCTATTTAAATTCAATTTAGAAATCAGTTTTGCTAATTTGGTCTTCACAATTTGGTTTAAGCAGGTTACATTTGTTTGTGCAAAAGGGCCTTTAATCTGATGTCTTACGCTTTTGGGGTACCCTTTCGAGATTTCGCATTGTGTCAATCTGTATGCAATTAAAGTAAGCGACTCGAAAACTTTTTTACGACTCGAAGAGGAGTATTGGTTTTTTTAACCGGAAGTACTATTCGTTCAGATGCTGTTTTGACCTAAAAGCGAAAGTGAGTAAAATTGCAGTGTGAACTAATTTTTTCTGAGCGAGAGAAGTTTTTTGATCATGCGCTGCGTTTAGTGATTGACTTTTTGACTTTGAAAAGTAGTTTTTGTTTGAATGGCACATATAGATAACCGTTTTAGCTGTTTTTTCGTCTAAGTGGGCCAATTTTTTTGCTTGTAGTTTGGTTTTTTTGTAGGAATAATTTTTATTCGATACTATATTGAAATGTCAACCTCGCAAATTGATGCCACAGTGTTTTGCAGAGCATGATATTGAGTTTCAAGTTCAAAATTGTCACATTTTTTTTATTTTTTAGTTAATTTTTGGCTTTTTATTAAATTCTTCATTTTTGGATCTTTTAACCATTTTTTTTTGTCAAAAATCAGTTAATAAGGTAACTTCCTTTTGATAATTCATATGGTCAACGCCTCTTGCTGCCTCGATGTAATTTTGTTTTTATACAATTGTACATATGCTAATCCGATTTTGATAGTTTTTCCGATTTTTGTCAGTTTTTTTTGTTTGTATTTTGGTTTTAATTACTAGAAAGTCTTTTTGTGCAACATGAGGGACTTTAATTTCGTTTCAATGAAAATTCAATCATTTTTTGGCGTTGATTTTTGAAAGACAGTTAAAAGTTTTTCATAAATGCAGTCTAATAAAAGTTTTTTTGACCATTTTTTTGCAAGATGCTTCAATGTTTCGTATGGTTGAATTCTGCTTTTTCCAATTTTTGGTTCTCATCAGGATGATAGATCTTTGTATCGGATGACTAGTTATCTTTTCTATGTCTCGAAAGCCGAACAATGAATTATATTCGTTTTTCTTGATTTTTATATTTTGATTTTCAACAATCAAGAATGTATTTTTGTTACGGTGTTCCTTACATTGTGCCCATATTCTCAACATTCTAGTTACTGTCATTCTTTTTTTGTCTTGGCACCTACATTTTTTCGGTATATTGATTTTTTCAGTTGTTAAAAAATTGAGAAAAAATCAATAATGATTTCAGATTTTTCATAGATTTTCGTCATTTCTTTGGTTTGCAATTGATTTCATTCAACATAAGGTAGTACTGAGAGTTTGCTAGCAAGTCTTTTCCAAAATTTACACTTACTACTATTTACTGCAACTTTCTGCCGGCCTTGGTATTAATTTAAACGATTTTCTGCCTTTGAATATTCTGCTGCTTATGTCTTCTCTATGATCAATTTAAGTTTTCGTGTGAAATCATGTTGTCTAGCATATGTACAACAAGGAAGAAGTATGGGTTTTTGTCTGAATTGCAGTGATTAGAAGTGTAATTATAGTGGTTTCCTGATTCTTAAATTTGAGCATTCTTTTTTGAAAAGATTTGAATTAGTTTCTAACAATTTTATGTGCCGTTTGCTTTCGCGATTTTTTTGAGATTAGAATAATGAATTATTTGAGGGCAATTGATAGCCCTGTCAGCTTTTTCAGCCTATTAGTTTTTTGACCATCTTTTTTTCCCGGATTTTTTAACGTTACCAAACGTTTTCAATACTCTAAAATTTTGCTGCATTTTGTTTCTCTTGATGACAGTGGTTTAAGTTTCACCAATTTTTAGATCAGACCCGGGGAGGTAATGAGTTAATGGTTTAATTCAAAAGGTAATGGCTTACGCTGCAATTAAGGTTTTTGTTTGTGAAGTTTCGACGCTTTGAGTTGCTTCCGGAATTCTTCCTCTGTTTTTAATTAGTACCGAAAGAGTTGTTAGTTTTAATCGAGTATGACTGTTTACGGGTTTTAGTCTTGACTCGCTGCCAAGCTTGAAGACTACAATTAATTTGGAGGTGATGGACTGTAGTTGCAATGAAATCACCACTGCTGAGTCTCTGACTGAGTCCCTTGGATCTCTCGACAGAATCAGAATTCTCAATGCCAAAGACAACCCACTATTGGTTGAAAAAGATACCTTGTACGTGACAACTAACCCCCTATTTGGAAATTATTGTTGAATTGTGCGAATCCCGTTCTTCAACTGTTAGCTCAAGCCCAATTGCATCGGTCGCAATAATTTAATTAAGTTAGCAAAATTAGTCATTATGCACATTCTAGCTTGAAATATCACTTAAATTTTAGGTCAAAAATTAGAAGTGAACTTCTGTCCTTAATTCAATTCAATGAGGAGGAGCTGCAACGAAATACAGTCTCTGCGGCCCCAGAAACGAAAACGCCCCACTTTCAGTCTGTCTGTCTGTCACAGTTGGAGCTGCTGGAGTCGATGGAGTCAGCTATTAAACTATTACACCCCGTAAATGGGACTGAAAACACTGCTATTTTAGAGTATATTGCAACAAAAACGGCTTTGCTAGATTTGCATTTTGAGATGTCAGTTAAACTCCGCGAAGAACATGAGTACGGAGAAACGCACGTTGCTCAGACTTTTGTTTCTGTTGATTCTTTAATTAACCAAAATAGGGTTAAAGTGAACGCACTCCTTGATATTGGCGCTGAAGAGAAACAAGAGAAATACGTGAGACCTCCAAGTCGACCAAAGTCTTCTGCAAAGGCAAGGCCCAAAACAGGCGAAGGGTCAAACTCGGCTCGAAGGAGTGATGAGAATCGAGAAAGTTGTAGAAGGATACAGGAGATCAAGGTTCCCTCTGTTCCGAATGAGACCGTTGAATTTGTGAGGAATGCGTGGAAGAGTGCTGTCAAAGATTCCAATGAGCAAGCTGCCTCGCGAATACAGGTATGTTTGTTAGAGTTGAGTTAGTTATTCGATTGAATGTTTTAGTGTAATTTCTGGTTTTGCTTCTGGGTTACACAAGACTTGTGAAAACTGCGTTGAATCTTTCTGAATGCTTTTGCAAACTTTGTCTTAGACGCAAAAAAAGATGAATTTATGAAGATCATGATTTCAAAATGCAAAAGTATAGCAAGAAACACTTGTTATGGTTACTAAATTGTAAAAAGCATAACTGTATTGCGGCTATGTTGATTTTCAATTTTTGTTTCGTTGTCTAAGGGCATTTTTCGTTTTCAATTTTTTCACCCAGAGAGCCAGCAATCTTGTTCATCTTTTAATGTAGAATTGTTAATAGCCGCCCTCATCTTCTCAGCCGGCTATTATAGCGCTCCTATTTTTTTTTTACAATTCAAAGAATTTGAATTGTATTGGGGCGCTGTCTTTTTTTTTTGTAAGATCTGTTCACACATTTTCATGATTTTTGAAGTCAAATTGGAGTGGTGATTTTGGTCACGCCGAAACAGGAAATGGAGCGAAAAAGCAAGTGGTTTTGCGGCGTGAATTTTTTTCGCTCTAATTTTAAAGTAGAGTGCGAAAACGGTGTTTGAACAAAAATTCGGTTTCTCGGTAGTGGTTTTTTGTTCACATGCGGCAATTTCACTCTGATTTTTACTGTTTTTTCGATTTTTTGGATCGGATTTTTTTGTAAATGGTTTTCCCAATCCATTTATAGTCTGTTCTCGGTCTAGTTTTCTGTTTAGTGAATGAAAATTCTTTGAATTGTACGTCAGGACTTGTCCTGCTATGTTTTTTTACTTCGTCGAATAAAAAATTGTTTCGCTTTACCTCATTTTGCCGCTTTTTCAACATTTTGCGTGAAATCTTTTTGACTTCTCTAGGCTAGTTTCTCTCTTCTCTCATTCTGCTAAAAGTGATTTTGAACATCAGTTGCTCAGCAAAGCAATTCAAAATGAACAGAGTCAGTAAAAATAATTGAAGTCAGAAAAAGAAACGGGATAAACCCATAAAGCCCAATTTTAGATGCCTGCTATTTGAACTTCGGTCCTATAAGTCTTAGTTACCATCTCTAATGCTTATTGGTGTTGATAGTAGCCCCTGTAGCCTCTCTCTAAGAAACAAAAGTATGTTCAACTACGAAATGCCATCACAAAAAAAATCGGACTTAAAAAATGTTTTTGTACAAAAAATCTCTCTTTTTAATAGCCGCCCTCATCTTCTCAGCCGGCTATTATAGCGCTCCTATTTTTTTTACTTCGTCGAATAAAAAAATGTTTCGCTTTACCTCATTTTACCGCCTTTTCAACATTTTGCGTGAAATCTTTTTGACTTCTCTAGGCTAGTTTCTTCTCTCATTCTGCTAAAAGTGATTTTGAACATCAGTTGCTCAGCAAAGCAATTCAAAATGAACAGAGTCAGTATAAAAAATAGAAACGGGATAAACCCATAAAGCCCAATTTTAGATGCCCGCTATTTGAACGTCGGTCCTATAAGTATTAGTTACCTCTCTCTAATGCTTATTGTTATTGATAGTAGCCCCTGTAGCCTCTCTCTAAGAGACAGAAGTATGTTCAACTACGAAATGCCATCAAAATAAATCGGACTTAAAAAATGTTTTTGTACAAAAATCTTTTTTTTTTCAATATCTTCTATTCTTTCAATCCCAATCATGCTTATTGGAATCAACGGCGGCTATTTTCCGGCAATCTGCCGGGTATGTTTTTCAATATCTTCTATTCTTTCAATCCTAATCATGCTTATTGGAATCAACGGCGGCTATTTTCCGGCAATCTGCCGGGTATGTTTTTAGTCCTGTTGGTCTTTATGAGAATTTTTTGCGAACAATTTTTTCTCGAACGACAAATTTCTTTCGTGGCATTTTTCTTGGGAAACGGAATAAACTGGTAAAGACGGAGGGCGTCAAGTCATAGAGCAGTTCTCTAAAAGCCTTAATAGTATCTAAGTATGCGATTTGACAAAACTGCTGCGGAGACGTAATTAATGTCATGAAGGGCACTTTTTAGTTTTAAACCTCTTTCTTTCTTTCGTGGCATTTTTCTTGAGAAACGGAATAAACTGGTAAAGACGGAGGGCGTCAAGTCATAGAGCAGTTCTCTAAAAGCCTTAATAGTATCTAAGTATGCGATTTGACAAAACTGCTGCGGAGACGTAATTAATGTCATGAAGGGCACTTTTTAGTTTTAAACCTCTTGCCACAGAACTTTACAGTATGGGGTCAATTGGGGTTTTTTAGAAGACCGCATTACCCACTTGTGCTCCTCCGTCCTCATTTTGCCCCACACCTTGTGCGTTTTGAGTTCTTAATTTTGGCGTGATCTAAATTGCTCTCATTCGTCCAACGATAGTAGGTTACGTACACTTTCATTGGTGTGATGTCATTTTTACACTAATTGGCAGCGATCACGTATATTAAAATCATTTGATTACTCTAAATCAATAAAGGATTTCCAGATAATGAAGGCTGTTATAATTTTAAAATGGGTATGATAAGTTGCATTGTCAGCTCTATCTGTGCAATTTTGTATCTGTTGCTATCTATATTGCACTGTAAGTCTATTTCGCAATAGCCATTTCTCGGTTGACATTAGAATATCTCGGCTGTCCGGGTCGCAATTTCTTTGTGTCATTCAAGTTTTATATATGGTGTCATACAAATCATAACGTATTTCCTTGTACGATCCTTGTATGACTTCAAAGATATCTTATATCATACTTGTATCACTTCAAAGAAATCGGATCTTTTCGACAATTGTGCCCCCTTTGGTATCTATTAGAGAATCGCCCCGCCTTCTGTGTTAAACTTTACCACAATACTACTTGGCCGGCGGTTTAGATATACCAATATCAATTTAAGAGCAATTGTGGACCGCTGTTCACGGCCATGCCTCTCATGCGCTGTGGGATGTAATCCGGAAATCGCGGGACGTTACTGCTGCGAAGCGCGCTGACCGGCGCGCCAGTCGGAAAAGTTTTTCGCTTTGTATTCCAATTCGGCTAGCATGGCGTCTTTTATTGTTTCGACGACCCACTTTAGGGGGGGGGACTATATACTCAAATGGTTTTGTTCATCGATATAAATTTTCATTGATCGATATATTCATTGTAGAGAATTGTGATTGGTATCAGAAAGCCCGTACATCGTAGAGTATGGAACTGAAATGATTTTTCGAATTTCGTTTTTTCAGGCAGTTAGCGAGGTTCAAAGATTGTGGAAAATTCGATTGATATCTGTTGTTCTTGTTCACATTCTAGGCATTTTTTTCCTCAGTTTTTTCGTTAATTTAGCTAAGATTTGTTAATATTGTTAACAATAGTGCTATTGGTTTCACCTAAGGACCGCGAGGAGGATTTGACCGACAATTGTAGCATTAAAATTGATGATTTTTTTTAAAATTTAGCCTTTCATCAAAAATGGCCACAATGCTTTTTCGGTCCAATTTTTGAATTTGCCGGACTTACGTAACTCAAATGGCTGAAAGACGTCTGAATCAAATCAAAAGAAGGCCAGTTCCATTAACATTTTTTAGTGTTCTGGAATAGTTTTCTGGAATAAAAATTTTGTTTCTTTTGTTATTACAGACCAGAAAAATTTGCAATCAAAATTCAACTACTACACACACTGTGTTGTCAAAATGAAGCCCCATGATCATAAATTATGTTTTCAGAGAGAGTGTTATAGTTTCTATGCCTTCTAAGAAGATTTTTAATAGCCGCACAGCGATAGCTGGGGCAATTATTGACCTTCTCTTGGTTTTTTTTCGTCGTCATGATTTTTGTTACGACCATATGACGTCACAGCCACTTTTTGTTCATTAGTTCATGCGATTTCAACTGAATTGCATGTGTGACGTCATTTTTCGCTCTTAGTGGAGCGAGTTTTTTGTTCATGCGCGTGATTGAATTTTTGGTCACACTTGACTTACCTCTCTCAAAAATGACTTCCTCACTTTGAAATTGACTTTTATTTACTTTAATTCAAAGAGATAAGGTCAAATGGGTGTGTGTCACTCTAAATGAAGTTTATTTGAGATCAGCTAATAGAGGCAGCAATAACTTATACAGACTTTTAATCAAGATTTAACAGAGTTTTTTGGTCTGTCTTTTTTTACTGTTTTTTTAGACTGTCGATCTACGAATCTTTTGCGGCTATTTTCTGGTAACCTGCCAGCAATGTTTTTAAATTTGGAGTCGTTTTGTTGTGTTTTGCCAGCATTTGTTGTCCTTTTTTGCACTCTCATGACTGAGTAACACTAGATAAAAATGCAGTTGGTTTCCCTAAATAGTATACTTGAACCTATATAATGCCCTCAGTTGACACCTAATGGCCTTTGTCTTTGAATATAATTGTAATTGTTTTAAGAAAGCTGTTTACCTTCAAATTTCGAAGTTCTGGCAATCTGCTGCTTACTCGTAGTACAAATTGCACATTCTTTCTAGTGAGTGCAAGTAAAGTCTTTCTAGAAGTTATTGTTTATTCTCTTTAGTTATCGGCTGCATTGCTTCGATACCACGTGTTCTATATAATTTTTTTGGACTTTTGGTCATTTGCCAATTTTGCAGTTATTTTTTGTTGCCTTGCCTGATCATCATTTTGATAACAGGTAAAAATACATTTGAAAGAAAACGGATATGCACAAATGTATTTTGTGAGAAGCGTATGATTTTAACGAACTAAAAACTGTTTTCTTGCAATATAATTGAAATTTATGTTTTGCCTCTACTTGTCTTTCTTTCTTGCAGTGCTACCCCAAATTGTGGATAATAGAGGGTCTCAGTGGCTTCTTTTGGAAAGATATAAAATTTTGTTTCATGATTTCGGTTGATTGCTAATGTTATAAAGAACTCTGAAATTTATTTTGAAAAGTTTGATCTCTTCTCTTTTGATCTTTCCTTTTGAACTCTGCCCTTTTCTGTTATTCTTTTTGCAAAGTTGTATCTTACTCTTATTAGGGACATCTCCTGTCAACTTTTAGCAGAGCGAACAGCAATTTCTTTTTGTGTTTATGATGCAGTTAATGGTTATTCATTTAATGGTTTGTGTTTATGATGCAGTTAATTATAAATTTGTTTTGAAAAAATTTTGAAACGACATAGCCTCAAAAGACTATGGCGCTATGTCGTTTCAGAATTGTTTCAAATCAAGTTTATGATACTGGTCATTGCTTGTAGTCTGTTTTGTTGGCTTTCCCGTAGTCACTTTGAAAAGAGAGATCATTAATGTTCAAGAATACCTCAATGAAACTTAATCTGTTCAATTGATATCTTATTCATTTAAAGGTTTCAACAATGTGTTTTTGTAACATTGAATTTTTGAGTTCTGTTCGTACTCGTTGTTTATTTGTTGTCTTATACTTATTCTATTTTGAGGTACAATTGGCCTCCCATGAAATTGAAAGATTTTTTAAAATTTACTTTAGTCGAAAGTTTGTTTTTTAGAAATTTCGAAAATATTCCGTTTGAGAAATTCATTAAATTTTCGAATTTCTGCGGTTTTTTAAATATCAATTCTGACAATCTGCAACATAGTCTCTAATGTAAGTACATCATACATCTTCTTTCTAGAGAGAAGAGTTTACCTTTGAATAAATTTTCAATTAGTGGTGTTGTGACTCCGTTTTATTTTCATAAAAGCAGTTTGATAGGACTCTAAACATTATTTGTAGTGGACCGCTGATGGTTGACTTTGCCTCTTTTTGTTCTGTTCTTCTTGACTTGTTACAGTGTCTTATCAGGGAAAGGTCACATCTACTTTTATGTGAAGTACAAGTATACTTTTTGGTTTTAAATGATGCATTTTGAGTTTTTAGTGAGTTTTAAAAAAAGATTTTGAGTTAGACGGGAATTGATGTTTTGTTATTTTTGTTGCTTGTCTTGTACTTTTATTACTAGCAGGTATCATTAGCTCTCGAATGCTGCAGTGTATCCATCTATTTATTAATCGGTTTGCACTTAGAACACATTACTCATTAACCAATTAGTTTCGAGTAAGTGTGTTTTTGAAAGTTTTGTTTCTCTTCCTCATTTGGTAGACATTTAAGTCAAAAATATGAGCGGAGTTGGAACAATACGTGCGAGTTTCCTTGTTCTTTTCAGTTTAACATAGTTTGCTGGTACGTGAAAAGTTATTAGTCGTCTCTGACTTGGTTAATAAATTGTCCGCTTAAATTTTATTCAAGAATAGCTTCCGTTTGGCAAAGAGGGGGGGGGGGGGGGGGCAATTGTTGAAAAGATCCATGAAATCATATGTAATCATTGTCCGAATTGAATGAAATGAAATATTGTTTTCCTAAAACTTCTCTCAATTGTCAAAGATGATTGATCACTTATGTGATTCCGCGTCGACATGAGATGTTAACGTACCCTGCCATGCAACTTAGTGTTTGCAAAGTTGGGATGCTAATACAGGCCTACTTTTTCTGCAAGCCAGGCTGGATTAAGAAATACCATACTTAGGAAATTTTTGAGAACAAAATTTAAAGAAAAGATCAAAACATCTAAGCTCGACTACACTTAACTCAAGGACCTCCATACTTCATTATACATGAATTTCTTTAATATTTTACCTGTATATGATCTATGACTTAATAATATATGACCTATGACTAATACAAAATTTTCAACTATCTGAAATAATTTTCAACTAACTAATAAAATTATAATACAATTTTAATAATCGATTAATTTTTGTATGATATCTTTATGATTACCAGAAATCGTATATGCTCCTAATATGACAACCGGGAAATCATATAAAGTACGAGTGAACTAGTTTGTCTATGAAGAAATATGTGTTGTCCCGGGGAAGAATGTCTACAAGGTAACTTTTGCTATCAATCGTGAATAATAGCTGGCCGTGTTTTAATAAGTAGTTGTACATAAGAAAATTTCACCCTTGTTCTTTTCATAAGTGATGCTGGAAAAAGTAAGTTATGTCTTTAGTATGTACTTTTCAAGAGCTTTAGTATGGTACCTTTCATACTTTTCTAGGATGCTAACAAACATTTTTAACGAATTTTGGAACAATAATTATAATTTTTGAGGTGGTTTCAAATTAAAAGTAATCGAAATAACTAGTAACTATAAAGCGTACGTTTCGAAGTGAAGATCTCTTTTGCAGGCCATATGGCGAGGTTTCTGGGTGCGGAAAAAGCTATCATCAATCCAAGCACAGGTGGACGAAGAGATCAGACAGATGATGATGGAGGAAGATTTGGAATTGGATGAAGAAATTGATCTCGAGCAGTTCAATTATTTGGAAACGGTGAGAATATCATTATCTTAAATGTGATGACAATAATACTTCTGATCCGGATGTTATTTGATCACAGAATTATGCGTTTCTGTTCAGGGCGTAGGTTACATGGAACTTTTGTGGTTGTTCTTTTTAGTAAAACAATCCCTAGTTGCCAAAATAGTCATGGGGACAGGGTAGAAATTGTTTCAGGAGTTCTCCCTGGACGATTGGACCGTTGATCAAGACCCTGCCGCTCCCGAAGGCCAAGATGTGAAGACGTAAGGGTATTTGGTCAATCTTTTTAATTGCTCTTGAACGAAGTTCATAGCAATTATTCAATTATTGCATTAGTGTCTTTTTTATGCAAAATTTTCGCTTGACAATTTAGACTTTTCGAGTGACTTTTACGCCCTTGACTTTTTGCGTTTCGCGTGATCTAAAATTCTCTCTCAATCACAATTTCAAGCAGCTGAACTCAATTGGCGGCAATTTAATACTAAAAGTTAAATGAAAAGTGCGCCGAAACTGGTGCCATTTTAAACTTTAAATCTTAATAGTGGTATATGTTAACCTCTAGTGTGGTTTTTTGAAGCCCATTATTGAACTTCTTAGTCCCATTTAGGCCCCCCCTCCCCCTCCGACTGAAGCAGGCTGCAATTGATTAGAGCTCCCACTAGTCGTTCGAGAGCAGTTCTTCCGACGTTTAGTCGGTTGTGCTTGTTAGCCGAAGTGATTCTGTGAGACGTTCCCTGTTTCAGCGCTTCTAATTGGAGAGATAGCTCAAGGAATTCAAAATGGATTGATAGTAGCTCCATAGCGAGCCGGCCTCTACCGACGGTTCTAGAAACGGAGCGGGAAAAGTTGAAGGCTAGCATTTCAATCGATCTTGCAAGGGCCGAGGAATGTGTTGAGCAAAGGACTGACGAAGGATTGATTGACGTAAGAATGAGGTATCATGGTTCGACAATGAGTGAGAATGAAGTTGCTGCTAACGATGATGCTGTGAGCAAGATTGATTTGTACGACGAAATCGAAGAGGAAGAAAATGCCAACTCATTTTCGGCTCGACAAACAAAAATTGCACAAGATTGGTAAGCAATGCTGCTCAATTTAGCGTTTCGTTACAATATTTACAATAAGTACAGTAAATAATGCGCTGAAAAAATACGAATTAGATAAAAGTACGAATTCGCTGAATGTAGCACTGAATGCCCTTATTCTTTCCAGAAATGACGATAACGTGACTGAAACCGAGGCTTCATGCAAAGGCTTAGTTGTCACCTCTCAATTATTAAACAGCCACTAGTTGAATCTTCTTCCTCGTCTTGGAGTATTTGCCTGATTAGCAGCAGTACAAGAGCTTATTAATTGCTTTGAATCACAAATTGGTTTTTGTCTGGCTCCTGTTGAGCTTTGTTTCTTTTTGTTCATCAGACATTTTAAAAGCTTACTTTCGTGTGCGGAAAAGTTTTGTTGCGAAACCAGCTAAGAGCAACAATTGATTATAACAACTTAATAAATATAACAACAATTAATTATAACAACTGTCGCCTGAGAGAAAAAATTGTGTCAATTACCTTTCTTCTACTCAATATTTGTTTATACTGAAAGTAAGCGGAGAATATTGATTAGCTGTGTGTTTCAGGGGCTTCAAAAATAGTGCCACTGCTGAGCTGATGTTGAAAAGAGCCAAAAAGATGTCCAAAGTTAAGAAACAGATTGGTAAGTTTGTTCACAATTTTGCTCTTTGTATAGCTGCGAAGCTGTAAGCTGAGCGGAGCTATTGCGGTGTTCTTGGTTTTTTCGACTCGAAGAGAGGTATTTGTTTTCTTAAGGTTTTTTTTACCGGAAGTACTATTCGTTCAGACGGCGTTTTTTCCTAACAGCGGAAGACAGTTGAATTGCCGTGTGAACTATTTTTTTCTGAGCGAGAGAAATTTTAATTGCTCTTGAACGCAGTTCATAGCAATTATTAATAGCCGAACAGCGATCGCTGGGGCTATTATTGGCCTTCTCTTGGTTCTTTTTTTATTTCGTCGTCATGATTTTTGTTACGACCATATGACGTCACAGCCAGTTTTTGTTCATTCGTTCATGCAATTTCAACTGAATTGCATGCGTGACGTCACTTTTCGCTCTTAATGGAGCGAGTTTTTTTATCATTCGAGTGATTAAATTTCTGGTCACACTTGACTTTCAAAAATGACTTCCTCACTCTCAAAAATGAGTTCCTCACTTTGAAATTGACTTGTATTTACTTTAATTCAAAGAGATAAGGTCAAATGGGTGGGTGTCACTCTAAATGAAGGTTATTTGAGATCAGCTAATAGAGGCAGCAATAACTTATACAGATTTTTAATCAAAATATAACAGATCAGCCTTCAATGAAAAGACAAATTTTTCGGTCTGTCTTTTTTACTGTTTTTTTTAGACTGCCGATCTACGAATCTATTGCGGCTATTTTCTGGCAATCTGCCAGCTATGTTTGTAAACATGTGTGTCTTTTTTATGCAAATTTGTCTCTTGACATTTTTGCGCATTTCTTCTAGAACATTCTTTGACTTCTCAAGTGACTTTTCACGCTTTCGTTCATCATTTTTGAGTGATCTCTAGTGCTTCGAAGTAAAGCTTGTTGCTAATATGAAGTCGGTCGAAATTCTGTGACTCGTAGCGCAGTGGTGAGTGTTGTTGGCCGTGGACCGGGAGGTCAGTTGTTCGAATTCCGGTGGGAGGGAAGATTTTTTGCAACCATAAAGAAAAATTGATCTGGACTGAAGACCTTGAATTAAATTGCCTCGCCTGTCGTTCAAGAGCAATTCTTCCGACGTTTCGCGGCTTATGTTTTGATCATGTGGTTCGTTAAGTTAATGACTTTTTGACTTTGAAAAGTGTCTTTTGACAGAATGCCGCTTTTAGATAACCATTTTCGGCCGTTTTTTTGTCCAATTGGCCCAATTTTTTGCTCATAATTTAATTTTTTGTAGAAATAATTTTCCATGGAAGCTGTATTAATATGTGCACCTCTGCAATTGATACCAAAGTGTTTTTGAGAGTCTAATAATGCGTTTCAAATTCCAAGTGAGCACATATTTCTCAATTTTTAAGTTCAATTTTGGCTTTTTTAATTTAATTTCATTTTTGGATCTTAAAGCAGATTTTTTTAATAAAAAATCAGTTCATATGGCAACATAACCTTTGATAATGTATGCTTTTGATGCCTCTTTATAACGTGAGGTTTTTTGTTTTACACATGATTTGTTGTTCAATTTTTTTGTCCTTTTTCTAATAATATTTTTTTTACTATTTGATTTTTTAATAAGTTATTTTTTTAATAAGTTTTCCTTTTATCAGTTGTTCAAAAAAATTGGTTTTAGCGTTTTTTGTTTGTTTGTTTAACATTGATTTCATTCAGCATATTTCCTCCTTGAGAATTTGCTGAAATGCTGTTTAAAATTTTTGATTGATAATTTTTTTCTGCGTACAATATTGATGACTTGGTTTTGATTTTAACGATTTTTTGAATCATTTGAAATTTATTCTGATTTTATAATAGCCGCACAGCGATAGCTGGGGCTATTATTGGCCTTCTCTTGGTTCTTTTTTTATTTCGTCGTCATGATTTTTGTTACGACCATATGACGTCACAGCCAGTTTTTGTTCATTCGTTCATGCAATTTCAACTGAATTGCATGCGTGACGTCACTTTTCGCTCTTAATGGAGCGAGTTTTTTTATCATTCGAGTGATTAAATTTCTGGTCACACTTGACTTTCAAAAATGACTTCCTCACTCTCAAAAATGAGTTCCTCACTTTGAAATTGACTTGTATTTACTTTAATTCAAAGAGATAAGGTCAAATGGGTGGGTGTCACTCTAAATGAAGGTTATTTGAGATCAGCTAATAGAGGCAGCAATAACTTATACAGATTTTTAATCAAAATATAACAGATCAGCCTTCAATGAAAAGACAAATTTTTCGGTCTGTCTTTTTTACTGTTTTTTTAGACTGCCGATCTACGAATCTATTGCGGCTATTTTCTGGCAATCTGCCAGCTATGTTTGTAAACATGTGTGTCTTTTTTATGCAAATTTGTCTCTTGACATTTTTGCGCATTTCTTCTAGAACATTCTTTGACTTCTCAAGTGACTTTTCACGCTTTCGTTCATCATTTTTGAGTGATCTCTAGTGCTTCGAAGTAAAGCTTGTTGCTAATATGAAGTCGGTCGAAATTCTGTGACTCGTAGCGCAGTGGTGAGTGTTGTTGGCCGTGGACCGGGAGGTCAGTTGTTCGAATTCCGGTGGGAGGGAAGATTTTTTGCAACCATAAAGAAAAATTGATCTGGACTGAAGACCTTGAATTAAATTGCCTCGCCTGTCGTTCAAGAGCAATTCTTCCGACGTTTCGCGGCTTATGTTTTGATCATGTGGTTCGTTAAGTTAATGACTTTTTGACTTTGAAAAGTGTCTTTTGACAGAATGCCGCTTTTAGATAACCATTTTCGGCCGTTTTTTTGTCCAATTGGCCCAATTTTTTGCTCATAATTTAATTTTTTGTAGAAATAATTTTCCATGGAAGCTGTATTAATATGTGCACCTCTGCAATTGATACCAAAGTGTTTTTGAGAGTCTAATAATGCGTTTCAAATTCCAAGTGAGCACATATTTCTCAATTTTTAAGTTCAATTTTGGCTTTTTTAATTTAATTTCATTTTTGGATCTTAAAGCAGATTTTTTTAATAAAAAATCAGTTCATATGGCAACATAACCTTTGATAATGTATGCTTTTGATGCCTCTTTATAACGTGAGGTTTTTTGTTTTACACATGATTTGTTGTTCAATTTTTTTGTCCTTTTTCTAATAATATTTTTTTTACTATTTGATTTTTTAATAAGTTATTTTTTTAATAAGTTTTCCTTTTATCAGTTGTTCAAAAAAAATGGTTTTAGCGTTTTTTGTTTGTTTGTTTAACATTGATTTCATTCAGCATATTTCCTCCTTGAGAATTTGCTGAAATGCTGTTTAAAATTTTTGATTGATAATTTTTTTCTGCGTACAATATTGATGACTTGGTTTTGATTTTAACGATTTTTTGAATCATTTGAAATTTATTCTGATTTTATAATAGCCGCACAGCGATAGCTGGGGCTATTATTGGCCTTCTGTTGTTTTTTTTATTTCGTCATGATTTTTGTTACGACCATATGACGTCACAACCACTTCAAATCTGCTTTTTGTTCATTCGTTCATGCAATTTCAACTGAATTGCATGTGTGACGTCCTTTTTCGCTCTTAGTGGAGCGAGTTTTTTGTTCATGCGCGTGATTAAATTTTTGGTCACACTTGACTTACCTCACTCGCAAAAACGACTTCCTCACGGTGAAAGTGACTTATTAACTTTAATTCAAAGAGATAAGGTCAAATGGGTATGTGTCACTCTAAATAAAGGTTATTTGGTAGCAGCTAATAGAGGCAGCAAAAACTTATGCAGATTTTTAATCGAAATATAACATATAAGCCTGCAATGAAAAGACAAATTTTTTCATTATGTCTTCTTTACTGTTTTTTTTTGAGACTGCAGATCTACGAAGCTATTGCGGCTTTTTTTCTGGCAATCTGCCATCGATGTTTGTATTTTTGTTCTTTACTTTATTTCTTGCTGTTCTTCAAAGTTTGAATTCTTTTTGTCTATGATACCTTCAATAAGAGAAGTATACCTAATTTTTGGATAAGTTTCAATGACTCCACTGATAAAAGTTTGGTGTTTTTAGTATTGTTTTACTTTTGCAAAATCCAGTTTAGTTTGGAAGAATATTACCTGCCTTATGCTTTCGCAATGTCTTTTGGGTTGCACAGTTGAGTTTTATCTTTTCCAGTTTTGTATCTTGAGTTTGTTGACGATAATTTGTTGCGCTCTCAGTTTTTTGAGCCTATCGGTATTTGACGGTCTTATATATTTTGGCACCTATTCAACGTTGCTGAATATTTTCAATAGTAATTAGTTTCTCCATATCAACTTTTCAGTTGTTTTTCGCCCAATGATTTTTTATGTTTTACATATGTTCGATGTTTTTGTTGTAAATGAATGATGGAATTGTTTAATTTGAACTTTCTCCCATTGTGTCAGTACTCAAATTTTTTTTTTTTGGTGACTGGTGTAAGTTTTACCGATTTTTTAAAATCAAGTCTGATGAGTTGAAGACTTAACGTTTTAAGACAAAATGTGGTTGTTCTAGCTGTTTTAATTGTTTCCTTGTGAAGTTATGACGCTGCGAGTTGCTTCCGGAATTCTTCCGGTTATGTTTTTTTGTTTCGTTTGTCTGACACTCTTTTTTTTGTTTTATGTTTGTTCACACAGCATAGCTGAAAAAGTGAAATTTTTGAATGGATTTTTCCTCTCACGAACGGTTTTTGGCGCGTGTGACGTCATTTTTTACTGTAGCAAAAGTTTTCAGGTCATTTGCATGATTAGATTTTGAGCATATGTGAATTACCTCACTAAAAAATGACTTTGCACTTCAAAAATTGAGTTTAAATTGAGTTAATTTTAGGTCAAAGGAACTCATATGTGTAATAAAGGTCCCTAATAAAGACCTGCGGAATGAATTTTAAGCAATTTTGTTAATTTATTAATTGCTCCTGAACGAAGCTCATAGCGATTATTGTAAACGTGTGTGTCTTTTTATGCAAATTTTTCGCTTGACTATTTTGTGCTTTTCTTCTAGAACATTCTTTGACTATTCAAGTGACTTTTTCACGCTTTCGTTCATCATTTTTGAGTGATCGCAAATGCTCCGAAGTTGCTAATATAAAATCGGTTGCAGCATGGCAAAATGCAGTGACTCGTAGCACAGTTGTTAGTGCGGGTGGCCCTGGATCGAGAAGTCAGTGGTTCGAATCCGTGTGGGATCAAAGTTTTTTGCACCCATAAAGAAAAATTAATCTAGACTGAAGACCATGAATTAAATTGCCTCGCCTGTCGTTCAAGAGCAATTCCTCGGACATTTGTCGGTTTATGTTCGTTGAATGTTATTCCACTTAACTTTTTGAGCGGCGTCGATTTTTAAGTTTAGATCTGTATCTGTTCTCTCTATTATACGGCACGCAAGTCTATTTCCCAGCTAATCCGACCGGCTATTTTAAACTTGTTTTGAGCTAAGAACTCTTGATTCTTGCGTTTAGTGCTTTTCGATGACGGGTTCTTTCAGGCAAGCATGCTTGGTGATAAAATAAAGAATGACATTCATGGTAGCTTAAAAAAGGTTTAGTTTAATAGAATTTCATTTAGCTGATAAGAAAAGGACGCTCATTTATCAGCGGGCAATCAGTGCAGATTTTCTAAAAAGTGAAAAATTAAATTTAAAATTATTTGTAGAGTCAGTTCAAACGCCTGAAACAAAAGCTGAAGGGCTCGGAAATAAGCAGAACGGACAGGCAAAATAAAAGGAAACTAGCCAGATGATGATTTTTTTTAAAGATGAAAACGTCTATCAAAGAACATATTAATTGGTATTGAGCAAATTTTGTTCCTTTCCTTGTGATTCAGGATGATAGTTTTTGTTTTTGTTCCGGTTCCTCCTTAATTGAGAAAGAAACTGTAAACAGTTTTTAGTAAATTTTGACGGACCGGAATTTACCTCGTTTATGAAAGGTAGCAATAGGAAGACAACTGAGCGCATAATTTTAAATATTTATCCTTTTTGCGATTTATTAATTGCTCGCAAACGCAACAATTATGTAAGTTCATCTTGGTCTTTTAATGCAATTTTTCGTACGACAATCTTTTCGTCTAATCGTTTTTTGTCGACCCCCAAATTTTCTAACTTGTTAATAGCCGCCTCAGCTTCTTAGCAGGCTATTATAGCGCTCCTAATTTTTTTTACAATTCAAAGAATTTGAATTCAAGAATTTGAATTGGGGCGCTGTCTTTAAGATCTGTTCACATATTTTCATTATTTTTGAAGTCAAATTGGAGAATCGATTTTGGTCACGCCGGAAGAGGAAGTAGAGAAAAAAAGCTATTGGTTTTGTGGCGTGAAATTATTTCACTCTAATTTTAAAGTAGAGTGAGAATACGGTGCTTGAACAAAAACTCGACTTCTTCACATGGATTTTTTTCACATGTGTCCAGTTTGATTTTTACTGTTTTTTTGTTTTTATCGGATGATTTTGTAAGTGGTTTTCCCAATCCATTTGTTGTCCATTCTAGGTCTATCTAGTTTTTTGTTTAGTCAATAGAAGTTTTAATTGTGCCAAGACTTGACCCGCTGATTTTTGTTAACACAGCTAAGCTGAAAAAATGAATTTTGTGAATGACTTCTTCCTATCACTAATGGCGTTAGCGCGCGTGAAGTCATTTCTCATTCTCTCTTTTAGAGATCTGCAGCTAGTTTGCGTGCTTAATAGCAGCCGTCAACCTCTCAACTGTTATTATTTAGGCGCTCTCCTTTTTTAATTTGCTTTACCTTTCGATCACGTTTTTTGTTTCTAAGTCGACTTACCTCATTTTCTTTTTCAACTGAATGGATTTTAATTCTTTCACGCATCGAGTTACGCAATGTAGTGAATGCCGTCAAAGTCAAAAGAGCAAAATCAACAGAAACGGGATAAACCGTTAATACCCGGTCATTAAATCATGGAGCATTAAGTTATTAAGTTTTTAGTGCTTTTTAGTTTTTTACTAGCTGACATTAGTTTTAAGCTTAATAGCGTTCAGTGTAGAAGCTGAATTAATTGTATTTTTATAATCTAACTGAAACTGCACAATTCAGAACATTTTTTGACACTGCAAAAAACGGGCAAAAATTCGGTCAATTTCTATCTCTTCTTTTTTTGTTTCAATCCCGTGCGCCAAGCGCTTCAGCGGCGGCTATTTTCCAGCAATGTGCCGGCTATGTTTTGTTCTTTTTTCTTTCGGATTAGTTTTTCGACAGTTTTTTAAATTTTAAATTAGGTTTGCTTTGTTATTGCAGGATCTTCTTGGTATATATCACAAAAATGTGTTCAGAAAATAAGTGAATTTTATTTAGCTCATGTTTCCACTGTTTGAAAACAACTCATCCGACATTTGTCTTTCTTTGCAGGAAAAGTACTACTCCCACCAGGTAACAATAGCTGGTTTCATCCATTTTATCGGCAATTTGTGTTGTTTGTTTCAATTTTTTTTCGAATCTGATGAACTATTCAACTAGTAAATTGCAAAACAATGTTTATTACAAGGTATTTTGTGGTGTTTGAGAATGTATTTTATGGAGTGGGTTTTTTTGCTCTGAGTATGATATATTTTCGGGTTAATATTGAACACTTGTTAATGTTGTTGTTTTAGTGACCGATATTCCACAGCACTCGAGAATGCAAACGAAAGGAAGTCATAGTAGTGTACTTAGTAACAATAATTCGTCTTCAGTCAATTCTCGCAGATCAAGCAGGTTGCCAAATGGCTCAGAGTCGATGACTTCGTCTAGGAGATCCCATCACACTAATGTGTTGCAGCAAAAGGTATTCGAGGCGGGTGACTTTAACACTAATGCGCCCTCAACTGACTACTCGAGGGTATTCGCGTGAGTGCTTTTCCAAGTCACAGTAATCAGTTCTGCTGAATTGCGCTATCAGAAAGCTTTCGATGAAATAGGTCACCAAGTTTAACGATAATGTGAAATGAACTCCGCTCTTAAATTACGAGTTTGGTTCTCGTAAGTGATGTTTTGTGGGTGGCAATTTGTCAGATTAAATAATATATTTCTATATCTCAAGCGTTTTTGAACGACTTTGGTCGATTTCAGCTGGGTCAATCTGGGTGGATCTGAAAATGGGCCTGAGAGAGATGGGGTACACGGGACAGTAGTTACAGGTACCACAAGAGAGCACCAGCCCCATTCCAATCGGGACAGTCCGTTACTGCGAACTGGCTCGCCCAAGCCAATGGGCAATCCCATCACTCCCACTGCGAAGCGCAATTCACTACCCAATGCAAACCAGGTCAGTGTTACAAGCCTAGTCGCAATTTGTATGCCTTCTTGAGTTTGAACTCAATTCTAAAAACCCAATTCTACAGCTTTTGACTAGTTAGCAAACACGATAAATTTTGATTAAGAAATGTTGCGAATGTTGAGAGTAGAGCCAACGATTAATTGTACTCAATCGAGAGCAGATTAGAGCTGAGAATCGTTCTCTTAGAATGTGCGGTACAATGACCGTGATGGAGGAGATATGGACATACTATCTGTGAGTGACACCAGGTCTCAGAGGTCGTCACAGAGGGGTTACAGACAGCAGAGGAGTGCTGGATCTCCAGAATCCAAGAGGACTAACAACTCTTCTGCCATCTCTAGCTTCCTAAATAGTAACTATTTAAATCTACCTTTTGAAACTATTCAAATCTACCTATTGGTTTCGAACTCCGACGAGTTTAATAACTTTGACGTCATCGGACGTTTTCTGATTAAATTGAGTTGCAGCAGCTAAAACTGAATCGTTAAGTGATTATATATATATATATATATATATATATATATATATATATATATTTATATATATATATATATATATATATATATATATATATATATATATATATATATCATCTAGCTAAGTTTTCAAAGTAACTTAGCCTTATGCAGCATTGAACGCGTATTTTATGTCAGTCTTATGGTTTCTTACGAACCAAGTGAAATATATTTACGAGTTTTTTTGGTAAATTTTTAAGTGTGTTTCTTCGGTATATTCCTATCTTTTGTCTCTGAGATGTTCAATAGATTAGATGCGATTGTGAAGCTGTATGAAGTAGCCTTTGAGTCTCAAGAAATTGAGCTGTATTTGAATTGGATTTCTGTTAATTTAGAGACAAAAGTGTTGCCTCCTATCAATGGGAAGTACGTGGATCGTGGATCAGAGAGAACGAGCAGTGGTGGATGGGGCGCAGGGAAGAAACACAGCGGAAAACCACCTAAGCC
Organism: Convolutriloba macropyga; assembly: GCF_964194025.1. Classification (NCBI taxonomy): domain Eukaryota; kingdom Metazoa; phylum Xenacoelomorpha; order Acoela; family Convolutidae; genus Convolutriloba; species Convolutriloba macropyga. The sequence continues at coordinate 37,649,428 of NC_134468.1, read as the reverse complement.
AACCAGAACTAATGCTAAATAGTTTAAACTTCTATCGATGGGATACAAGACAGCGCTTTTAATGCTTGAAACTCAATTTTATCAATCCATTGTAATTACAAAATATCCATGTATAAAGTTGCAATTATGTAAAATTAGAAATGCATGAAATTGAAGATGAGCGGACAATATTTTGCTTAATGAGAGTTTATAGCTGAGGTAAGCTATATGGCAGCACTATTGATTTTTTACTGCTCGAAAAGGAGTAGTCGTTTTATCGGGTTTTTAAAGTCGAAGTAGTTCGCACTTTATTTTTAATCCTTTCATTGATTTTTGTCTTTCGATTTTTATCAAGTAAAATTGTGTAAAAATTTTGAAAAAAATTTCATATTTGGTTTGAGGTACAAAAAAGCATTTAAATTTTAAGATGCCAAATTACTTGGATTCAAAATTCTTGTTATTATGCTAATAGCGAAATCACTAATACAACTGGCAAAATGATTCATTAATTGAGATATCAGAAAAATTGCATTTTGACCCACACACAATCGGGTCTTCACTGTAGCCCAACGAAACAATATAATCGGGTTTCGATTTTGTTGGAACAACTTTATTGGAACCTGGCAGTAAAAGTTTTGTTATAGCTGCCAAGCTGTAAGCTGAGCGAAGCTATATTGCGGTGCTCTTGGATTTTACGACTTGAAGAGGAGTATTGGTTTTCTTAAGGTTTTTTACCGGAAGTACTATTCGTTCAGACGCTGTTTTGACCTAAAAGCGAAAGTGAGTAAAATTGCCGTGTGAACTAATTTTTTCTGAGCGAGAGAAGTTTTTTGATCATGCGCTGCGTTTAGTGAATGACTTTTTGACTTTGAAAAATAATTTTTGACTGAATGGCACATATCCGTTTCTTGATAACAAATTTCTTTGATTTTTTAGTTAATTTTTGTCTTTTTTCTATTAATTTCTTTAGTTTTGGATCTTTTAACCGTCTTTTTGTCAAAAATCAGTAAATAAGTCTACTTCTTTTTAATAATTCATATACTTAACGCCTCTTTCTACCTCGATGTTAATTTGCTCTATAAAATTGTACATATGCTAATTCGATTTTGGTAGTTTTTTTTCGATTTTTGTCAGTTTTTTGTTTGTATTTTGGTTTAATTTAATAGAAATAGTCTTTTTGTGCAACATAGGGGACTTTAATTTCGTTTCAATAAAACTTCAGTCATTTTTTGGCGTCAAACTTTTGAAAAACACTTTAAAATTTTTCGTAAATTCAGGCTTAAATGTTTTTTTGACCAATTTTTCTGCAAAATGTTTACATGTTTCATATATTTGAATTCTGCTTTTTCATAATTTTTGTTCTCTTTTCTGGAGGATAGATCTTTGTATCGGATGACTCGTTATCTGTTCTATGTCTCGAATGCTGAACAATGAAATGTATTCGTTTTTCTTGATTTTTTTTTTAATTTGATTTTAAACTTTCAAATTTCAAGAATGTATATTTCGGTGTTCCTTACATTGTGTCCATATTCTTCACATTCTAGTTAGTATCATTCTAGCTTTGTCCTGGCACCTACTTTTAGTTTTGTTAAATTGCTTTTTTTGGTTGTAAAAATTTGAATGATTTCAGCTTTTTCGTAGATTTTCGTCATTTCTTTGGCTAGCAATTGATTTCATTCAACATAAAGCAGTACTGAGAGTTTGCTAGCAAGCTTTTTCTAAAATTTCCACTTCTTACTGTTTACAAGTTTCTTGCGGCCTTGGTTTTAATTTAAACGATTTTTTGCCTTTGAATTTTTTTCTGCTGCTTATGTCTTTTCTATGATCAATATAATTTTTGAATTAGTATGAAATCATGTTGTCTAGCATATGTACAACAAAAAAGAAGTACGTTGTTTTTTTTGTCTTAATTGCAGTGATTAGAAATCAGATTGTAGTGGTTTTCTGATGCTTCAATTTGAGCATTCTTTTTGAAAAATTTAACTTAGTTTCTTGGGATTATTATCTGCCGTTTGCTTTCGTGATCTTTTTGAGATCAGAATCGTGAACTATTTGAGGGCAATCGATAGCCCTGTCAGCTTTTTCAGCTCATCAGGTTTTTGACCATCTTAATTATTCGGACTTTCTTAACGTTATCAAACGTTTTCAATAGAATAAAATTTTGTTGCATTCTGTGTCTCTTGGTGAGTGGTTTAAGTTTCACCAATTTTTAGATCAGACCTACGGAGGTAATGAGTTAAAGTTTTAATACAAAAGGTAGTGGCTTCAGCTGCAATTACGGTTTTGTTTGTGAAGTTTTGACGACGCTTCAAGTCTCTTCCGGAATTCTTTCGGCTATGTTTTTACAATTCAAAGAATTTGAATTGTATTGGGGCGCTGTTTTTTTTTAAGATCTGTTAACACATTTTCATGAATTTTAAAGTCAAATTGAACAAAAATTCGGTTTCTCGGTAGTGGTTTTTATGTTCACATGCCGCAATTTCACTCTGATTTTTTACTGTTTCTTTGATTTTTTGGATCGAATTTCGTTTCTAATTAATTTCACCAATTCGTTCATAGTTTAACCTAGCCTAGTTTTTCGTTTGAACCAAATTTCCATTTCTCGCTAGTGGTTTGCTTGCTCGAATGCGGCAATTTCACTTCATTTTTTACTGTTTTCAATTTTTGGACTTTATTTTTTTATAAATGGTTATCCCAATCTATTCATAGCTCATTCTAGGCCCAGTTGTTTGTTTGAACAAATTTCCATTTCTCGCTATTGGTTTTTTGTTCACATGCGGCATTTTGACATTGATTTTCTGTTTTTTTTTTAATTTGTTTGATTTGTTTAAAAATGGTTTTCCCAATTCACTCATTGTCCGTTCTATGTCTAGTGTTTTTGTTAAGTCGATGAAATTTTTTGAATTGTACGTCAGGACTTGTCCTGCTATGTTTTTACAATTCAAAGAATTTGAATTGTATTGGGGCGCTGTCTTTTTTTTAAGATCTGTTCACACATTTTCATGATTTTTGAGGTCAAATTGGAGTAGTAATTTTGGTCACGCCGAAACAGGAAATGGGCGAAAAAGCGAGTGGTTTTGCGCCGTGAATTTGTGTTCGCTCTTAATTTAAAGTAGTGAGAGAAAACGGTGTTTGAACAAAAATTCGCTTTCTCGCTATTGGTTTTTTGTTCACATGCGGCAATTTCACTTGCATTTTTACTTTTTTCCCGATTTTTTTATCTGATTTTTTTCCAAATTGTTTCCCAATTCACTCATAGTCCGTTCTAGGTCTATTTTTTTAGTCAATGAAAATTCTTTGAATTGTACGTCAGGACTTGTCCTGCTGTGTTTTTTTGTTTCGTCTGACGCCCTTTTTCGTTTTATATTTGTTCACACAGCAAAGCTGAAAAAGTCAAATTTGCTGAATGACTTCTTCCTCTCACTGACGGCGTTTGCGCACGTGACGTCATTTCTCAATCTCTCTAGAGAAAGTATTTAAGGCATTTGCGTGTTTAGATTTTGATCATACGTGACTTACCTCACTCAATAAAATGACTTTTGCACTTCACAACTTAAGTTTAAATTGAATTAATTTAAGGTCAAAAGAACTCATATGTGCAGTAAAGGTCCCTAATAAAAGGCTTCTGAGGAATGAATTTTAACAAACTTTATTAATTTATCGCTGAAGGTTTTTTTACCTAGATTTATGAGCGGCGTCGATTTTTTTTCAATTTAGATCTGTATCTGTTTCTATCTCTATTATACGGCACGCAAGTCTAGTCTTTCGCAGCTATTCCGGCAATCTGCCGGCTATGTTCGAGTTTACAGTGGTTGTTCTTTAATGTTGCTCGAACAAGCAGCATCGTGGCAGAGCCACTTATAATTACTATAAATATCGACTGTAACACAGCTAATCTTTTCAGTCAACTAGCATAGCAGTCAACTCTTCAATTCCTTCTTTTCTTTGACTTAAAAACTTAACACCTCTCTTGCAAAAGGTTCAATAGTAATCATTGGTTAGAACAGCTCCTGAAGTGCAAATCTCTGCTGTGTCAATTGCGTACCCCGACTTCTCAGCCGCATTAACAACAGCGGTTGATCGCAGAAAAATCGCCATAATATCTTGTGCATGGGTCGACCCATATCCCTATGGGGAGAAAGTTATCTGGGCAAGCAATGGAATGAACCAGCAATTTGTTGTTTTTGGTTCCAGGGATAAATTACCTCTTGTACATGCTGTTGCAATTCGGTCGCTATATAGGTCACGTCTGGATATAGAATGGCCACTGGGCACTTATTTTAATTAGCGTGCAACAGTACAAAAGGTACTCTTTCTCTCGTTATCATAAATCTCGACTCTAAAGTTATGTTTCGAACTGATTTGAAAATAGTTTGAAGAGATTTCAATACGCAAGGCAGCGATGGGCAGCTACCCAGACACCCGAGTTGGCAAATATAATGACATAGGACCCGATGTTTCTCTCGCACAAGTTTGCCCGTCGTTAAAATGTCAAACATCTAGCCATCAAAAAATTAGATTTGTGAGTGTGTGCTTTCAGACTGAATGTTTCAAGAGTTTGAGGCAGATCAGTGGAACCTTGAATTTCTGAAGGATTTTAATGTTTATTTCATAGAAAAAACTTTTTTAGCTAATACAGAGCCAACGCGATTCCCTCATGTCCAAGCCATACATGCTAATTGTCAGGCAAATTTGAGCTGTATTGAGAAACAATTGGGGCTCTATAGAAAGTTTTGGAAAATTGTATTCATTTTTCGAATATTTGAAGAATTGTTTGCTCAAATTATACCTACCGCTACAGCTGACAGTCTCTGAAATTGGTAAATTGTGGACTGTGTGTTCCTGGTTGAGCAAGTGTTGAAAATAGAGATCTAGCTCAAATTGGTTGACGCCGTTTTCTAGCAGAACACTCAGGATTGAATGCACTTCAACATCAAGTATCCATTTGTTAATGTTTTTTGCCGGTTTGTCGTCAATTTTTTTTCGAGAAGATGGCTTCTTCCTTGAAAAAAAAACAAGCAACGTGGTCAAGCGAGGCAGTTTGCAATGAATATGTGTTTTGCATAGAAATGGAATCTCATGCAGTTACTTTTGTGGTGCCATTCTTTTTGTGGAGTAGATTCTGTTAATGTCCGGATTTTGACCTATTTCGCCCATTTGTGAAGCCAGTTACAATAAATCTGGATAGATTAAATTTTGCAATAAAAAAATCGGTTTTCAGTTAAAAGGTGTCAAGTTTGTTTTAACTAAAGATCACGAGTCCAAATTTTACTTGTCCGACACTGTTGTCGTACAAAATTGTAATGAGATTAGATGAAATCATTCAATCATTAAATTTTCCAATCAACTTTATACCAAAAAGGACAGAGAATATATTGAACGCAAAATATCAGGATAATGCTCTATATCGATAATTTGATAATATTTGTATATCGATACATGTAAGCAGCAGTCACGCGATTTTTTTATGAATGAACGAAAATGTGCGTTTCCTCATATTTGGTTTTGCTGAATATCGGCATTCATTAACAAATGAAATCTCTGGGAAAAGGAATGTAGAACTCGAATGCCCGTCAAAAACCAAATAAATTGGATCTTCCATGATTGTGTTCAGAGGTCATTTTCTATAATTTTACTATTGCTTGAAAGACATAAACGATTCAAGAAACTAAAAACTAAAATGAATAACTAATGGCAGCGACCATTTTAAGAAAAACCCCTATTGAAGACCTAAGTTGGAACAGAAATTACACTATAATGACATTAGGGATTCAGAAATGAAAGGTCAATATTTAGACAACGCAAAAAATTGAACTAAAACACCGTTCGTCGTTGTTTTTGAAAACAGAACGACAATGAACGTTCTGGTTTTATACTAAGTGCTTATTTTTTAAAGATAATGGTTTGAATAAAATGTTTGAATAATAACAGTGCACATGACAAGGTGTCATTTTGTTTCTAATAGTTGAGCCTACTCCACTGTAATTGGATCCTACCATTACGTGGCTAGTGTCCAAAACGACAAATTTCAAAAAATTTGGATTGGCTTTTTGTGGAAATGAGTCGCAATGCCTTGTAATCGTTTTCCATTTTGCTCAACCATTTTCCACTTTATGAATTAGTTAGTCGAAAAAGGAATAAAGTTACTTTTATTAGAAAAAAAAATTTTACATTTTTTACGACTAATCAAGAAAAGTAACCTAATTCTACCATTTAATTAGGTTAAAATTTCAATGCCCGAACTTTATTAGTAATTAGATGAGATAAAATTCAAAGAATCAACTTTTCTCATAAAAATTGCTATGAGTAATTGCAAAACTACTTATTGTCTTCCTAATTTTTCCGACCCCCCCTTTAGTGGCGAGGGAGGAAGTATATACTCAACTGGGTATTTTGTTCAGACAATTTTGGCCGATCAATACATTCATCGTGGAGAATTGTGAGTGATATCATTAAAAAGCACGTAATTATAGAATACGGAATTAAAAAGATTTCTTCGATTTTCGTTTTTTAAAGGGAGTTATCGAGGTTTAAAGTTTTGTGAATTTTCGACAGTTTTTTCACAATTTCAGTAATTTTTAGTAAAATTTGGCACAATTTCGCTAAAAAAATTTTAAATAAGTTAAAATTTTTAACGGTAGAGAGTTTTAGTTACCGTTAGAGATAGAACCTGTTACCTGTTAAAAAGATAGTTACCTGATAAAGTTTGCCAGACCTAGTGACCTAGACATCTTGATATACTCTCCCTTATCGTCAAAACAGCGCTAGTTGAAATAATGCGCCCTATGAAAGTCTTCTAGAATTAAAAATTTACCGTTTTTTGCAGATTTAACTCGATAATTGTACAAAATTCATCGTTTTTTTAATATTTGTTTCAATCAACAATTGGTCTAATTCGCAAACACTTGAAACACTTATTGGGCCCCCGTCAAAATCAGGGATAGGTTTGATATTATCATGGATTCTTAGAATCAGAAACTTTTTAATTTTTATTTTGGTGCTGCCTTTTTTCAAAAAAAATTTGCTTTTGTTTTTTTAGTACTAATTAATTGCAAATTTCCTTTACGACGCCATTAATGACAGCTCCCTCTTACGTAAGCAGGAGGCCGAATGTAGACATAGTTTGTTTTCAGAGAACCAAAGGGTTTTTGTGGCTTTGAAAAAGAGTTTTAGTAAGCTTAAACTGAATTCTTGTGTTTTGCCTCTACAATTGTTATTCTTTTTGCAGTCTGATTTTTAAATCTAACCATTCGAAGATCCAAATGGTTTCCTCAAGAGGTGTGAGTGAATTTTTATCATGCATTCGGTGGTTTCCTTATGTTTCTTTTGTCATTGAACGTATTTAATTTACGGAAGTTTCAGTGATTCTTTGAACTTGTCAATTTTTTACATGAGTTCAGTCAACTTTTTGCTTGTTGTTGGAAAATACAGTTCAATTTTTCTCCGTTTGGGAATAAAAACTTTTTTTGTGGAGGATTGTTTTAACAGAAGTTTTGCTTTAACAGTTTTAACAGAGCGGACATATTTGCTCATTTTTGCTGTCGTTTTTGTTTCTTTGGAAAATTTTCACATTACTTAAAACTGTAATTGAAGAAACTTTTACACATTAAGAACTGAGCATATTTATTTTTTTCATGGCATACGATTTTAAGGGCTGCGACACCGTTCTCTTGCAGAATTTGGTAGACTTTTCCCCTCTATTTTTTGCTAATTATTGCTTTCGTAGGCCAAATATTTCGTAATCAAAGGTCTCAGTGGCCAACTGAAGAATGAAAAAGTGAACCTAATAAGTGATATCCGTTAATAGAAAATGGTTTAATTGACTTTCAAATTAAATATGTAAAAAGAAGAGTAGTAGTATTTTTCTTTTTACCCCTTTTCGTTCCGGTTTGCGTTTTTTTCATTTAAAGTTGTATCATTTTCGTAACTTAACCTGATCGTTCAGAGATTTTTCTAATGTATTGTTGAACCAAACAATAAATTTTCTGTTGTTTAAACGCTTTGACAGATGTCTTCAGGGCTTGGACAATTTGTTTCAGAAGAACTTTTTGAAATTTGGATACTTTTCATTTTTTTGTGGTTTTTGCTGCCATTTAGTGATAGCCGTTTTACAAAAAGACTTAATGATGGTTAAACGAGACGCAAATGATTATTTTCTCTTCTCGCAATTAATATTTTCTAAATTTGTTGTGGCTGCTCAAGAATCTCAGCGGAACCGATATATCACAGCCTGGTTCTCGACTAGCCGCAACATTTGGTACGCCGTCCCGGACAACAACAACAGCAGTGACACGAAAAGCAACGAATCTTCGATTCGACCTGGTGGACCAAAACACAACCAGCAAAGATGGCCAGCAAAAGTCCCAACAGACACTGGAAGACAGCTGATTGGAAGGAGAGTGGTCAACTCAAGACTTTAGAGAAAGAGCAAGCTGACCTACTCAAGTCCTTCTCCAGACACCCCAACGATCTAGAAGGCTACCTGATACAAAACAAAACAATGACGGCCGAAGGTGCTTATCGATGTTTCTTCGAGACGTACGACAACTTGGAAGACAACCGACACAAGCAGAGGTTACTATTAAAACCAAAGTATTTTGAAAACTTTGACAATGACACCAAGCGTATGTTAGAAGAAAAAAGCAAAGTTTTGCGATGGGTAGTTGACAAAGTACCAGATCTCCGAGACATTGAAGACTGTCGCGAAGTAGTCGTCGACTACCGGAAAGATACATTGCGAGTGTACAAATTATTGGAAGATTCTGTTTCAATCGAGAACGAATTGTTAAAACTCGAAAAGAAATTGAAAGCAGAAAAATTAAGCGACTCCGAAAAACAGATACTTTGTAATCGGACAGAACGGTTATTACAAAAACTAGATGTAATTTTCGCAGAATCTTTTCAAATAATGAAGACAGAAGCTTGTCCCCAAGTGTTTGCGAATTTCAGTAATGCTAGAAGTTACTATCGAGACCTGATCAAGCAGTACAGGCTCAGCAAGGATTGTGGAAATCAAACATCATTAGTGTCATCCACATCGGCTGTTGACAAAGACCCAAATGAAACCGTAATTGATACAGGAAATGGAGCATTCGAAAACGCTGAGGAGAACGTCGAGGTCTCTTCCAGGAATTCTGCTACACAAGGAAGCAGAAAACAACCAAGTATCGCTACCTCGCGATCATCGAGAAGGCTACAGATCGAACAAATGGAGCTCAAAAACCTAAGAGCTGAAAAAGAAACAGAGCAGCGACTGCGAAAGCGCCAGTTGGAGTTAGAGCAGGAGCGTGAAGAAATAGAACTTCGCCGTCAGCAAGAAGAATTGCGTTTACAGCAGCAACAACAACAACGAGAAGAAGAGTTACGTTTACAACAACAACTGCAACAACAAGAACAGGAGTTACGTCTAAAAAAACAACAACACGAAGATGAACTGCGTCTTCGACAGCATGGGCGACACCTTGAAAACAAAAGAAAGAAAGCAGAGGAAGACGATGAACAAAGACGTCTGAAACTTGAGCTGACCAAAGGAAGCTCAAAAACACCCGGATCAGTGGCAGATGAGATAGAAAGTGTTGGATCAAAACGAAATCACGAAAGAGCAGCTGGGTGGGCAGAATCAGTGGCTCAACAGTCTTTCCCTTGACGGCCACTATCTCCAAATGTTGTTGTCGACCCTCCAACGAAAGTCACACAGGACAGAATTGACAAACGTTTCAGCACCTACCGGAAAACTACCCCGCTGTTCCAACCAGGTGAAATACTTTTCTCAACGCAACTGACGGAACCGAGCTTTCTCAAGAAACCAGAAATCCGTAAACCAATTAAAGTAACGGGCCCACCAGCACCGCCGTTGACAGGGACGACGTTTCAGCAGCAGGGAACGTCAGCAGTTCAAGACAGAAAAAGGAGTCAGAGTCCCATTAACAACTCTCAAAACAGGTCTGCCGAGAGCAGAAACAGGAGCAAAATGAATCACACCACTCCCCAAATTATATACCAACCGGTACCGAGCGGTGATCCCAGTGGCTTGCCCAAACTAAAGCTAACGGAGTTTTCAGGAGATCCGCTAGAGTGGCCAGAGTGGTCAGGTCTTTTTGATGTTGTTGTTCATCAAAAACCAATCAGCGATACTGAAAAGATGCAATACCTGAAGACCAGCCTCACGGGTCAAGCAAAAGCAGTAATATCTGGAATGGGATTCAGCTCACAATCATACTATAATCCTTGGGACAGACTCTGTGAGAAGTACGGCTGATCAGATGTAACAGTCAATGCACAATTCAAAAAAATACACACTCATCCTCCAGTGCGGCACGACGATTCTGCAAGCATCGACAAATTTGCAAACGTGATTACTATTGTTGTGAACACGTTAAATCAACTTGAATACACATCAGATTTAGAATCAGAAGGAGGGCTGAGCTCAACAACAAGAAATTTTTCTCCGCAACTGAGAGAACAGTGGTTGCAGTATATGCAAGATCGTCGATTACTGAGAGGCAACCTGATTATTTTCAAAGAGTGGCTAGCCTCCAAAGCAGTAATTCATGAGAACTTGTTGGCACATATAAACTCGTCGTTTGACAAAAACAAATTTCAAAGCCGTGATAAACCGAAGACGAGTACCTTTGCTTCAAACGCGGAATAGTAAAGCAAACCCAAGAATTTTGAATGTCCCTTCAAAGACGGACAGCACCCCGTTTGGACTTGTTCAAATCGATGAAAGTAAAGGAACGACGAGAGCAAGTCTAGAAGTTCCGACTTTGTTTCAATTGTTTGAGACCCGGTCACATGTCGAAAGACTGCAAAAGCAGGATATGCAGTTTACCCAACTGTGGAAGGCGACACAACAGGCTTCTGCACAGCGACCTACGGAAGAAAGAAACTACAAAGAATGTCTCAGATCCTACAACGGCAGTTGCAACCATCATCACATAAGGAGAACTCCCAGTGGTGAGAATCCAACTGCCTAACAGAGACTTAAGCCTAAATGTGATAGCAATGTGTAATTCGGGATCCTCAGTCTCATTCAGTGGTGTCTAAACTTCAACTCCAAGGCCGAAAAGTGTCCTTATCAGTAGCAGGGACCCATGGCTCACAAGATGTCGACACTGAAATAGTGCCGATAGCTGTTTCAGCGCATGAGAAGTTTCGACCATTGACAACAGTACAGTTCTATGTGCACGAGCAATTGAAGTTGGGAGACCAAATTGTGGAGCTCCAAGAGTTAAAAGATGGCTACCCTTATCTGAGGAACTTGATAAACCAGAGCTACAATCTAAACGATGTTCAAGTGATTCTTGGACAAAACTGTTACGATATTCATCACCTTTTCGAATTCAAGAAGTCAGAAGACAATGCTGCACCATCGGCAGTGATATCGAAGATCGATTGGGCCTTAATTGGTCCGCTACCAGCGAAGCAGGCAGCAACTCTTGCCTCAACAGCAACATATGTAACATCTAACAATTGCAGATGACAAACTGGCAAACCAGTTGAGTAAGTGGTGGGATATCGAGTCCTAAGCCTCAAAGTGCGATGTCACAGGTCATTCAGAAGACAAAAAACAAGCAAGTAGGACGTTGGAGCAAACAACGCGATTCAACGGTGAAAGATACGAAGTAGGACTTCTGTGGCGAGAAGACGAAGTGAAATTACCGAACAACTTCTACTCTTAAATGGGGCAGCTCAAGTCCTAGGACGAAGCCTACAGAATGACGAGACGCTAAAGAAGCGCTACCAAGAAACCCTTGACACGGATGTCAACGCTGGATGCGTTCGGAAAGTTGATCAAGCTGAACTGAATGAAACCAAAGATAAAGTGCAATCGTATTTGCCACATCATCCCGTCATAAACCCGCACAAACCCGAAAAAGTCAGAAAAGTGTGCAACGCAGCAGCAAAATACCAAGGTGTACCCCTAAACGACAAACTTCTATCCGGACCAGACTTGCTGCAGAGCCTGATCGGAATCATTTTCCACTTCCGAGAACACCAAATAGCCTAATCAGCCGACATAGAAGCAATTTTTCGTCAAGTTGCTGTCCCAAACGATGACAGCCGATGTTTACGATTTCTCTGGAGAGAAGCTCCATAGCGGAGAGTAGAAGTCTATGAGTATACACGCCATGTTTTTGGGGCGAAAAATTCGCCGACTTGTGCAAATTGCGCTTTGCACCAAGTGGCGAAAGATAATGCAGTCAACGACGAAAGTCTCGTCAGAACGGTTCAGCGAAATTTCTACATGAACGACTTCCTAAAGTCAGTCAGAAACCCTCAGAAGCAATCGAAATCTACCAAAAAGTCAGAAAAGTTCTCATCAAAGGAGGATTCAATTTAACGAAATGGATAACAAGTGACGAAGAAGTCAAGTCACTGATCCCAGAGACAGACAGGTCAACAAAAATTGTGAAAACTTTCGAAGCAGAACCACAATCATCTTCAATCCTAGGACTCAACTGGAATGTGGACACAGACAGTTTCATTGTCTTTCGTGGAACTGAGCAAGAAGTTCCAGCAAAAAATAACTCAGCGAATTGTCCTATCCTTTGTCTCAGCAGTGTTCGACCCACTTCACGATAAGAATGAGGTTCCTACTCAAAATCATTTGGGCAGCAATGGAGAAGCATGGGACAATGAGTTGTCAGCAGAACACTCAAAACTGTTCAGTGATTGGTGCTCTGAGTTGAGAGAAATAAGGACAATGTCAATAAATCGTCTTTATTTTGAAAATGGATATTTAAACCTCAAACTTCACATTTTCACAGACGCGTCAGAAGAAGCAAAGTGCATCGTGGCATATCTGTAAGACAAAGCAACGTTAAGACTCACCTATGTGATTGGGAAATGTCGTGTGGCACCCATGAGACACATGACGATACCGAAGTTAGAACTCCAAGCCGCATTTTACGGAGTCCGTCTCAGAAAGCAGATTCTAAACAAGCATGATGTCAAAATTGACAAAATCTTCCTTTGGACCGATTCATCAACGGTCCTGCAGTGGCTACAGGCAGCGCACAAGAAACAACAAGTGTTCGTTGCGAACAGAGCAGCGGAAATACTTGAAAGCTCATCGATGGATCAATGGAGACACGTCAAAGGTATCGAAAACCCTGCCGATATAAGAACCCGAGGAATGTCCATCGAACGCCTCAAGGAGTCCGTATGGCTAGACGGGCCGGCATGGCTCCAGGCAGATGAAGAAAACTGGCCAAAGCCATGGTGTCAAGTGAACGAAGTTGAAGCTGAGCAAGCTACCAGTACTGTAGCGACAGAAATTAAACTAGACCAACTATTTGACGGGAGACAATACAGTACCTTCAACCGAATTAGAAATTTCATTGCCTACTGCATGAGGTTCAAGACGAAGCAGAGGGGTACCCTCAAAGCAGACGAAATCCATCAAGCAGAGCAAATACTGTTTCGATTTGTTCAAAACGAGAGTTTCCCCGATTGTTTCAGAGTCGATATCAAACAGCAGAGAAATCTCCAAAACATTAAGCACCGCCAAATTGTCACCATTCATAGAAGAAGATGAAACAATTAGAGTGAAAGGTCGACTGAAGCATTCAAACCTCGCTTACAATGCCAAACACCCAATACTATTGACAGCAAACAGCATCCAGTAGTACAACTTCTGTTGGAGAGAGCTCATCGTGACAGCTTACACCAAGGCACAGAATACGTGAGAAACATGCTTCAACAAGGATACTGGATCATTGGAACAAGAAATGCATTACGAAAAATCAAGTCGAGATGTATCAAATGCAGACACAGGAACGCCAACCCAATCCACCCACCGATGGCTGACCTACCACGAGAGCGACTTGACGAGCATGTTCTCCCATTCACCCATACAAGAGTCGACTACCTCGCACCCATCGCATTGAAGTTCTTACGACGTACCTTGAAGAGATGGTGCTGCCTCTTCACTTGTCTAACAACGAGAGCAGTACACATCGAAGGCGCACAGTCATTGGACACCGAGTCATGTCTAGCTGCTGTGACAAGATTCATTGCAAGACGTGGCTACCCAAAAACCATCATCAGCGACAACGGCACGAACTTCGTTGGAGCAGCCAAGGAACTAAAAGCATTCATGGACGAAAGGGAAAAAGCTAAGATTGAAAGCAACTTAGCTCAGAAAAAGATCGTTTTGAAATTCAACCCACCCGGAGCTCCTCACTTTAGTGGAATCTGCGAAAGATTGGTTCAAAGTTGCAAAAAAGTCAGGATTGCAATCTTGGACAACCGAAGTTTTACAGATGAAGTACTCAGTACAACGATGTGTCGTGTAGAGCAAACTCTCAACGCAAGACCCCTGACTGCAGTAAGTGACGACCCAGAGGATCTGACAGCCCTGACACCCAATCATTTCTTGCAAGGACGAGAAAATGCAAGTGCACAATTTATGCCATCCAGTGAGCGCTACCATGATCTGCAAAAACGGCTCAAGCATATGCCGACATGATCTGGAAAAGATGGACACGTGAATATCTTCCACAATGGAATCAGAGATCAAAGTGGTCAAAAGAATGTGTACGAAATCTGAAAAGGAACTTGTGTGGATGGTAGATGATTCAGTGAAACGATGTGAGTGCAAGATGGGACGAGTCATCAAAGTTTTCAAAGGCGACGATGGCGTCGTACGATCAGCGAGAGTCAAGATGGTACATGGCGAATTCAACAGACCGGTAGTGAAACTGGCGCCAGTTTTCTTTGATGGTGTTTCCGAGATCGAAAACAGGGCCGGCGATTTTGGCGCCAATAATGAACAGAAGCACGAGCCATCAGATCAACAGAAATGAAAATAAAACCCTAAAACTTAAAATTTTGTCAAAACTCAAGAAAGGTCAAAACTGAAAAATTTTACAAGTTTGGACTGAAAATTTGTACACGCCCCCGATTTTGGGAAGGGAAACCCTGAGCAAACCAAAGTTCTAGCATACGGTTAGGGTAACCCGTAAGTTATCCATGGACCCTACGAACATTTTTGCATCATACCTATAAGTGTGGCTTTTAGTTTTTTTATATGGTGCAAAAAGTGCATTTTTTGATATTTTGTCGTTCATTGTTAAATTTCTTAAATTGTTTTTTCTATGATCCCTTAGATGTTTATTAGAGGTCATATCTCATAGATTTGAAGCATTTCGTGCTACGTACGTACCATCAGTGCTTATGTTAACAAAAGCAAATATTGCAGTAATTTGACATTTAGTAAGTAAACAATGACCTAAATAATTTTCTTGATTAACCAATCAGAAACAAGTAGCAATGATGTTGTAAATGATAAATAATTGAATATTTACCTTAACCCAATGGTTTGATTTGTGAAACCGTATTGTATTTAGAACCATTAGAAACTGTTACCAAGAGCAGTTGGCTCTCAGATAGACTTAAATTTGATTCCGTAGCAACTTTAGTCTTTTTGCTAAGTTTTGCTAGATCTTAAGATCTTGCGAGTTCTAAGTTAGTTGAGCTTAGTCGACGAGAAATTAGCAACAATACTAGTTACTGGCTGAAGCCTTACAAGCTTCAGCACGAGATTGAACATAGACTATCACTAAGGATTTTCTTAAATTCAATCAACCAAATTAAAGTTACAGTCCTTTAATACGTCCGAGCGACTAATTGTTTCTGCGAGATCGTTAGTCAACTGAACCCAGTGATGAACCAGGCCGGGGTAAAAATCGAGAACCAGGCTGTGATATATCGGTTCCGCTGAGATTCTTGAGCAGCCGCAACAAAATTTTTTTTTCAACAATGTGGTTTTGTAAATTTGTTTGTGAGTTCTTTTGGTTCAGCTTCTTTTTAATGTTAATTTATAGTCCTGTTATTTAGTCGCGCTAATAGCAGGCGCACTTAATTTTTCAATTAGTTGCAAGACAAACTGTCCTCTGTTTTAGTCGAAAGCTTTGGTTGGCTATAAGTATTGAAAATTTTTGTTTTTTTTTTGGACACTATAGATTTTTGAGATTTGCCAATCTGATTTCTGTTAAATTGTAGCTCATCAACTTTATAGACAAGTAGCATCATTTACCTATTGAAGGACAACTTGCTCTTCTTTGTGCTTTTACTTCCTCAGCGGTCTTTGATTTTGGTACAACCAGTTTTCATGAAATTATGGTGATTTTCGCATATTCGCCCCATTTTTGTAGGTTTTTTTTGGTTTTTTTTTTCACAGTATCACAATATTATGTGTCCTTTGATTCACAAATGTTTTCAATTGAAAAAATGCAATCGATTTTTTTAAAACTGTTTTGAGTGAACAAGTTTACGTTTTTTTGGCTGCGACATCGTTTTCGTGCAAATTTTTTTCTTTTTGCCTGTGTTTGTCGATCGTATTGGAGTCATTTGGCATGTCCTGAATAATGAGAGGTATCAATCGCTTTCTATGGGGTATAAAAGAATCTCGCAATGATTACATTTGATGCTCAATGTTTCTAATCAGTTCGAAATTGATTCTTTTCCAAAAAGACATTGTTTTTATTAAATTTTACACTTTTGCTTAGTTCTGGTCGACTTGTGATAAGTTTTATCTGATACCATTTTGATTTGATTATTTATAGTTTTCGAAAAATGGGCAACGAGTTTTGTGTGTAATTATCATTTTTAACTATTTGATTTTTATCGCCGTCTTTCCTGGTAGAAATATTATGGTAGTCACAGTCTCATAGGCACTCTAAGGTAGATTGTTTTCATTCATTTAGTAGTTTGTTGAACGATATGTTGATATGTTAATTTTTTTTTTCATCTCTTCTTCTTTTGGTAGACAATTAAGTGAAAAATATAGATGGGCGGGTATGGAACTTAATGTGCGAACGCACATTACCGAGCCTCCTTGTTCTTATTTAGTACAAAAAGGGAAATCTCTGAATTTAAAAACCCGTTAAATTGTCTTTTATTTGGTTTTACTGACAATATCTTTAGTTTTTAGAAACTGTAAAAGTGGAAAAAGGTGACGCGTTGCATATTAGATACTGCATTCTAAGAAAAATAAGGTACTGTGTTTTAGAATAATAAGGCGTGGAAATTAGTGACGAAATATTGTGACTCTTTGTCAGGCCAGTTCCAAAAAAAATTTACCGTAGAAACTAGTTTCCGATGGTTTGAATTAAATTTGCTTATTGAAATCAGTTTCCGCGCTCTTAAAATTTTATTCTTAAAAATGACTGTGAACAAAGTTAAAAAAATTGAGTAAACTTTCTCGAGATATCCAACATATCATACCCAATGTTCTTCGTAATAAACCCAACAACATGCAATTGTGTCAATTGATTCGGAAAATTGTATTTATATTTGGACTAACCAGAGTTATCTTTGAAAGAAATTGATTTAAAACTTTCCAGATATTAGCGAAAATTTGACTTAAATATATCAAATTTTATTGATTAACAGTAAAACCATTTGCTTATTCAATATTTGAGAATATTGAAACATAAGCAGAGTTTTTATCTCCAATTTTTGCTGAACAGAGTAAATTGTGCCTCTTATGCCTTAATTTTTTGTACTTCTGCCAATTTTGGGTTTTCCAGTTATCGCTTTGTATACTCTACTAAAAATAATGTCAAGTTTCAGCAGTTTTAAGAGGCCTGGAAATTGAAACGGGTTTACCGTATATTTGTGTTTTCAGAGATTTGGGTTTTGCTGAATATTAAGCCATGTTTTGTTGAAACCTTTTTGTTTTGAATTTAGTTTTTTTTTGTTTTCTTACCAAATTCGATCCTATTTTTAAACCAAAACAAACAAAAATTCACCATCGACGCATTTTTGTTTTCAAGATGAAGGTTTAGTTGATGAATATAAAGAAGTTACTGTCGGAGTTCTAGAGAAATTCCTGCAGTTAAAGAAAGTTAAGAATAGTCGTGCGTGTGTGTGTGTGTGGGGGGGGGGGGGGGTAGGTTTCATTGCTAAAAGTCTAGACCTCGGTCAATATGGTCACTCTTTGAGAATATTTTTTATCTTGATTGTTGTTCTTTTTCTCTTTTTCTTTTGATCTTTTTCTTATAATTTGAGCAATTATCAATATTAGATCGATGTCGGAGCTCAACACAAATTTATACACAAGGAAACTTTGCGTCAATTTGCGGCAAATGGACACAATATTTCGTAGATAGTCACTGTTGAACTCCGATGTTGTAAGCAACACTTATTCAAATGTGTACCATTTAGTAAACGAAAATTCGTGTTATTAAATGAACGTGCGATGACCTGAATATACCTTTTTTAATAAGTTCAGCTTCAAGTTTGAGCCATTCTTGAAAAGCAGTACAAGCTTATACGTGCATAGTAATCAAAATAGTTCAATCGTGCTAGTATACATGTTCTTGTATTAATCCAACAGCGCGCTTCAATGAGAGCGCATTTTCGTGATAATATTTCAAATTAATAGAACACTGGTATTATTGATTTCGCTCATAGAAATCATTCATTTTTCAAAACTCAGTCGACAAAATCAGTTGAGAGATGTTTTTAATTAATTAGTGTACGCAATCTAGTTGAGGCTACAACCATTTGAACTCTTTTCTAACACCCTTAAGTCTTTAAATTAACTATAGAATGGACAGGGTAGAACCTAGTTTTTTTCGCAAATCGGTTTCTTTATTTCTCTCAATTTCTTATTTTTGTCTAAATGCAGCCGTGACCGCACAGATTGGCTCTTTTTTCCCTAAGGAAGCCGAAAGGAAAGGCCTTTCCAAGATCTCTACTGGAGTCATAACAGGTCTAAATGATGCGGTGGCTCTATTTCTTGGCTTCTTCATCCACCGTTTTGTTGGAATCGCAAATTTGAAGACAATCTATTGGGTCAGCTATTTCATATTTTCCTTATCAGTAGCGGCGTTTGGTATGTTGACGTTTGCGGAAACAACATGGGTGTATATTACAGTTGCAGTCATTATCAGAGCAGTAGCTGGAGCTGTTTCC
The DNA here is from genome assembly GCF_964194025.1 of Convolutriloba macropyga. Classification (NCBI taxonomy): domain Eukaryota; kingdom Metazoa; phylum Xenacoelomorpha; order Acoela; family Convolutidae; genus Convolutriloba; species Convolutriloba macropyga. Next base: position 37,630,522 of record NC_134468.1, on the reverse strand, counting down.
TGCGCAGTGTGTGCGATTGTCGTTCCGATGACATTTCAGCTCTTTCCAGAATACAGGGGACAAGTTTCCGGAGCTCTGCAGTTCCTGTTTGAGGCTGGCTCATTGTTGGGACCGTTGCTTGGGGCGGCATTCTTCAATATCCAGGGATTCTACCTGCCATTTGTGATGTCTGGAGGCGTCGCTCTCATTTTGTCAATCCTATCAGCTGTCTTTGTGCTGCCCTATGAAGAGAATAAACCTCTTCCTGAAGAATATGCTCCTCTAAAACCAGGTGAAGTATCAACCTCCTTAATCAAGTTTTAACTTTCTGTACATGTTGACAAAAAGCTAATAGCGCTCTGATGGTCTTTGTGTTGCATGAAGCTATAAATAGGAAGCTAACCAATATACTTTGAAACTCGGATGGAACCCAAGTCGAGGTGCCCGACTGAAGTGACCTCTGATCAGTCTCAAGTCGAACCAATATTACAGGGTCTGGCAATAGATTCGAGCGCGCCTGGACAATGTCTGATTTTGATCTGATCAGTAGTCATTTCCGTCTGGGAAAGTCTGATCAGAGATAACTTTTGAGCGCATAAAACTATGATCAGAGGTCACTTCCGTCTGGAGATTGTCTGATCAGATGTATGCTCCGTCTGGTAAGGGTACTATCATAGACCTAGAAGACGACCAAATGGGAAAGCTCTCAGGCAATTTCGTTGTGCTTTTTAGACAGTTCATTCCTGCGCAGTGTAGATTCAGAATGAAAATTTTCCATGATGATAAAAAAGGAATAATTGATTTGTAGATTTGTAGGCTGTTGATAACGTTTTCAGAGATCCAATTTTTGTAGTCTGAAAATAATCTTTCATGGTAAATGATCATAACATGTTCATAGTAAAAATAGACTGAGAAATGCTAGGATTCAGCGCTGAGTTTTTATGCTACTATGGTTCGGGTTATCAAGAAATTGTGTTGACGAAGTGTTGTTAATTTAATACAATATTTGTTTCTAGAATGTTCCAGATGTGATTTCTTAAACAAGTTCACTGCTACATAGAATAGGATTCATGTCGCTGCAAGTCTTGAATCAATTGTTTTTTTTTTGCTTAATTACTTGAATGTGGTTAAACTAAAAAATAACACTTTTGTTGGTCGCAAACTCATCAACGAAAATGTTTTCTACCCCTCTCCTTTAGAGTATCAGCTTTAGTTGTTGTGATGTTTGTTTTCTTTTGGCTCATGAAATGTTTTTTTTCGTATACCCTTGAATTTGAACATCTGTTTTAGCCTCAGAAGACAGAAGAGAAAGCGTACAGTCAGAAAGCGAACATAAACGATCAAGGCCATCTTCACCCACCTTTCAACCTCTAACTATGCAGAAGATCCTCACTATTCCAGACATCTACCTTGCAAGCACCCCTCATTTCACTGTATCCATGACAACCGGGTTATTCTCAGTCTTTTTAGCACCCTGGCTTGTTGACCTTCATGGCGTAAAAGAACGACAAGTGGCTTACTACTTCATACCAGCACCAGCAGTCGCAATTGTGCTCTCGCCTCTGATTGGCTACCTGGTCAACTCCTCACTCAAATGGCCTGTTTACATATTCACACCCGCCATCGGCGCCGTGGGCTGTGGTCTGTTTGTCTTGGATACCTTCTGGGATATTCGCTCGTCCATTAACCTATTCCTTCTATTAATGTCCTTGGCGTGTTTTGGGTTCTGCTATAGCGCGGGATGGGTTTCGGGAAATGTCATTTTAGACGACGTTTTTCACTCTTATGCAAAAGACGACGTAAACAGAGAATATCGCGTGCTGCTGTCAAACTGGAGCAATAATATCTGTTTTCTCGGAGGACGTTGGATTGGAAACACGATCCTTGGTGGGGTCATGTTTGACTTCATAGACTTTGAAGGCGTTGTAATTGCGCATAATGTTATGTACTTAATAGCTTTGCTCTGTGCGTTCGCCATTTACGCTATAATGATGAACAAATCAGCCAAGTCTAGTGACGAGGAAAAGGAAGATTTCGATTACTGCACAGGTATTGTCTGCTTCAAGCACTGAAATTTCCAAATAATCGAACTTATTTTTGTATCTGTAAAAATTTGTGCTCGTATTAACATTTCTTTGTATCAGTAAAAAGTCGGAAAAGTTTGTTCATTAACCAGTGTTTGATTTGGACAGTTTTTAACGTTGGCCATGTGCACTTATAAGAGCTTCAGCAACTAAAATTCTATCCACTTCATCCGATAAGAACGCAAAGATCAGCGCGGGTGCTTCTCAGATGCCTTTCGAAAAAAAAAGAAAAATGAGTTTTTTAAACATTATTTTCCAGTATATTTTTTGATGAAAATTGCAATGAGCTCCTGCATATTTTTTCAGACAAAAAATTGTTTCAAAAACTGCGGAATATGTTATATCATTTTAAAAAATATCTTTGTAAATCCATGAATTTTCTTAATTTCTTCTGAATTTTCCAAAAGAAATAGTTTGAAAAATTGATTCTCCTGAAAAATAAATTGATCACTTCAAAGATTTGAGTTTCGTAAAGACCTAACAGAACAAATAATGTAAGTTCGGAAATCTGCCTTAATCAATTTTCTGATATAACAAAAAGTTTGGAGTTTAAAAAAACTAAGTATTGTATTTGCCGACCAAACTTTACTTCCTTTCGGTCATCGTGTTTCCAAATTAAGCTTTTCCATATTAAATTTAAATCTGTTGAGAAATATCAGACTCATGAATGCGGATTGTCGGGCCTACACAGTTTGCCCAAACAAATTTTGCTCATCTAATACCTTTTAAGAATAACTTAATAAATGAGGATAGCAGTTTGAGCATTATACCCTTATTAAAATTCAAAAATTCTACGTCGCCTATATACACGAGGAAGGCAGAGGTTAAAAATTGCTTTTCGAAACAACTGGATGCTACTGTTAGAATTGAAGGAAATCCTTTTTATTGACTCACAAAAGATCGCTTTGAATAGACTTTCTAATGTACGTATCAGAAACGCGGTGAATTCTGCAAACGGAGTAGAGGGTTGGTAGATGCGAAAAAGGCAAGATTTAATTATTGAAAACTTTTTGTAATCGAACAGTTCCTTTCTTGCATTTGAAAACCATGCTGTTTTTTTTTCTACATGAGGGTATCAGTTGCCTTTCATATGATTCAAGGAAATGATTACTTGAATTGAATCACACGAAAAAAACGGTTATTTAAATTAAAAAAAATGAAAATATGGGGAAGAAGCAGGAAAAATAAGAATTACTATTGGTAACTGACTTTCTGTTACAGTTAGTTAATCTAGTTTAAAAAAGTTCAGTGTCGTTTTCAAATCGTACAAATTAAACTTGAGTGCAATTTATTGTCACTGCAACTCAAACAACTATAAGAATGAAACTTTACAAGGCAATGACAAACTGGAAGAAAGCAGGCTCTCTTTTCAATTCCATGTATAAAAAATATGGAAATATGCAAAAGAGAGAATACTGAACTTACCGAAGAACTTAATTCAAATTGAAAAATTTTTGAACTCTTTTGAACACGTATGGAATAGAGAATTGTTAAATGCAAACTGTACAATACTGCTTTCTGCTAACGAGCTGTCTATAAGAAATAAAAAAAGAAATTTTTTTAGAAATATTGCTAATGTCGCTAAAAATCAGCGGCAGAGGAATTTATTGTTTCATATGTTGGGGACAAAGAATGTACTGATGAGAAGAGATCGTAATGGAAAAAAATAAATTAGCAAAGAAACTTTTTCGAGACTGTAAAATTGTTGTTGTTACTCTAACTAGATCAAAACACAACATGTATGAGTCCCACACGATCTCATATATCTATAAATTATTCTATTTCGTGGCAGCGGGAAAATGTAGTTTGCATTTTTAATAATTAGTGGCAGGTTTAATAAAAATACTGGGTGCAGGAACGTGAAAATTACATCGTCGCAAATGAAAAAATAATAGTTAAAAAAAGCTTAAATTGGAAATTGTTTTTCAAATGAACAGACACTTGAATAAAAATGTGCCTCTCACTAATTTAACATTTTCAACTTTTGCTGACAGTTTATATTTATAAACCCCGTTTTTTGTGAGATACGAGCCCAAATAATAAACTATATCGGAGCCAGAAAGGCAATAATTTGTTTTCTTTTAATTTTGCTCTACAGATGTTTAAGAGGTTGGAAGTATGAATAATTATTTATTTCAAGCTAAATATTAAGAAAGTTAAACAAAATTAATAAAAAGTACAACTTCTGAAATTAATATGAAAATGGATAAAGTCTATAAAAAATCTAAAAATATCTAATTGCTTGAATTTCTCTTACTGCAAAATGGAGGCAAATCGAATCATACCTGTTAATTCATTTTGCAAGCAACAGTACTGTAAGACAAAACTTGACAACCTTTTTCCAAGCTATCCGTGAACTCTATGCCAGCATAACTTTTTTGTCAAACCGTTTTTCCCCATCAAAAAGTTTGCGAAAAAGAAAATGTGGAATCAATTAAAAGTTCTTTTAATGGTTTGCTGAGGCACCACTTCTGATTCGTTAACTTCCAGTGAAATAAATTCAATTTTCAGTTAAGGGGTTAAGGGAGTAACATTTAAGAAATGTCAGCAAAAAATTTTTTAGAATCACAATAAAATTATTTTGCTACTTTAGTGATGCGTTTATGATCATCAGCTGAAAGTTAGTGCATTTTGTTGCCCATTTTTAGTTACGACTTTTTCAGATGAATTCAGTTTAATTCTTTACCAAAAACCAGTTTTAGTTACAGTTTTTAAGGTTCAATTTTAAAAATTCATCGAAGAGGCTAATTTTTTTCAAGAATTTCAGGCTGAATTATTATTCAACAATTATTCTGTGTAGTTTTTTGGATTCAAAAAGTTCTCTGAGAGCAGATTAAGTTGCACTTGACAAGTTTCTTATGGATACAATAAAGTTAAGGCAATAAGTAGATCTTTTATTGAGTAAGCAGCCCTCTTAGCAGGTGAAATTTTTGCTTATACCAGGCAGTCAATTATTCTAACATGGGTTGTTATGTTGTGCTCAGTCAATTGAACTAACACTTTTCTTTTTGGAAGGTCAGTCAATTTTAGATCTTTCAAATGCCTTAACATCAGCTGTAGTAACTGTCAATATAGCATAATTTTCGGCACGTAAGAGAAAAAGGGATGTCCTGAGGACAACCCTACCTCTTACATTGGATAGGAGAACCCAAACATTTACATGGTATAGGACAACGCAACTAATTACATGAGTTAGGGCAATCAAACCTCTTACATGCAAGGACACCTCCCTCTCAATTTAAGCCGGATTACTATCCAGTCCACTCTTTTGAGTTTCTCACTTCTGAGGGAATAATCTACTATTATCAAACAATTAATAGAATGGAATTTTTAGACATAACAAAAAAACTGGATATGAACTGTGAGTTTATCGTGGAACCAAACCACACAATTTGCTCAAATCCACGATTTGAAATATATCTAAACAAAACAATAATTTGTTGAGGAATTGAACCAGAGATTACCAGAAAATCTGTGCCATCAAAAGGTTTCAAATCACGATGAAAAACATTATTTCTACAACCAGTACTAAGAACAGGCAGGTTAGATTTTTCAAAAAAGGTTTTTGAACAAAATTTGAGCTGTTTTTAACAAAGAATTACAAAAAATTATCTTGGAATAAAAAATACTCTTACAATTATTCAAACCTTTTGAGATATTAGATGGAGGATATAAACAATGGGGGGGATTTCGATGTGTTAAAAGCACTGAAAAGCTTTAATTGAAATATGAAACATAAAACACAGTTCTTAACAGCTATAGAAAAAAACTTGGCTGAAAATTGTATGAAGATTACGTATTAAGATTCAACGGCTTCATAATCTATGAATGGACAGTTGGGTAGGGACTTTTCGTCAACCTCTGGCTCAAAATTGGCATTAATTTTACTGTACAAGTCCGATGCTTTTTTTTCTACTGAATTCGAAAATCAGGTGGCAGCCTAAGTTCCGTCGAAGCAGGGATGGTGCTGTTTGATTAATTTTTAATTCTTCATTCTTCTTCATGCAAATCTTCAATTGAATCTGGAGTCGGTGCATCCAACCCTAGATCAATTCCAAGATCAGTGCCTTCGGTATGCTCGAACTGTAAGAGATTTTGTTGGTTACTCATACATAACTCGGCAAATAGGGATGGAATAGGAGCACGTGTAATTGTGGGACTAGGATCAATAACAGACGTTACTGCTTCACTTGCAAAGTTTGACTAGCCGGAAAATCGGCTGCTGACTTGAGTTGCCACTTATCTACCAATTCATTGCATGCTCGATAGAACCCGATTTTCACAAAATGGACTGTGATGTGAGGAGGTAAAACCCTACCCGGAGTAATAAAGCTGCTCTCAAAAGGCTCCCTGTTGTATGGTAGAGTTGCAATGGTATTAATGAAGAATTTTAGACTCAATGTTGGTATACTGTCTAAATTTTGCCAGTTTTTTTGCGATCAATCACGACAAAAAAGTTTTTTGTACGATGTCTGATAAACAGAATTGTTCTTGCGAAATAGCTGATTCAGAAAGCATTTTGTCACAGTCTTGGACAAATGAAATTTATTGCAGCATAATTTGAAATTCTACAAGATTCAAATAAAGATTGAAACTAAAAGTGTTTAGCAAAAGAAATCAAATAAATGAAAGCAATAATCTTGGTGAAAATGAGTGATATTAATAACACTTCTTACAGCTTATCTAGGATCAGATTTGTTTTAATTTCTACTTTGTTTTGTGTCATAGCGGTCCTCAACAAAGTTAAAGAGCGAGTACTCAATAATTTGGTCTCAATTGCGTTTCTTATCTAGTGTAACATCTAAATTGAATTTTTTTTGCAGCTACTACTTACACTGCATGCTACATATCTGTTCAAAAAAATTGGAATTCTTGTGAAACTAAACGCTTGTCTCTATTGACAAGAAAATGCGCACCTATTGTTCCATCAGTTTCAAATTGTTCAAAAAAATCAACACAGGTGTACAAATATGGTTTTAATTTTTTCTACCATTCCGCCGGGCTTTTTTGTACGCCTGGGATAACAGCTGTTTTAATTGTGTCACATTTAAGAAAAGCAATTTAAACGTCATTCGAGGTGACATCTGAAAATATTTCAACAACCTCAAAAGAATGAAACAGACCAAGTCAAGTACGCCACATGAAAAATTGACCCTGTATTCACAAGTCAGCTGATATTAGTTAAGCAATATAGTTGCACTGTTTTTATCGCAAAATGCCCGCCTTCCTCTTAAATTTTTTCAAACATAGAGAAACATTTTAATAATTGAATGTGATAAAACAAGTGGAATACAAATCCTTTCGTTTGGAGATTAATCTTGATGGCTCTGGCGTATGAAAGGATGTACTGGTTAGTCAAAAGAAAGCAACAGACGAAGTCAATTACGCCATATGCGTACTTGACTCTGTATTCACATGACAGCTGGACTCAATTAGGCAATATGGACCCACTGTTTGCATCCCAATTTGCCGCGCCATCAATTTTAATCTTTGCGCATAGAGAAACCTTATAATACTTGAAAGTGATAAAAACAAGTTGAATAATATGCTTTTGGTTTCGAGATTGCTATTTTGATATTGCCAAAACCGATAAGCGTTTGATCAAGGCAACACTATAAACTTATCAAAGAACAGGACAATAAGTGTTTTTGAAACTGTTCAATAAGGTGGCAGAACAAAACGCGTTCGAACAGAGAATTTCATAATTTCTGTAGGAATTTGAGATATTCGTCAAAACGACAGAGAAGGAAGTGAAATCGTTAGTTCAAGAGTAGTAAGTAAAAAAATCAACAAAACCATTACCAAGTTGAATGCCTAAATTCCGACACGAATGTTCAGCAAGAATGATGGAAGCATTGTACGAACGTTTTCCAAATTTTTTCAAACAATTTAAAAAACAATTTAGATTCAATAGCCAAAAGAAAAAATGAGTGTAAATAAATATGCAGCTTCGCCTCAATTTAGTTCCAAGTTTTGCCAGCTAGCAACTAACCTTTTTCATGTTTTGACTGATAGTTCAATTGAAAATCGGCTCAACCTAAGCAAATCATTTGCTGCCGTCTTCCTTTTTAAAAACTTTTGCAAACCTTTTTTCATTTTCTTCAAAACTGGAAACAAACGGAGTTACATATACCAGATTGAAATCAGCCGCTGATTTCCATAAAACATCGCAAATATTGACTCAACAACAGTACACAAGCATCTTGCTTTTTGCTTCTCGGCCACAACAAAGACAAAAACGCTGACAACGATAAACATCAACGACAAAAAACAATAACTACAAAAATTGCACAGAAAACTGTCCAAAACGTCAACCCAAACGCAACTGACCATGAGCAAACTGAAACCCAACTATTCCTCATTCTGATGCTTTTTGTGGAGTTTATAATTGTGAGTGGTTTATGAACATTAGATATTGATTCTGATTTACTCTTTCTTCTTGTTTTTGAAGAAAAAATTCTTCATTGTTTTTGAAAAGTTATTGTTGTTAAAAAATCATATTAAGCATGGCGAATCAATTGAACATCTCTAATGTTTAGATTTTGACTTTAACTAGAAAATGTGCGCAATATAAATAAAAAATCAACAGTTCTTGTATTTGACTCTGAATTGGTTGCTGTTCCAGAAACTGGCAAGTGTCTATTGCTCTGAGGAAAGAGTCCTCATTTTTCCTCCCTCTATGAGAAAAAACTTGCTATCCCAAGGGGTTGGCAAATAGATTTTTTTTGTTTCTAATACATAGAAAAAGCCAGCATTCTCCAGAACTAATCAAAAGTGAAGAATTTAAAATGAGCAAATTCTTTGATTTAAGGTTTTGTTGGCAGCGAAAGTAGTTTTGTTTTGTATTATTCGAAGTAATTGATGCAATTTTTGGCAATTATTTGGTTAGAATATGATTCTTGAAAGCCTGGCGCACAGAATCCACAAAAATTTTGCTAGTCTTTCCTCGAATAATGAATTTTTTGGTGTTGTTGGGCAAGGCCGCAGACGTTTTCAACTCAACCGAAATTGATCATTTTTTAATTCAGGATGAATAAAGTTGTGAGAAGCTTGTTGAGTACTGTTCAAGTTCGAAACAATGAAAAAAGGTCAGAAAAAACTTCTGTCAAACTTATGCCATGACCATCGTCAATATAAGCTATATCTGATACTGTCTTGAATTAAAGGTGCTTATCATCTTTCGTTGATATGGGAATATCTGCAATTGGTATTCCAATTAGATAGATTTTATTCTGGTCCAAATCAAATTTCTGGGAACGAAAATGGTTTTGTATAGTGTTATCAAGAAAAGCTTCGTTTGATTCAAACATTATGCTTTTCTTGGGATTAGTTCCCTTGCGAAAAAAGTTTCTTATTTACAACTGTGAAAACAAGCCGAAGCAATAAATGTTTTTGCAAGCATTTTAAAATAAGGATAGGAGGCCGACTAGTGAGCAAGGTTTTTTCAATGCCAGACACTGCGTCATCGTTCAAAGTCGTATTGGGCGCACACAAACTTGCTGCGATAAATTTTATTTTTTAATTCTTAGCGTCATTGCCAAACATAATCAACAAATTGTCAATCAATATTCTAAAAGCAAATCAAACAGTTACATTACTAATTAAATGCCTGTCACTTGTGAAAAAGTTATGATTCTTGAAAACCAGGCGCACAGAATTCACAAAAATTGTGCTAGTCTTTCTTCAAATAATGAATATTATGGTGTTGTTGGGCAAGGCAGCAGACAATTTCAACTTTACCGCAATTGATCGGTTTTTTAACTCAGGATGAGAAGAACTGTGAAAAACTTGTTGAGTACTGGTTAAGTCAAAAACCCTAAAAAAATGGTTAAAATAAACTTCTGTAGGACTTATGCCACGACAATTGTCAATAAAAGCTAAATCTGATGTTATCTTGAAGTAAAGGCACTTATCATCTTTCGTGGATATTGGAATATCTGCAATTGGTATTCCATTTAGATAGATGTTATTCTAGTCCAAATCAAATTTCTGGAAACAAAAAGGGTTTTGTCTATTGTTACCAAGAAAAGCTTCGTTTGTATTCAGACATAATGCTTTTCTTGCGATTGGTTCACTTGCAAACAAAATTTCTTGATTGCAACTGTGAAAACCAGCCAAAGCAATATTTTATTTTGTAAGCTTTTCAAGATAAGCATATGAAGCCGGGCTAGTGAGCAAGGTTTTTTCAATGGCAGACACAACGCCATTGTTCAAAGTCATATTGGGCGCATATAAATTTGCTTCGATAATTTTTACATTTTAATGCTTAGCGGCATTGTCTGACATAATCATAAATTCGTCAACCAAAAGTGTAAAAGCAATTCAAAGAGTTACACCACTATGTAAATACCTGTCTCATGTGAAAAAGTTGACTGCAATCTTTCCATAAAACGTGCACTCTTTTGGCTGTCTTACGAGAGTTTTTCTTCTATTTCCTTCAGTAGTTGATAAGTTTTCCAGGTTTTAATGTACGAGTAGCCTTGATTAGCCAAGCATGTTTTTTTGCGGCTTTGTTGTGAGAAAACTCAGTCTCAATTAAATAATTGTGAGCATTTTTTTTTGCATTTGATAAATTTTTTCCTGACACAATGCATTCAGAGAAATATTAATGCAGTACATTATTGCAAAAGTATAGAGCGTCAGTTTCGGACACATCTGCAGAGGCTGTGCTGCATAATTGCAAGTTGCTTCGGACGATTGCCCAATTTTACACTTGACTTCAAAAATTTGAAATATTGTTTTTAAATCAGGAAAGCTTTATCTGTCGCCAGGCACTTCAAATTCCAACTTTGGAGCTTTTGGGATGTAGACCGGACCCAACTTCTGCCAGAACGTACACCAAACATGACGAGGGAGGATGGTAATTGAAGTAGATCAATGGAGGTGTGATTTGTTGGTTTTGATATAGCAATCATCTTTCACCTTTTTATAAAAACTCTGAATGATTTCTTTCTGGAACTCTTGAAGCTGAAAAGAATGATTTTTGGTTATTTTTGCTTTTCCATTTAGGCGACTTCTAATTGTGTTTTGGTTGTGGTTCAAGTTGTTGTCGTTTTTGTAATCATCCTCTTGTTTGTTTTTTGACGATTTTCGACGCGGTGGTCTTCAATGCTTGTTTTGGCGGTATTTTTACAGTGAGACTACATCTAAAAGTTTAGGAATACCTTTCTTAAAAGTTCTCTCCCAACACGTTTTCCAGTTGGTAGAATAAACCATCGAGCAAGTTGTAAGACAACGCTTCATTTTCCCGCAGCAGAAGCCAAAAATGCAATTTCCCATTGTCTATAGTGTCCGAAGAAATTGAATGAAGATGTCACCTGATTGGCATAAAGGGGCTTCATGCTAGTCGGAGAAATTTTCGAATTGCAAAGTTAAAATAACTTTCCCTTCTTCCCGAAAGAGGGACCAATTGTCCTGTCCCGGTGCGAAGCTGAATTGAAATTGAGTGTATGGTATTTTATAAAAAATTTTTATAGTCTAAATTTGATAAAAAACAATTCATTGTGTTGGTTCAATTCAAACACGCTACCATTTTTTGGAGGTTGTTTCCATTCAATGTCGAGCAATAAAAACGTTTTGATGTTTAGCTTTGCATGTTGATACCTAATACTGATTTTGTGCCAGAGTAATAGGAACTTAATTGCAAACAGATCAGCAGGGAACTCTCCAAAAACGCTTTGTATCATTTGTTACCAATGAATTTACTTATTTTGTTACCAATGTGTGCACATCGTCCAACTGGAATTCATGTAAGGCCAACAATGTTGGGTATTTTTTCACTAGAAAAATTGATTCTCTCATAATTTGCAAGAACTTTTTCGTTTTTTTTTCGGTACTTTAGATTTCTTGAAACAAATAATTGGGAAGTCTGGCTCTTCGTTTGATAGTACATAGATCTTGATTAACAATGACAAATTTTCCAGTCCTGAAGAACATTTTTTCTCCAATGCATTGCCGAGAAATTTCCTAATGCCGAGGGATATCCTAAGACTATATGTTATCCAATCTCTACTCACGACTTGCTCATCTTTTGTCGAAACAATTATATCACAACGAGCTACCATCCAGCCACCAGGGAGTTGAGTTTCAATATTAGAGAAATTTTGAAATGCAACCAGATTGTTTGATTCAAATATTTCAATCGATGCTGACGAAAGAACATGCACAGTGAACTCAAAATCGATACGGTTTCTACTTCTTTTTCCTTCCCGTTCACGAAACAGATGCTATTCTGCTGGACAAAATTTGTCTTCTCTTTGTTTGCATCAACGAAGGAAAATGTTGGAGGGAAAATTGGGAATAACATACATCTCAAAACTTTGTATGTGATTAAATGTTCGTTGCTCTTTCTAAGAGCGTTGTTTTTTTTGAACAATTTTTCTTTGTTTTTTTTTTCATTAACGAAGCTAGGTTTTTGAAAAACAGCCGTCTCAGCGCTCAAGGACACAAGCCGCAAAATGATTTTTTTGTACCTTAATTTGTCGCAAACTAAGTTAACAATGAGTCTATTGTTTTTATAAATTCGATTAATTTGTCAATGTAGGAATGAGTTCACTTTTCCTTAAGATACATAGAGATGTTGTTTTTTAAAACGAGCAAATAATTCGTTCCGCAGAAAAAGTTTTTTTTCACCAAAAAATATACAAATGAGTAGCACTTGAGTTGCAAAATCTTTTGAATGCTCCAAGATTCGTTGTGCTATTCTCAACACATACTTTTCACGGTGGTTCAAAATTGAATATTTCTTTGTATGCATCAGCTTTTTCTGTTGCTTATGTTGTTTTCCTTGGCTCTACAATAAGGTACAGTGAGAGACAATCAACTGCTACTTAACAATAATCAACCAAAAAGTACTTAACTTAGCGATTGTATTTTGCAAGGTTGTCATCTTGTGATAAATCCGATGACTAAATTTCCTTGATATCATTCACAATCACATTAGGTCAGAGAAAGCGATTGGTATTTTTTGAAGGACAGCTTAGTATCTAATTCAGTCTTCAGTTTTGCTGTATGTTTCTACTTGTTTGGAGCTTCCAAACAATGCAGAACCTCTTAAGCACTGCTGTTCTAAATTCATCCTCTCGGCGGACGAAATCAAACCATTTTTCCGTTTGTTTTGTTGTTTTGTTTTTTTGTCATTTTCATTTTTTCTGTTTAGTTTCTTTTTGTGATACCGCTTCCTGTATTGGGACATTGTTCTGTTGGGAGAAAAATTGGTTTGCTCAGAGATTTTCAAAATTTTCTTGACCTGGCGTAAGTCTTTGAGATGAGTTCAGGCTTAAGTTGAAGAACTAGTGAGAATCTTGAATACGCCCGTTGATTAGCTTTTTTTCTATTGTTATCAAGAAAAGTGTCGTTTGTGTCCAGTCCAAACTTAGTGCTAATCTTGGGATTGGTTCCCTTCCAACTCTGAGAATCAGTAGAGGCCAGAATTGTTTTCGATAACATTTTAAGATAAGTGTAGAACGACGGGCTAGTGCGCAAATTTTTTTCAATGGCAGACACAACGTCCTTGTTCAAAATCATATGGGGCGCATACAAATTAGCTTCGATATTATTTACTTTTTAATGCTTGGCAGCATTGTCTGACGTAATCACAAAATCATCAATCAATATTCTAAAAACAATTCGAACAGTTACACCACTATTGAGTGCCTGTCACATGTGAAGAAGTTGACCAACATCTTTCAATAAAACGTGCACTCTTTTGAATGTCTGACGAAAATTTTCTTTCTCTTTCCTTCAGTAGTTGATAAGTTTTCACGGTTTTAATGTGCGAGTGGCCATGATCAGCCAATCACGTTCCTTTTGCGTCTTTTTTGTGTGAAAACTCAGTCTCAATTAAACACTTATGAGCATATTTTGTTTGCATTTGATAATATTTTTCCTGACACAGTGCATTCAGAGAACCATCAATGGAGTACATTATTGCAAAAGTATAGAGCGTCAGTTTCGGACACATCTGCAGAGGCTGTGCCATATATTTTCAATTTGTTTCGGACGGTTGCCCAATTTTAAAATTGACCTCATAAATTTGAAGTAGTCTGAAAAGAATGAGGTTTCTTCCTGAATGAGGTGCTTCTCTGTTGACCAATTTAGGCAACTTCTAATTGTTTTTTTGGTTGTTTTTCGAGTTGTTGTCGTTGTCCTATTCATCCTTCTGTTTTCTTTTTGATGATTCTCAATACGATGTACTTCAATGCTTGTTTTGTCGTTTTTTTTCTTTGAGACTGCATCTACAATTTCGGACAAAACTTGTTATAAAAGCTCTATCCCTTCACGTTTTTGAGTTGGTAGAATAAACCTTTGAGCCAGTTATAAAACAACGCTTCCTATTCCCGCAGCTAAAACCAAAAACGCACTGCCCCTTTGTCTGTTGTGTCCTAAGAAATCGGATGAACATGTCACCTGATTGGCATAAAGGGGCTTCATGCTAGTCGGAAGAATGTTTGAATTGTAAAGTTAAAATAACTTTCCCTTCTTCTCGAAAAAGGGACCTGTTGTCCTATCTGCGTGAAAAGATGAATTGAAATTGATTGTATGGTGTTTGATAAAAATTTTATAGTCTAAATAGGAAGAAAACAAGTCTATGTGTTGGTTCATGTACACACACTACAATTTTTTAGAGGTTGTTTCGATTCAATGAAGCACAATAACGGAGCTTTGATGTATAGCTTTGCAATTTAATACCTAATATTGTTTGTGTGCCAAAATAATAGGTTCTTAATCGCAAAGAGATCAGCAGGGACTCCGGGCCAGTGTGCAAAATGTTTTCAATGGCAGAGAGATTTTCATTGTGAAAATTCATATTAGATACATGCTAATTTGTTTCGATAGTTTTTGATTTGTAATGTTTAGCGTCATGGTCCAAAATAATCAAAAAACCATCAATCAATTTATTTAAAGCATTTCAAACAGTTTCGCCAATAAATAGAATCCTGTCGCATGTCAAAAAATGGACTGCATTTTTTCCAAAAAAAGGGCACTCATTTGACTCTCTGACCAATATTTTTCTACCTTTTTTTTCAGTAGATGATAAGTTTTCCAGGTTTTAATGTACGAGTAGCCTTGATTAGCCAACTATGTTTTTTTGCGGCTTTGATGTGAGAAAACTTAGTCTCAATTAAATAATTGTGAGCATTTTTTTTTGCATTTGATAAATTTTTTCCTGACACAATGAATTCAGAGAAATATTAATGCAGTACATTTTTGCAAAAGTATAGAGCGTCAGTTTTGGATAAATCCACAGAAGCTGTGCCGCATTTTTTCATTTTGCTGCGGATGATTTTCCAGTTTTACACTTGACTTCAAAAATTTGAAGTATTGTTGTTTTAAATCAGGAAAGCTTTGTCTGTCACCAGCGACTTCAAATTCCAACATTGGACTATTTGGGATATAGACCGGACCCCATTTAGACCGGACCCGCAAAAACGTACATCAAACGTGACGAGGAGGGATGGACATTGAAGTAGATCGTGAGAGCTGTGATTTGCCTTTGTTGGTTTTGATTTAGCAATCATCATTCACTTTTGCAATAATTCTGATTGACTTCTTTCTGGAGCTTTTGACGCTGAAAAAATGAGGTTTTGTGCTTCTTTGTTAACCAATTTTTTTGGCTTCTAATTGTTTTTTGGTTGTAGTTCGATTTGTTGTCGTTGTCGTAATCATCCTCCTGTTTGTTTTTTGATAATTCTCGACACGATGTTCTTCAATGCTTGTTTTTTCGTTTTTTTCTTTGAGACTAAATCTAAATTTTTGGGAAAACTTTGTTTTTAAAGCTCTCTGCCAATACGTTTTGGAGTTGGTAGAATAAACCATTGAGCCAGTTTTAAGACAACGCTTCTTTTTCCCGCAGCGAAAGCTAAAAACCCACTTCCCCTTCTTCTATATGGTCTGAAGAAATCGGATGAAAATGTCACCTGATTGGCAAAAAAGTCTGCATGCTTTTCGGAAAGTTTTTTGAATTGCAAAGTTAAAACAACATTCCCTTCTTCACGAAAGAGGGATCGAATGTCCTGTCTCGGTGCGAAGCTGAATTGAAATTGAGTGTATCTTATTTGACAAAATTTTTGTATAGTCTAAGTTTGAAAAAAAAACAGTTCTATGTGTTGGCTCAAGTTCACACACGCTACTGTTTTTCACAGGTTGTTTTGATTCAAAGACGCACAGTAACGGAGCTGTGATGTTAAGTTTTGCATGCTGATACCTGATATTGTTCTTGTGCCAGATCATTAGGAACATAATTGCACACAGATCTGCAGGGAACTCTCCGAAAAACGTTTTTTTCTCAATTGTTACCAATGAATGTATTCATTTTGTAACCAATGTGTACACATCGTTCAACTGGAACTCATATAAGGCCAACAATGATTGGTAATTTTCCACTAGGAAAATTGATTCTCTCATACTTATTAATTTTTTTTTCGTTTTTTCTGGTACTTTCGATTTCTTGAAACAAATAATTGGGAAGTGTGGCTCTTCGTTTGATAGTACTTATATCATGATTAACATTGTCAAATTTTCCAGTCATGAAAAACAATTTTTCTCAAATATATTTCCAAGGAATTTCGTAGGCTTCAGATGAGTTTCTTTGCAATTCTTCGTATCCCTTAAGACTATATCTTTTCCGATCTCTATTCATGACCTGCTCATTTTTTGTCGAAATAATTCTTTCACAAAGAGTTACTATCCAGACGTTAGAGAGTTGAATTTCAATATTGGTGAAATTTTGAATAGCAGCCAGAGTGTGTGACTCAAATATTCCCATAGAAACTGACGAAGAACCCTGCACATTGAACTCAAATTCAATATGGTTTCTACTAATTTTTCCTTTCCCGTTCACGAACCAGCTGCTATTCTGCTGGATAAAGTTTATCTTTTGTGTTCTTTGTTTGCATCAATGAAGGAAAAAATTAGGTTTTTGAGAAATAGGTGTCTCAGTGCTCAGGAACACAAGCCGCGAAACGATTTTTTCTTAACTTAAATTTTTGCAAACTGAGCCACCCGGTTAACAATGAGTTTATTGTTTTCATAAATTCGATTAGTTTGTCCATGTAGGAATAAGTTCACTGTTCTTTAAGATACATATATTATGTTTTTTAAAACGAGCAAATAATTCGTGCCGCAGAAAAAATTTCTTTTCACCAAAAAAATATACAAATGAGTTGCACTTGAGTTGCATAGTCTTTTGAATGCTCCGAGATTAATTGTTCCATTATCAACACATACTTTTTACGGTTATTCAATATTGATTATTTCTTTGTATGCATGAGCTGATTCTGCTGCATATGTTGTTTTCCTTGTCTCTACAATAAGGTACAATGCGAGACAACCATTTGCTACTTAACAATAATCAACCAAAAAGTACTTAAATTAGCGATTGTATTTTGCAAGGTTGTCATCTTGTGCTAAATCCGATGACTAAAATTCCTTGATATCTTTCACAATCACATTCGGTCAGAGAAATTGTATTCGAAGCGAGTGTTATTTTCTGAAGGACGGCTTAGTATCCAATTCAGTTTTTTTTTGCTACGGACATTTTGCTGTTAGTTTCTACTTTTTTGGAGCTTACAAAAGATGCAGGACCTTCTTAGCAGTGCTGTTCTGAATTCATCCTGTCGGCAGACAAACCAAACCATTTTCTGTTTGTTTTATTGTTTTGTTTTTTTTTGTCGTTTTTATTTGTTCTGTTTAGTTTTGTTTTGGGATACCGCTTCCTGTTTGCGCACATTGATGTGTTGGGAAAAAATCCGGTCTGCTCTCAGAGTTTTTATAGAGTTTGCTTGGCGAAAGTGTTATAGACGAGACCAGGCCTAATTTGAAGAAGTAAGGAGAATCTTGAACGCGCCTGTTTGTCAACTTCTTCGGTTAGTTTTCTTAAATTATACAAAAATGATGAAACTTGTACATCGGTGGGTTCACTGTCAACGTAAATAAATTTGTTTTCTCCCACAAAAAAGATTTTGTTGGCTTGGAGGATTAGTTCAAGTACTATCTCTAACTCTCAATTTCATGAGCTTTTTCTTTTTGCGGTTGTTAATTATGAACTCAATTGAATCAATTAATTGGTTTTTTAGAATATAGGATCCATTCCTTTGACGTCAATGAAAGCATTCTTTTTTTCCGGTTTTTTTTTGTTCCTCATTTGTTGCATCTGTTCGGACCACTCTATCTGTTTTACCTGTATTCTCTGCAAAAAGATAACAGAATGCCTTTGTCGTTATTTTGGAGGTTTCTATTGAGTTTGCTTTTTTGGGGTTGCCTCGATGTAAACATTCCTTTTAGAATTCCAATAAAATCTTGCTGATGCATTATGATTTCATCAAATAGAAATAAGACGAACAACTACCCTTTTCCTAGCAGTTCTGATTTTTTACCAAAAATTTTTTCCCTTTAATTTGTTTGTTTACATAAAAATTTTTGTGATATATTTCTTAGATGAAAACTAATGGAGTTTCGATTTTTTTTTACTATTTGCAATTTTGCCTTCAAGTACGTTCGGGAAGCGCTAGCGTAGATGGAGGATTAGTTTTTAACAAAACTAACCTTGATCAGTTTTTTTTTCAAAATTACAGTTAATGTCTGATGCATTTAACGCACGCAGCATACATTGTTTTCTCTATATCATTTGTTAAGTGTGTTATTACGGCTTTTGCTGTCGGTAAGCAAAATAATGATTGTCGTAGTTGCATAACAATTGACAGTAGCGTAAAACGCCCGATGTCTTTGCTTCTACATCAATGGAAAAACTTCCAAAGTGCTGTTCGCTATCTGGCTCGTAGTTAACTTTTAAAATTTTTTTGTGCTTGAGCTGTCGAACAATAAAAACTCTTTTAAACATCAAAAGGTGGAATGAATAAAATGATGATTGATGAATTCAATTGCTCCTGATTTTCTGCTTGGTTGAAACACATTGTTTTTAACGTTTATAACACGTATATTCCTTTGACAAACTGTAGCGGTTAGTTTTGGAAACTCCTCATCGTTTAAACTTCCATCTCATAAATCATCAAAACAAGAACATTACCTCTTAGGACAATTCCAAGTTTGTAAATGTTTTAAACTGTACATTCACTTTTTTTTCTACGGACTTCAATTTTGGCTGTTGTGTTGATAGAAAAAAAAGTAGTTAAACGTGTGTATTGTAATAACATTTTGAAGGTCAGCTTTCTTTGGACACAACAAAATTGACCTCATGCTGACATGAAGACATTGTCGCTCGTTGAAATAAAATTATTCATAGTTTTGAGTTTGAGAAGCGCGTAGCCACCATTACATGAGAATAGCGAGGTTCAAAATCTCGACTCCTCACAAACCACTGGGAGAAAAACGAACTTGATGAAAAATATTTTAATGGGAAAAACTATAATGAAAGTTTTAGTGAAATAAAGATTGTGGTAAACTTGATCAGCAATTTCTCCATTCCTGATTGTCCTCATCAAATACTAAATTGGTCATGTCACCACCGAATATAATTGATCCGCAGTTGAAGACATGGGAAAAAATTTTCAGCAAAAATGAATTCATACAACTTAAAAAAACTTCCAATTCAACTGAAAAACTGTTTATTGAGAGTTTTTGTGTTGTGTTTTGTAAGAAATTGAATGGCTTGTTTCGATCCCGTGATACGTAACTAAGTCCACAGATCCTTGCTCCAGGAGCAGCTTATTAGTGTCAGGTAACTGATTATCATTCAGAGGCTTTTGCACTAGAAATGACCGCCTGGAAGTATTTAAATGGATTAGATTCACTTCTTGCTTTTTCCTTTCAAATTATGATATAGATAAAGAATGTTTAGAATATGAAAAAAATTTGGAGGATTCTCTTTCGGCTTCAGCGCAAACAACTTGCTGTTTCCTCAATACAGTTTGTCCCCTCAATACAGTTTGTCAATTTTTCCTCCTGCACTAGCGTAGCACATAGTTGACTTTTTGCCGATAAGCAACTGTATACGATCAAGTTTGGAAACAAAATCACTTGGAGTACAGACGGTGCTGTTTTTTAATTGATGGTTGCCCGATCATCAGCCAGTAGTAGAAGAATTGAGCCGTTTAGCTCAAAAAATATTTGCTTCTCTGTCATCTATTTTACTTTTGAATGAAACTCACAAATTGTGGTCTTGTGAGAAAACTCAAATCTTCATTTTTTGGGCATAACAAATCCTCACTGTTTGCAACATTTTCTAATTAGTTTTGCAACGTGTCAATGTTTGAAGGTTTGGGTTGTCCTATCCACCGTACTGAAAATCGGTTTTGCCTCAGGACAGCCCTATCTCCTTCGTGGGATGACAACCCCAAGAACTTTAGGAGACTAAATGTTACAACTACTATATATTGAACTGGAGTTTTTTGTTCAGTCAATTTTCGCTGATCAATATGTTCCCCGTACAGGATTGTGGAAGACTGTCGAAAGTAGGATTTCATTAAAAAAGATTTTTGTTGAACTTCAATTTTACCGAAGAATTCAGGAAGTTAAAAAATGAAATGGCGAGCCTAATTTTTTTGTTTTCTAACACTATATCTTAGTGTTTTCTAATAATTTTAATCAAACGTTGTTAAAAAATGACGAAATCGTTAACAATAGTCTCCATCAAAATAAGTTTATAAAAAGAAGAGAAATGATGAAAAGCTGGAAGCAGTTTTTTTGGGCAAAATTTCAGCTATTTTTTGAAACTTCAGCAGTTTCTCCTTTTGTTTTGCAAGAAAGAGTTTCGGATTCGTATGGCATTAAATAATCCTAATTTTCTTGTGTTTTCATTTTTTGTTTGTTATTTCATTATTTTGTTATTTGTACCTACTCGTATTTGTCCAGTTTGACTGGTGGCGGAGATATCAAAACTGCTGACACATTTTTCCTCTATTTAGATATGGGCTAATTGTGACTCCGGCTTTGAACTAAAATTTCTGAAAACAAGTCTTTGCATTCCTTCGCTAATTTGAACAGATATTTATAAAATAATTGATGATTGTTTTTGATTTTTTTTTCATTCACCAAGCATTTTTTATGCAAATTTTTTGAAACAAGATGATTTTTTTGACAGCCGCGCAGCGATAGCAAGGCAAGTTTTGTCTCATCGTTGATTTTTGCAATAAAAAGGTTTCTGATTGCATATTGGAGATGTCGGTTTTGAAATATTTTTTTATTTCCAATTTAAATAATATCTTCTTCATTTCCAGGCTCAATTAATAAGAGGTCTCTTGATTTACCATAAGGCTTCGAGAATTTTTTTGGACTTCGGGATTTAGTTTCATAAATTTCTACTTAAATTATTTGTGCCGGTATTTGATGTCCTTTTCGTAGAATGAGTCTGTTCATTTAAACCTCTATATTGGCATCAAAGGAGCTGATAGAAAACTATCTTAGGCGTTTACGTGGCACGCAATAATCTTTTTGGAGACGTAAAAAAATATTTATCCAAAAAACATCATATGATTATTTTATAAAGACTTTTTCATCAAATGAGCTTTTTCGGTAACAATTGGGACATTTTTGTTGTAAAAGGAAGCGGTAAGAACAGGAAAAACTGTTTTGAATAAGAATTACAAAAATTAAAAATTAAATCGGATTCTTATGGGGCGTTGTATAAGTTTGTTTGTAAAAATTTAGATTTTTTAAAATATTTTCTGCTATTAGCAGACCATAATGATTTCAAAATTAACCTCAATTATTTGTGGGTCAAGACGTAAAAATGGTTTCTAATGAACATACGTAAAATTTTCAGAGCATAGTATATGTTTTCTCGGCCTTAAGACGTACAAATTGTTCGTGAAATTGTGAGTTCTGCTTGTATTCAGTGTTAATGCGTAGTCTTTTGACATAGTCTTTTAACCTATTTTAATTTGACAACTAACGGGTGTTATGGCTTACTCTTTTGAGGAATTTATAAAAAAAAGTATTGGTATTTTGGGATTAACAATTTGAATATTATTTCTGCGGCACTTCAGCGTAGTCTGAGGGGAACGAGAGGTAGCATTTTTTCAGGTAAATCAAGTTGTAGTTTTTTTAGAGTTTCATTAATTGGGAGTTTTTTATTGTTGAAACGGCGAGTTTTCATAAACTTTTTGTTTATTTTTCGAAGGCTTCGAATATATGAGATCATTTTTGGTGTCTTGTCCGATGATCACATTCATGGCACAATAATGAAAAATCCTATATCACGTTCATGCTTCTTAAACAAGGCGCAACTGATCATATACAATGTTGTTAGTGAATTGATTTTGATCTCAATGGCTTCGGCGCCGCTTCTTCGCAAAAATTAGTTGACATTTGGAGTTTTGCTTATGTTGTTTTTTAACAGTATGACATTAACAGTATGACATTAACAGTATGACATTTTTAACAGTATGTAAACGTGTTTTCTAATTGTGCCCTTATTGTTTACCTTCTACTTGTTAATTACTATCAATAAAGACGGCTCTCTTAACTTCTCTGGTTAAATGCCACCCAGATGATATAATTTATTTTTTATCCAATTTTTTTT
Source organism: Convolutriloba macropyga (assembly GCF_964194025.1). Classification (NCBI taxonomy): domain Eukaryota; kingdom Metazoa; phylum Xenacoelomorpha; order Acoela; family Convolutidae; genus Convolutriloba; species Convolutriloba macropyga. Next base: position 37,607,980 of record NC_134468.1, on the reverse strand, counting down.
TTGAAGTTTTCATTGAATTTTTTAAAGAAAAAATGAATTGATATAGTTTTAAGGAGTTTTTGCTGTTTTTATTTGATTTTGCTATTTGTATTGTTTCTTGTGCTCCTCAATGACTTTTATCGTTGGCCTTTCATATGGACTTTTATCGAGTTATTGTTTCATTTGTATAGTGGTTAGGGATTGAATTGATTTTTTAAATGGATACACCAATTATTTTCGTACAAAAGGTGACTTCTTGAAAGTTTTCTATCTCTTCCTCATTTGGTGGACAATTAAGTCAAAAACCTGATTGAATAGTCAAATAGCATTAGAAGATTGTGCAACTAATTTAAATAGATTTTACGTTTAAGTGATTTTCAAATCACTTCTAACTATTGGGTATGCTATGATTTTGTAAACTTAATCTGCCAACTCAAATGATCACCTCTCCTTTTAATTGTTTAGAAAAAGCTGCCAAGTGTTTGCTGCAACTGGCTGGAAAAACTATGGACACAATGACATCAAATTCTCACGCAAATTGCAAAAAGTGAACCGAGACTTTGTTAAAAACGTTATTAGACAGTTAAGGATTCATTTTACTGGGACAGGAACGGAAAATTCATCTTAAGCGCTTTTCCGAAAGAGAACCAAATTAAAAGTGACCATGAATTGTTCCCATTCAAAAAAGTCTAATTTTGAAACTGTACAAAGATAAATATACTGAAGTGATTCAAAATTATGAGAAGGCTTGAATAAGCAAATATTGATACAAACAAAGAAGATTCAATTATAGAGTTCTATCAGATCTCGGAGTGATTTTTGATATTAGAGGTAGTTTTTGTTATAGAAAGTGTATTATGGTAACTTTATTTTGTTTCTGTAAAAATTCGATGGAATTGTACATTTGTATTTAAAATCATTTTGACATAAACGCCGAAGGAGTTTTTTCTTGGGGAAATGTCTGGATAGAAAACGGGCATGAACTTGGAAGGAGATATTTTAAAAAAAAGTTGGGTTGTCCTATCCCATGTAAAGGCTTCGGTTTCCCTACCCCATTTGATCTTCCTCATCATATACTAAATTGGTCATGCCACCGCCGAATCTAATTGATCCGCATTTGAACTCATGGGAAAAAATTTATTCAAAAATGATTTAAAGACAATAAAAAAATTTCCAAATCATTTGAAAAAGGAATTTTTTTGTTATATTAAAAAAATTGGTATAAGGAGAGTTTTTTCTTATTTTTTTGTAAGCAACTGAGTGTCTTGCTTCCATCCCGTTATACGTAACTGAATCCAAACACCCTTTTTCCAGGAGCAGCTTATTATTCTCAGTTAGGTGATTATCACTCAGAGGCGCTTGCACTAGAACTGACCGCCTGGGCGTATTGAAAAGGGTTAGATTCATTTCTTGCTTTTTCTCGTTCAGATTATGTTATAAATAAAAAATGTTTAAAAAGTGAAAACAAAATTGGAGGATTTTTTCTCGGCTCCAGTGCATACAACTTGCTGTTTCCTCAATACAGTTTGTCCCCTCAATACCGTTTGTCAATTTTTCCTCCTGCACTAGCGTAGCACTTAGTTGACTTTCTGCCGATAAGCAACTGTATACGATCAAGTTCGGAAACAAAATCACTTGGAGTACAGACGGTGCTGTTTTTTAATTGACGGTTGCCCGTTCATCAGCCAGTAGTAGAAGAATTGAGCCCTATAGCTCGAAAAATGTTTGCTTCTCTGTCATCTAATTTGCTTTTGAATAAAACTCATCAATTGTTGTCTTGTGATAAAACTCAAATTTTGAATTTTGGGCATAAAAACTCCTCACGGTTTGCAACTTTTTCTACATAGTTACGCGACGTGTCAATTTTTTCTGCTACTTTTGTGTAGAAATGTGCTAGGGAACACTGTAACAATCCATTGTATTGTAGAATTTTTTGCATATAGCAACTTGTAAAATTTTCCCTCTTCCAATCCAAACCATGAAGATTTTTTGAAATCCAGAGATAAGATTTTAAAAAATCCACGCAAAATGAAGGCAAAAAAGGGCAAGAAGGTGAGGATGAAAGTTTGGCCGTGTACTTATTAGAATAAATTGCTAGCTCCTCCACAAAACAACCAGATCTTTCGCTTAAAAAGTCTTTTCAACCAAGGACAAACCTTTTTTAGCCAAGATTCAAGTCAGTTGAAAGAATTTTTTGTGAAGAATTTCAGGTATATACAAAAAGCATTACCAGCCACATGAACAAGATATTCATTTTTGACTGGACAGGGCAAAACGTACAATTAACAGACTCTTTCTTCACTGTACTCAAAAGGAAAAATAGAACTGTCGTGAAGATAGCGTGTAAATTTTAAAGTTTTTGAAATAAGTGTCGAGCAACAAATTATCAATCCCAATCAATCCACCATACATTCTCGATTTCGACGCAATCTCCAAATCCGGGTCGGTATTCAAATACAGTCATGTTGCTAAATAATGCAAAAATCTTTTGCCGTATTGTGAGTTTTTTTTGTCACATTCTTCTATAATTACAGTTTATAAACAGTAACTCTATCCTCTCGATCTTTTTCAGTCAAATTAAAAATGTTTAAGAATATTATATAATTACCTCAAAAAGAAAAAGGAGAAGTAGAGGGCAAATGTCTGGATAGAAAACGGGCTTGAACTTGGAGGGAAACTTTTTTTAAAAAAATCTGGGTTGATCTATCCCATGTAAAGGATTCGGTTTCCCTTCCCCATTTGATCTTCCTCATCAAATACTAAATCGGTCATGCCACCGCCGAATCTAATTGAACCGCATTTGAACTCATGGGAAAAAAATTATTCAAAAATGATTTAAACACAATAAAAAAATTTCCAAATCATTTGAAAAAGCATTTTTTTTGTTATTTTAAAAAAAAAATTGGTATAAGAAGAGTTTTTACTTATTTTTTGTAAGCAACTGAGTGGCTTGCTTCCATCACTTTATACGTAACTGAATCCAAACACCCTTGTTCCACGGGCAGCTTATTGTTGTCAGGAAGATGATTATCGTTCAGAGCCACTTGCGCTACTACTGACCCTCTGGGCGTAGTTAAATGGGTGAGACCAATTTCTTGCTTTTTCTCTTTCAAAAATTGTTAAAGACAAAAAACTTTCTAAAAGTGAAAAAAAAATTGGAGGATTCTCTTTCGGCTCCAGTGCAAACAACTTGCTGTTTCCTCAATACAGTTTGTCCCCTCAATACAGTTTGTCAATTTTTTCCTCCTGCTCTAGCATAACACTTAATTGACTTTCTGCCGATAAGCAACTGTTAACGATCGAGTTTGGATACAAATTCACTGTGAGTACAGACCGTGCTGTTTTTTTAATCGACGGTTGCCCATTCATCAGCCAGTAGTAGAAAAAAATAGCTCGAAAAATGGTTGCTTCTCTGTCATCTAATATACTTTTGAATATAACTCACAAATTGTGGTCTTGTGAGAAAACTCAAATCATCAATTTTTGGGCATAACAAATCCTCACGGTTTGCAACATTTTCTAATTAGTTTTGCAACGTGTCAATATTTGAAGGTTTGGGTTGTCCTATCCAACGTACTGAAAATCGGTTTTGCCTCAGGACAGCCCTATCTCCTTCGTGGGATGACAACCCCAAGAACTTTAGGAGACTAAATGTTACAACTACTATATATTGAACTGGAGTGTTTTTGTTCAGTAAATTTTTGCTGATCAATATGTTCCTCGTACATGATTGTGGAAGACTGTCGAGCGTAGGATTTCATTAAAAAAACATTTTTTTGAACTTCATTTTTACCGAAGAATTCAGGAGGTTTAAAAAATGAAAATGCGAGCCTAATTTTTTTTGTTTTCTAACATTATGTCTTAGTGTTTACTAAAACTTTTTTTATCAAACCTTGTTAAAAATGATGAAATCGTTAACAATAGTTTCAATCAATTTAAGTTGAAAATAAGAAGAGAAATGATGAATAGCTTGAAGCAATTTTTTGGCAAACATTCAGCTATTTTTTGAAACTTCAGCATTTTCTCCTTTTGTTTTGCAAGAAAGAGTTTCGGATTCGTATGGCATTAAATAATCCTAATTTTCTTGTGTTTTCATCATTCGTTTGTTATTTCATTATTTTGTTATTTGTACTTATTCGTTTTTGTCCAGTTTGACTGGTGGCGGAGATATCAAAACTGCTGACACATTTTTCCTCTATTTAGATATGGGCTAATTGTGACTCCGGCTTTGAACTAAAATTTCTGGAAATAAGTCTTTGCATTCCTTCGCTAATTTGAACCGATATTTATAAAATAATTGATAATTTTTTTTTGATTTTTTGTCATTCACTAAGCAATTTTTTATGAAAATTTTTTTGAAACGAGATGAGTTTTTTGACAGCCGCGCAGCGATAGCAAGGCAAATTTTGTCTCATCGTTGATATTTGCAATAAAAAAGGACTTTGATTGCATATTGGATCTGTCAGTTTTGAAATATTTTTTCTTATATTTTAGTTCCAATTTAAATAATATCTTCTTCATTTCCAGGCTCAGTGAATAAGAGGTCTCCTGATATTTATACAATATTCATCATATGATTCTGTTATAAAGACTTTTTCATCAATTGAGCTATTTCGGTAACAATTGGGACATTTTATGTTGTAAAAGGGAAGCAGTAAGAACAAGAAAAGCTGTTTTGACTAAGGATTTCCTTAGTTCAAAATTAATTGGGATTCTTATGGGGCGCTGTATGAGTTTCTTTGTAAAACTTTAGACTTTTTAAAATGTTTTCTGCTATTAGCAGACCATAATGATTTCAAAATAAACCTCAATTATTCGTGGGTCAAGTTTACGTAAAAATGGACTCTAATGAAAATACATAATATTTTCAGCGCGTAGTATATGTTTTCTTGGCCTTAAGACGTAAAAATTGTTCGTGAAATTGTGAGTTCTGCTTGTATTCAGTGTTATTGCGTAGTCTTTTGACATAGTCTTAATAATGACATGCAAAAATGGCTTCATAAGCAATAACAATTTGAAGTTTTAACCTTTTTTAAGTTGACAACTAACGGGTGTTATGCCTTACTCTTTTGAGGAATTTATATATAAAAAATTATTGGCATTTTGAGATTAACAATTTGAATAGTATTCTACGGCACTTCAGCGTAGTTTCAGGAGAACGAGAGGTAGCATTTTTTTCAGGTAGATCAAGTTGTAGTTTTTTTGCAGTTTTATTAATAGAAGTTTTTTTATTGTTGATACTACGAGTTTTCATAATTTTTTTTTTATTTTTTGACAGTTTCGAATTTTTGAGATTCCTTTGCGGTCTTGTCCGACCATCACATTCTTGACACAATAATGAAAAATCTTATATCATGGCTCCTAAATAAGGCGCAGTTGATCATATACAATGTTGTAAGTGAAATGATTTTGATCTCAATGGCTTAGGCGCCGCTTCTTCGCAAAAATTAATTGACATTTGGATTTTTGCTATTGTTGTTTTTTAATAGTATGACATTCTGAATAATGTCGGGTCTCAGTGGTGTTTATGAATGTATAAACCAAGCCATTGAAAGAAGTCATTTGGTGGCTTAATGTTTTCATGATTTTGAAGTTAATTGTTTTCAGAAAACATAAAAGTTTTTTCTAATTGTGCCCTTATTGTTTACCGTCTACTTGTTAGTTATTATCCATAAAGACAGCTCTCTTAACTTTTCTGGTTAAATGCCACCCAGATGATATAATTTATTTTTTATCTGACTTTTTTTGACGTTTTCATTGATTTTTTCAAGAAAAAAATGAAATGATATAGTTTTAAGGAGTTTTTGCTGTTTTTATTTGATTTTGCTATTTGTATTGTTTCTTGTGCTCCTCAATGACTTTTACCGTTGGCCTTTCATTTGTACTTTTATCGAGTTATTGTTTCATTTGTATAGTGGTTAGGGATTGAATCGATTTTTTAAATGGATACACCAATTATTTTCGTACAAAAGGTGACTTCTTGAAAGTTTTCTATCTCTTCTTCATTTGGTGGACAATTAAGTCAAAAACCTGATTGAATAGTCAAATATCATTAGAAGATTGTGCAACTAATTTAAATAGATTTTACGTTTAGGTGATTTTCAAATCACTTCTAACTATTGGGTATGCTATGATTTTATAAACTTAATCTGCCAACTCAAATGATCACCTCTCCTTTTAATTGTTTAGAAAAAGCTGCCAATTGTTGGTGGAGCCGAAGCCCGCGCAGCTGGCTGGAAAAACTATGGACACAATGACATCAAATTCTCACGCAAATTGCAAAAAGTGAAACGAGACTTTGTTAAAAACGTTATTAGACAGTTAAGGATTCATTTTACTGGGACAGGAACGGAAAATTCATCTTAAGCGCTTTTCGGAAAGAGAACCAAATTAAAAGTGACCATGAATTGTTCCCATTCAAAAAAGTCTAATTTTGAAACTGTACAAAGAAAAATATACTGAAGTGATTCAAACTTATGAGAAGGCTTGAATAAGCAAATATTGATTCAAACAAAGAAGATTCAATTATAGAGTTCTATCAGATCTCGGAGTGATTTTTGATATTAGAGGTAGTTTTTGTTATAGAAAGTGTATTATGGTAACTTTATTTTGTTCTTGTAAAAATTCGATGGAATTGTACATTTGTATTTAAAATCATTTTGACATAAACGCTTAGTTCTATTAAATTTGAGTTGACTTTTAGTATTCTTGCCGGGTCTAGGAAATAACCTCCCACGGAAAAAACCCCACCTAACTTTAGATAGGAAATAAACCCCCACGGAAAATAACCCCCACGGAAATAAACCCCCATTTTAAAATTGAATTTCGGTCGTCATAATTCGTTCGGTTGTGATAGTTTCACATCAAGTCCCACGGGCCGCTGAGGCATGGCCAAACGCGCTAAATGCGCAGCTCTTTCATAGTAAAGTGGGGGTTTATTTCCGTGGGGGTTTATATCCGTGGGAGTTTATTTCCGTGGGGGTTTATTTCCTATCTAAAACGAAGTGGGTTTTTTTCCGTGGGGGTTTCTTTCCGCAACCGTTCTTGCCACTATAAAAACTTCAAATGACCGCTTCCAAAACGCTGGAAACAGTAATGATTTTTTAATAAAAGAAGAGAACTCGTAAGAGATTGTTGCACTCTAAAGCAACCATTATTTGTTCGCAAGTGGCAATTAGTAACTTCGCATTAAAAAAATTTAGAACCAAAATGTCACTAAGGTCCAGTTTTCTTAATAGAATATCCCTCTATTTACAGAGGCATAGAAACATATTTTATCTTTGTACTTTTGGCATATGATTAAATTACTATAACGCCTCGACAATCTTCATTTAAGGGTTCAACGAATGGGTGCGTACATCCGTGTATACTTTTTAAGTGCTAGAGACTTGGGAAATTACCGGATGTCCGAGTATCGCTTTTTCCTTCGAAATATTGAAATTTTCCAATCAGACTTGTGGAATTGTGAAAAGGATAGACCATCATCCTAAATTTTCCAATTCTATGCCTGCCCTGCTCTGTTTAATGCAATTGGGATGAAGTGAAGTTCTTTTCTTGGACTTTGTTCATCCGTGAAATTCACAACTGATATGGAAAAATGAAGAACGTAAATTAGTGACATGAAAGTTAACTATTAATTTTAAAATTCTATTTCGTTAACAAAGGATGCAAGAATTATAGAGACAGCAATTGGGCCATGATATCTTCTTTTAATGACCCCCTTTCATCGGCCCTTCTATACTCTTAGGCTTTTTCACTATTATTTGTTAATAATATTGAACTTTTTTTAAACTCTATAATAACATATAAAATATTATTAAACACGAATTGTTCGGCATTTGACGGTTTGGAAACTTATGAGCGAAAGCACAATCGCAATCATTTTTGTTTGATTGCATAATTTTTCGCCGAATTAGAATCTCTATCTTCTGGGTCTTCGATTGAGAGTAAGAATTCTTTTGGATAGATTGTGGGGAAAACGGCCAATTAGCCTCGACAGCAATTTAAAATCGAAGGAAGAAAAGTTTAATTTTACACCCCAAAACTCGCTCAAAAAATTACTAAGAAATTTGAATTAAAATTATTTTTTCTCACTGTTTAAATATTCTAATGATGACATTTTCATGATTAACACAATGTCAAAGTTGACTAAAAACAGAAAAATGTCAAATTAAGCGCCGATTTGGGCGAAAAGTGTGGAGAGGTAGTCAAGATTACGTTGATAACGACGAAAATCAAAAAAGTGTCTCAAGTATCTTATGTTGCTCAATTCTCTGGTATGATAAAACAACCACAAAAGTACATGAAAGCCTCCAAAATTTTAAACAAGGATACTTCTCAAAAACCATTATAAGTTTAAAAATAACTTGGCAAAAATATTGCACGACCGCGGGGTTTCCGAAAGTGACTCACTTTAAAATTCTGCGAGTATATTGATTCGCCTAAGTTAACAGAACAAAAAATCCACTGTAAGTATTGAATTCGTCCAACCCCCCCCCCCCCCCCACCGCCCCCTCCCCCTCCCCTTCCCTCATTTGCCACGTCTGATATGGGGTAGTTAAAATTGCACTCAGCCTGATAAAGGCGTGCGTTTCAACCCCAAAAAGATGTACCAATCATCCTTCTCACCATGGCATTGTGTCTACTTTAATATATCTATTTACACAATTTCACTGACTCAAAAAAACTTATTGTCGGTTGCCAAATTTTAAATTGAACCTCCTCAATAAACTGTTCAAAAAGCCTTCCTTCATTCCATGCGATGACTCTGTTCAGCATTTTATTCTACTTAGTTTTCAAATGTACACAAAGCTCACTAATCTTTCACGCGTTTTTGACCAAATAACAAAATAACCTTCAAATGATATGCTTAAGCTGCTGAAACAAATGAAAGTCGTTATCTATATACGCAGTCTGGACAAATCAATTTTGTTTTTCAGACTGGATTGTAAAAAATTAAGCTCAACTTTGCTCAACAATATCTTTTTAAGGCAACCGTATAAATTTTGAACTAATTTATGATATAGTCAACCAACGTATGAACAAATATTCTATACTTGTAATGCTATATAAAAAATGATAACTATCAAGCTGAAGAAAAACGCGAATTTACGTGGGATGGAATTTTAGGTGAAAGCTCGATTAGGCGAAGCCAATTTTTGTAGACATTAGGCAAAAATATTCAACTCGTTGTGGAAAAGACGCGGAAACAAATTAAAATGCTCGAATACGGTATTGAGGTACTCAACTGACTCCCTGAAAATAGTCTTTACATGATAATGGCCTGCAAAAATACAGAAAAAATGGTTTTTAATATCTCGGATTGGCAGCATTTCAGTTTAATTCTGATCCAAAGTTATGCCAACAGTTTCCTCAAAGTTACCTGCCGCACCTAGCTCGAAACTACTGAGAATAAAGCTTTTTTTAAACAAAAATTAATTTCTTCATTCTTTCCGCTGCAACTTGTAACTACTTCATCTTCTCGGATATTGCCAAGGGGCATAAAAATGGTGTAAAAAAAGGAAAATAGCATAACTTACACGCGTTATATCAAATCAATTTCATGTTGATACAAAAACGAAGTATAGTTGAGTACTTAATGGCGTCAAGAATAATTTGAAGTAAAGTTTTTGCGTTTTAATAGCTTTCGGCTTAATTTTCACAAAAAAGTTAGTAGAAAAAATTCTGCTGACGGCTACTGAAACAAACTTTGCCTAATCAAATTTTATCTCAATATCCGACGCCCAAATTTATTGTAAAAAATAAAGTTTGTGTTAACTAGAGTTGGAACAATTGAATCAGACGTTTGCAAAATTTGTTTGAAATTTATTGAAGCTTTGCAACAAACATCTAAGAGTACAAATATTAACCTCGTTCGAAAAAACTTTTTTTCTCGGTAAATTTGCGCGATTTCTGAAAACTTTCATTTGTGATAAAATTGGCATCTGATGAACTCTGAGATAAGAATTCGAGAAATATTATCTTCCGAAATTATCATTTTTCAAATGTCAACGTTGTTTGAATTTTCTAAACAAATTTGACAACCGTAAACGAGAAAGCTAGTGTCATTACGGTTCAGAGAAGTAACAGAAAATAATTGGTAGACTTGAGAAGTTAACGGAAGCAAGGAAATGCTTTGATCTTTTTCATCGGTTCTTGACATCAATAATATTTTCCCGCCCTCTCATCCCGTGTTCTGTGCGCCAAGAAAATAAAAAGTGGGTTAAATTTCAAACGGAAATTCCAAGCTATACAAATTTGAAAACCATGTGAGAAGTTGTTTGTCAATAAAATACAGCGAAAAACAAAATTGTAAGATAGTACAGCAGACGCATCTTAGGACTAAAACAATTGTTACATCTTCAAGTATTATAGCAAAAGAAATATGCCTGAGTCAGGCGCTAGTTGTCTTACTATTGGAATAGGTTACAACGGATTAAATTCACTGGAAATGTGAAAAAGTAAAATTCAGGATCAGTTTTCGTTGACCTTTGGATTATAAACTGCGGATTGGACTTATCTGTCTCTCCAGCAACCCTCTCTAGAATAAGAAAGAAAGGTCCGATACAGTTTTTTAGCTGCATCTCTTCTTTCCATCTGAGTTCAGTACCAACAACATATTTGAGGTTGCACCCTTGCAGAAATGAAGCGCAGGAACCTGAGAAGCCAACAAGACCGTCAGGCTGAGCAGAAGGGCTGCTCTCGAGAACGTGTTTGAGCACGAAATGGGCAATCTTACAAAAAGGGCCGAAGAGATTTTGTAATTGTAAATCTGGATGATTCGATCTGGTTCAGTCTAATTACGAAAATTAATGCAGTTTACGAATACGTTGTCACTATACCTGAGAAATCAGTATAAATATCCAGAAAAGAGTTGATTGTTCATCACTTGATTGTTTCCGTTTGTACCACGGTTCTACTCTCAATTGTTCACCTTCACTTCGTGCCCTCTATTACAGTCTGTACAGCCAGACAAAATTTTTCATACAGCATGTTCTGGCGAGTAGCAAACTAGCCTCGGTCGACACGCTGAGCAGAAGGATAAATTAATTTAGGCAGCTGCAACCGAACTGCAAAACGCGGACCAGGGTCTGTAGATTAGTCCAATAAGAACAGACACAAAATCACAATGCATGTAAATTAAAAAGAACTTTGCAGGTAAGATAACTTTTGCAGGCAATGCACAAATTGAAATAGGTTAGAGGAGAATGAAAATTACGATTAGATTCAAAACAAAACTAATACACCGTTATCACGCATCTCCCGACTCAAAGAATGAAAAACTGAATCCATAATTGAAGAGAACTGGATGTTCAAGTGTTCGCGGAATCAAATAACTCTACTTTATGAATGTCATAATTCGTTACTAATTTTTCTTGTTCCGAATGTTAATGATCATGCGGTGCTTTTTCAACCTTCCAAATGTGGGGTTTCTTTTGCCAAGCTAGTAATGTTGGATTTGGATTGTTAACTGATCGAATTCGTGGATCAGATGGAGAGACTGAGTCAATGGCAAATCTGCAACTTGTTCAGTAAATTGAACAGCGGAGGTAACCTGAATTATGTTTATGATGCTTTTTCGGTTTTATTTTCATTCTCGCCTGATTTTTTTGGAAGCTGAGGAAGACGAATCATTTAAACTGCCAATTGATTGATTTTGTTTGAAGCGATAGAAATTTGATTGGCTTCCTTTACCATCCCTTTTCCGCCTTTTATTATTTGGGGATTTGCATGAAACTTGAGCAGTCATTGGGCCAGAGATGTTATAAGCAGTGGACAAAGCAGTAGTTTGAATTGTAGAACCAATTGGTCTTCTCAAGTTATGGACTTTTAATCTTTCTATCGCCACCATTTTACGTTTTACTTCCCTCATATGGCTGCGAATCTTCGCTTCTCCTGTTTCTTTTTTAAACCATTTTCCATTTTTGTTCTGCATAAATCCAGAGTGTGTACCGTAGTCTATCGCCGACGACTATCTTGTCAGATCATGTAAGAATCTTAAAGAGGTCTTTTCAGATTACGCACCATCATGTAAGATCTTGCAAGATTCTTGCAAGATTTTGGAAGATAGCCGTCGATCTTGTAAGATTATTGCAAGATAAGCGTCGATCTTTTAAGATTCTTGCAAGATAAGCGCCGAACTCTAATTATGATTCATTGTTATCGTTCTTGTTGGCTCCGAGTTTCGGAAGACTCCTATAGCATACCTTTTTTTTTGAAACATGTAAATTACTCAGACTATAACCCTAAGGTTAGATATCTACATGCTCTAAAATGTTAAATAAAATAATCAGCATTGTTGTTAATATAGTAATCTTCAAATTGTGGCTGTTCGTTTTTATAGGTAAAAATAGGATTTGAAGATTACGCACCTTAGCGTGTTTTTTTAAAGGTTGCTTTTCTCTAGACCAAACCTTTCTTTCAATTGCGTCACAGGCTCTGCATAGAGTTCAGCTTCTGTCTTATACGGATTATAGACTCTTGTTTACAACAGTGAGGACCAGTATCCGATCTACCAAACTTCGAGCACTACGGAGCCCACAAGCAGTGAGAATTTCTTGTCACAATTCTGATGAACAAAATTATTGCTATGTTTGGTAGGTATACAACAAGGAGGCTGGGTAATGTGCGTTTGCACATAATGTTCCGACCCCACTCAGCCACGTTTTTGACTTAAATGTCCGCCAAATAAGGAAGAGATAGAAAACATTCAAAAAATCACTTATTGTTCGAAAATAATTGGTGTACCGTTCAAAAACCTGGTTTAAGCTCAAAACACCAAATAAGTTAAATAATATAACTCTTTCTACCCAATGATGAAGAAATAGAAAACGATTGTCCACCCAATGTGGAAGAAACAAAAAATATTTCAGGAAATCACATTTTGTTCAACAAACCACAAAATGAATAACAGAATGCTTCATTGAGGGCCGATTAAACTTGCCATTAACGAGAGTACAAGAAAAGAGCAACTTAAATGTCAAATAAAACAAACATTAATTACGCCCAAAATTCGAAATATATAGACTTGAAAGAGAACACAATAACAAATTAAAAATAACATCAGATAAAACTTTAAAAAACAAATCAAGCTTTATCGCTCTGTATAGAACTGGTCTTAGATGAACATCCGTAAGAATTTGACAAGAACAGCAGAACGGGCAAAGTACAAAATTAAGTGTCCATTTTCCAGAACATTATTTTCTAAGCGACTGAAACAATTAGGTATCGACTGTAAGCATTAAAAAGGTTCGTTTATAACTCCTGAGGTCTAATTGTGGTTTTAATTGAGACTTTTCAAATACACTTCTTGGCGAAGCAATTGAAAACTTTTTGCCCAGAAAATGTCATAAGACTATAAAAAGGACGGAAGAACAGAAAAAAACATTTCAAATAACAAATAGTTTAACTAAAAAAACTGTATCGCAGCCATTGAAACAGAAGCATTAACCCAAAAACAGCAAACATGTTCAACTTCGCATGCTTTTGACGCCAAAAGGGTCTACTCAATAGTGCGATATTGTGGCAAAGAAACAAAAATCAACCAAAGAAAACAAGAAACAGTTAGTAGAAAACAGTTATAAAGATTGTAATTTGGCTAGCCATCAAGAAATGCGACCTGTCTTAACACATAATAACTTACACATTGACACATGTAAAAGAATGACTTTTTGTGACATTGAAAAACTTATCATTTTTTATTATAATTGTCAGGAAATTTAAAAAACTGAGCGCAATTTTTAACCGAAAAATTGAATGAAATGGAACAACCATCCTCAAACGTTGCAATCAAAACCAATGACACTGATATTAAAATTTTTTGCAAAAAGTTTTAGCAAAATTGACAGAAAATGTGAACAAAGTAACGAAAGTCTGTCTGCTATGCACAAAGTTTTAAACACCAATAAATTCTTTGAAAAAGCAAAAATAAAAAAATCTTTTTAATTATTTTTTTCTACGCTGGACAAGTTTGTTATTGATACCCTTCACAAATTTCTACAATAAATATATCAATCGGCCTAAAATCTCTGAACAACAACATACATTTGATAATACATTCCCCCCCCCCCCCCACTAAAGTGCAGTTGGAACTATAAAATTAGATCACATTTCAAAGCCTAATCAAAGTAGTGCTTTTTAGAGCACCCCTATGAAGAAACTCCTAGTGGAAAAATTGACTCCAAGTTGATGTAAAGAGGCACCAAAAAATATAGAGCAATTTTGCAGTTATTTTTTCTGGTTAGAAAGATAATTTAGCTAATTAGTTCTTGCAAAAGGTAGAGTTAAATGAAAGTATGTGGGAGACATAACTGTATGAAACCAATGATTAGGGCCAATTGATGTACGAGTTGGGATTGATAAAAAGACAGCTGAAGTCATCTGGCAGATAGTGCGCATCAATTTTTCATAGGGTTTTATATAGTGCGCATCGTCATTTGATTATATAGTTCCTCCCTCCCCAAAAATGGCGTAGGGACAAAAAATTAGATCACATTCCAAATCTTAACTTAATCAAGTTAGTGCTTAATAGAGCACGCTTATGAAGAAGCTCTGTAGAAAAATTGGCTCCAATTTACGTTTAAAGAGGAAAGAAACAAACTCTCGGGCGGTTTCGCTGTTGTTGTTTTTTCGGTTAGAAAATTCATTTAGCTAATTATTTGTTGAAAAAGGTAGTGTTTGATGAAAATTCATGGGAAGCATAGCTCTGTGATATCACTGATGAGAGTTGTTTGCTGTACGAGTTGGGATTGATTAAAAATAAGAAGTCATCTGGCAGATAGTGTGATTAGTTTTTGTAGAATTATAAAGCAACTGTAGAGGAAGCATGGATTTGAGCCAATCAAAATTTTTTTCAACAAGTATACGAACTAGCAGTCAAGACATTTGGAAGTTTGCGAGATTTGATGACTAGAAGTTGGAAGCGCAGAGAGCTCTTGTCTTATAAATAGAGATAATAAAGAAATGTGCAGACTGTAATCAATGATATTTTCTACTTTTCAGTCTTTAAATGAATTGCTCTTCAGATTTTAGGTACTGAACTTAAGTTGTTTTTCCTGTTCCCAAAAGGTTTCAATCACACATTCGAGAGGGTTCTACTCATTTTCACCTCGGTTCAGTTAGCCCAGCATATTTTAGTGCCATACTATTTTCCCTTCTGTAATTTCATCCCGCGAATTCTTCACTCCAAAACTTTTTCACGAAACGCTAACAATGCCTTAATAAAGATGTTCAAAAGCAAAAAATGCATTTTATACAACTGAAAAAATAACGTTCTCTATGAAAATGGAAAAAATCAGGCTGACTTATGTTCGGCGATTGGTTTCTGTTACTCAGAGTCTCTAGGACCACGATCGGAACAAAAAATCAGATCAGATTCCAAAGTTTAATCATTTTAGTGCTGATTAGAGCACGCGTATGAAGAAGCTCTGTTGAAAGATTGGCTCCAATTTGACATAAAGGGGAAGGAAACAAACTCTCGGGTGGTTTCGCTGTTGTTTTTATTTATTAGAAAATTCATTTGGGTAGTTGCTACTTGCAAGAGTTAAATGAAAGTACGTGGGAGGCATATCTGTATGAAATTGTTGCTGAAGAGTCGTTTGATGTAAGAGTAGGGATTGATAAAAAGAACCGCCGAAGTTATCTGACAGATAGTGCGCATCTTTTTTGTTTATTTTTTCAGAAAGCAACTGCCGAGAAAGCATGATTGTGAACAAATCGGAATCCTTTAAACAATCATATAATGTGGTAGTCGGGAATTTTGCAATTTTGCGAGAGATTTGTGTGCTATACCCATTCCCGAGCTAGAGATCTTGTATCGACGCAATTTTCTGCCGAATAATTCATTTATCTGGTAATTTTGCAAACTTATATTTTCTTCAGCCAGTAGATCGGAACAGAGTTTTTCAGTCATTTTCTGACCGATGGTCCCAAGTGTGATCTGTACAATCGATCGCTGACGGCCACGTGTGCCGAAATCAAGGCAAGCCAAATATAAGGACAAAAAATACCGGTTGCGTTGACGTTTTCGAGTGAATTGAGAGAAAATACACAGATTAATTTGCAAGTTCATTTCTGTCCATTTGAGAGTTTAAATAATATCGTGCGAACATGTTATACTTAAGCTTTGCAAACAGACCTGGATGTGTGTCGCAAATACACTATCTCAAAGTGTAGTGGGAATCGCAGAGCGAATCCTTGAATAAGTGTGTTTTACAGAATTGGATTATTGGAATCGCGACGCGAATCCACAGCTAATTTGTCTTAAGTAAATTAAGAGCGTTTGCAGAAGCAACTTGAATTCAGATTGACTAAAAGAATTTATGATTACTTATAATAAAATACTGTGAACAACATATGAAATAATATAGTAGACTAGCGGGAATATTTTTTATATGTGAATAATAAAAAGTCATAACTCAAGTTATAAGCGCATGGTATAAATATTAAAAATAGAGGGTAAAATAATTAAGTACTCATAAAGGTTTCGATATATATATGTATACATACGTATCACATTTCCCCCATGACAGAAAAATTTTAATGTATTTACAATTGTTAGGGTCAAACATAAAGTATGGAAATGAAAGGAAATTTAACACAACATAAAGTAAACTGCAACGATGCCATAAATGTTATTTTGAAGAAATGAAAAGATTGACCATTAAGTATATGCGAAGCATGTGTGCTTGAGAAAAGATTAACTGCACATGTATGTAGTATGTAAGTGCTTTTATAACATTATCACTTGACAATAAGAGACAGCTCATACAAGACGAAATTGTAATTGAAATTGGGATTCGGAGGGCGAATACGCTTTCAAGTTTAGAGCATGCAAAATGAATACATTGGAATGAATAAATAACAGACACACACAACAAAACAGGGATTCGCAGAGCGAGTACATGAATGAATTAAAATTAATACATTGAACAGCAATTGAAGAAACTTAACATCAATGTATCCAATAAAGACTGGATTCGTAACACGGAAACATGAACGAAATAAATAAGTGTAGTTTATATGAGTTTACGTAGTTTTAACAATTTTGTTCAAATTTCATTTTCTGCATCCCACACAGAAAGTTCCCGTTCTTGTTCATATTCATAATATCGAACACTTGAATCTGGTGGAGAAGCTTGACCAATTTGAATATCAGGTCGTGGTGGGGAGGGAATTCTTGATTTTTCCGCATTTTGAATCATTGTGACTACTGTATTCTCGTTTGTTGAGCCCTTCTTTTCTTTTTTCGATTTTCGCTTTTTCGATTTATTGGAGCTCGATGATGCCAACGAACTGGTTGGAGATATGTCCGCATCTGCAAATCCGTAAAATTGGGGCCGTTTTCGTTTTCGAGTTGCTTGTTGTTCTTGAGGGGCAGAGGACGTTACTGGATTTTGTGATGAGGACGTTGATGGGGCGGGTATTATCGATATGAGCGGTTGTTCCGGAGCTGTTGTATTGTTATTTTCATTTGACGCAACCGTGTGGCGGCTTCGTTTGGGTTGTGGTTTAGCGGGTTTACGGACTGTGAGGGCTCGAGAGACATTTGAGTTCACAGATGAGACAACGGAAGTAGTATCACGATGGCGATGGCGAATCTTGATTTCTCCCTTCTTTTGTCGCTTGACATCATTACTATGCTTGGCAATCTTTGTTTCCGTTGTTTGCTCATAGGGTGCAGGACGTCTTTGTGCGTATGCCCAGAGATTAGTAGACCTTTCTGTTTTGGTGCCAAACTTTGCCAAATCACTATCTCTAACTTTCACTGGAGATCGTCCAGGCTCACTGATTATGGTTGTTGTAGGGGAAGATTTTGTGACAAAGGATCCTGGTTTGAGAACCCCATATAGTCCGGCAAGCTGTCTTTTGGCCCTCTTTTTGTTAGGTAGTTTTCGCGCTAGCTTTACATTTAAGGATTTTTCTGTTCTGGGAATGGGGTTCGTGATTTTTGGATGAATAATGAACCGCGATTCCTTATTGTCCGAATCGCGATAGCGAAGTCCTGCGTCCTGTTGTGCCCTGTTCATGGATTTCTCAATGTCCAGGCCGCTTCTTTCGGGGTTGTTCCATCTTGCGTCATCAAGGTAGTCATCTACAGGAACTGTATCGGCATCTAAATAGTGGTTAATAATTTTTTCATAAGTTAAATTTAAACTAGAAGGAGAAGTGCTAATATTCCTTAAAGGAGTATTTGCCGGGCGACCAAAGTGGGCTTCAAATGGTGTTATCTTTGTTGTTTTCTGTTTTGTTATACGTAAGTCAGAAATAATTTGTTTAATTGCTTTAGATGTTACGAATGTATCTTTATTTTAAGCTTTCATGCAGGATAACCGTCGTTTTATTGTCTGTATCATTCGCTCCACTAATCCAATAGCTCTATGGTCTCCGACCGGTGCGTCGAGAATGTCATTATTGTTTTCATTACAGTAATTTGTAACTTGTTTACCTACTAGACAAGTGGCTTGGTCTAAACGGATTATTCGTGGAATTCCATGTGTATATGCGTAATTACGGAGAAATTTTACTACATTTGTCCAATTAGCTTTTTCAAAAATTTTAACTGTCGGATACTTTGAATAACGGTCAATACATGCCAAAAATTAAATGTCTTTATCTTTTTCATTCGTTATCGGACCCCCAAAGTCAATTTGAATTTCTTCATTTGGTTCTTGGCAAGCCTTATGTGGGTGCCATTTAGATTTTGGTATAATAGGCTGTAAATTCTTACCAATATCAGTACATGGAACGCAATCCGATGCTTTGGCCAAATTTTCTCTATGCATATATGGCCACCATGCATATTGAGACAGAGAAATCATCCCCCAACTACCGGAGTGGGTCATGTGTAGTGATTCCACTACTGCCTCCTTTATTGAATTTGGTATGGCGACGCGTTCGTCGACACACAAGCAACCTGACCGCACATTAAAGTCTTTCCAAAAGGAGTGAATGTATGGGCTGACTTCTTTGCATCGGGCTTCGTCATCTTGTAGAACGCAATCTCTAATCTCCTTTAGTTCTGCGTCCTTGCTAGTCAAGACTGCTAGAAACGACTTTGTAAAGAGCTGATTTAGGTTGCTCTCAAAAACTTCCTCCCTGGACAGTTCAATGTCCTGAGTTTCCGGTGATGATGAGGCCTGGGTGTTATTGTTGGGGTTTGCACTAGGAGTTGTTATTGGGGTTGATTGGGTGCGAAATGTTACTCTAGGAGTAGGCGGGGGAGTTGTAGGGTTGGTTTGCGATGATCCATTAGCTGACATTGTTATGTGATTTATTTTATTTTCTAGTTTTGCGGTTAAATTACAATTGATATGTTTAGGTTGGATTTGTGATGCGGGTGCAGTATTATTTTGAAGCAAGTGATTTGCGTGGTAATTAAATTGAGAAATGAATGCTGAATTATAATTAGGCACCTGTGCTCGAGTAGTGAATGATTTATTTGAGGCAGTTGAGTTATGCGGGTTAATTTTAGCAGGTTTACAAGAGTGGACGCGCGTCTGGTTAACTTGTAACTTGTTTTTGCTGTTTATGGGCCGCTTATGGAAAGGAATTTTATTTGAATGACTAAATATAGATAAAATTGCGTCGCAAATGCGGGAAATTGTTGCTACCATGAATTCCTCATCATACTGAGTGACGCTTTTTGCTTTCTGATTCGGTTGGCGCAAAATATAATCAACTAAACCCATTCGGGTGCCAGGAATATGTTCTATGATAAAATCAAATGGAAACAAACGATCAATCCAACGTGTTAATCTGCTATTATAAGATTTATTGGAACGGTGAGATTTTAGAACTGAAAGAAGTGCTCTGTGATCTGTCAAAACCGTAAAAGTCTTTCCAAATAAATAATATTTAAATTATTCGATAGCCCAAACCACCCCGAGCAATTCTTGTTCGTTTATACTATAGCGTTTTTCGTTGCTATTAAGAAAGCGAGATGCAAAAGCAACTGTTTTCCACCCTTCACAATCTAGTTGTTCGAGTGCAGCGCCTAAACCTTGGCGAGAGGCATCGCATTTGATGCGTGTTTCCAGTGTTGGATTAAAATGGGTATTTTCTGTAGCATTTGCAATAACAGTTTTAATGTGTTCGAAATGTGTTTGATGATATTGAGTCCAAAGAAATGTTTTATTTTTCTTTAACAACGGTCGAAGAGGATGCTATATTTTAGCAAGATTAGGAATAAACTTGCTTAAATGATGAACACTACCTAGGAATGAACGCAATTGTTTCAATGTCTTAGGAGCTTTGATTTCAGCAATTGCTGCTGTTTTAGATTCTATGGGTTTGACACCACTTTGCGAGAATGTAAAACCAAGCCAATTTATCTGGTGTTTTGCAAAATGACATTTGCTTAAATTAATTCTGAGGTTATCGGCCTCGAGTTTCTGCAGGCAATTGTAGACGTATTTGAGGTGCGATTCCTGGGTACCTTTATCTAACTACAATTATATCGTCCAAAAAACAATATGTATGAGACAACCCAACCAGTGTATAATCCATCGCCTTTTGAAACTCTGCCGGCATATCCGTAAGTCCATAAAATCCCGTCTTAAAACGGTACGTGCCGGTTGCGTCTCCACAAACGATATTGAAATTACAATGGCGTGCGGTATCCGGATGCAAGTTTAATTGACTATATGCGTATTTTAAGTCAATTGTTGAAAAATAAACATTTTCCCCATGATTAGAGTTATCAATATGTTGTGAAATTGAATCAATAAGACTATCTATATTTGGCATTTGATACTTGTTCTTGTGTATCGCTTTGTTCAGAATTTTCGAATCAAGAGCTAATTTTACAGATTTGTCCTTTTTGACTGTAATTACAATCGGAGAAATAAAGTTTTTATCAGAACATTCTTGTAATTTTTCAATATGTCCTTGTTCTGTAAGTTTCTTTAGCTCGTCAGATACTTTGTCTAACAGATTTATAGGGACATGGCTTACCGATTTGGACTTACTTTGGACTTACCGATTCTGGAGATTAGATCAGGGAAATCGATTGCAATCTGTTTTTTAATTGGACAGTATTCTTGTTCTACCTGATTGATTATCATTTGATTATTTGATTGTTGGATTGAGAGTCCAAATGTTGGAAACAAATCTCTACCCAACAGTGAGCGATGACCGTCCGCCACTACTTGAATTTCAATTGGATTTGCGTGCCAATTGACGCTTTGAATTGAAGTTTGAATAAGGCCTACCGTTTGAATAGGCTCGTTTGAAAATGTTTTCAATTGTTTGGGATTCGCCCCGCGTATCCACTTCGATTTTGAGTCGTGGGAAATGATTGAATATGCCAATGATTCGTTTATTATTGTGCATACGCTGCCCGAATCCACCAAAACATTTGTTGATGTATTACCAAATATTACAGGAAGGTTGATTGCTGTCATCGAAGTTGTGAGATCCGTTGATGACACTACAGCTACACAATTATCTTCATCTGATGAGTAGTTTGACTCCAAATCAGGGTCAAAATCTGCCGAAATTTGATTGACATCCTCAACTTGGTCATCTTTTTCGACATTATTGACTCGTGGCTTAGGTCTTGGGTACGAATTGGGATCTTTAGGTTTACGACAAACCTTAGCGAAATGGTTTTCAATACCACAATTATTGCATCCCTTTCCCCGAGCGGGACATTTATTACGGTGTTCAGGAGTCCAACTTGATCCACAAAAATGACAATTTGTGGGCTTTTTCCGTGCGGTTGTATTCATAGTTGAGAAGGGAGTAGCATTCGCGATGCGCATCCGTTGTACTTGATTGACGGTTGAATGTAATTCAGCTTTGTTGGCATTCATTTTGAGTTGATTGAGGGTACCCATTTCAATATTGATTGCTATTGCTAATGCTCTATCAGGGTCTACTGTTTCTTTTAGAAGCTCTTTTTGGATATCTTCGTTCTGCATGTTTGCGATAAAAACGTCTCTGATGATGGTATCTCCTTTTTCTCCTAGATCACAATTTTCCGAAAGTTCTTTGAGGTGTCCATAGAATTTCTCAATTGGTTCTCCCTTTTGTTGTTTTCGTGTAAGAAAAAGATACCGATCAAAAGTTATATTATGAATCCGAATGAAGGTTGTATTCAAAACATCCCAAAGGTTTCTGGTTGAGATTGCTTCGAGATTGATAGTCGAATTTTTCGAATTGAAGACGCGCCGCCCTTCCATTCCCAAACTCAGGTACATCAATGAGGAGGCTTTCCGATCACATAGTTTCCACGGTCTGTCTCCGCATAAGATGCCGATCGCTTCAATGCGTTGACACTGATTTTTCCACGCTGTTTTCGCCTGTTCGTTGCGGGTACGTCGATCTTGTTCTGATTGTGCTGTCGGGTTGTCAACTGTGTCTTCATAAGCTGGTTCGGGAGGCAAGATAACATTTACTGGAGGGTCAACTAGGAGAAGGTCCACTTCAATTCCTTCCCGAGCAAGAATTGCAAGTTTTAATTGCGTCCTCCAATATTCCCAGCGAAGTGGGGGTTCTAGGGTTGCCTTTTCCCAGAAGGGTTGAATTCCGAGTGGAGATTTGCCACTGTCCTTTATCGCTGACTGCGCCATGTTATACTTAAGCTTTGCAAACAGACTTGGATGTGTGTCGCAAATACACTATCTCAAAGTGTAGTGGGAATCGCAGAGCGAATCCTTGAATAAGTGTGTTTTACAGAATTGGATTATTGGAATCGCGACGCGAATCCACAGCTAATTTGTCTTAAGTATATTAAGAGCGTTTGCAGAGGCAACTTGAATTCAGATTGACTAAAACAATTTATGATTACTTATAATAAAATACTGCGAACAACATATGAAATAATATAGTAGACTAGCGGGAATATTTTTATATGTGAATAATAAAAAGTCATAACTCAAGTTATAAGCGCATGATATAAATATTAAAAATAGAGGGTAAAATAATTAAGTACACATAAAGGTTTCGATATATAAGTATACATACGTATCACAGAACATTACACGTTAAAATTTGCATTAATGCGCTTGTTTTAAATTTTACTGGAGCACTGCCTGAACTCTCATTTAAATTATTCTGATGTGCTTTCTAATTAGTTGTGCGCGCTTGTCTTACAAAAGCAGGCATATTAAGAGAAATTCTCTATGCAGACTGTACTTAATATTATTGTCTATTATTCAGTCTTTAAATAAATTGCTTCTCTGACTTTACAGGTACTGAACTTCAATCGTTTCCTTGTTCCCAAAGTACTCCAATCACACGTTCGAGAGAGTTCTACTCATTTCCACCTCGATTCATTTAGCCGCGCATATTTTATTGTCATACTCTTTTCCCCCTCACTATCCCTTAATGAAGATGTCGGTTCGGAAGCAATAAATTCGTTGTATACATTTAGTAAATTACTGTCCTCCACGAAAATGGAAAATTTCGAACCGACTTTCATTCGGAGATTGGTTTCACTCTTACTGACAGTCTCGTTCTTTTTGTTCAACGCAGCCTATACCAATCAAATTGGGGCTTTGTTTCCCAAAGAAGCGGAGCGAAAGGGTATTTCTAAGACCACGACTGGAGTTATAGCTGGCGTTAATGATGCCGTTGCTTTATTCCTTGGATTCTTCATACATCATTTGAATGGATTCGTAAATATGAAGACAGCTTTCTATGGTAGCTACCTTGTGCTATCACTGACTATCATTGCCTTTGGGTTGCTTACTTTTATTCACGTTCAATGGGTTTACATAATAGTCGCTATCTTGATACGAGTAGTGACTGGGGCAATGAACTGCGCCATATGTGCTGTGGTGCTTCCCATGACATTCCAGCTTTTTCCACAGAACAGAGGACAAGTTACGGGAGCTATACAACTACTGTTTGAAGGTGGAGCTTTACTCGGACCACTGATGGGCTCGGTGTTCTTTAAACTCGATGGGTTTTATTTACCTTTTGTGGTTTTGGGTAGTACGTCGCTGCTTTTTGCATTTATGTCTGCAGCCTTTGTTCTCCCACACCAGACCCAAAATGCCATGTCGGATGAAATGGTTCCACTAAATCCAGGTATCGGATAAAATTATAACAATAAATTAAATTTGCTCCTATACTTTTTGTTTCTAGAGCTTATGGTGGTTGTGCGTGGTATTGAATAATTTTTTGGTTTATTTGTTTGGTTAGAAACCTATTTGATTTGTTAGAAAGCTATTTCAGCACAAAATTATTACTACTTCTAAAAAACTTAATTACCTGACAGCAAATTGATCTTTACCCCTGCCCCATTGTTTTGTAAATACTGAAAAAAAAACCAGCAAGGATCACAGAATGACAGAAAAAAAAAATTTAAATCAATTTTTTTGAGCAAATTAATCAAGTTTTCACTCTTTTAAAAAAGCGTTGATTCTCCGATCAAAAATATGCGCTCTATCAAATTTTGAACTTTATAAAATTCCACTCAAAGGAAACAATTGCCCAATTGCACCTCAAAAATGAATAAACATTCTTTCAACAAAGTCTTCTTTACAACTAGAGGATAATCAATTCACCGTTTCCTCTCAGAGGCATAATTTTTGTTCAAAAAATCAAGCTATCTCAAAAACAAAAACAAAATGTGAAAAAGTAGTTAACTGTTGCTCATTTTCGGGCAAAAATGGCATATTCTTCTATGCGGTGCTATTAATGGCCATTAACTAGCTTGTTACTCTTAAATTTAGATAAAAACAATTTTGGACAAATATGCATGCCAAATTTAAACTTTTCAGACTCTGAGTCCAGAAAACTTTTAATTGATATATTTTTTAATTAAATCCGGAGATCATTCAAGAACGTACAGCCCTCTGTGGTCGCCAATATAGAATCTGAAGATTTAGGGTGGAGGTTTTACCCTATTCACAATTCCACAATTGTTCCTAGAATCTATCTTTAGAGAAAACTACTGAACTGGACAGTAACTTCACAAACCTACTACTCTTAACTAGACTAAAGGGTTATACCAGGCCCTCCGTTCAAGTCCTAAAGAAAGTATTTTCAGGGGCTGTAGTCAATTTCCAATAATAATGATGATATTAGAATATGTTTGTAATGCTTCTCTATGTTATTTGATATTTTAGCTTCTAAGAAGTGTTTTACCAAATGAAATAAATTGGTGACTCTAAGATTGAGAATTATACCAGGTCCTCAATTCACTTTCTAATTAAACGATCAACCAATATACTTGAAACAAATAGTAGATGACGTGAAGAGCTCGTCGGTGTTCACTCCACAACCCAACCAGACGAGTATTAACCAGCTTGATAGGATGTTAAGACATTGCCCATCAGGTACTTCAGGTTACTGCAGACCTTTTTAATTGTCTACTTGGTTCACCATTCCATACTATATTGGTTAACTTAATTTGCCAAGTCCTCTACGAGCAGGCAGGCCTACCCTCAGAGTGGCTTCACTATGCGGTCTCCTAGAGGGAGCTTGGCCGATTAATACTCTCAGAAATCAATTGTCTTGATGTTGTCCGGGATTCGACGCTGTCCTCCAGTTCGTTAACCTAACTAAACCTAACCTAATCATTGATTGGTTGATCACTACTTTACTAGTCACCGAACTAATTTAAAACAATAAATTGAAGCTAGATTGAATATGATTTCAGATTCTTAGAGATGTATTGTGAAGTTACTAAGGTTGTACAATTACACTGTTGATCAACAGAAAACCGAAAGAAACGATTAAGTTTTACCCAGTCCTAATTATTACAGGCTATGGTTCCTTCAGAACAACTAGTCACAAATGCCTATGAGTGCCAGTATCAAAGCGTTTAGCAAATACCTTCTAGATAACAGTTTAAGCTCTACTAAGTTATAAGAAAATATATAAAAAATGAAAGTAGTTGAAAATTTGCTAAGTTAGTTTAACGAAAAGTATAGTTACCACAGTATACTAGTTCAGACAATTATTATAATTTTCAGTACCACGACAGAGATGTGTTAACTCACTCGTCTAATAAAATTTACTCCGCAATTCGGATTATCACGACAATATAATTATTTTCAGACTGATTATACTTCTTATCTATGTTTGGTTATGATAGTTTAGTCCTATTTTTACCAAAAGTTCCGAATCGTTGTGTGAAAAATGCCTTTTTGGGATAAGTTTTCAGAAGGTCAATCATGACTTTGATAACCTAGGCCCCTAATTTGGGTTTCTAATCCAATATTACGTGGGTGAGAATTTTGATGTTCAATTTGTGATATAATCTTTATCAGAGTTTATATTTACTTATTCAACCGTTCTCATCGGTTTAAATTTCTTCACAATTATTATCTTTGTACAATTTTAAATTTAGATTTCGCTTTTGTGTTGGGAATAATTCAAGGTCAGTATTAATTTGGTTTTTTTCCGAAAAACGCTTAAGTTTAACTTTCCATTCCTACATCCCACCCATCCGGACTAAGCTATTCTCCTGAATAGTACAATACAGTGAAATTAATAACAAGTAAAAATTTATAGTTTGTCTCTTCATTTCGCATTCTCTCAACTAAGTTCAGTCTCTCTTCAAACTGCATGTCAGTTCCGATATCTCGTTGATCATCGTTGGACAAATGGTGAATATGTTTTGTAGTGTTTTTGGACTCGTAACACTTCTTCGCTGCCCAGACAGCCAAAAGGACAAATGCAAGACACCATAAAGAGAAACCAAGCAGACCAGCCAGTTCTTTAAATGTATGCAGTGTTGACCCATGGCGAAAGGATTTGAAGTTGTTTTCCTCAAAAAGTTGTTAATGGATTTTGTCTACCATCTCACTGACTAATTCAGGCGTGACATCAAGCGTAGGGACATCCTTGAGTGCCGACCTGATCTTATGCAACATCAAATTCCGATTCTCTTCTGTGGGAGTGACCGCTGGAATGTTCGGGATGCTGAAAGCGGTATCCAGTAGTTCGGGAGTTGTGATTGTTGTTATTAGTCCACTGTGTTGAAGACAGTATGCTGGATCGGGCAACATGACCAGTCCATTCTTCGGGTGAACCAGTTTTTCATCGCAGGGGATGTACTAGGCAACTTTTACAGGCTGGTACACGGTTTGAAAATTTTCTGCCCCCACTGTACGTTATGTTATAAAGAAACTGTTGATTGTCTGCAACGTTGAGGAGGTACATAGAGTTCCCAAAGTAGATTGCTGTCGGTAAAATTGGCAATTCGGTTACTTCTCGTTTGCAAGTCTTTAAAGCAGCTACCTCGTGATTGTATAGGAGTGAAGTCAAGCAGAGTTGATCTTGCGCGCTCACCAATGCTACTGGCTTGGTGAAAAGTATCAGCAATTGTGTCCCCAAACAAGACAGATATTCCTCACTCTTCATTTCGGCATAGCTTTCTTCTCGCCTTGATACGATCAAATAGTTCCTTTCTAATTTTAGAGTTGCGGCCGTCGTTGTGTTCTTGATTGGTTGTGGCAGAGGGATTGCTTGGTAGGCATCGTGAATTGGTTCACCACTGTATACTGGCACCGCCATTGTGATTAACAGTCTGTGTGGATTGGAAAAAACATTTCTCACTAAGGGCAGGCTGTAAAGTAAACTTGAGTGGTCGTATGGTATAGAACAGTTTTTATCTCCCAGCTTCAGAGTTGTAATTATTTTCCGTAAATCCTCCCAGGGTACTAGTGCGGCTGGCAGGATTCCCTTGGATAGCACTCCAATGCTTGTAATAAATATGTTTCTCTGTTCCGTCAAATATAGTGTTTGTACTTGTAACTTACTGTGCATAGCATTGAGAGTCCATGATACGTGGTTAATTGCACTTTTTGCGCGAAAGACATACATAAAAACATCAGACCTCCGATGATCACAGGCTTGGGCTTGTTCTATTTCTTCCACTGTTTTTTGAAGCACCTACAGGTTTGTTTCCAGAATCTCAAAGTTATCCTCTGAGTAGTTTAGCACTTTTCGTGTGTCTTCATGAAGCTTCAAACTACTGCTGGCTATGACCTTAATAGACTCTCTTTCTTCGTTGTTCAGGTGAACCATTCGTGATTCCAAATAGTGCAATCGCCCTTCCAATTGTTCCATCTTTCGCTTAGAACTTTCGCACAGACCAAAAATTGAGAGTAGTCTAGAGCCTGCTTTTTCCAGTAAAGGCTCTAAAGTTATCGCCGTCGCAGCTCCCATTGCAAACAGCAGTGGTGATCGTCTTTGTCGCTGAAGAGTGATAGTCTGGTTTACAAAAGATGCTACTTTGACAAGCTTTGTGCTCTCTTTCTCTGCTCTTTCGTATTCTATCTGAATAGATGAGATTATTCCGTCAAAGTGGTGCTGTAATAGTGCGCTTATTTCTGGTTTGTTGCAAAACTGGGAACTCTTCCATGTTTTCTGTGTTCCAATTGCTGAAGTTTTGAAGAAAACTTATAAATTGGTCGGAGATCCACGTTCAACAGCTTTGGAAGTGGGACTGCGATATCCACAATCAGATATGAGTCGGCCACAGAAACTGGAGTTTGAGGTTGAAAGAGAACATGCGCAGTAGTTCGTGCACTCTCGGCTGTTTGCTGTCGCACCGCAAGTATTAATATAAATATCAGAAAGATGTACATCTATACATTATTATGGTTAATTACTGCGCTAAACCTAGATAGCATTTTTTCTGTATTAGAAAGAGTGGTACATTCTCTAATAATTCCCCCAATTTCGATGAAATTTATTTGAGCTAATTAGCTCTTTTCATAATACCGGTGATATATTAACCTGCAAGATAGTTTTTTTTTGGTGCTATTTGAATATGTTTTACGATCGTCCCCATCTTTATTAAAAAAATCGGCTAATCTTTTGATCTTTACAATTTTTTTAAGCAATGCTATATAGAGAAACTTAATGAAGTTTCTTTTTTCTATTTATATATATATATATATATATATATATATATATTCTTCTTTTTATTCGTCGTCGATTCCGAATCGTTTTGGGTACTTCACTGCGCGTCTTTCTCGTGTTTTAGCAATGGAGTTCACTGTTTCGTCAGTTTTGGTTCCCAAAAGTTCTGCAAATGTTTTTGGTTTGCACATTTCCCTCTTGGCGCTTGCAGGTGTTGACTGTGTTTCACTGAGGTCCCTCAAGACAATTTTTGGCTTGTGTGGTTGCTGGGGAAGTGGTGTAGAGTCAATCTCTTTGGCTGGGGTTATAAAAGGGGTCTGTTTCTCCTGTGTTTTTTCTTGTTCCGGAGTGATCGGTTCTGCTGGTATGTTAGTCTTAGTGGGCCTTTTAGTTGAATGTTCTCGCTCTGCAAAGAGATCGTAGAAAAATTCTTCATCCTTGTCCATCCATTTGAAGGGACTCTCTTGTTTGGGTCGTCTTGCTGTTATTTCTGGGGTGAAAGTTTTATTGTCTTCTTCAATGTGAACTTCCTGGTCATACGTATTTTGGCGGCTGGGCCAATTCTCCTGATGAGATGATCTTGTTTCCATTCTGGGTAACTCTTATTCCTCCTTCACAGGCTTCAATCAATTGTAGTGGACTATCTGCCATTTCTTGGAGTTTGTGTCTTTTGAGATTTTATAGTTGACTTCTGAGGTCCTTTCGATGATGTTATATGGTCCAATCCAGGGAAAAAAAACTTCCTCGATTTTGCTTTTTGGGGTGCGAAAAGCCAAACTTTCTCTCCTGTCTTTAGTTCCTTTTCAAAGACGTTTTTCTGGTACAGATCTTTTTGTCTTCCTTGTCTGTAGCCAAGTGTCTCTCTGGCATTCATATGTGCTTCCCTGAACTTTTCATTGAGCCATCTTGTGAATTCGTAGTTGGCAATTTCGTGACCAGGTGCTTTCAGGAGTAGCAGGTCAATCGGGTATTTGCAATCTTGTCCAAACACAAGTGAAAATGGAGTCTGTCCTGTTGTTTTGTGTACGGTCGTATTATAAACGAAGTTGAGATAGGGAATTATTTGATCCCAGCTACTTGGATTGTTTGCGCAATAATTGGAAATAACATCCGCAACAACTCTGTTGTGACGTTCTACCATGCCATTTCCCTGCGGGTGATATGGAGATGTTCATGTCTTCTCTATTCCAAAAAATTTGCACACTTCTAGTAGTAGTTCGCTGCAGAAGTTGGCTCCTTGATCGGTGTGAAGGCAATCAGGTGCTCCGAACGTCAAAACCCAGTTCTCCACAATTGCTCTAGCAACATCTTCGGCCGTAGTTCTTTCTAAGGGAACGCAAACTACGTATTTCGTAAAATAGTCTGTCAATACGAGTATGTATTTTGCACCGCTTGCCTTTGCTCGGGTAACAGGTCCCAGGATATCTGCTGCCACTTTGCTGAATCGGATCCCAACGTTGATTGTCTGGAAAGGGGCTATTCCTTTTTTTCCAGCGGTACTTCGTGCTTGACACAGGGTGCAGTTCTCAC
This sequence comes from Convolutriloba macropyga, assembly GCF_964194025.1. Classification (NCBI taxonomy): domain Eukaryota; kingdom Metazoa; phylum Xenacoelomorpha; order Acoela; family Convolutidae; genus Convolutriloba; species Convolutriloba macropyga. The sequence goes on along the minus strand of NC_134468.1, from coordinate 37,577,647 downwards.
ATTTTCGTTCAATGTATTTTCTCATATTTGGCCACGAAAACCTCTGTCTTGCCCTGTCCAAGGTCTTTTGAAAAGCAAAATGGCCTCCACTGAGTTTTGAATTGTGAAGTTGTTCCAAAACTGTCTCTCTGAGTCCCTGCGGTACTACAAGTTGTTTTTGGGTTGTATTGCTTCCTTCCACATTCCACTTCCTGTACAGCACGCCATTAGTCAGTTCCATCTGGTCCCAGAGACTCCAAATCGCTACTGCATCTTCTCCTTGTGCTATTGCGTTTGCTTTCTTGACTTTTAATTCTCTCAGCGGAGTTTGGTCTGGATGTTTCTCAGCGTTTGCCCATTGCCAGATGAGACGTAAGCAGGGATCGTTTCTTTACGATTGGTGCACTGTACGAGCTGTTTGATGGTCAGACAATGTTTCGCGCCAGCATGTCCTCGATCTCCTTCTTAATCACAGTGATCTTTCCAGGTGCAAGTCTATGGGGTGCAAGCTTGATGGGCAGCGTATCACCTGTGTCAATTTCATGCTGAACTAAGTGTGTCTGTCCAAGTTCGTTGTCGTTCATTGCAAACACATCTCTGAACTCTCGTAGCAGTGTTCTTCTGTCGTCTGTTTGTTGGTTAATGTCTGGAATTGCTAAAGAACAAATCTGTTCTAACTCTTCATTGCATGATAGGGTTAAGTTTGTTTCTGCCGTTACCCCGTGCTGTGTTTCTTCCGTTGTTTCGATTTGATCAGGACCGGATTCTGCTTCCGTCTCACAAAGATGTACGTGCCTGGGGACTTCAGGTTTATAGGCAAATTGCAAATTTACAACATTGCTTTCTTTCTCCATCATCAGCTGCTTAGAATGGAAGTCGATTGATACTTTATTCTCCTCCATCACCTGGGTCCCAAGTATCAAAGACACGTCTGTGTTTGGGTTCACCAAGAGGTCGGCTTTCACTTTAACCCCGGTGTCGAACGTTATTTCGCCATTGAAAACGCCAAGTATTTCGAAAGGATCATTGGTGGCCGAAAGAACTTGTTCTCGGAATGGTCGGAGTTTGGAACGCTGTTCGTACTGTGAGTAGACTTTTTCTGATAGAATGTTCACATTGCTCCCAGTATCCACTAACGCTTTGTGTTTTTGTCCGTCAAGATCAGCCATCACGTAGACTGTAGGCCCAAAGACTGCTTCGGCTTGAACTTTGTTGATACTGCTCACTTGCTCTGAGTTCGCTCTCTGTAAAATGCTTTTTACGATCGGTTGTCTATCGGTGTCCAAGTTTGCGGGTATACCCGGTTGTATTGTTCCTTTCTGTGGACACTGATTTGACAAGTGCCCAAACTCGGGGCAATTCTAGCACTGCATCGCAGACGTTCTTTTTCGAAAGCCTTCCGGTCGTCCCGGACTTCTGCTCTGAAATCTGGGTTGACTTGATTCGGATAGAAATCTTGTTTGGGTCTCAAAAGTCTTCTCCATGATCTGTGTATGTCGCTCTTGCTGCTCTAGCATCTTATTGAAGCTTCTGGTCTGAAACTTGATCATTTGATTGAAACCCGATGATAGACTGGTGTTAAGTGCTCTAAAGTCAGCTGTCACTGAATCGTCATGATCTTGTTCTTCCTTTGTCCATCTCACATGTCCGTTTCGTCGCAGTCGACTGGATTCCGCTTTACTGATGGCGTCTAGAGCAATGGCCCGTTGTGTAGCTGCATTGAGGCTTCCCGTTTCTTCCTTCAGGAGTGTATATCTGATTTTGCTGTCCAACAGTCCGTCCATAAAGGCATCTTTGTTAGCTTCCTGCCGTCCCGCAACATCAAGATGAGCATTGGCTGCCTCTCCTAACTTACGAACTCGCCTTGAGAACTCTTGCATTGACTCTGATTCCAATTGCTGAAGATTTTTGAATTCGGTGCGGGCACTCCTTGCGTTCGGAAAGTCGCCGATTCTGTTGCTAAGAGCGTTCAGAACTCTCGCTATGGTCGGGGCTGGTTGACCTTGCACTTGTTGAAAGTAATGATTGGGGAGATTGTAATACTCATCTAACGCATAACTGTTCAAACACGTGGGTAGAACCTCGCGTTGTCTCTGGTCATCCCAATTATTGGCGTTTGACAGGGATTCGAAGTATCGAACCCATCTTTCGAAACTCTCGAAGTTGCGGCTAGGGTATCGGGGGGTTGAGAAGGGGTGGTGCTACGGACTATTTGCTGCTGATTGTTCGCTTGGTTCTGTTGTTGCTGTTGCTGGTTGTTTGGTGCGTTGTTCATTTTTGGTAATTGAAGTAATTTTCGATGTAAAACGAAATGACACAAAAAATATATATAGATGAGTTTTACCTTTGAACGTATTCCAAAGATCTAATTCATCGGTTCTCTCGAATTCTAAATTTTCGTTTTTTTTAAAAAAAAATGCAAAACCGCCTTCTAATCAGAAGACTCCCTCTGTGGTCGCCAATATAGAATCTGAAAATTTAGGGTGGAAGTTTTACCTTATTCACAATTCCACAATTGTTCCTAGAATCTATCTTTAGAGAAAACTACTGGACTGGATAGTAACTTAACGAACCTACTACTCCTAACTAGACTAATGGGTTATAACAGGCCCTCCGTTCAAGTCCTAAAGAAAGAATTTTCAGGGGCTGTAGTCAATTGCCAATAATAATGATGACATTAGAATATGTTTGTAATGTTCTCTATGTTATATGATTTTTTAGCTTCTAAGAAGTGTTTTACCAAATGAAATAAATTGGTGACTCTAAGATTGAGAATTATACCAGGTCCTCAATTCACTTTCTAATTAATCGATCAACCAATATACTTCAAACAAATAGTAGATGACGTGAAGAGCTCGTCGGTGTTCACTCCACAACCCAACCAGACGATTATTAACCAACTTGATAGGACGTTAAGACCTTGGCCATCAGATACTTCAGGTTACTGCAGACCTTTTTAATTGTCTACTTGGTTCACCATTCCATACTACATGTGTTAAATTAACTTGCCAAGTCTTCTACGAGCAGGCAGGCCTACCCTCGGAGTGGCTTCACTATGCGGTCTCCTAGAAGGAGCTTGGCCGTTTAATACTCTCAGAAATCAATCGTCTTGATGTTGTCCGGGATTCGATGCTGTCCTCCAGTTCGTTAAACTAACTTAACCTAATTATTGATTGGTTGATCACTACCTTGCTAGTCACCAAACTAATTTGAATCCAATAAATTGAAGATAGATTGAGTTTGATTTCAGATCCTTAGAGATGTATTGTGAAATTACTAAAGTTGTACAATTACGCTGTTGATTAACTGAAAACCGAAAGAAACGATTAAGTCTTACCCAGTCCTAATTATTACAGGCTATGGTTCCTTCAGAACAACTAGTTACAAATGCCTATGAGCGCCAGTATCGAAGCGTTTAGCAAATACCTACCAGATAACAGTTTAAGCTCTACTAAATTATAAGAAAATGTCTAAAAGTTGAAAGTAGTTGAAAATTTGCTAAGTTAATTTAACGAAAAGTATAGTTACCACAGTATACTAGTTCAAACAATTATTATAATTTTCAGTACCACGACAGAGATCTGTTAACTCACTCGTCTAATAAAATTTACTCCGCAATTCGGATTATCACTACAATATAATTATTTTCAGACTGATTTTGGTTACAAAAATTGGCTAAAATTGAGCCGTATATATACTGCTTATCTATGTTTGGTTATGATAGTTTAGTCCTATTTTTACCAAAAGTTCCGAATCATTGTGTGAAAAATACCTTTTTGGGAAAAGTTTTCAGAAGGTCAATCATGACTTAGATAACCTAGGCCCCTAATTTGGGTTTCTAATCCAATATTACGTGGGTGAGAATTTTGATGTTCAATCTGTGATATAATCTTTATCAGAGTCCATATTTACTTATTCAACCGTTCTCATCAGTTTAAATTTCTTCACAATTATTATCTTTGTACAATTTCAAATTTAGAATTCGCTTTTGTGTTGGGAATAATTCAAGATCAGTATTAATTTGGTTCTTTTCCGAAAAACGCTTAAGTTTAACTTTCGATTCCTACAATAATTTTGGACAAAAATGCATGCCAAATTTAAACTTTTCAGACTTTGAGTTCAGAAAACTTTTAATTGATATATTTTTTAATTAAATCCGGAGATCATTCAAGAACGTACAGCCTTGGCAAGGCATGGTAAAAAACCAAAGGAAAATGCAAAAATTATGGCAAAATCATGGTTTCAAGTGCCATTGATTGCTTTTAAATGGAGCCATATCTTTTTAATCTTTCTACGAACTTCTGAGAACTTATAATTGTAATACAAAAAATGGCAAAAGCGTTAGAAAGAAAATTTTTTCTTCTATCTTTCGCATCTTTTTGAGCTTTAATCGTAATTGCTTGATGAGATTCGTCTCCTAGTTTCTCAGATTAGAGATGACAACATTTTATGGAGCCATTTTCGGCAATGGAAAAATCATTGTCAAAATGAAACAATTCAGATTTTTCATAATCCTTGTTTCATATTTTTTTATTCATTTTTGCACGGAGAGGGTAATTATTTGATATTAAAATATTGAAAAAAATATTGAAAAAAATTGTATGATTTTAGCGTATTTGACCAAAAAATTAAGCTTCTATGCGTTGATTTATCTGTATTCAAGCCAAATTAAAATTCTTTGCCTGATACGTATCATAAAAAATTTGTGTACATTAACATTATAGAAGGATAATTATTTCAAGTACCATATTTTGACGCAATTTTGAGAAAAAATTCTCATTCTTATAGTCATATGAAACTTTTTCTCAAAAGTTTTAATAAATGTGTTAATTTTGAAGATCAACAAAGATTGATTTGTTTCAGTTGAAGAATCGGGTGAACAGCAAGATGAGCCTAAGTCATCCAGACGATCAACGCCAAATTTTGAACCTTTCACGATGAAAAAAGTTCTTAAAACCCTCGACATCTACCTTGCAAGTGCATCTTTTTTCACCGTGTCAATGACTTTTGGTCTCTTCTCTGTATTCCTCGCACCCTGGCTGATTGACCTACATGGGTTATCGGAAAACCTTGTGTCTTATTTCTTTGTTCCGGCACCTGCAGTAGCAATTCTACTTTCGCCTCTAATTGGCCATTTGGTCAACTTAACCTCGTACAAATGGCCAGTGTACATATTCACACCAACTATTGGTGCCATTGGCTGTGGTCTATTTATCATAGACACATTTTGGGACATCGTTGTTTCTGTCACACTTTTCCTTCTGTTCATGTCACTTGTGTGTTTTGGATTCTGCTACATTGCTGGTGCGGTTTCGGGAGCCATAATTTTAGACGATGTTTTCCATTTACACGCTAAAGGCGATGTCCACAGAGAATACCGGTTGATAATGTCCAATTGGTACAATAACATCTGCTTCCTTGGAGGTCGCTGGGTCGGAAACACAATACTTGGGGGAGTACTTTTTGAATATCTGGGTTTCAATGGCGTTGCTCTGGCGCATACGTTGGTTTACATTGGAACTCTAATGTGTTCATTTGCTATATATGCTAGAGTGATATCCAAACGTTGCGATTCTGATGACGAAGAACCAGAAGATTTTGAGTACTGCACACAGATAATGTGTTTCAGACATTGATGTAACGTCAATGTACTTCTGAAGTTACTAGTATCAAATTTGTACTGTTAGTAGTTTTGATTATACTAGATTATATAAGCAGATTATGAATAGAATATAATTTTGAGACGAATTTTCTCTAGAAAAAATGTTCTAAGAATTGGAACAAGACAAAGGAAATAGTTTTAATTATCGTAGTTAATCAGGTATCAATATATTTATTTCTAGAATTTGGTTTTAATCATATCATCACACATTACAACCTAGAATCATTGAATAATTGTCTTCTTTGTTAAAAGTTCAACATTAATATGCCAGACCAGTGTTGCGTAAATAAAACGGAACTGTTTCTTCCGGTGGCGGTCAAGCAAGCCGATAGGCAAACAAGCCAAGTTTTGAAAATGAGTTCAAGTAAGCCGAAAAAATTTGGGACACCGTTATTTTAAGCTGTCCCTGGCGGGCCGGTGGGGGCGCTTCGCGCGCGTCGCGGCTTTGCCGGGATAGCCTGCCCGCGATTTCCGGATTACATCCCACAGCGGATGAGAGGCATGGCCATGGACAGCGGTCCGCTGAGACCCGTACCCACTAGATGTACCAACTATTACATAACTTTTGGCTTGCTTTTATGTCGAGTTACTTTTACCTCGGCTTACTTTGCGTTAACTGTTTCGTCCCGCTTTAACTTTGAACTTTCGTGAATAAATCTCAATGCAGACCATTATCAGTTGCAAATTTTAAAAAAATTAATTGGTTAACGTTGGGAGAAAATACAAAACTTAGAAGTAAATTAAATTGATTATCAATTGAACAGACACAAATTATATTTAGAATATAATCTTTGTCACTAACTGTGAAAATAGACCATTTAGATAACAATTTAAAAAGACAAAAAAATAGTCGGTGAAAATTATATTGAATTGAAGAAAACACTAAAATCCAAAAAGATTAGGCTGGTTGGAAAAATAATAATCAGAGAAAAAATGATTGTTTTTTTTCTCGAAACTCTTGGTTCGTCTGTTTTTCTCCAAGCTTTTACTAGCACAGTTGAGAAGGACCTATGTAAAATCACAAAATATTTTAATATTGCGAGCTGGATTGAAACTGACGCTCTCTGATAAATGATATCAAACTTTTTTATTTAAATTGTCATTTAATTCCGAGAAAACAGTTTCTCAATTTTGAATGAAATTTAAAAAAACAAAACGCTCAACCAATGTTGGTTTATGTTATGTAACAATCCAGTCAGAAATGAAACTTGAAAAAAATGACTTTTGTCCTTAACGCAGCAAAAATGAGTCGCCTGTTCCCGGAACTTAAAACTGATATAAAAACTTTGCAAACTGTCTAGAAACATGTAATTGAATCCTTATCTACATTCTCTTACATTTTATGGTTTACCCGACGTTCAAAGAACAAAACCTACACCCAAACCTACCAATTTCTAGGACAAAAGTCTCCCTTGTTTCTGGCAAATAGTTTAATAGGACACAGAAAAGACACAGAAAAGACAGAAAAGAAAAGACAAACAATTTTTTCTGCGTCAGCCCGACGAGAGAATTTAGTGTTTTACTGGTTTCAGACGTCACCAGCAGGTGTTCGCCCGAGGTCTCAGACGTTACCTCTGATGTCCTGTTCCCCGGATAGATCCATCCAAAGTCTCTATTTTTTTCGACAAAAAGCCTCCAAAAAATTGAAATTTGTTCCCCAAAAAACCTTATTTGTTACTATAACTCCTCGATTGATAAACTTTGACTAGTTGTATTATTTCCAAAGCGAGTGAAGACAATTTTTTTTAGCTTTTAAAGAAAAATCAGAGAAATCTCTTTTAAAACAGAAAATTCAAAAAACAGAATTTAATTTTCTGACTACATATATTATTGACTGGTTGAAAAAAACTATTAAACTATTCTTTTGAATTGGTCTTCAATCAAACAGAAAGCCACTTCCATCGATTTATTAAATCAGTATCATTTAAATCAGAAATGTCAAAAAAAAATTATATTTCAGAAAATTCTAAAATAATAATTATTTAATTTTCTGACAAATCCGTTCGAGTTGCGAATTAGATTGTTACGTTTTTCTTTTGAAATGATTTTCAATCAAAGAGAAAGCTGTTTCAATCCATTTATCAAATCAGAAAAACACAATTTTATTTTCTGACTACATATCCCTTTGAATTGTGGAAAAAACTATTAAACCACTCTTTTGATTTGGTCTACATTCAAACAGAAAGCCACTTCCATCGATTTATCAAATCAGTATCATTAAAATCAGAAATGTCAGAAAAAATTTTTTAGAATTCAGAAAATTCAAAAAACATAATTATTTAATTTTCTGAATACAAATCCGTTTGAGTTGCAAATTAAATCGTTTCATCTTTTTTTTGAATTGATTTTCAATCAAACAGAAAGCTGTTTCAATCGATTTATGTAATCAGTATCATTTAAATAGGAAATTTCAGAAAATGTTTTTAATTTCAGAAAATTCAAAAAACACAAATTATTTTTCTGACTACATATCCGTTTGGATTGCGGAATAAACCGTTAAACAACTTTTTGAATGTGATTTCAACCAAACAGAAAGCCGCGGTCATTGAGATATCTAATCAGTATCATATAAATAAGATGGGTCAGAAAAATTTTTTGAATTCAGAAAAATCAAAAAACAGAAATTAGTTTTCTGACTACATATCCGTTTGAATTGCAGAATAAATTGTTCAACCACTCTTTTGAATTGGTTTCCAATCAAACAAAAAGCTATTTTTATCGATTTATCAAATCAGTATCATATAAATAAGAAAAGTCAGAAAAAATTTTTTGAATTCAGAAAATTCAAAAAACACATGTTAGTTTTCTGACTACACATTCACTTGAATTGCCAAATAAACCACTATACAAACCCCTAAAAAAAGTCATTGTCAGTTAAAATGACAGTTTCACCTGTATGGGGAATTAAATAGAAAGTCATTAGGCGCCACACCAAAAATCAAAACTGTCATGTGACAAAAACAACTACCATTTCAATGCGGATTGGTCCACAGAAGTTGAAACAGAACCAGAGAGCGCACTAACGATAGCAATCAATATAGAAATTGGTTAAAAAACAGAACTACAGTTTGCCAGACAATAATTGTGGGTCAACGGATAGATCCAACGAATTCAACACAAATTACAGCAAGATTGCTTGTAACAACCTGAAATGCCCGCACGTCAATGTTCATTGACTCTGGAAGTGTATAATCATTTGTGACACGAGATATTGCAAAGCTAGTCCTCAATAACAGTAAAGATGAACAGTGGACGAAAGAAATTCAGGGACAACAAACTCTGGGAATAATTAAAGCTCCTGTCGAATGCAACAATTGGTCACATCACGCAAAACTTGTAGTAGCAGAAATTGGACTGCGACCATTTATTGGAAGGGATCTTTTCAGTGCCCTTGGGATCCCAACCAAAAAAACAGCAGTGAGTCGAATTTTTTGTCGTTCCACGTGCCCCTTGAAACAACAAATAGAAAAAAAAGAATTCCATGGTTTTTCAACCAAAAAGGAAAATCTGAAAATCATAGAGTAAGATTAACTTTTACAAGAACTAACAAATACGGCATCGGAAAAGCCTTAAATTCCCAATAGCCAAACAATATAAAAAAAGGAAAAGATCCTAATTCAACTCACATAGAAAATTATTGTCCCGTTCAGATAAAAACTACAATTCAGCGATCATGTTAGGCCTTTATCCGGTCATGAACAAACAAATTCAAAAAAATAAGTACCAAATGCAAAACAATAATAGACTAATCAATTTATTTTTTTTTCTCAAAAGTTGAGTTCAATCGCGTTGCAACAGACAACATACTTTAATACAATCGATTTGCTTTACGCATACAGTCAATTAAGTTTACACCCAGAAAAAGCAAAGGCCTTGCAATGTAAAAAATAATAAGCGTCGTAGTGACTGGCACTTATCAATTCAAAACGGGAATTTTTCGACACCAGAACAACGTGCGACGCAGCATAGCAAGGATTGGAGTCTGCCCTTGAACAAATGGATGATAAAAAATGGAATACCATTGCCTTTGCCTGACGATTTCCAAATTCCTGCGACACCCGCGATAGTGTAAATATATTAGAACCACCAAGATTGTTTTTGAGAATAAAAATATTAAGTACTTTTTATATGGACGTCATATTACTGTGATTACGGATCACAGAGTCTTGCTTTCCGTAATGAAATAAAATCGGTCAAGTGAATCATAAAACAGTAGTCTGACACGCGGAGTTGACCACTTTTCTGCTTTTGATTTTGAAATTCAACACTTGGCTGGCACAAAAATATGCGTAGTTGATTATATATATCACACGATACATACCATTATGCCTCTAAAATTTCTAACTACGATGAGGAATTTGCATTTAATAATAATTAATAATTTTGATTCCTGCGTAATCGCAGCGGAACAGCATTAGGCCTACAGTAGCCTGTTCTCAGCTGCCTTTTTTCCTATTATTCTTCACATTTCAGACTGTTCTTTTATGAGCAGCCTTCCTCTTTTTTTGGTGACTTTGGCCACTTTTTTTGCGTCTGAAACATTCAATTGGTACCATCATTGCAGCCAACATTGGTCAAGCTATGGTTAACCTGAAGCTATGGTTAAGTAGGAGCTCATCCTTACACACACAGCTTCACGGAGGCAGGGGATTGAACTCTCAATCACTGGCTTGTGAATCACACACCTTACCTCTCGGCTATCACGCCACTAAACTCGAATCACGCCACTAAACATTAAACATTTCCTAAACCCGAATTAATTAAGTACTAACCAAAACGCTTCTAGCTGAATAGAAAACACTGATCTCAACTCCCGTGGCTAACACTTGCAAAAATGGAGCAGAAAATTCAACTCATTAAATTAGTTGTTTAACAAGCTACATTCGTGCTGAGAAATGACGCAATTGTTCACGACAATCAATATAATGGCGTGAATCTGAATATTTTGCATTCCAGCTACGGATGACTGGGAACTGTTCAGTTGGGAAGCCAAACAAACCTTCATTTCACTAAATTGCGGTTGAAAACCAGTCAACTACTTCAAATCTAATATTGCCTAGAATGCAGACCTTTTTTATCAATCTATTAGAGATTCCAAACAAAGAAAATCAAAACTACTTACCCAACTAAGCTTTGCCTCAGTCCAGAGCAGATGAATCAAACAAGCCAAACACAGGACACCGCCTCGACAGGTGCCACTAATACACCTGAGTTAACACCGAGATTTTCCGCTTTCCGCTGAATGAAATACCGTTTTTGCACTATCCAAAAAACATTTTTAAAAAAGTCCTTGCAAGTCTCACATCAAGGAGTGCAGTTCTCAAGGAGGCGTGGAACTTTGTGCTCAACAATGATAAAGGAAATTGGAAGCAATTAAATTCAAATACACACAGCATCTGGTTGCACTTGCACGTGCACTCGGGATGCCTCTGTGCGGACGATTTCATTACGATCCCAAACTCTGTAAAAGAATCGTATGTACAGGCAATCCACAGCTCCCACACCGGACAACGGGAAAAGATTGAAATGGCAGTTGATGCGTGGTACCCGAACACGCGCCGTCCTATCTTTAGCAGATTTTTCAAATGTGCATTCTGCATAAAGATAGGCCAAAATTAAGAGCCTATTGTTCCCTAAACAAGAACTTCTTGGCCTGTCCGGATAGAATCTCAGAATTTCCATCTGCCGAAGTGTTTTAAAATGTTGCTAAGAAAAATACGTCACAATTTTTTAATAATTACTTGCAAACGCACGGCGTTCCTCGAACATTTAGATTCGACTAAGACAGATACCAAATCCGCAGGCAAAAGTCACGTCAATTTGCCAACAAAATAATTTAGAAGAGGTCGAAGGTCCAATTAATGACCACAGGGACATTGGCCTAGTTAATTAGCAATCATAAAAGAAGCTTCAAGAAAAAATTTATGTTTGAAAAATCTCTTAACTCCATAATCTATCAATTGTGTTTTTTTTGCCCGGAAAAAACTAAAAATTTCACCGTTTGTGGGTCATCATGGGGGAAAGGAAACAGGTCTCTGAGCAATAACAGAGAAGAGCCAAACATAACAATTCTGCCATACCAGAATATTATAGGTACATTTTTAGATCACGATACTGTCGGCTGTTCTGATCTAATTGGAGAAGACGAGTGATAAGGAAACAATTGGAAACAGTTGACGAGTGGTGAGGAGAGGTAGAGAAAAACAGGTCACTTGCCAGCCCAAATACAAATCAGAGAAAGCGAGAAGATCCGCAGGGTGAAACACAGCTAATCAGGGTGACAACTGATAGGATCGCCACTTCAAATAAAACTGGCTGAGAAAATTTCGGCGCCACCATAAATGAAAAAATGCAGGTCTTTTTGAAATGCTGGCCCCGTGATCCACAGTGATAAAGGAGAGCGAATACACCTTCAAAACAAAAGAGCCCTAAAATTGTGGCTGATAACGTTACGCAAATTTAACATAGCGAATAATGGCACCTAGCACGGAAATGAAACACCATTGAGGAAATACGTGGCTAGAGGTCTCAAAAATTCAACAGGATAACTCACTGTGGACAAAAATTAAAAAAGACACGCGAAAGAATTGAAATGAAAAATCGGCTGAGAAAAAATGAACACAAGACTCCAACCCACGATACAATCTGTGTTTTGCCAATACACGCAAATATGTGCCGTGCAGTAAGGATTCCGGTAAAGTTGGCACAACTTCAAGGCAGACGTAGCCATTAACCAGTAATTGCGCGTTCAAAAGAACTTCGCTGAAGCACGCGAAATAAGAACAATGTAGACAGCTCAGGCAAGTTGAGTCCTTTTTTTCAGCCCCTCACACCACAGCGAACAAAATATGTTGCTCTGCCAAAAGCATTTGCTTTTAACCGGCCAAGTACTTCGAGCTTTACGCCAGTTGCCCCGCGAAACACATCAATTGAAGGCATCCAATCAATCGCTGAGAAAAACCCACCGACTGAGTTTATTTACAATATTGGGCACGTTCCGCTGATAATTTTTTCCGGTGGTAGAGGAAAGCATATCGACGAAATTAACATCCAGGTCGCCAACAGCACTTGAAGCCAAAATTATGTTGTCTAAATTGGAAAGCTATTGAAGCGAAACAACTGAACCAAAAACTTCAAAACTTCAAGCTACAATTTATCACTGAATTACCATTTGTTTAACTAGCACTTATTGTAAGTAGTTTTAATGCATAATATTGTTTATGTTCTAGGTAAAAAATATTGATGCTTATTTTTCCTCAAAATTGGTGAAATGTGGTAAATGAATCCCTATATACAAACTATGGTGTTCGTTTTGATGATGATAATCTGTGTATACGTCCGTTTTTGTTCCTTCTTCCTTGCTCTGAGCCACACTCTGAATTTAGAAATAATAATTTTGTAGATATTTCTAATGTTCATTCATTTCTGCACTTGGAGTTTAATTCCAAACTTTTAATCATTAATTCACTGTAATCACTGTATCTCAGTTGTTAAGGTAGTTCTTCTCAATCTCGTCCCAGTAAACTACCTAAGTAAAATCCTATGTGGAAAGCAAAAATGAGCGAAAAATGGTTTTCGCAGCCTGAATTTACAAAATACCTGTAAATTCAAACTTACCAGTGTCAATTTCTTACCTAAAAATGTAAGATTAGGGCGTAATCGGTGTCATTTTGAGGAAAACCCCATCGAATTTCTTTCATCTTGTAGGCGGGTAAATAGAAGTAATTCGATGAAAGAAGGGATATCTGCTTTTGGGGGTATTTAAGAGGGTGCAATAGCAGAGAGCTATTTTGAGGATATTACGCTGCTTAAATGGGGGGGGTAATGACGTTTAAAGAAAGAAAGAGTAGGGAGTATTAGTGGGTAATAGAGCTCAAGAGTATGGAGTAATTAGGATTAAAACGCTGCAAAGGTAGGGTGTAAAAGGAGAGTGAAACGATGCAAGAGTATTTTGTTAATTTGCGAGAAAAAGATGCATGATTAGGGGATAATGTGGGTAGAACGACGCAAGAGCAGAGGGTTATAGGGGGGGGGGGGGGGTTAAAACGATAAAAGCTTAGGCGTAATGGTGGCACAATTATGCAATAAAAAGAGGCAAATTGGACAAAAGTATGCAAAAGAAGGGGTTAAGGATTTTTTAAGGCTCCCCATTACCCCTTTGTGTTACATCATTCTACTCCCTAAAATTACCCACTAATCTAACATCGTTTGGAGTGCAATTTGGTGGGTCAAATCATAAATTAACCCCAACTCCAATAATCGCCTTTATCACATTATCTTAAGACATTTTTCTCCTCAAAAACTAGCCGCATTATCTTACATCTTTTTGGAGCGTAATTTGGAAAATGAAATCCGTCAGTACCACCCGTTACTCCCCATTACCACCGTTGGCAGAAGGGGTTAAGGAGGAGTAATGGAGCCACAATAATTCATATCAGAAATTTTCGCTATGAAGTTTGTAGAGATTTCATTCATTCCTGCACCCGGAGATGAATTCAAAATTAAAAACATTAGTTCAATTTAATCACTGTATCTCAGTTGGTAATTAAGTCCTTTTTAACCTCGTTTCAGTTAGCTGCCTATGTCAAATGTTATGTATAAATCAAATATGAGAGCGAAATGGTTTACGCAGCCCAAATTTACAATATATTTGTTAAGTTCTAACGAACACGTGTCGAAACATTACCTCAAAATATGTAAGATTAGGGCGTAATCCGTGTCATTTTTAGGAGATTCCAGTCGAAACTTTTTCTTTCTTTTGTGGGGTAATGCGCAGTAACTCGATTCACGTAAGGCACTAACATTTGGGGAGAATTTTAAAAGGTGCAAGAATAAGGAGTTATTTTGATGGTGTAAAGTTGCTAGACTAGGTGGTAATGGGGTTAGAAGAATACAAGAGTATGGGTTAATGGGGACTAAAACGCTGCAAGGGTAGTTGGTCAAGGGGGGATGAACCGATGCAAAAGTAGATTGTGAATTGGAGGTAATACGGTACAAGAGTAGGGTATATTGTGGGTACCACGATGGAAGATCAGGGGCAATGCGCAGGTAAATTGATGAAGTAGTAGGGGTAATGGGGACGTATGAGGATTGTATGAGACAATTTACTCTTACTCCCCTTTATCCCAACCACTCCCTTATCTTAAAAATTTTTACCCCTTGAAATTAGCCCCCTAATCTCAGCTCTTTTAGGAGGGCAGTTTGGGGGATAAAATCTGTACCACCCCCTACTTCCCATTACCCCCTTTGCTTACATAATTTTACTCCCCCATGGACGGTTATGCCCACCTTAGTTTTTCTACATCAGTTTGGATGGTAATCACGAGGTGGTAAGTTTGACACTTGTAGTCATTTGCTTCGCGCATCAATCTGAAATTACGCCAATCGTGTGTGACAATGCATTCTACCGAGTACTGATATAAATAATTGAGATTTTGTGTTTGGTTCTATTTTACGCTGCTAATCTCATAATGCCATTTGAGGTGCGCGTTTTTGATGGACTAATTTATTTTGAAAGAATGATCTTCGGAGCATTTCTTCAATTCAAAAATTTTGCAGAAAAACTTGTAGCAGAAACAAGTTTATTGTTGTTGCAGCCTAAACTGACGCAGAAAGTGAAGACAATTAAATGTCTCCCGTTAGGAAAACAAAAATTTTGTGCTGTCTTAATGACACTTGGTTCCCGTTAATGACGGGCTCCTTTACAAACAAATTATTGCATTGCTGTTTTTACTTGACAAATTTTCTTTTGAAGTTGTGTTTTGTTCTTTTGATTGAATTAGTTGAAGCCAAAATTTAAAGGTTTTTTAAAGCGTTTTTTAACTGCATGCGAGAGGAAAAATTTTTCTCTGAAAAATATTAGTCGAAGCGTTGTTACTTTTTCTTTAAAAGTTAGTATATTAAAAGATGAGTTACGTTGAAAAAGGGAAGTAGCCCATTTTTTAAAGCCTTTTTTACGGCTCTTGATTTTATTACAAGTAGATTTTAGCATTCTTTTTTGCTCAGTTGGCTTCGTTTGTTTTCCACAACTTGTCGCCAAAATACTGTTACCAGAACACTATACATTTTTGCATTGAGTTTATAAAATTTGTGAAGTATTGAAAAAAGACCATTTGTTTTATTCTAGTGAAATCTGGGTTGCTCTCCTCTGGCGGGATTTTTCATTTTGTATTTTAACTTTTAATCGCCCAAGTACTTCCGGCTTTACGCCAGCTGCCCCGAGAAACACACTTCTGGAAGACATCCAATCAATCGCTGAGCAAAAGCCACCCATAATATTTTGCAATGGGGTAATTTTGACTCAAGAGGGTAATGAGGTGAAAGGGAGCCACAGTCATTCATATCTGAATTTATTTCTAATAAAGTTGTAGAGATTTTTTTATTCCTGCACCTGCAGTTGAATTTCAAACTGTAAACTTAACTTCAATTTAATCGCTGTATCTCATTTATTAACGTAGTTCTTCTCAATCTTGGTTCTGTAAACTGCCGAAGTCACATCCTATCTAGACAGCAAAAATGAGAGAAAAATGGTATTCGCAGCCTGAACTTACAATATATCTCTAAATTTAAACATACCAGTGTGGAATTTTTACCCAAAAAAGGTAAGATTAGGGCGTTGTTTTCGTTTTTGGGAAAATCCCGTCGAAGATCTTTCATCTTGTAGGCAGCAAAAGGCGAGTATTTCGAAGCAAGAAGGGGTATCTGCTTTTGGGGGGAATTTAAAACAATTCAACATTAGGGAGCAATTTTGAGAGCATAACGTTGCTAAAGTAGGGGGTAATGGGGTTAAAAGAAAGTAAGAGCAGGGGATAACCAATCATGAGCATGGAGTAAGGGGATTAAAAAAAAACGCTGCAAGGGTAGAGGTTAGGGAGAGTGAAACGATGCAAGAGTAGGTGGTTAATTGGTGGCAATATGATTCAAGAGTAGGAGTTACTGTGTGTAAATCGATGCAAGAGCAGGGTGTATGGGGGCAGAACTATGCAAGAAAAAGAGGCAAATGGGATAAAACGACGCAAGAATAGGGATTACGGGATCGTTTGAGAAATTTTACTCTTACTCCCTAATATCCCCATTACCCCCTTATCTGAAAAATTGTTGCCCCCCCTAAAATTAGCCCCGTAATCTCACCTCTTTTAGGAGGGCAATTTGGGGGGGGGAGTTAAAATCTGTCAGTACAAGCCCATACTCCCCATTACCTCCTTGTTTTACAACGTTTTACTCCCCCATAGACAGTTATCCTCTCCTTAGCCTTTTCACATCAGCTTGGGTGTAATCAGGAGGGGTGGGGTTTAAGTTCGACACCTGTAGTCATTCGCTACGCGCATCAATCCAAAATTATTATGATCTTAGCATTCTGTGTGGTATACTTGGCTTGGCTTGTTTTCCATAACTTGTTGCAAAAAATTGTAAAAAGAAATTAAAAAGAGCTGAAATATTTGTGCTTTAGAACTATACTATGAAATTTGTGACGCATTGAGAAACCACCAAATGTTTTATTCAAATTAAATCTGGTTTAACTTCTTCCGATCGGATGTCTAATTTTGCAGTTTACCTATCGAACTTTGAAAAACAAAATTTATGGGAGTTTGTTTTAAAAAGAACTTGTTGAGTTATCACCAAATAGAATTATTTTCTAAATCCTTGCAAAATCCATGCTGGTTGATTCATCTCTTATTGTTGTTTTCTAGCTTACAATTTCCTTTTTGAACATAAATAAGTCTTGCAGTGTGTTGTATAATTTATCAGACAAAAGGATCTTTGATCAGGCCTGCCGATTACTTCTTTTGAATTAAAAGTGCATTTCATTTTGCAGATTTCTTTTGCGCTTGAGTACTTTTCCAGACTATGTGAATTCAGCGATTGATGCGCAGAGTGGAGCTCAAATATACTCTGATCACAGGTCGGTTTGATTGGGGACCTCCACCTCGGCAGTAACAACGGCACAACTCTCCAAATTCTTCTAAAGTACATCCAGTAATTGTATCAAGACGACTCGATCGAGACTGTTTCTACTGCAAGGTGTTCCAAATTTCTTCACAAACTTGTCAAAAAGTTTTTGTTTTCTTAGTCAGAAAATTTTTCCAAGCTCAAAACATTTTTTTTCTTCGAAGCAGCCATGAGTATAACTCTTTTATTGTAACAAAAAACTCAGAACACACAAATCGATATAAATCTAACAGATGAAAACGCAATTGCGTTGTCACTTATTTAGCAATGGGTTAATTTTGGCTTAGGGGGGGAATGAGTAGTAAGGGGCCACAATCATTCATATCTGAATTTATCGCTAATAGTTTGTAAAGATTTCGTTCATTCTTGCACTTTGCGTTGAATTCCAAATTATAAACATTAGTTCAATTTAATCACTGTATCGCAGTTGTTAATTTAGTCCTTTAAATCTCGTTTCAATTAACTGCTTAAGTCAAATGCTATGTAGAAATCAAAATTGAGAGCGAACTCTTTTTCGCAGTCTGATGTTACATGATACATGTAAGTTCAAACAAACCCGTGTCGAATATTTACCCCAAAACTATTTAAGATTAGTGCGTAATTGGTGTCATTTTTTGGAAACATTCCAACAAGAACTGATGTAAATAATTAAAATTTTCTGGTTCTAATTTAGGCTGCTAATCTCATAAGGCACTTTGAGGTGCGCGTGATCGATGGATCGATTTATGTTTTACGCGTGTTCTCTGGAGCGTTTCTTCGATCCAAAAGTTTTGCTGAAATATTTGTCGCAGAAACAGTAATTTTATTGCAGCTTAAATCGAGGCAGAAAGTGAAGACAATTAATTCTTTCCCGTCAGTAAAATGAAAATTTTTAGATGTCATAATGACACTTGGTTCTCTAATGACATTGGCTCTTCTACAGCCAAAGTATTGCATTGTTGTCATAACTTGACCAATTTTTTCTGTGAAGTTATGTTTGGTTGTATTGATTGATTTATTTGAAGCAAAATTTAAACTCAAGATGACAAAGATTTTTGACTGCATGGAAAAAGAATAAATCTTCTTCTACAAAACCATTCGTCGCCGCTTTTTCTCTGTTTCTATAAAATTTAGCAGATTTGAAAGACGAGTTACATTGAAATCACCCTTTTTTAGATGAATATTTTACGGCTCCTGCTTAGGGTACAAGTAGATCTTAGCATTCTGTATGGTTAGCTTGGCTTGACTTGTTTTCCAAAAAACTGTAACAAGAACGCCATAATAGTTGCAACATTTTCGGTCGGGAACCATAAAATTTGTGAGGTATTGAGAATCAACCAATTGTTTTATTCTGATGAAATCTGGGTTGACCTCCTCCCACCGGATGTTTTATTTTGTACTTTATCTATTGAAATTGGGGATTTTGGATAATATTTATATGATTATTCCTTTTAGAGAACTTGCTGAATTGTCGGCACTCAAATTCAGTATTTAGAACAAAGTGACGGATAATTGTTCAGTGCTTTGCACATTTACTTTTCTTACATGGAATTCATTTCAATAATTTTTTACACTAAGATTTGACGTTTGGGAAAAAACTATCGACAATTTTTCTTGTTAAATTTCTGCGTAATCCATGCTGATTGATTCATCTGTTCTGTTGCTGTTGTATTCTGGTTTCCAATTTACTATTCAACATATTTAAGACTTCAAGATTGTTATATAATCTATCAGGCAAAATGATCTTTGATGAGATCTGCAGATTACTTCTGTTGAATTAAAATGCTTTCCAATTTGCAGATTTCCTTTGCAGTTGAAAACTTTTCCAGACTATGTAAATCCACCGAATGATGCGCAGATCTGATATTCAAATATACTCTGATCAGAAGGCGCTTTGATTGGTGACCTCAGCCTCGGCAACAACAATACCCAACTCTCCAAATTGTTCTAATATACAACCAGCTATTGTATCAAAACGACTCGGGCGAGAATTTGCGTAGTGAAGAGTGCTTCAACATCCGTCTAAATTTGTCAAAAAGTTTTTGTTTTCTATGTCAAAAATGTTTTCCGACATAAGTTTTTCTACGCTTGAAATGAAACATTTTTTTTTCTATTCGAAGCCACCATGAGTTTGACTCTTTTATTGTCGATAAAATAATTCAGAATACACAAATTGATATAATTCTAATAGATGAGAACACAATTGTGTGGTCAATTTTTTTGCAATGGAAAAGTTTTTAAGTGAAACTGAAAGTTTAAAAATAGGGCAGACGAAAAAAAATGAAACAAATAATTAGTCTATTATGATGTCATATTGTCCTTTTATCAAAAAGTTAAATTCGTGTTAGTTTTCTTTAATGTGTTGTTATTTTCGTAAAAATCTGAAATGGTACCGTTTAAACAAATCTTATTATGTTTTTCAAGGTTTACGTTACAAATCAAAACAGAAATATTTTTTTAACTTAAAACTGACATTCTTTGTTTGATATCAAATAACTCCTACTGGTAAACTCTTCTGTATGCTGATTTCATGTCTCTAGAAGGCTATAAATGAACCTATCTTTTTAACTCTCAACTTGGTTACAGTTGACTCTCTTTTTCAAATAATAATTTATGAACAAATCAGTAGATTTTTTTCTTGCATTAAGAAAAAATAAAACATATAAGGATTTTTTGGAAATTAGAGAATTTTGTAATCCTTCTATAATTTAATGTTGTACCTTATTACCCTGCTTCCTAATTTTTAAAGTGTTCGATTTGACATTTAATTTACTGAAGTGGTTTTTACAGGGTCATCAAATATTGTCGCACGAGAAAAATGACCACTCGAGGAAAGACCGAAAAAACATGTTCAGTTTTGAACTTCTTCGATTTTAAGGACTTAATTTCTCTTTGATGCTTCTGTTGCGTTGTCCAGTTTCGCGCATTTTGATTTCCAGATCAGTTGTTCATAAAATAACTGATGCAATAACTGGATAAATATTAATATTAATGGAAAGTTGGGGCATGAGTTTTGCCGAAGTTCAGGTCCGCGATGGAGGCGGCATCTGATCAGAGCATATTCGGGCTCAAATCCGCGCAACATGCGCTGGAATTACATAGTCTGGAAATTCGTCGAGCCCACAAAAATCTGGACAACGAGCTGCAACTGGTCTGAACAGAAGTAATGAAGAGGGTATGATCAGAGGCCATTTTGGGCCTGGGACTTCAACCCGTATAACGTTAGAGGAAACTTGGTCTTACACTGTGACTATATTAATGAAACGTGATAAATTAAGCCAATTAGATAACTAGTCTTCGACACTCGTCATTAAGGTGTCTAATTCTTCCAATCAGTCTTTTCTCAACCATTAATAAAACTTAATGTCGAAAGGCTAGTCCAATTATTTAGTCAATTTACGGATATATTCTATAATCAAGCAGTCCATTATACAATCGACAGTTAATAATCTCGTATAATAAATTATTTAAAAGAAATTTATCGCGTGAGCTTTGGGATTCCAAATAATGGATCCTTGTAACAATACTCCTCGTTTCGCAGGGGAAGATACTGTTGAACACGAATTGAGTGATTAGTTTATTGATCAATCAGAGAAGATAATTAATTTTCCATGCATGCACATTCTATGTTAAACCAACAACTTGAACAAATTAGCCATATAGTTAAGCCGATCGGCTTAATAAGAATATTAAGCAAAAATAATTCGTAAGCGACCAGTGCGTCGCGGCTTCACAGATCCTAAATTGGTTTCACAGATCCCGTTGCTGAAAAGATCCCAAATAATAAGCGCCCACTGAGCGGTGGGTTCAAGAACGGAAAAGATCGAAAGTTACTAATTACAACAGACGCGCATTAATAATTGAAGCACACAATTTTTGAGCAGTATTCAAAATCTTCTCGCTCCTCTTCCTCACATTCGGTGGATTTGGATAAAACTATAGCATATATAGTGAAGGCGCATATTAGGGCTCCAATATATACAAAAGCATGGGCAAAAACAACACCATCGAAGCCCAGATAATTGAAGAGAACTCCTCCAATGATGGTGTTGCCTACCCATCGACCACCCAGAAAACAGATATTATTGCACCAATTGGACATAATCAGACGGTACTCTCTGTGAACATCGTCTTTTGCGTGTAAATGAAAGACATCGTCCAAAATGATGCTGCCTGAAACCCATCCAGCGCTGTAACAGAACCCAAAACAAGCCAGTGCCATAATGAGAAGGAATAGGGTGACGGGGACAAATACGTTCCAGAACGTGTCGATAATCAGAAGGCCGCAACCTACAGCGCCTATAGCTGGTGTGAATATGTACGCTGGCCATTTGAGTGAGGAATTGACCAAGTGGCCAATCAGAGGCGAGAGAAGAATTGCTACTACAGGTGCTGGAACAAAGAAATAAGATACAAGATTTTCTGATAGCCCGTGTAGGTCAATCAGCCAGGGTGCGAGGAATACAGAGAATAGACCAAAGGTAATCGACACTGTAAAATGAGGCGCACTTGCAAGGTAGATGTCAGGGGTTTTGAGGACTTTTCTCATCGTGAAAGGCTCAAACGTTGGTGCTGATGGCCTGAATGGCCTGTTCAGGTCGTGTGTGCACCCTTTTTCACCTGAAAAAACACCCAGATCAAGATGACGTCCGACCAATTTTGCGTTCGAATTGTAGCATCTGCCCAGACTTAAACATGAAAAAAATCTGACTATATTGGAATTATAGTCTGATCATAACATGCGGTTTGGAACGGCTCGGAGGGATCTTATTAGAGGTCATTTGGTATGAGACCATGATTTATCCCCTTTTGAAAAGATGAATTCGATCATTTTCTACCATTCGATCAAGTTTCTGACCATTTAAAATCAAATTTTGGGAAGCTGACGATATTCAGGCGTTTCTAATCATCATTGAACGTGATAAAAACTCTTTTAGGGGGCAGTAGTTTGTCATTTTTTTGGGTTTTTTTCTTAAAAATAGCGCATAAAACGCTTCTAAAGGTTTTTATCTGCTTTTGAACACATATATGGTACAAATAGTACGCTTATATTTTGGAGGTTTCCAGAGCAACATTGAACATACCATGCTGCATATTTTCACTTTGTGTCACTATTGTCCACGGTGAAAAATGTATATATGTTAATTGCAAGCAACAGTAACGAATATTGCATGGATTTCGTCACCAGTATTTCCGGATAATGGTTAGCTAATGTCAAATATTTGAGCTGTTTATTCTTCTCGAAACCATTTAATCAGCCTAAAATTTTATTGCAGAAATTTATGCAGTAAATAATTGAGACCTATTTCAGAGACTTATATGCTCTTATGAGCCGTGATATTGCTATTTGCAAATCTGTTATTTTTCTTCAAAATACAAATTTTACTTCAACAGGGAATATTCTGCCATAAATTTTTGGTTTGGATATCCTTCAAACGTTTGGATTACCTTCAAAAGTTAGGATTGACTCTGTGAAACGCTGTGAGTACACACTGGGACGAATCAATGAGATCTACACTGGCAACAACGATGTTGTGCAATCAGCGCGAGTCAAAATGGCACATGGAGAACTGAACCGGCCAGTAGTGAAGTTAGCGCCAGTATTCTACAATGGTGTTTCCGAGATCGAAAACAGGGCCGGCGATGTTGGCGCCACTTCAAATCAGCAACAAAAGCCATCAGACAACAAGAAATAACCTTTGAAACTGAAAAAACTTAGAATTTGTCAAAGCTCAAAAATGATAAAAACTGAAAACTTTACAAGTTGGGACCGAAATTTTGTACACCCCCCGATTTTTGAAAGGGAAAACCTGAGCGACCCGAGGTTATGGAACACGGTTAGGGCTATCTCTAAGCTATCCATAAACCCAACGAACATTATTGCATCAGACCCACAAGTGTGGATATTAGCAAATATATGGTGCTAAATTGGCATTTTTTGATATTTTGTTATTTAAGTTATGTTAAATTTCTTAAGCTGTATATTTTATGATAATTTAGGTGACCATTAAACGTCAAATACCGTACATTCGAAACATTTAGGGACACGTAATAAGCATCCGTGCTTATGTCAATAAAAGTAAATTTTGCAGTAATTTGACATGTACTATGTAAACAATGACCTAAATCACTTTCTTGATTAACCAATCAGAAACCAGTAGTGATGATGTTGTAAATGATAAATATTTGATTATTTACTTTAACCGAATTGTTTGATTAGTGAAACCGAATTACATTTAGAACCATTAGAAACTGTTACCAAGAGCAGTTGGCTCTCAGATGGACTAAAATTTGATTCTTTAACAACTTTAGTTTTTTTGCTAAGTTTTGCTAGATCTTAAGATCGTGCGAGTTCTAAGTTAGTTCAGCTTACTTGAAGAGAATTTAGCAACAATATTAGCTAATAGCTGAAGCATTACAAACTTCAGCACGAGATTGAACGTAGATTATCACTAGGGATTTTCTTAACTTCAATCAACAAAATTAAAGTTACAGTCCTTTAATTCAACGAGGTTAGTAGTCAATCGAACCCAGTGAAGAACCAGATCTACGTTAGTTTCTAGAACCACGCTGTGATATATTGGTTCCCCTGAGATTCTTGAACACTGATTTAATTTGATATGCGCTAAGGACAGAAAAAGATGTCGATTTCTGAATTTTTCAAAACAACTTCTTTTTGTTTTCTCTGGTTGCTCAAAAAAGACGGTTAAGCTACTTTGTTCGTTTACTTTCTGTCAAGCTGTTACAATTCAGATGGTCCAATTTTTATAAAAGAAATGTCAAAATGACACAACTTAAAATCAAAATCTAGTCATCAACAGGCATCCATAAAAGCCTCAATGAAATGTAACAGGAACGGAATTGTGCGAGTGAAAGACAATTTTTTGACAAGGAAAAATTGAGTTCGGGAGAGCAAACTTTTATACGATTGGTGTAATACAATCAGATGTAAGGAAATTGCTTTTTAGATATTCAACCCAGGAAAATTCGGGCCACTTGGAAACTTTCTGCACCTAAATGAGCAGTAGATTGTCAGCGAATTCTTAGAGCAGTTGAAGTGGAAGGAAATGCAATGGCGGATCAAAATTTTATTGAAAATTCATGGATGAGTATGAAACAGCAATTACGGAAGCAGATTTTTTGGGAAGTATAGAAGAAATAGAGATAAACAAATTTGGAATGATATTTATACAGATTTTGTGAGAAAATTCTTACTTTGTCTGTTAGACGTGGAAAATGCCAGAGGCGTAATGACATGCTACTAGGGAACTCAAAAAGTTTGTATTTTCGATAAGTTTTTCACTGCAAACAGAGACAAATTTGACTGGATGGCGTTCGGCTTTGACAACCGCATTGTAGAAAACTTTCTGTGAATATCTATGCATAAAACTCCGCCTGTCTGGTTAAGCATAACACGAAAAATCCCATAATTTTTAAGATTTGTGCAAGAGATATCTTCTGCTCAATCCTCCTATAGCTATTTTATAGCTCTGCCACTGCCAGTCCCAAGCCCGGAATGAAAAAGGAGGGTAAAAAACTGATGATACTGGAAAAAATATAAAGTAGGCTTTCTAACTTGGCCTGACATGGTTGTCCGAGCCCGACCAGTCGCCCTCTGCAGCCAGGTAACAAAAAAGGTGTTGATTCAAAATCTTACAAGCAGGATTTGCAATCTTGCAAGAATCTTACATTTTGAATTTAAAATCTCGCAAGATTTTTGCAAGTGGATTGAAAACTTGCAGGAGTCTTGCGAGAATTTTGCAAGAAGTATGTATTCTCTTGAAAGATGGCTTGCAAGATTCGTGCAATATTTTTATTTCTTTTTAATCACTAGAGATTGTAAGATAACCGTTTTTGGCCACACACATAATATAGTTGTTTTTGGCCAGAAACTTGTACAACGTCAGCAACTATAACAAGATAGCAGAAAAACTGTGCGAAAATGTTGTACCTGAATTTAAAGGAATCATTTCATCCAGACTTGTCTGGTGGTTCTCATGTGGCAAAACGAAGAGTGCAGACGTTATTGCGAAGAACATTGAAACCATTCCCGAAACTATGAAGGGTAGATAAAATCCGTCTAGTTTGAAGAACACGGTCCCAATGAGAGGTCCTAGAATAGCCCCGCCTTCAAACAAGAACTGTATGGCCCCTGTGACTTGCCCCCTGTTCTCTGGGAAAAGCTGAAATGCCAAGGGAAATACCACTGCACAAATCACGCTACTAGCTAACCCGGAAGATGCTCTTATCAGAAGAGCGACTGTGATATAAACCCACTGCGTGTAAATGAAGGCGAGTAAACCAAATGCGGCAATTCCTAATGAGGATAAAATATAGCTGACACAAAAAGCTGTCTTCAAATTAACAAATCCATTTAAATGATGTATGACGAATCCGAGGACTAAAGCAACAGCGTCATTAATGCCAGTTATGACTCCAGTTGTGGTCTTAGAGAGACCTTTCCGCTCCGCTTCCTTAGGAAAGAAAGCCCCGATTTGGGTTGTGACAACTCCATTGAAGATAAAATAAGAAATTATGAGTAATACTGAAATTGATCGTCTCAAAAAAGTCGCTTCAAAATCTTTCATTTCGTTTCTACAGTGGATGATATTCAGTAGTACATGCACTTTAAATTATTTATAAGCTTTCAATTGGGATTTTACAGATCCTGTTAGACTGATTTTCATAGTAGCTTTGAACCACAATACAATATTCATAGAATACCGTTCTTGGTTATATTCGAATTCAATGTGCCTCGCTAAGAATAAAAATGTGCAAAATAAAAAATAAATATAAAATAACAATACAAGAGATATAACATCATATAATTTTAACAGACAAAAATTTGAAGCATTGATTCATTGATATAGACCTCATTGTGCCTCGTTTATAAAGATGTACTCGTTTTAATGAACTTTATTATCGTGAATTCGTTATTTGCATCAAAAACGTTCTTATCAAAATGTAGCTCTCTTTACCATTACCAGCAGTTCTGAGCCTGAAAATCCAAAAATGTGTTTGATTTGAACATCGCATATCGAGAGAAATGAACTCAATACAATTATCTCATATTGGTCGTAAACATCAAAGCTGTAAAACGATGCTAATATTTAATTAGATTTTTTCTAACGCATGGCCATAATCAACAAACATTATTGTAGATTTAAAAAATGGCACAAACTTGTACTAATTGTGCGTTTTCGACCACTTTGTGGAAGACGACTAGTTTAATAGTTTAATACTGACGTTCCCCAAAGTGTGTATGAGTGTTTGCAGTATTTTCAAAAGTCCATTCTGCTTTTGGGAAGTTCGGAAATGGTTAAAGGTTCCGAAATGGAAGGACTGTGAGATTTTTTCATAACAATTTGTAACGTATATCGGCAATCATAATATTAGATAAAGCGTTACTTGGTTCACCGTGTTTGTCATATTTATTTGACAACTCGAATGAGTACTTGAGCTGAACAAAATCGCCGACACTTTTCGAAATACAATCTTCTGAAGTTTTAATACTTTGATCAATGCGATGAATTATCCAACTGCCAGACAAGTAACCGATCTTGTAAGATTAGATCAGATTCGATTTTCTAAGCCCTGTATATATTACACAATACATTAGTAAGAAGGAAGCTCGGTAATGTGCGAACGCACATAATGTCCCGACCCCGCTCAACCACATTTTTGACTTAATTGGCTACCAAATGAGGAAGAGATAGAAAAAATTCAATAAACATTCATCTCGTTCAACAAACCACTAATGAAATAAAATAATGCCACTTTAGAACTTTAAAGGGCCAATGAAATTTACTGATAGGACTACTAGAAAAGACAAAAAACAATCCATTAAAAAACATTAATTACGACCAGAACTCAATGTCTATACCGCCATTAGAAAAGATACGGGACATGTCCTCAATGAGTCTGGGCAACATGTCGACAAAAAAGTGCAAACAGGCGAGAAGTTCAAAAATACCTTTCTCTTTTTGAAAAAAAAATTGAGTTCAAAGTGATTTATATCATTCGAGATTAACTGAAATCACTATGTTGACCATTTATATCACAGGACCATAGGACGCAATTGAGACATATCATTATCAGGTGTGTTTCATAAAACTACAAAAAGAGGGCAAATACCAGCAAATCTATAAAGTTCAATTAAACATTGCGCGGAAATGGCAGTGAAGCCGTTAAAACCTGTCATTAAGAGTATTAAAAACTTGTCACTAAGAACCTTAAAAACGTTTAATTACGCATTATTTCAAAGCCAATGGGACCTACCATTAATGCTGCATAGAAAACAACAATCCATAAAAATGTACAAATAAATTAAAAACCTCAAAGACTTAGGAAATCTCGTAGTAACAGTAGAAACAAAGCCATAAAAGCGAATGGTTGAAACTAAGACCGTTGTAAAGATTAAATTATAGCTCCCTGTAAACTGTTTTTGACCTGTCTTTAATGAACAAAGCTACAAATAGACCGAAAAATTGTTTTAAAAATGGCGAAGCTCAAAAATCGAAAAATGTTTTGACAACAAATAATTTCAGAAGTCACAATAGACATAAGATTTCAACAAAACGTATGAATTCACTTGCGACACCCCATGAAGCCAATTGAGCTTGCTATTGTTGAGAAAAATCATGAGGCTGCAATAAAACAAAGACAGGCAGAGGCGAAAAAGTTCACAAACAATTTTACGACAGCACAGCGTTCAAGGCACTACAAGTATAAGATGATATCCGTAAGAATTGCAAATCATCAATTGCTTCTCATATGAACATCAGCGGGTCTTCCTTATGAAAAAAGTACGCAAATGTCAGAGAAAAAACCCCAAATATTGAACAGTATAGAAATCTCGCACTTTTTTTGAAACTAAAATGTCGAATACATCAGTCAAAACAAATAACCAACCACAAAAATGTTTGAATTATAAAAAAATTTATTTTATTGCGACGACTTTGAAAACGGAACATGGAGAACAGTTTAAAAAAACAATCAGTTTAAATGTCAGATACAGAAAAACATGGAAAAAGGGCCCTTTAGATTTTGCGAGAGAACTGTCTTAGCCCAAAAGCATAAACTATCCAGCTAAAACAATTAAAATATTCAGATATTAACATAATAACAGATTCTTGTTTTCGACGCTGTGGATATTTCCAACTATGCTTTCCTTCAATTGGACCTGTCAATAACGTGATAATTTGACAAGGAAAAAAATCTACTTTTAAAGTGTGCCTTTACCCTCAAAAAAATTAAAATCTTGTAGTATCAATAACAAAGAAACCTTTGTTGCTTAAGTTGTAAACGCCGCTTCCTATTTAAATCTAATAAAAAACATTTTTCTCTAAAGATCCATGGTGATATCAGAATCAGCCCTGATCTTGCTGCATAGCTAAAGCAGAGCTCTATTGCTCAAATGGTGGCGAAGTAGATCAATTTTCAAACAAAATTTTTCAGTATATCAAAAATAACTAATGCATTTTATATAAATATCGCGTTTAAATTCGCAAACAAATGACAAATTTTGATTCCAGAGGACTCCTAAAACCAGCGCGAGTGTGCATTTAGCTCTGTTTTTGAGCTGACGAAGAATATGGCTGCAGTTTTTAAGTTGTCTACTTTCCACAAATCTAAAGCAAGTGGGCTAAAATAGGATGCTTGCTCCCTGTTTTGACGAAAATGTTGAAAAATTTAGCATAAATTCTGGTCAAAGTTGTTCGATAGAACAATTCAGCAATCCTCTTTTATCTTTAAAGTTAAAATCATTAACACAACCGTTAACAAATGTAACATAAAATGGCAAAACTGACAAAAAGTTTGGTCAAATGTACAGAAATTGTGAACAAAAACAACGGAATATTCTACTCACAAAAATTTAAACCGCGTTAAATGCTTGTAAAAAGCGAAAATCAGAAAAAAAATTGATTCCATTTTCTACGCTGGACGGGCTTTCTAATCATAGCACTCACAACTGTGTTCGATGGTTATATCGATCAGCGAAAATTGACTGAACAAAATAACCCATTTAAATATATAGTTCCTCCCCAACAAAGTGGGTTGAAACAAATATAATTCTTGAGATAAATTTTATTAAGACAGGAAATTGTCAACTGATGTCCGTTGATAAGAATAGTCAAGGAAATGATAAAATATTAAATGCATTTTTTTGTCGCAGTCCTATCGAAGCTGATTTGGAAATTAAGCATTGCCCTGGAAATTATGGTCCCTGATTGATCTCATTAAGTGTGAACAGTCATCATATGCAAAAATTAATGGATTTTAATCCGCGGCTTTTTCTACCTCTAAAATCGATAATGATAGTTGGTCATTGGTAGTTTGATTCATTGGCCTCCCCTAACTTTTGTAACCCTTTTGAGTTCGTATTTGTTTTATTGGAAGGCCAGAAGTTATCGAAGTAATATAGAAATATTTTTATCGCGTTCGTTCACTAATTCTTGAGGATACACGGTTTGATGGACCAGTTTCACCTAGTTGTTGAGCTTGAGGAGGACTTTTGCTATGAGACGATAAAGAGAAATTATTTTTTGTGAGAAAGGCTGATTAAATTTAATCGTCTTGTCTCCCAACACAAGGCGGATCCAGTGTCAGTGATTCATAAAAACAAACGATTTGTAATCTTGGTCTGCCGACAGCGCCGTGTCCCACATGCTATTTGTACATAGTTCAAATCCACAAAGAATTAGTGCGCCAATTTTTCAGAACCAGTTTGTTATTAGATTTATCAGAGCGTATTTGTCGGGCGATCACTTATCACTTTTATTTAGCTTTGTAACTCAAAATGATTTATTCAAGAAATCACAAAAGTTAATCCGATTGTAAAATATCAAATTAGGCCGGTCTGCTACAGATTACACAATACGAGATCTCTTTATGAATGCCGATCTAACTTGATAAAGGATATAACAAATCGAAGACAAAGATATATGCCTAAGACTGGTTTGAGCTATAAGTCTCAATTTCAAAATTGGGGGCTCAAAGTGTTTCATTTATAAATGAGTAAGTATTAAATTACAGCTTACTATTTACCAGTTGCGTTGTTGTAATATCGAGATGAGCTGGGTGGCGATTGTTCAATTCTTCTTCTGCGTCTGATAGTTGTTCAATTTAGACGGAAAAAACTTAATGGTGGATAAAAATTAATGATGAAATTGTTGGTTAAGTTGTTACTGTTTAAACAGTTTAGTTTTGATTATTTTGTGGTTAAAAATTTTAAGCAAGGAAAATGTGACCGTTGTCTGCGGTCTACATCAGAAACATTGATAATCTCATCCTCCTTCTTTTTCTCAATAATATAAGCGAAGCATTGGACAGATAGGAGGCGGAAAAACCACGTTCACGTTCATAGTGAAACGGTTTCCTAACTTTCCTATTGGCCGAGAAATTGAGAGAATTAACTCTGCTCATCTCATGAAAATATTATTTTTTTTCCTTTTAAAATACTTAAAAGGCGGGAGTTTTTGAGCCTGTTTCAGCCTTGTGTAGGCGCCTTAATTCTTCCCCTTCTGCTCTTGTAACCTTGAAGTTTGTGGGGGAATTTATTACTTTTCATCAAATGCACCTGCATCGCTTTTAGTAGTTCACCTGAGTTGCAAATATCAGTCAGAGAGCAAGGAAATTGAGCAGTACTAGCGGCGCCTACTCATATTTAGTTCTTGTTCTAGTTTTGATTTCGTCCTGGATAATAAAGTGAGGCTCGTTTATTAATTAAAAAAGTAAAGGCTCAAATGCTAATATATTGTTAGCCTAAGCACGCGTTAATTTGTTTGGCGGGTGCTAAGAGTGGTGGTAATTAACGCCTAAATGTATGCATTCGATTTGCTTTGCGGCGGGATTAATTGTCCGTCCGTTCGTTCGACAGGAGAAGCTCTAATACTACAAAAATCAAAAGAAAGAAGAAATTTTTAGAAAGGCAATTTATGAAAATAAATGGTTAGGCGCGTTTAAAAAGGGAGTAAAGCTACAAAACAGATGGTAACCCGCATTCTGAATACTAGCAAAAAATTAAATATAATGGATTCTCATCAAAAGAGGGATCTTTTCCGTAGCGCCCCCCGTCATATATAGCTGCAATTTAGGCAACGCCCAAAAATTAATGTATTGCTCCCTTCTGAAAAGATTATTTATTTTCATAATATCGTTCCTGGTATGATACATCAGCAATCATATATGTAACAATTTTCAAGAAAATTATAATGTTAAACCCCTCTACAAAGCTTGTAATTACTAAAAATACAATAGGAACAATAATTTGTTTGATGTTTAGAATATGTGCAGTGAATTATTGCTATACGGTGCCGTGAAAATTAGCCGAAAGGAAAATTAGCCGAATGGAATAATAGCCGAAATGGAGATATTAACCAATCAGATTTGAGAGCGCGCAAAGGTTATTGTGAGAATAACAAGTTCGGTCGTGATATTTTGTTTGGTTGTGATAGATTCATATCAAGTCCCATAGGCCGCTGAGGCATGGCCGTGGCCCTCGATGAATGGACAAATGCTTTAATTTCATGTGTTAGCGAGTTAAATAATTGCGCGTCCCACTTATGTTTGCTTACTGCAATTATCTCATGCAATTAGTTCTACTAATTTTCATTCTTTTGACTTTTCGGCTAATTTTCACGTCGGCTAATAATCCGGAAACCTTGCTATACAAATATTAATTTCAAACCTCCGCTCTAATAGTATTTTCTAAATGCCTATTCATACATATACATTCGCATTAACTCAAATGCATACATTATGTTTAAACAAATAAAAATGGGGGTGCCTAATTTACTGGGAGGCGCTAGCGGAAAAGATCCCAAAAAGAGATTAGTCCTCGAGTATTATTTACCATTATCTGCCATTTTTATAAAACAAAGCTGATAAGCTTCGAAATTATGTGAAAACAAAATGTCGATTTAATTTTGAATATATTTACTCGATTAAAATACTTCCTAAAAAGCGGGAGATAGCTCCACTTGAGACCAATTTTGTTTGCCATTACCCAGGTCGAGGTTATCGTTTGTGCTCGCTTATGACGCAGACCGTTTTTGAACGCACACAGGGGGTATGGTGCGTTCAAACATGCACAGGCGAGGAATTTTTTTGAACGAGCAACATAAACGCACCAAGTACTTACGGTCGAGCCAAAGTCTGCCCCATAGACGAGCCAAAAACTGCCTCATAGACGCACCAACTCTGCAACATAGACGAGCCAAAAACTGTCCCATAGAAGCACCACTTCTGCAACATAGACGAGCTAGAAACTTTATCATAGGCGAGCTAAAGTCTGCACCATACACTTTTTAAACATCTTTTTATAGAAGTACTGTCGGAAAATTGTCTCAAGTTGATTGAAAAAATCAACTTTTTGAGATTTTTTGTTAATTTTTTGTTAATTTGCACTTAGAAATCAGCTTTTTTCTACCACAATTTTTTCATATTGATTAAGCCTTTTTTTGTGATTTTTTGAATCTATGATTCTAAAAGAAATTAAAAACTCTACTGCTAGTATTCTCACAGCACAGAGTGTTCTAACCCTACTTTTTTCAGAGGTAGAAAAGTGAAGCCAGGTATTGCAGTGGAAGCTGCAACAAGCCAGATGCATTTTGCCAATTTGGTTTATCTTAGAGATCAGCCGAACATATATTTCCTCCCTCACTAATTCGAATTATTAATATAATGCTGTTGGTGTTGTTTCTGAACACTGCTTCTCAAAAAAATGCTCAATTTTTTCTCAGATTTCTCTTTTTATCCTGAAAGTCAACAGTTTTTTGTTTTTTCATTTTCTGTTATTTTGCGCTTGAAAATCAGTTTATGATAAATTTTCTATTCTCAGATTATATGAATCCATGATTCTAGAAAAAATTATAAGTTCTACCGCGAGTATTCTTAGGGCACAGAGAGTTCAATTCCTGAAGTTTAAAAGGCTAAAAAGTGACACAAAAAGAATTGCTGTGAAGGCTGCAACAAGTTAAACATGTGCAACAGAACGTTTTCTGAAATTGGAGTTTCTCTTGTCATATAGTTGTAAAAATGAATTTTAAGCATTTTTGTTTAAAATTTAGGATTGCAGCTATGTAGGTTTGGTCTTTTTTAAATTGATCTCATTCATATTCAATTCAGCAACTTCAGTACATTTTTAATAGTTTTAATTTTGTGTTTAGAGGAACATTTTGTTTGGAATTTTGATTAAGCATTGGCCTTAAATAGCTGCTATTTATGCAAGCTTTATCTTCTTTTTTCATACGCTTTAACATTTATAATATCGCAATCATCTGATTTGTTTTTTTGTTTTTATACTTATCCTGCTGCTTCATTAGTTTCTGATCCATGGTCTGCTGTGTTGTCTTTTTGACACATTCTGGTTTTTGTCATAAACTTAATATGCATTGATTTGGCTTTAAAGACACAATAGTGATACAAGATTTTTCTTGTCATAGAGTTGTAAAAGTGCATTTTAAGCTTTTTAGTTTAAAATTTAGGATTGGAGCTAAATAGGTTTGTTTGTTTTGTCTAATTCATTTTCAATTCAGCAACTTCTGTACATTTTTTAATCAGTTTTCAATTGTGTTTAGAGTAGCTTTTTATTCGAAATTTTGATGAAATGTTGGCCTTAAATAGCTGCTTTTTATGCAGCCATTAGCTTCGTTTTTCATACGTTTTGAAACTTACACAAGCACAATTATCTGATTTGTTTTCTAATAGCCGCACAGCGATAGCTTGGCTATAATTGGCCTTCTCTTGGTTTTTTTATTTCGTCGTCACGATTTTTGTTACGACCATATGACGTCACAACCACTTCAAATAAGCTTTTTGGTCATTCTTTCATGCAATTTCAACTGAAGTGCGTGTGTGACGTCATTTTTCACAATTAGTGGAGCGAGTTTTTTTGTTCATTTGCGTGATTAAATTTTTGGTCACACTTGACTTACCTCACTCTCAAAAATGATTTCCTCACTTTGAAAATGAAATTCTTTACTTTATTTCGTAGACATAAGGTCACTTTTCTTTACTTTAATTCAAAGACATAAGTTCAAATGGGTGTGTGTCACTCTAAATGAACGTTATTTGATATCAGCTAATAGAGGCAGCAAAATTTTATACAGATTTTTAATCAAAATATAACATATCAGCCTTCAGTGAAAAGACGAATATTATTGGTCGGTCTTTTTTACTGTTTTTTTGGGACTGCAGATCTACGAGTCCATTGCGGCTATTTTCTGGCAATCTGCCAACTATGTTTTAAATATCCTGCTGCATGAGTTTTCCGTGATCCCTATTTCGTTATTTTCAAAATTTTTTTAGTCTGCTGTCTTTTTGACAGATTCTGGTTTTTCTCATAAACTTGTTATGAGTTGATTTGGCCTC
This sequence comes from Convolutriloba macropyga, assembly GCF_964194025.1. Taxonomy (NCBI): domain Eukaryota; kingdom Metazoa; phylum Xenacoelomorpha; order Acoela; family Convolutidae; genus Convolutriloba; species Convolutriloba macropyga. The sequence goes on along the minus strand of NC_134468.1, from coordinate 37,542,705 downwards.
AAAGAGCAGAGAATTCAATTTGAAGTATTTTGATAGTGTTATTTTATTTTGTACACGCCAAAAAAAATACAAAAAAGTTCTTTATTATCAAGATAGAATTTACGCTTAAACTTATCTTGTTTACATTTGTCCAACAATTTCTAGCCCAGATACTTTCCATAATTTTTTTTCAAAGGTACAAAAATCCACATTAGATACGGGTTTCAGCTCCAATCGACATCATATTAATTTTTCATAAATTTAATTACAACATATCGAAAGTTTGCTTTATTAGCATTCAATTTTTTTCAAAAAACTAAAACTGATCTTCTTTGTTTCTTCAGAATGATAAGAAAACAGATTACGTATAATGCGGTTGTTAGAAACGATATTTGAGTAAACACGAAGTTTTTTCTTCAAGGTTTATGAGAAAGGTGACCCCGAGAATCAGGTAGGTTTTATCTAGTTTCTCAAAAATTTTTAGTATTGTAAAGTTTTTTTGATTTGTTTTGAATAAAGAACTTACTTTTTATCTCATAAATGTTCTAAAAATGAATCATTAGCCCCCATGCAAGGTTTCAATAAATATATTGCACACTTAGAAAAAATACAACATACTCTTCTCCAAATAGAAAAAATTTGAATGATACCTTTATGAAATGTTGATAATGTCAGGTGTAGATCAATTTGTCTCAAAACTAAGAACAAATTTATCTCAAAAAAGCAGTGATAGATTCAAAACTTCAGTGTGTGCCTTGTGACTAACTTCAGCGCTCTTAGCATTCTTATGACCATTTCTCCTGGCTAATGTACCCAATGGCAATTGAGAAGCAATGACACTTTTATGTGTATCCCGTTTCAGAAGCTTACAGTCATCAAAGCGTTGCGCAAACACAACTTACAATCAAAACGTCACGCATCAATTTTCCAAAATTTTTTGATGTGCGTGAAAATATTAAAAAACGACCATCGGAATATATGCCATTTCCAACAAAAAACACGAATTGCTTTTGAAATATAATTTTTACTGCCTGATATATGGTTGCACCATTTTGCATTAACGAAAAAAATTGTCACGCAAGTAATGAAATTATTTAACGTGTTTTGAAACCAACACTTTCTCACGCAGTGGCAGCATGAATCCAGAATTTTAAAAACAAAATTGAATTTCTATTTAGTTTTTCTCAAGCCAAGAAAAGAAGTGTTAAAATAGATGCATTTTGCCAAATTAGGTGATCTAAAAGACCAGTCGAACATTTTTTTCCTCCTGCTCTAATATGATTTAGAAAACTGTTGATGTGATGGTGTTGGTTCTGTACACTGCTTTTCCAAAAAAACATTTGCTCAAGTTTGTCTCAGACTTCTCTTTTCATCCTTATGATCAGCATTTTTGGTTTTCATTTTCCGTTATATTGCACTTAAAAATCAGATTATGTTGAATCTGCCATCTTGTGATTATTTGAATCTGTGATATTAGCAAAAATTACAAATTCTACAGCGAGTATTCTCACAGCACAGAGAGTTCATTTGCTGAACATTGAAAGGTAAAAATTAACACAAGGTATTGCTGTGGATGCTGCAACAAGGTAAAAATGTGCAACAGAAAGTTTTCTGGAATTAGAGTTTTTCTTGCCACATAGTTGTAAAATTGATTTCAAGTGTTTTCGTTCGAATTGAGGAATGGAGCTAAGTAGGTTGGTTTTCTTTATTTTGATCTCATTCATTTTCAATTCATCAACTTCTGTACATTTTAATCAGTTTTCATTTGTTCTTAGAGGAAACTTTGGTTCGGAATTATGATGAAACGTTGGCCTGAAATGGCTGCTTTTTTGCAAGCGTTGTTTTCATTTTTCACTCGTTTTAAAACTGATAAAAAACAATCCTCTGATTTGTTTATTACTAATTCTGCTGCTTGAGTTTTTCTTATCCCTATTTCATTATTTCCAAACTTTTCTTGGTCTGCCGTCTTTTTGACAATACTGGTTTTTCTAATAATTTATCATGCGTTGATTTTGTTTTAACGAGCAGACAGTTCAACTGGAAGAATTTTGATAGTGTTATTGTGTTACGTCCAAGTTTTGTCAAAAGTATTCGGTTACAGAGGTCTGAAATAAAATGCTCTATTGTAAAGAATTTACGCTTCAACTTATCTTTATTACTTTTTCTGACCATCTCTAGCCCAGATACTTTCCACAACCCTCTTTGGTTTTTTTAAAAAACCACGATAGTTACTGGTTTCAACTCCAATGGATATCATATTAATTTTTGATAATTATACTAAAAATTCATCGAAAACTTGCTTTATTAGCAATCAATTTTTTATGAAACATATCTGCTCTTCATTTTTTCAGATTGATTAGAAAACAGTTTTACGTAAAATGTGGCTGTTAAAAATGGTATTTGAGTAAACACAAACTTTCTTTGTCAAAGTTTATGAGAAAGTTGAAGCTGTTAATGGGGTATTTTTAATGTATTTTCTCAATATCTTCAGTATTGTAATGTTTTGTTCGTAAGAAAACAGTTTATTTATAATGCGGTTGTTAGAAATGGTATTTTTTCAAGGTTTATGAGAAATGTGACCCTGCTGATTTGGCATGTTTTATCTAGTTTCTCAATATTTTTGATATTGTAATGTTTTTTTGTTTTAGCTTGAACAAAAAAATTTTATTTTTATTTCATAAATGTTCTTGAACTGACTCAGTAACCCCACATGCAAGGTTTCAATAAATTTTTTGAATGATAACAAAAAAAATTGTTACGGAAAAAACTTTTTTCAAAGACATATTTATGAGATCTTGATAAAGTCAAATGTAGATCAATTGGTCTCCAAACTATAAGGAATTAGTCTCAAAATAGCTGTGACAGCTTAAGAATCTGGTTTCTGACTTATCGTTAAGTTCAGCACACTTAGCATTCTTAGGACCATTTGTCTCAGCTAAGGAACCCTATGGCAATTGAAAAGCAATACCCCTTCTATGTCTATCCAGTTTCAGGAACTTACAGTCATCAAAGCAAAGCGCAAACACAACATACAATCAGAACGTCACGCATTAATTTTCGGAAAAAACTTATTGATTGGCGTGAAAACAATGAAAAACAACCGACGGAATATATGCAATTTCTAACAAAAAACACGAATTGTATTTGAAATAAAATTATTACCGCGCGATATTTAGTTGCACCATTTCGCATTAACGAAAGAAATTATCACGCTAGTAATGAAATTAATTAACGTGTTTTGAAACGAGCACTTTCTGACGCAGTGGCAGCATGAAATCTGGAATTCTAAAAACAAAAATGAATTTCTATTTAGTTTTTCTCAAGCCAAGAAAAGAAGTGTTAAAATAGATGCATTTTGCCAAATTAGGTGATCTAAAAGACCAGCCAAACAATTATTTCCTCCTTCACAAATATGATTTGGAAAAAAATTATTGTTGGTGTTGGTTCTGTACACTGCTTCTCCAAAAAAATTTTTGCTCAAGTTGGTCTCTAAATTTCTCTTTTAATCCCTAAAATCAGCATTTTTAGTTCTCATTTTCTGTTATTCTCCACTTAAAAACCAGAGTATGTTGACTATGCCATTTTCTGTTTATTTGAATCTGTGATTCTAGCCAAAATTATAAATTCTACTGCGAGTATTCTCACAGCACAGAGAGTTCAGTTCCTAAACCTTAAAAGGAAAAAATTGACACAAGGTTTTGCCGTGGAAGCTGCAACAAGGTAGAAATGTGCAAAAGAAAGTTTTCTGAAATTGGAGTTTTTTCTTGTCATATAGTTGTAAAAATGATTTTAAGTGTTTTGGTTTAGAATTTAGGAATTGAGCCAAGTAGGTTGGTGTTCTTTAGTTTGATCTCAATCAATTTAAATTCAGCAACTTTTGTACATTTTAATTAGTTTTTATTTGTGTTTAGGGGAAATTTTTGTTCTGAATTCTGATGAAACGTTGGCCTGAAAAAGCTGCTTTTTTGTTCATTTTTCACACGTTTCAGAAATTATAAAAGCAGCATCTTCTGATTTTTTTATTTATTCTGCTGTTTGAGTTTTTTATGATCCCTATTTGGTTATTTTCAAATTTTTCTTGGTCTGCTGTCTTTTGATAAATTCTGGTTTTTCTAATAATTTTATTATGCGTTGATTTTTGGATTAAAGAGCAGACAGTTCAACTGGAAGAATTTTGATATGGTGATTGTGTTTTGTATACGTCCAAATTTTTTCAAAATTAATGAGTTACAAAAGTCTGTAACAAAACTCTCTATTGTAAAAAAATTACGCTTCAAATTATCTTTATTACTTTGTCTGAAAATTTCTAGCCCAGCTACTTTCCTCAACCCTCTTTGGTGGTAAAAAGCCACGATAGGTGCTGGTTTCAACTCCAATGGATATCATATTAATTTTTGATAATTTTACTTACAATTTATCGAAAACTTGCTTTATTACCATTCATTTTTTTATGCAAAAGATGTGCTCCTCATTTTTTTCAGAATTATTAGAAAAAGTTTACGTATAATGCGGCTGTTGAAATTAGTATTGGAGTAAACACAAACTTTCTTCGTCAAAGTTTATGAGGAAGTTGAACCTGCTAATTGGGTATTTTTTATTTATTTTCTCAATATCTTCAGTATTGTAGAGTTTTTCTTTTCTTTTGGCTTAAATGAAAGAAACTTCATTTTTATCTCATAAATGTTCTTAAACTGAATCAGTAACCCCCCATGCAATGTTTCATTTATGAAATCTTGATAAAGTCACTTGTATATCAATTAGTCTCCAAACTATAAGGAATTAGTCTCAAAAAAGCTGTGACAGCTAAAAAATCTAGTTTCTACCTTATTGTTACCTTCAGCACTCTTAGCATTCCTAATACTATTTCCCTTAGCAAAGGGACCAATGGCAATTGAGATATTTGGTTAGGTCATTTTGTAGTAACGAAAGATTTATCACGCCAGTTATAAAATCAATTAATGTTTTTGAGAAACAGCATTTTCTCATGCCGTGGCAGCATGAATTCTGTGCAAATGGCGTGGAAAATTAATTCCTATTTAATTCTTCTGAAGCCAATAGATGATGTGTTAAAATAAAGGCTTTTTGTCGAATTGGCTCATTTAAAAGACCAACCGAACATGCTGCTGGTGCTTTCTCTGTACATTGCTTCTCCAATAAATATTTGCCCAAGTTTGTTTCAGATTTCTTTTTTTCATCCTGAAACTCAATTTTTTTCAGTTTTCTTTTTCTGTTTCTGTTATTTCGCACTCAAAAATCAGTTTATGTTGAAATTGCTATTTTCTGATTATTTCAATCTATGATTCTAGCAGAAATTAGAAATTCTACTGCGAGTATTCTCAGGGCACAGAGAATACATTAAAAGGCAAAAAAGTGACACAAGATATTGCTGTGAAAGCTGCAACAAGGTAAAAATGTGCAACAGAACGTTTTCTGAAATTGGAGTTTCTCTTGTCATATAGTTGTAAAAATGAATTTTAAGCATTTTTGTTTAAAATTCAGGATTGGAGCTATGTAGGTTTGTTCTTTTTTAATTTGATCTCTTTCATATTCAATTCAACGACTTGAGTTCATTTTTAATTTTGTCTTAAGGGAAAAATTTTTGTTCAGAACTTGAATGAAACGTTGGCGTTAAGTAGTTGAATTTTCTTTTCGCAAACACTATCTTCATTTTTCATTCTTTTTGAAAATTTTGATAGCACAATTATCTGATTTGTTTTTTACCTATCACTAATCCTGCTGCTTGAGTAGTATTTGATCACTATTTCGTTATTTTCAAACTTTTCTTGGTCTGCTGTCTTTTTGACACAATCTGGTTTTTCTCATGAGCTTATTATGAGACGATTTTGTTTTAAAGAGCTGACAGTTCAACTGGAAGAATTTTGATAGTGTTATTGTGTTTTGTATACGTCCAAATTCTGTCAAAATTAAGGGGTTACAGAGGTCTGTAAGAAAGTGCTCTATTGTCAAGATTCTACGCTTCAACTTATCATAATTACTTTTGTCAAACAATTTCTAGCCCAGATACTTTCCACAACCCTATTTGATTTTTTAAAAAAGCGATGTTAGGTACTGGTTTCACCACCAATGGAGAGCATATTAAGTTTTGATAATTTTACTTTCAACTTATCGACAACTTGCTTTATTAGCATTCAACTTTTTATGAAGAAAATCTGCTCTTCATTTTTTTTAAGAATGGTTAGAAAGCAGTTTACGTATAATTCGGTTGTTAAAATGGTATTTGAGTAAACACAAAATTTCTTCGTCAACGTTTATGAGAAAGTTGAATCTGTTAATTTTTTTTTTCTCAATATCTTTAGTATTGTAAAAATTTTTTAACTTTTGGCTTAAATAAAAGAAACTTCATTTTGATCTCATAAATGTTGAATCAGTATTCCCCATGCAATGTTTCAATAAGTTTATTGCATACTTAGAAAAAATACAACAAAAAGTTTTAGAAAAAAATTTATTGAATGATACATTTATGAAATGTTGATAAAGTAAAGTGTCGATCAGTTCGTTTCAAAGCAAAAAACAATTTAGTCTCAAAATAACTGTGACAGCTTTAAAACTTCAGTTTGTGCTCTATCGTTAAATTCAGCACACTTAGCATTCTTAGGACCATTTCTCTTAGCTAAGGAACCCAATGGCAATCGAAAAACAATGGCCCTTCTATGTCCATCCCGTTTCAGAAACCTGCAGTCATCGACACAATGCGTGAGCATAATTTAAATTGAAAACAAACGGGAACCGCCATTCATTAATTTCCATATAACTTACTGATTGACGTGAAAACAACTAAACTACCAGCGGAACATATGCAATTTCTAACAAAAAACATTTTTTTAAAAAACAATCATACTACTATATATGGTTGCGTCATTTTGAAGTAACTAAAAAAATTGTCATGCTAGTGATAATATCAGATAATGTGTTTTAAATCCAGCATTTTGTAATGCCGTGGCAGCATGCATTGAACCAGATTGAATTCCTACTTAATTCTTTTGAAGCCCTTGCCATTGTAACGAGAAAGTCTAGTCAATTTTTAGGTGTTGCCGCTATCTTAAAAATAGTCAAAGTTTTTGCGGCTGCCACTCGATATGCATTTATTTCCTTGTGTAATGTTTTGTGGAAATACCCAAACATTTTCCTGAAATATGTACCATTTCACTAATTGGTCTTAAAAAACCAACTTGCCCTCTGATTATTCCAAAATTCTCCACAAAAATAATTTTTTGAATTGATAGTTTTATATTATCTTATTATCATCATAAACATATAAATCGATGCGTTAGGCATATATGTTACTGTATACAGTTGACACTTCTCTAACAACTAATTTTCAAGTGATTTTCGGAATAATAGGCTACTTAGCCAATTAGTCTTTCTGACGACTTCAATTTCATTATTGTGTCAATTTTATTTTTCAAGATTATTATTTTTATTCCGTGGGTTGATTTCAAAAGATAATAAATTCAAATGGAATGGCTGGTTGGTACCACAGTGCAGCCATGGAGAGACCGCTATTGGCAAAATTGCGTCGACCATATGACAAGTGTAATGTATGTTGCCTTCTCCGACGTATCTGTATAAAATATTGAACACAATATTGGACCAATATATAATTCAAAGCATGCAGCCACATGACAATGTGATAGAAACTTTAATCACATCTTTTAACATTGAGTGCGGTCTCCCCGTGCATTGGTTTCAAATTTGTCATCAATCACTCTTAGCCAAGTTTTTGTGGGTTTGTGCAGAAAAAAATGCAAAAGATCATTTAAGATCAAAGTTTACATTAGGATTATTTTCATTCCGAACAATTTTTTTCAGCTACAGACACAAATTGGAGCTATAGCAACCCGTTTGAACTTTTGAAAAAAGATGGAGAGACAATTAATTTCCGCAAAATTGAGCAGCTGTTTATGTTTTTCAGCTATCGAAAGTCATTATCATTAATGCTAAAAAAGTATAGCTAGTGAATTCTTGCCATTCAGGCTCAACAGTGATAAATATGTAAAAAAGTGTTTCTGGAAAAAAATAAATATGCTTCTGACAAATTTTATATCATTTTTGACCAAACATGAAGTTGAGTAACTGTTCATAATACTGAAAAGTATCAAAATTAAATATGACTATAAATTGTTTTTCTCTTCAGTTTTCGGATTTGATACAAATTTTAGTCAGATTTAAGTTGAACATTTTCTTTTTCATTTAGTCCACTTTCTCTGGTATGGTTTAATATTTGGTTTGCAAAATTGCTCGACATGTGCCATGGGGATTCTTTTAATGGTTATAAAAAATTTAAGCAAAATATAACCTCCCAAGTGCTTGCATAGTTCATTGTGACGCCAAAGCTAGGTAAGATCTGGGAACTGGAATTAATAGGAAACAATTAGGCGCTTTTAGAAGACATCTCAAACTTTTCCCCGATTCTTCGAGGCCTGCGCTCTTAACGTGTTCAACACAGTTCATCCATTGTTCAAGTTGTTGAGTGCTTTCCACACCTACGAGTGAAAAGCTGGGAGGATCCTTTAAATTCAGCCACTTGCCTTTATTTTTTATTTAAATTTTCAACATAGTACCGCAAAGGCTGAGGTCCCAGACCAAATGTCGACATGTCCAGACCAAAACCAACCGGACCAGGGTACCCCTTACGCTCAAAACTGCACGGTATGCAAACATAAATAAGCACACAAAAAAATTTTTGCACAAGGCAAATTTGAACTCACGAAAGTCTGTATATACAAACAGCGTAATAGTTTGACCAGGTTACCCGGGTCGATTTTTGTTCCTTTCAAATTTTTAAGTTACTGATTGTTAGAAATTGCACAACAATGTTACGTTATGGACTAATTTATGCCTTTTGATCACCTAAAAATCACATTTCGTTGCCCTATCGCATTTCAGCAAAATTTGACGAGATCAGCGACATTTCGAATATCAACGACCAAATTGCCGTTCCTTTGTCGCTAACTTCGTCGCGTACCTTTATGCGCAATCTGGCAACAACAGTAATGAAAAATTTGGCTGCTGTCAAAGGATTAATACCCCTGATCAAAGGATTACAGTCAATTATAATTGTCACTAGATTGCGCACACCGTAAAAAACGAAATCTACCGACCTATATACCAATTTGAGCGTGTCAGACTTATTCGCGCTCGCTTACTTTCCTGGTCTTAATACAAGCGTGCCAAAACAGCGATATTGTCGAATTTATATACTCAAGCAAATGTGTTTTTTGTCATGGAATGCGTTATTTACCTGGAGCGGAGGTCGGTAGCAGAGCAAATCAGCGCTGAATCAGACCAAAGAAATTGTTTTTTGGTTGGTCAGAACTCTGTTCATGTCGCATTTTACACTGGCTAGTCTTGATATTGAGTTGAAAACTCTGCATGAAAAATAATATGTTCAGCTGTATTCTCGCTAACAAGGTCTGCATTATATGCGATTCGAACTTCCACCTGGGTATTTGTAACGTATATTTGGCGTAACCATTATGCTAAATGAGCTTCGTGATAATTACCTACAACTAAGCTTAAGAAAAAAGAGCGTGTTTGTTAACTACTGTAGTATTTACCAGCAACAAAGTATGAAGTTATTGTGCTCGGACTTAATTTCAGTGCATGAATAATTTTTACACTATACAGGGTAAATTTAACCTGGACGAACTCTTTGACTTCAATATAATCATACTGAATAAAACCTGTTCATTAAGGAACATAAAGTGTTCTGGAAATGCATTGTTTCAGAATTGAATCCAGTTTTGAGTCTTGAAACGTGCTCATTCAGCCCTAAAATGCTCTGAGACTATAGTCTGTGTACTTAACAATTGTCTTAGGCAAGCATGTATACTATATTTTTTTATTTTTCGTCAAACCAATTACATTTAACCGGAAAGCCTAACCCGTGTATTTAAACCACTATGTCTTAAACCACCAATTGATTTACCTCGATACTATTTTAACACGAGTTTGATCTAATTCTACACTCCAATGACAAAAACTAAATTTCAAAGGACTTGAAGAATAGAAAAACTACGGACTTTCAACAGTGCATCTTCAAACAACATGCGTCCGTCTGAAATTAAAAACTAAAGATGGGACGCATGTTTATCTCAGCTGCTCTGACCGAAACTCGAACGGTTGTTTCGTGATGTTAAATTTTAATTTGTTTAAAAGCAAACAGAGCCTCACAAAGAGAAGTTGAATATCCAAATGGTGCAAAACTGTGTTTCCTTTTTTTATCCCATCATAGAGTTGCACGAGACACGATATCAGACTTCCACGTAACCACGTCAAAATGCAAGGGGATTCAACTCAAAAACATTAAGGGTGATTTCAAACTCTAAATCATGCCCAAATCAAAACTTACTTAGACAAATACAAGAAAACGCAAATGTCCTCAAAGAAGTATATCAGTCTCAGCGCTCTAATTGTGCATTAGATTGTAAATCTATCTCTCCAAGCAGTTTTGTCATTGTACGGTGGCACTTGTTGGCAGTTTAGCCAGCCTTCTTTCACATTTAACCTAATTCTCCATTTTTTGAACAAAACTTCAGGTCAATTGAATAACCCAGTAAGACGAAATTAAGAGAATTTTTAGCAATTATGAGAGCGTCCGTAAGCGAATCAAGACTAAAAGACTTCAAAAGACAATGTTTAGAATAGCAAAAATTTCTGCGGTCGTGTCATAATTTTCAGCGTAGCACAATGAAAAATCATTGAAAACATTGAGAATAAGATGCACAGTTTCGCTGGTTCTTTCCTTGTGTTGGTTTGAAAACGATTTTTTGTGTGACGAGAATAATGTGTCATCTTTGATTTTGACAGCAACCAGCAATGATTTGAGTGTTTTGGCTATGATCAGAAACCCGAGCGTTTTCACTGAACTATTTGATCTCTTTTGTGATTTTTTTGATTGGCCCGCTTGCTAATATCAACATCATGATTACTCTTTTCCTCTACGCGAATTAGTTTACTATCCTGCGTCAATGTGGAACCTTGTCTTTTGAACTTTTGATATCTCGAAAAAAGCGAAGCAGTGAATAAATTGATTCTCCTTTCTCCAAAAAAACTCGTGGTCTTCCGCAAAATATGGATCTCAAAATTATCATATTTTTATCATTATCATAATTTAATAAATCCCATTATGTAGAAAATTTTGACAAAATATTGATGCTGATTCTTATTTAAAAGTCCTCTTTCGTCATAATTATTCCTAATTAACCAAAATCCGTGCAAGATTTCACCGCTTCCTTCACCATAAATTAGCCGAAAATGCCGGAACTCGGATAGTAATTTATGCGCTCCGTAGTTTCCTTCAATACCACGCGCTGAGAAGGAGAAAAAAATTAATATTCAATTCATCGGGAAAAGTTTCTCAAATAATCATCTGCGGTTTCCGTAAATACTTTCGATAGTCTGTGTTAATTTAAATCATACCGTTTATTCAAGAAAACAAACCCATGCGAGACTTGTAGCTGAAAAACAAAGCTATCTTTCTTATTGCACCGTTCCTAAAACAAGAGGTATTTAGGTTTGTACATTATCTCATTATTTTTAACGAAACAACGGAATAGAAAGAAAACAATCCGATCTACGACTTTCAAAAACATACAAAAAATAGTGTCAATTATTTGGCTGGACGCAAAAATATGAGTACAGAAACTTCGTAAAAATTGCTAAACTTGTTGAAGAACAAGCGCATCATTCTTTCAAACTTATCCAATAGATTTCACATATTCGTGGCTCTTTCGCAGCAAAAGTCTTCACAATTATCCAGGCTGAGGCTACATACTCAATGTTCAGGCCGACATTATAAGGCACAAGAGCAGCCCACCTGCGTTCAACTTTTTTAGGAGACAGGGAAGGAAGCTCCATAGTCTTGGCATGAACGCACCATAGTCTGAACTCAAACGCATGAATGGCTCAAATAGCAAATTCATGACAATTTAAATTTTGTTAGGATTTGCAAAAAATCACCTCAAATTTTAATCAACACATTATTTCGAGTAAAAACACAGCTATAAATTTATAGTTAAAAAAGAAACTGATGAGTACTATTAGATTAACTATATCTGCAAATGCAACATTGTTGGACTTTTCATTAAATTAACTTTTTAAAAGGAATTTTTTTGCAAGACCTCATCCACCGATGTGTCAGTGACAAAAAACATTAATGTGTTTGCAAATTCCATTCAATTAAGATACTTTTTTTGGTGAACGCGACACGGTCAAAGCGTGAAGATAAAAGTCTGCAGATAGCAGAGAAATTTGAACCAAAATTCATGAAAGTCTGAAAATGATAGTCTATAAGTAATTATTTACAATGCACAAAAGTCTGAGCCTAATGCCCGCACCTGGTTTTGAGTTTCATTTGTCTGATCAAGACTAGATACGCCCTATATCGAGGGCACGGAAAACTAAACCCTTTTTGTGAATACACCAGGCTCTGGACTTTAGTGCAGAACGTTTTGGACCTAGATACCTTGCGTCAGAGTGTAAACATAGTATTTTCTGTCTCAGCTTTTGTACTGATTTTTTCGTCAGATTAAGTCATTACTAGGTGACCTCAAAAAATTCAAAGTAAAATTGTGAAAATTTGATCATTCCAATTCATTCCAATTCTATGATTGATTCAATATGTTTTTGTGATACGACTTGAAGAATTCATTCATTTTTTCAAATCAGTGTAAAGTAGAAGTTCGTGAGACTTTCGATTGACCCAGTTTAATTGACCAACACAAATAGCCTGGAGTTGAATTTCCCTTTAAGATACAAGCCCAAAACCAAGGACTACACTTGTGACTGATGCAGTGTGCAGGGGCACGTTTACAACCGGAATTTGGCCAAAAATTGTTTCTTTTTTGAAATTTGCTTCTTGTACTGTCTTTTGTATTGTGTTTTTTGTCAACTTTTATGCCTCTGATTCACCTAAATTTTCAACCATGGAATTCAAAAAATTTTGCGTTAACTGCTTTTCCTCTCGATATCGGTTCCGCAATAATCGATGATAGGCTTTGTGATCTAGAGTTAGCCGCTTTTAATTAAACCATTGCTCGTGCGATACAAATTTGCTTAGTCCCCCGAACTTTGAGTAAAACAGGGACCCAATGTGTTTCACAAAAAACTATTATTAAACTAATCTCACTTCTTTGTTGGACTAATTTACCTATTGGAAAATATTCACTACAAAAAACTTATTATAGGTAAAAAACGTATTTTCATAAAACTTCAAGATAAGTATAGCGACAAAGCCGATTAAGGCATGTTTTTACAAATTAAAACAATATTTAAGTTCTTTTAGAAAATTTCTTTCAATATGGGTCTATTGTCTTATAATTCCAATATGTTTTCATCTTCATATGGCTAGAAAGAAAGTATTACACATAAACAGGTTTAATCGCAGCATATTCCTGTAAGAATTTTTTGGCTTCCACGAACATCGAATTTAACCTAAATTACCCCACAAAATTTTCAGGAATAATAAACTTTTACTTTTTAAATTCTAATTAAAATTCTACTATTATTTTCTACTTTTTCATAAGATGAAATTTGTCTTATTGATGGGATCATCATGAGTTCCGAGAAGTTTCGGAAACCCTCATACATTGCACGGCCTTCAACAACCTTTTGTGTATATCAAACTTCTTCCGGGATTGTTTTCTCAAACATAGCTTGGTCAAGAAAATGGCCGAATAAAACGAATGAAAGATTGATTTTCTGGGAGATAACGACAAAATTTCGTAAACTATTTAGAAAAGCCGGAAACGACTTTTTTAAAACATAGAAAATTTTGGTATCATCATTTTCGAGAAAAATGGCGATAATAAAGTTACTATCAAACTTTTCTGGCACCTTTTTCACAAAACATAGCTTGGTCAAGAAAATGGCCGAATAAAACGAATGAAAGATTTATTTTCTGGGAGATAACGACAAAATTTCTTAAACTATTTAGAAAAGCTGGAAACAAAAAATTTTGGTATATTCATTTTCGAAAAAAAGGCGATAGTGAAGTTTACCATTGATAGATACAGAAAAAGGAGAACAAAAAACCAGTAATGCCCAAGTTGAGATCCCAGACGGAAAGCGGGTATGTACAGACCGCACCAGACGGAAATTGCCTAGGTCAAGACTTTCGTGCGCTCCAAAATTGGTATTTTTTGCGTTCATGTCCAGACTATCGTGCGCTCAAAAGACCCTATGTTCAGACTTTCGTGCACTCAAAATTGCCAATGTCCAGATTTTCGTGCGCTCCAAAATTGATAATCTGTGAGTTCGTTTCCAGACTGCCGTTTGTGCAAAACACCTTATGTCCAGACTTTCCTGCGTTTGAAATTGCCTATGTCCAGACTTTCATGTGTTCCAAATCAAAGTTTGAGCGCTCCAAAATTTATAATTGTCTTAAAAATTTACTAATTTTTTACTCTTCACTTTTTTGTATCCTTTTTGTCAATGACATCGATAATTTACTCAAATTTACGAAAAATTTCTCAACTCGGGTAGTAGTTTTAGTTTCAGTCTCATATAGACCCTTCTGAACAGCATTTTATACAAATATGATCGCTTCGATTGTCTACTTTTTAACGATGCTCAGTGCAACAATTGGGACACCAAATACGGAGGAACAAATAAAAGCAGGAAGGATTAGTTTCTTCAATCGAATCTTCCAAGACGTTATGTCGGGTTCCGAGCTTTTAAGAGCCTTTTACAAGCCCAAAACGAGGGAATACTGCTGCATGTTGTGCGCAATAGAACCACTTTGTATGTCATATTCATACTGTGAACAAATTTCATGCTTTTTGCATTCTGAAGATTCCTTCACGGCTGTCAACTTCACTCTGAAGAAGAATTCCAAGTGTGTGTATGTTGAGATGGAGAGAGAAGAACACCCTTCTTGTGTATCTAATGGAGACATAGTCAAGATCACAACTGACATTGGAACAGAAGCACAACTCTGTTCAATTAATCACAAGAGAGTGGATGGGGTTTGGACTGAATGGAATACTACTGATGTTATATTTGACAACTCCACCCATTATAAGGCAATTGACAGGAGAGAGTGCTTATACATAAGCCATGGAGGCATTGATTGCCTAGGACCCAGTGAACGAGAAAATGAAATCATATTTCCAACCAACCAGCTGTTTCAATATTTCACTAAAGCGAACGACTTCTGTGCCACCAATTATCCAGGTTTGTTTATTTGAGTTAATGCATCAAATCTTTAAGAGCTGAATGTATATTCAGTTCATATTTGTGTTTCCTCTGTTCCTGTGTCAGTTACATGTAACCCTTGGTCAAAAAAAGCGTGCTTTGATTTCTGCATGTGTGCTTACCCAGGTTGAGGTGTGCGCTCGAAATCGTCTTAGTGCAGACCATTTCGAGCGCACACCTGACATTTTGCGCCCAAATTTACAGGGTCTGGAAGGTGGAACGAGCCGAGCCCACTTGAGTCTGATCATAGGTGGATTCGAGCGCACTTCGAGCGCATAGAAACTGTCGAGCGCGCTTGAATCTGATCAGGGGCCTTTTCAGTCTGGGATGGTCTGATCAGGAGCAGTTTTGGTCTGAGACGGTCTGAACCAGGACGATTTCGAGCGCACATCTCAACCTCAGTATATATGAAGAACCAAAGAGCCAGAAAATCATTGAAAACCTCTTAACAGGTTCAAAATTTTTTTTATGTTAGGCATTAAAAACAGAATTCAGTTAGATTTAGCCAATCGATTTGTAGTAAGCTGACGCACGCTTTGGAGAAAACTATGCGCACAATAGTGAAAGGATTTTTTCATCGTGGTCTCCAGTTTATCAAAATTTCCTCTCAGGGGACCTGCCTTTGCTATCAGCTGGACTCCTTTTTTCTGATCAGAGCTATCGGACTTTAGATTAGTGTCTGATCAGAACGCTGCTTTATTGTTGCCTCTTGGCAGAGCGAAAATTTTTTTAAAAAAATGAAAAAAATAAGGAAGATTGAAACTTAAAATGTGGGTTTATTTTCGTGGTGGTTTATCTCCTAGACCCAGTTCATTCAGTTGTTCTTTCGCTGCACTTCGAAGTCCACTCTAAAACTCTCTCCACTTAAATCACTTGATTTTTTTTTCTTGTGTGATGAAAAGTCACAGAATTTTTCGTGTGAAAAATGAGTACCGTGTGAGTTCACACGAAAGAATTTTCCTCGTGTGATAAAAAATGACACAATTTGGACCTTTTTTGTTTGTGCCCCCCACAGTACGTTATGCGCCCCCGGCGTTATACGTCATATTTATTGGCAATCGCAAGGAATAAATGCCTCATTTTTAGAATGAAAATCTTACTGGCTGAAGTGCTAGGCATCAGCACAAACTTTGAAATAGCGGGACCAATTTTTTCTTTATTTTAAGAAATGCAGTTATTCAAGGACTGCCTAGTTTAATGGTCAACCAAGAATGGCGTGGCTCTAATTTAGGACAACAGTTGAATTTCTTCAGGAATTCCTCTTCATCTTAATTCCTCAAGTTTAAAGCTCGCACCACAATCCAGAACGACTTCAGTTGGTTGTTAACTGTTTCTGCATAAATAGCACTTAAGGCTTGGCCTTTTTTATTCTAACTAAAAAGCAAACCCCTGTTGTTTCAATGTTTTTTCTATTTTTTGCTAGATTCTCAAGCGGTATATGTTGGGTACATAAATTTAGTGTACCTTCAGAAACTTAAAAATTTGAAAATTATTAATGCTTTAGAAAAATGACTGAAGTTTTTTTTACACATAGCATTATAAAAAGAGTCTGCAGCACATAAACCTCTGTTGTATACTTAACTACATTTTGTTTTACATCGATAGTTATTCTTCTGCACCCAAATATAATAATCATTGCCTAATATGCGCTTCTTAAATCGTTTTTGTAACCAATCTGCATTCTGAAGAAAAAAGTTGTTTTCTTTCGATTTTCGTATTCTAACCTCTACAGTCAAAGGCTCTTCGTACGGTCGTTTTAAGGGAGTCTTAAATGTGCAGATGATGTCAAGTTTTTTATGAAACTTAAAACCCTTTCGTAAAGTTGAGTTAAATTTCCGATGGGGTAGTAACATTTGAACTTTTCGTGTCGGTTAGTGTTCTGTTGTGTATTTTTAACTTGAAAACTGTTTTTTTTATTGCAAATGAAGGTTGATTTTTATGAAGGGAGAGTGAGCTCATTACTGTAATTAGGATCAGCCAATTTTTTTCTGACTCTTTTCGGATTTTTTGTTTTAGATCAGCAGAAAATGTGAAACGAAAAAATCTCGCTAAAGTTGTTTTATTCAGTTGGTCTTTCATTGCGCTTCGAAGTCTGTTTAAGGGATGCAACTCATCGACTATTCGAGCTACTTTCTTACAAAGTCAACGGATGCAAGTCAAATTTTTTAGCAATCGCAAAGGGTAGATAACTCCATTTTTAAAACGAAAATCCTACTGGCTGAAACCATCTCCTATGAAAATTCTACTAGCTGAAAACATATCAGCACCGATTTTGAAACAGCGGAATCAGTTTACTCCCTTCTTTTAAGACCTGCACTGTTTCAAGTTCTGCCTAACTTAAAGGTCAACCCAGAATACCTGAGCTTTAATTTAGGGCAACATCAGGCATTCTTCTCCATCCTAATCCCTCAAGTTTACAACTGGCACCACAATGCAGAACGACTTGAGTTCGTCTAATGTTTATTGTTTCTGCATAAATTACAATCACGGCTTGGCCTTTTTTTATCGTTACTAAAAAGCAAACGCCTGTTTTCTCAATAGTTTTGCTTTATTTAGCAGGATTCTTAAGCGCTTAGATATATGTTGGGTATATACTTTTGGAGTACCTTTGAGAAAATGAAAAATCTAAGTAGCCTCTGAAAATTATTATGAATATTTTTCAAAAGTGACTTAAGTTATTTTTTTGTACAGTCAGTAATAAATTACAGTCATGGCTTGGCCTGCCTTCTTTATCGTTACTAAAAAGCAAACCCTTGTTGTCCCAACATTTAATTTTGCATTAGTTCGCTAGATTCCAAAGCGCCTAAGCATATTTTGGGTATATAAATTTGGTGTGCTTTCAGAAAAATAAAAATCTAAGCAGCTTCTGAAAATTATTATGAATACTTTTTAAAAGTGACTTAAATTTTTTTGTACAAAGCAAGATAAAATGAGTCTGCAGCACATCAGCCTCTGGAGAATACTATATTACTTTGTTTTACACAAATGGTGGTCTGCAAAAGGTTGTATTCCAAATATAATATCCGTAGTTTACTATGTGCTTCTTAAATCCTTTAATGCCAATTTAGACAGTGAAGAAAAAATGTTTTTTTTCGAATTTTTTATTCTAATATCTGCAGTCAAGTGCTGTTCGTACAGTCGTTTTAAGACACACTAAACTCTCAGGCGGTACCCAGTTTTTCTGGAAAAATTTTGGTAACGCTGAGATCAACTTCAGATATGGTAGAAGCTATTTAACTTCTCATGTCGGTTAGAATTTTAGTGGGTATTTTTAACATGAAAACTGTTATCTATTTGCGAATGAAGATTGATCGTCATAAAGAGAGAATGACTTCATCATTGTAACTGGGAGCAGCCAAATTTTTTCGGATTCATTCCGTGTTTTCATTTTAGATCAACAGAAAATTTGAAATGAAAAAAAAAATAAGACAACTCTAAAGGTTCAACCCAATATTTGTTCATATTAAAGTTGAGACGTTTGGTTTTAATATAGGCTCATTCCTGTTTGGAGATATGGACGGAACCCAAGAACAAGGGAATTTCCTTATGGAAAGAAGTGAAATCAACGCATTATGGCTGGGAATTGTGTACAACTCGAATAGATGGATCAGTTTGTCAGGACAAGATGTGACTGAGAACATAGTCTGGGGTCCACAGCAACCCTCTAACCCTTATACGAACCCCCATGTTTACTTGACCATAGATGGAGCTGCAACAACTGCTTATGCAAACCAGGCTTATTATACATTGGCTTGTCAATTCAGTTCATCGTGACATCCTAATGTTAATGATATTTTGAGATTGACATGCAATTGTTTGTTTTTCAAATATCTGCTCAAAATAGGTGAATTGAGATAATTCGTTTGGAGCCAAATCAATTTATTACTATTTTGCAATTAATACCAAAGTATGACGGCATAACACAGTTTCTATTACATTTTGAGGACTGGATCAGTGTAATCAACTGATGGTTCCACTTTTCTTATCAAGAACATTCTTAGAACAGTTGTCAAAGAACAGTTGTTCTATTATTTTGATAAGAAAAGTGGAACCATCAGTTGATTACACTGATCCAGTCCTCAAAATGTAATAGAAACTGTGTTATGCCGTCATTCTTTGGTATTATTTGCAAAATAGTAATAAATTGATTTGGCTCCAAACGAATTATCTCAATTCACCTATTTTTATTAAAAAAAAACACAAATGCCCTAACTTGTCAAGTGATGTCACAGAGTATCAATTATCTACGTTGTTTAGAACTCGAAATGAACAAGCACTGGATGAAAAACTGGAAATTAAGTAACTGGGTCACATTAGAAATCAATCTCGTAACATTTCTGATTTTTTTTTGCTTCAGGCCATTAGCAGCGCAAAAATCAAAGTTTACTTTGCAATTCATCAGCTCAGTTAATGTTATCCATTGGAAGAATTGTAACCGAAATATGGCTGCATCAATACTCAAGAGCAATTTACAATAATCATAGATCTACGCAAGTACCTATTGCCTAATTCCACCAATTTAAGTCGCATTAAAAAAATCACTGATGAAGTATGTCTCTAAATCTCATCAGTTCTCAATTACAAACGTTAACTAGAAAAACGAGATAAAACAATGATTGCTGCTCTTCATTTTTGTAGTTAAAGTTTGAAACAGTTGTACTCACTTCAATTCTCGTTTCATTTGTTGAAATCGAGCCGTCATTGAAACATTTTTCAATGCAAGATATTTATATATTCATTCTAGTCTCTGATTGTTCTTGAATTCTTGAATGTTTAAAAATTTCGACAATATGAGCGTCTACGGGTACCGAAAAAATTACTTACAAAGAAAGTGGCTGGCACTTTCTGGTGCCGATTTCCGTTCAATGTGGAAAGCGCATAAGTTCTGTGAAGTGGTCTCCACAAAGCAATCAAAACTCTTAAAATGAAAAATAGGATAAGAAAACAGTGAGAACTTGTTACGTTCCGTTGTAGGAGCATTTCACAAAATTTTATTCTTTTTAATCCGCTTGCCGCTCGATTTTACGATTTGATGTTTTAAGATTACTAAAACGAGGCATTCTACTGCAATTATTCTGCCGCACAATTCGTTGCGGAATGCGTTTCCGTCAAACATATTTTGCGGTGGAAAACAGTTTTTACTTCTCAACATCCACTTTAAAGTTGAAAAACACTGACTGCAATTTCCATATAGTTCACCGCTTTTTCGTCCGCGAATTTTGTAAATATTTTTTACACTCACAATGGTTTTCCATAAAAAAGTGAAATCTGATTAAAAAAAACAAATGAATTTACTCAAGAACTTAATACCAGTAGACTCCTGCAGTGGAGCTTTTAAGATTTAGAGATATATTTCCCTATTTCACTTATTTTTTTTAATAATAAAGTACTAACTATACGTTGGAAACTTCGCTTAATGTTTAAATCAGAATTCTTTTGATTAAGGCAACATCAAGGCGGCGTACCTAAATGCTTCAATCGAGAACTTAAACTAAAGGCTTCAACAGGATCGTGGCTTGTATACATCGACAATATATTGCTTGGAAAACAAAGCAATGGCGTACACTAATTGATTTAGTCTATAATATCAGGAAACAATTTTAAAAAATTACGGATTTTTTCAAAAAGTTTACCGTAGAGAAATCTGTGCGCATCTACTACTTTATCTTACCCTACTTTATTTTTGTTAACAATATATGGCAAAAAAGCGTACAAAGAAGAAACAACAACCGCAACAAATTTAACACATTTACAGTCGTTTTCATATTTATCTAAAAATGCCATTTAATTGTATTAAACGTTGACAAAAAGATTTCATTGAATATAAAATTTGACTGCAGAGTGCGAGTCACAGATAAAAAATGCACGAACGATGAGACCTGGGGTGATGTGTGGGGAATATGCAATCGTTGATCCGAGCAGATTGTTAGCCTTGATTAGACGGACCATACGGCAACTTATAATCGACACGAATTAGCTCGCATTAGCACAAAATTTATGCAAAACTTATACCTTTCAACCCTGCGGGACTATTCAAAGTTTTGCAACTATGATATGATTTCAAAGTGCAGTAATTCGAAACTTCGATATTTCGACCAGACAAACCCTCAGACAAGAAATTGAAATTATCAAAAATGTACGTTTATGCAAAAAATTTATATAAATTCCGAAGGATAATTTATGAAACGTCAAACAATGAATGAAAACTTTCTTTTTTCTGTATGAGTGTTTCTTGAATCCCCCAAAATTTTGTAATTAACAAAAAAAAACTAAATGCACTGTTGCAGAATTTTAAGACCGATTTTTGTTGCTCTAAGAGATATTTTGTTTTTTTTTTGTCACAAGCTTGAATTTTATTGTTGATTTTGTTAAATTTCAGTTTATTCTGAAAATTTATTTGAGCTATCTTTCTCAGTAAGCTCACAGAAAAAAAGTGTTCAAATTGTTTTTTCTTGCGGGACTATGAGGCAGGTTAATCGAATAATGTATCCAATGATCGAGATTTGAGGACTTATTAATTGACATATCGCGCTTATATGACTTGCAGCTTATGGTTGGAATTAGTGGGCCCAAGATTTATATTTGCGCGAGTTATCCAGACGTGTCGGGACTATGAGTTGATTAATTGGTCTCGTGATTCGTAATAGTGTATGTATCAGATAATGTCGTGACAAAAAGTAAGGTCCAGACCATCAATTTAACGTCTGTGAGGGTACAACCACATATAATAATTATCAAATTCCATTTGGAGTACTTCAGCCCGAGGATTCATGGTGTTATTTTTATTAGATTTTTACAAAATTGTGAAATATTGATTTCTTTTGTGGTGTACACCTCCAAAATCGTGGACAGTAATACGGATATTGCAACGAATTGTTTCCCAATTACTCCAAGAAGATTTTTAATGCGATGAACAAACCAGATGACATTAACTTTGTCAGCAGGAATTTCTAATCAACTTTTAGTAACTACTCAAATACTGCTCAAATAGCAGGCCTTTACTATTTTTGTATACAAAAAAAAACGAAGATGCTCATGTAATATAGTTCATGACATTGTTTGTTGAAAAGCTTGGCCAGAATGGCAAAATGGTTCCGACCTAGCTTTAATAAAGATAATTCAGATTACAATAGACTTATTGCTTTTGTCTTTGCTACAAGTATTGTTGCATTAACAGTCAATTTTTAAAAAGACGAAAAAATTCATTGCTTTTCCTTTAGATATACTATTTGGGGTATCACGTTTTCGTAGTTTAATGCATAGCAGTGCTAAATTTACATTCAGAGAAGAGATCTTCTAGATTCTCTTCAAGGTACCATTTTGTCATCAGAATTGGTTCGAGCAACTTTACTCGCAAACTTTTCTGCTTCTTGGAAAATTTGTTCTCGAAAACATTTGTTCTATTTTGTTTTTTGTTTTATATTTATCCGAACTAAATTGGGCTGCTCTGCATACATTTTTTGTAATTGTGAGAGTTTGTGGTCAAAGACCGCTTCTAAGTTTTTTCTTTTCAGCAACAATTTTGATCATTCGAGTTTTTTCCCCTAATTTGTTGGCTTTAGATCTAGAAAATTATTTATACTCTGAAACAGTGTTTAATGCATTATCTATCCGCATCTACCAGCATTTTGATAGCAACGAGTATTTGCCTAACGTTAATATAAATATAATGGATGAGTCATTTTGGGTTCGTTCACAAAGCTGGTGAATGTAAAAGTGATAACCAACACGGCAATACATAGATTTTGATAATTGATGCTACAGTTTCAAAAATTTCCGATACAATCAGATAAATATGTCCGGCGATTTTAATCTCAGTGATTCTTTAGTATCTTAAATGGTCAGCTTAAAATCACGACAGTTTGTATTGATTTTTGAACAGCTGGGAGAAACTGGGCGCAACCCCCAAAATCAACTGGATATCAATTTCTTAAAATACACTGACTATGAGCAAGGAATATTGGATAAAGAACCGTGTTCTAAAGTAAAATTTCGCCCTCGATGAGGATTATTGGGCTCGTTTTTTTTTATAAGGGATTGGTTTTCTGTTTTGATCTCACAACAAGAATCACTCCATGGTGGGGCACTTTAAACGATCTGAATGGGATTAGCGATATCTTCCAACTTCCTTACGCAGTTTGTGAGCTGATTTGGAGTTATAGTACTGATTGGTGATCTATCGTCGGAAAAATACTAGAAGCAGTGAAAAAATCGAGCTGATCTGTAACATACTTTTCAAATTTTTCAAATTCTAGAAATTTTGTCTGTGAAGTGGTCTAATATCAATCTTTAGCTGCTCATGGAATATTAGCTAACACCAAAGCTTATAAAATAAGGAGAATAAAATTCTCCTCGACATAATTTTATTCAGTTTAATGGCTGATATGGAACTTAAAGCGCATGATTAGTACATACGCAACCTGTTTGACACCAGTTATTGTACAAACGAAACAAGGGGGCTCGGTAATGTGCTTTTGCACATAATGTTCCGACCATGTTGACTTAATTGTCTACCAACTGAGGAAGAGTTAGAAATTTCGAATTTTGTGCAAAAATATTTAATATAAGAAAAAAAAATTGATTCCAATTCACAACACTTATTAAAGCAAATACTGCCACATTAGAGGGCCGATGAGACCTACCATTGTTAACACTACGAGACAACACAAACAACAAAATCAAATAACAACAACAATTATTATTTACCTCCATAATTCAATTTCTAACTTTGGGAAAAAATTAATAACAAAATCAAAACAGCATCAAATAAAAAATAATTTGTAAAGCATCAGACAAAACAAGGGATGATCTCTTTAATGAGACTCCTTAAACAGTACACAAAAAAGAGCAAAAGGTCAAATTTAATTTCTCATAAAAAAATAAAGAGTTGACAAAGCCCCTTACTCTATTGTGTATTTCGACACTAAGTAAATGCAAAAGTCAAAACGACCATAAGCGTTCGACTAAAAAACTAGAAGGGTTTTTTGAAGCTCGTTAGGAAGCCAATTGGACCGTTCATTAGTAATTATGGTATTCAGTTGTTCTGTTCTGTAATTAACGTAAAAACGAAAACAAAAATGAAAATTAAAAAAAATGAACAGCGATTGATATCAATCCGAATTATTTAGAAAAACATTTAGAAAAACACCAACCTTACAATTCGGTTTTCCCTTTAGGAGCACGTAATTGTTTCTATTGTTTTGAATAAGGATAATTTGACAAAAAAAGTCAATATAAAAAAAATGGAAAGTTCGAGTCAAATTAGCAAAAATACCGGCACAATTTCAATTAAAGAGCACTCTCAAACAAAATGCAAGTCGAACAAGCGTTTTCTGGAGTTAAAAAAACTGTGTCGACAGTTTGTATGTATTTTAATTCGGCGAATTTGATCAAAATGAACTAAAGAAGCCTAATTCGTGCCCATTATGATGAAAAAAATCTGAGTTCATTAAAAAATTGTCACAAACGGTTCAACAACATACTGAAAATAAACAATACTAAGTTTATTAATTTGAACATAATTTTCAGTAAAATTGAGTAAAATAATGAGTAAAAAGACGGAAAATGTGGACAAAAACGAAAGTCAAATAATCACAAACTTTAGAACTCTATAACTCCATGTAAATAACAAAATTCTAGAAATCTTTCTTAGTATATACTCTAAGCAACAACAGGTTCTCTAATGACACCACTCGCTAACCTCTACAAAGAATATATCGATCGGTCAAAAATGACTGAACAAAAAACCCATTTGCGTCGGAACAGAAATAATTTGTTGACTTGAAAGTTTTGATTTATGCTAAACCGAGTGTCGTACTGAAACAATAATCAGTGCGCTATTTGTTTTAGTTCGTTTTTTAGTTTGCTGAAAAAAGTAATCTTCTTTGAAGTTATTGGCGTTTGAAAAAATTTTGAACAAAAAAGACTTTAACATTTAGGCAATTGATATGTAATTTTTTAAGGATTTTTTTAATTTAAGCAAAACTAATATGAAGTTAATATTGGATAAAGACAGCTTAAAACCACTTGAACTTCATTTATAAAATAGGCTTCAACAAAAGTTTGAAGAGCAGACCAACAACCACGAGAAAAAGACCTGAAAAAAAAAATTTGACGTGCACACAATTGGTTTTTGCCTCCCTGTAGATATCATTATTGTTCCGACCAAATTTATTGGACGGAAGAACTCTATACTCAAATGGGTTTCTTTTCAGTCAATTTTGGCCGATCTCTGATCACTGCAGAGAGTTATGAGTGGTATGATTAGAAAACCCGTCCAGCCTAGAATATGGAATTAACAGTATTTTTGATATCCGCCTTTTACAGGTAGTTATCGAAGTTTGAAGTTTTGCGAATATTAAACGATATTCGGTTGCTTTCATTCACATTTTCCGTATTTTTGACCAAATTTTCGTCAATTTTGTTCAAATATAAAAAAAATTGTTAACGGCAGTGTTTTTGATTTCATGTTTAAAGATAGAGAAGGGTTGCTAAATTGTTTGATCCGAGTTTTTGGCTAGAATTTATGCTTGATTTTTGAAAATTGAGACCATTCGGCAAAAATGGGACCAAATATGTTTTTTTAGCCCACTGTCTTTATTTTTGTTGGAGTTAGACACCTTGAAGCTGCAGTCATACTCTTTTTAGGCTCAAAAAGAGCTAATTACACTCCCGCAGGCATTAAAAGTCTTCTGGAATTATAATTTTTGCCAGTTTTTGCAAATTTAAACTAGATGATTAATCAAAATGCATTAATTATTTTAGATATAACAAAAAAATTTGTTTGAAAATTGATCTGTTTCCCAATCTTTTGAGCGACTGAGTGTTTTTTTTTTGGACGCACAGCAAAACAAGGGCCGATCTAAATCTCACGATGGATATAAACGTAAACAAGATTAGATTTTAATGGGGTCGACACTTTTTTCAAAATGTTTCCGCATTTATAGTTTTTTTGTGTTACTATTGACACATTTTTCAAACCAGGGCTCAATTTTTGACCAATACTTTTTTTTACCAAAAAGAGGCCCAGCGACTATATATAATGTTTTCGGAGTTAAACTCATAGTTTTTATGGCTCTGATTATTTGTTTTCAACAATATTTAGGGAGTGCTTATGTTTTGCTTTCATTTATTATTATTTTTGTAGTCCAATGACTTAGCCTTCCTAATCAAAAATACAAATGGTCCTTTTCAAAAGGCACAAATAAACCTCGACAATGATTTCAGTTATGTGTCTCTTCAGTAATGTCTCTTATGACTCTTAGTATAATTGTTTTAAGAAAATTACAATGAATTTTTAATTTTTGACAATATTTTATCATTTTCTCGCAATTTCTGGCGTAGTCTCAGCAAAAAAAGACAGAAACCCAATTCCATGTATTCAACGGTTTTTATTTAAAAAATGGTCTCTTGGTTTTGGTAGTAATAGTTTTCAAACCATTTTTGGTTTTTGAGCTTAATTACTCAATTTATAGGTTCTTTTTATTTCAATGTCGAATTATCACATTATTGACAGGTTGAATTGAAGAAAATCATTTTTGGGACAATGCACAAAAATAGAGTATCTAAATTTGTTTTTGCTGAATAGTGTACGCTTTTGGACTGAGACACTGTTCTCAAAAAAATTTTTGGATAGTTTTTTTCTATGTTTGACTTTTTTGTTGTTTTTTGTTATAATATGGCATATACCTGATCATAATAGGTGTAAATTTTATTCCTCAGATTTTTATGGGAAACTATTTTAAGATTTCTGTCGATAGTTTTTTGTTTTAATGACATTGAGTTTAATTTTTTAAAGAGGATTATTTCAACAGCTTTTTTGCTGTCATTTCAGTCACATTTATGAGAATTTTGTTTGAAAATTGATCTGTTTTGCAATCTTTCCAGCAACTGAGTGTTTTTTTTTGGACGCACAGCAAAACAAGGGCCGATCTAAATCTCACGATGGATATAAACGTAAACAAGATTAGATTTTAATGGGGTCGACACTTTTTTCAAAATGTTTCCGCATTTATAGTTTTTTTGTGTTACTATTGACACATTTTTCAAACCAGGGCTCAATTTTTGACCAATACTTTTTCTTACCAAAAAGAGGCCCAGCGACTATATATAATGTTTTCGGAGTTAAACTCATAGTTTTTATGGCTCTGATTATTTGTTTTCAACAATATTTAGGGAGTGCTTATGTTTTGCTTTCATTTGTTATTATTTTTGTAGTCCAATGACTTAGCCTTCCTAATCAAAAATACAAATGGTCCTTTTCAAAAGGCACAAATAAACCTCGACAATGATTTCAGTTATGTGTCTCTTCAGTAATGTCTCTTATGACTCTTAGTATAATTGTTTTAAGAAAATTACAATGAATTTTTAATTTTTGACAATATTTTATCATTTTCTCGCAATTTCTGGCGTAGTCTCAGCAAAAAAAGACAGAAACCCAATTCCATGTATTAAACGGTTTTTATTTAAAAAATGGTCTCTTGGTTTTGGTAGTAATAGTTTTCAAACCATTTTTGGTTTTTGAGCTTAATTACTCAATTTATAGGTTCATTTTATTTCAATGTCGAATTATCACATTATTGACAGGTTGAATTGAAGAAAATCATTTTTGGGACAATGCACAAAAATAGAGTATCTAAATTTGTTTTTGCTGAATAGTGTACGCTTTTGGACTGAGACACTGTTCTCAAAAAAATTTTTGGATAGTTTTTTTCTATGTTTGACTTTTTGTTGTTTTTTGTTATAATATGGCATATACCTGATCATAATAGGTGTAAATTTTATTCCTCAGATTTTTATGGGAAACTATTTTAAGATTTCTGTCGATAGTTTTTTGTTTTAATGACATTGAGTTTAATTTTTTAAAGAGGATTATTTCAACAGCTTTTTTGCTGTCATTTCAGTCACCATTTAAAGCAAAATCTCTAACAAGCCGTCTTAGCTGCTTTTCTTTATTCAAACATTGTTTTCTCTGTTGGTTATGTTTTTTCGATTGCTGGCTTCAACCATTTCTTTTTGTAAAGTATTTCGAGACTCCTGTACTGCTCATTTTTTGGTATTAATTTTGTTGTCTTTTCTACGTAGTCTTCTTTGTAAGGAAGAGCCGTTGATGTTTAGATGAGAAGTAAGTGGTGATTTACAGCTATTGCATTAAATATCTTATAAATATAGTGCCTTGCCTTGATCACTGTGTTGTCAGGAAAGTGTTTGTGAAAATTTGACCTCTGCGTGTATTTGTTGTTGTTTTGTAGTCTATTGACTTAGTCACATTAAGAACAGGCGCAAACGTTTTCCTGAGGTGTGGAAATTTAATCCATCTCTTTTTGAAAAATCTTATGTCTGTTATGACATTTGAAAATATTTGTTTGCAAAAATATATTTGGATTTTAAGCTTCGCCATTTTTCTAAATCGTTTTTTGGTCAATTTGTAGTTTACACATCGTTTGCTGTGAGCTCTAATTTTTTTCCTTATAACCGTTTTAGTTTGTTTCTCCGCTTTCTTACTACTGTTACTACAAGATTTTACAAAATAAATGTTTGAGTTTTTCTATATTTGAGTATTTTAAAGCATTTTTGTTTACCTTTTAATAGGTAATATTAATAGTAGCCAATGGTAGATCCCATTGACTTTGAAATATTGCGCTAGTTCACATTTTTAATGCTCTTAGTGACAACTTCATGATTGTTGCGGTTTTACGGCCATTTTTGCGCAAACGTCAGTTGAATTTTTTTATTTGCCTGTCTTTGTCGTTCTTTTTCTAGTCTTATGACGTACACTGGATAATTACATGTCTCAATTGTCTCCTGTGGAGATATAAATTATTGGTTCAAAAGTTTCAGTTAATATCCAATGATTTCAATCACTTTATAATTATCTGTCTCCAAAATTAGAAACGTATTTTTTGCCGACCTGTTACCCAGTAGCATTGAGGACAGGTCCCTTTGGTTTTCTAATGAAGAATAGGTTTTTGTTGTTTAGGTGTTATCTGATGCGAGTTTGATTTTGTTCTGGTTTTTTTCAAAGAATTTTGGTCGTAATTATTGTTTGTGATTTGGTTTATGTTATTGTCTTCTCTAGTAGTCCTATTGACAACAAGTTTCATTGGTCCCCTAGCGTGGTATTATTGTATTCCATTAGTGGTGTATTGAACGATATGTGTGTTTTTGAAAGTTTTCGATCTCTTCGCCATTTGGTAGCGAAATAATTCAATAATGTGGCTGAGCGGGTTTGGAACATTTTGTGCGTACGCACATTACCGAGCCTCCTTGTTGAAAAATTACATCTTTTTTATTAGTTTTTTCACTGAATGGAAACAAAATAAAACATAAAACAAACTTCTCTTCAATCAAATAACTTGCTTCAATTGAGCCCACTTCTCAGATTAAAAATGAGTACTCGAATTATTTGAGGAGATTTGCGTAAAAGTTTTGTGGAGATAGCCGCTGAAAGCCCAAATTAGCGGAACAATAAAAAAGCAATATCTACATTAAGAAAAGTTATCTCGGAAAAGTTAATAGAATAGTAAATTCGAGTGCGTATCAATGAATATATCGGACACAGATTTCTGGTTTCAATAATGGTACCTTTTTTTGGACAATCAAAACATACGCTGATCAAAACAACATTGGTTCGAAAAATTATTATCAACTAATGAATAACTATAAATCGTGGCGAAAAAATTAAACGAAGTACACCAAAATGAT
The DNA here is from genome assembly GCF_964194025.1 of Convolutriloba macropyga. Classification (NCBI taxonomy): domain Eukaryota; kingdom Metazoa; phylum Xenacoelomorpha; order Acoela; family Convolutidae; genus Convolutriloba; species Convolutriloba macropyga. The sequence continues at coordinate 37,512,807 of NC_134468.1, read as the reverse complement.
GTCCTTAGTTTTGTCAGCAGGACCTTCCAATCAATGTTGTGTCACTGGTCAATCAGCCCATATAGCACGCCTATTGTATGTATGTTCTTTTACATAAACAAGGAGGCTCATTAATGTGCGTCTGCAGATAGTGTTCAGACTCCTTTCACACTCACAAACTTTCAGAACAAGAGCTTAACTTCTTTTCGCAATAGCCAATAAAGGTTTGGCTTCCAAAACAAAACACTAATTGATTGATTTCACCACTCTCAAAGTGGTGAAATCAGATACTTAAACGGAAAATTTGGATCTTCTTTTTTAATAATCCTCATGACAAAAGAAAAATCCATATTATACATTACACGAATAAAACCACATGGTACTGAATAAATATACTCAACATGATTGCTGATTACGGCACACATGTTTTAAGCTCAGGAAAGTAAGCGAGTGCGAAAAAATCTGACACGCTCAAAAGCTGGTATGTACGTCGGTAGTTTTCACACTCTATGTGTGCGTAAACTGGCGACAAATCTGTGAACTTCAATCCTCTGATCTCGTCGCCGACTCTAATCTAGTCTTTTGACTTGAATGGATTAGTCGCCAATTTACACATTGCTACTCTCGCTAAAATTAGCATAAAGGGATGTAACAAATTTGGCGTCGATGATTTATTCACATTTCGTCTGCAATTTTCCCTTTCTCGCTGATTTCAGCAAATGTGGTTTTCAGAACATAATGTAATATTTTGTCTTTTTCCAATGAAAAACACGTGACATGCTAAACACCATTGAACCATCTGACCATCTTTTTTATTTGGTTTGATTCTGATTGCGTGATAACAAATTTGCATTAGAAGAGCCCACCGGAAAAAATATCAACAATGAAGAAACAAAAAAGCAACACTGGTATAAACACAGGGGACCAAAAAGCTGATACCAAAATATAACCTCCACCACATCTATAATCTATTAATCCACTGACTATAATCCGTGAGTTATAATGGCTTCAGGATTACAGATTGCAGACCATTTGAGGTGTTCAGTTCTTCTTCAGTGTTTTCCATGAGGCTCCTGGTGTGTAGTCCATCACGTCTTCATAATTAATGAAAACAGCATTTAATGAAAACAACCGTTGTTTATTCCATTCTAGTGTTGATATTTTTCATTAACAAGATTATTAAAAAAATTATACTTTTCAGTGTTGAATGTGCAGATTATAATTGTGATTCCCGCGTAATCGCAGCGGAACAGCATTAGACCAATGCGATTTCAGACTGCTGTTTTTATGAGCAGCATTTCTCTTTTTATTCTCCAAAAAAAACAATACTGCTCATAAAAAGAACAGTCTGAAATATGGGGAATAATAAAAGGGCAGCTGAGAACAGGCGGCTCTGGCCTAATGCTGTTCCGCTGCGATTACGCAGGAACCACAATTAGCACATTCAACACTGAAAAGTACAAAATTTATTTGTAATCTGGTTAATGAAAATATCAAACTAGGATGGAATAAACTACGGCTGTTTTCATTAATTGCGAGTTTCCTAAAACCTGATCGACTACACACCAGAATCCTCATGGGAAACATTAAAAAAGAACTGAAAGAAGAATTGAACATCTCAAATGACTGCAATCTCCAATCCTGAAGCTGTTATAGTTAATGGAGTTAACTAAATGCAATTTAGTCATATTTCATTCAAAAACAAGTCTGTATTGAAACAATCCAACTATATCAAATCAAAAAAGTATCCATTGTTGACTGTTGAAATCAAAACAATCTGAAATAATGAAAAGGACAACTTTGAGCTTTTTTCTGCTACCTGATAATTGATGCAAAATACAGGAGAGACTCACATTATGGCTATAATTCTTAAATTTAAAAAATGAAAAAATTGTAAACGCTATAAACCTTTATCTTTTTTCGAATACTTTGATAGCAACTTATAAAATTTTTTGATGTTTTCTGTCCTGGTTTTTTTGTTTTTTAACGCTTGTTGTTATGATTAAAAGCAAAAACGGTCGATTAATCGAAACGCTTAGAACGTGAAAAATTCAAATAACAAGATTGAATAATACCGGTTTGTGTGGGTCAATTGCAACAGTAATTCTTCAATACCAAACCAACGGATGAGTTTTTGCTTTATGTTTCAGAGCCAGAAATTTGACAAGAAATTTAAAACTTCAGACAATAGTGGAAAAACTCAAACGTTTTGAAACTATTGAACATTTCAAAACTTTCAAAAAACGAATTTCAAAACCCTCCGATTTACATTGTCTATGGTTGAAAGACTTTTCAATAAAAACCACACATATCCTTCTTTGTACGTCAAATATATCGGTTGAACTGATATATTGGTTGAACGAAAAACATCGGTTGGGCAAACTGTTTTAGTACGAATGTGTAAATAAAAATCGGAAAAAAAATAAGAAAAATGATATTTGCCTACCACAACACGTTTCAGCACATGATTTGAGTAACTAGCTCAACAACGTATTAAAAATTGTGTTAATGTTCTTTTCTATTGTTTTCTTTTGTTTTCCCCTCTGAACTTGGTCAAATCACGAACGAGCAGCTTGGCAAAGTCTGTTTATAATTTATCTCAAAATGACTTAAAAACTATAACAGAATCAACAGAAATTCATTAAAAAATCGACGAGTAAAATAATTCACAACGCTTGGTTTACTTTAACATACTGTATTCAAAAATAGATGCATTCTTAATTCTATAATCAAAATTGTGGATCAACATTCCAGCTTCTCACCAGTCACCAGCTCCCAAATTCTTTATCTCACATCAGCCCTGGACGCTTCCAAAACATCAATTGTTCATCGGTTTATAGCCCCTGAGGCGCTATTATCTTTTTTGCAGACATAAACAGCAACTAAGAGCTAATTAAAAACAATAGGGCTCATTCCAATTTGCCTGTTTACAGGTCTCTCGAGACCTTGGTTGTGTACACGTCTCAAATATTGATCTCTTCAACGGATATGATATTCAGTGAACAAAACTTGTGTTCTTTGTTTCGAAGTGTTTAAGTACTGTCTGTGATAGAACGAGTCTGTATAATAGGAGGATCTAAACAAACTTACACAAACCTACATTCAACAACAGCGAAATTACTGGTCTCTTCATTTGTTTTGAGGGCTTCAAAAGCATCACACTTAGACTTCATCCAAGTTCTTCCAAGCAACTAACCCAGGTTGAGGTCCAGACCCAAATTTGCTTCTGATCAGACTTTCCAGACCGAAATTATCTCTGATCAGACTTTCCAGACTCAATGTGTTCTGATCAGACTTTCCAGACCGAAGGAGTTCTGATCAGACCATCTCCAGACCATGGTCCAGATCCGAATTTAGACCATTGTCCAGACCTTAGTCAGACTATGATCAGACCCAATTTCAGACCCAAGTAGCCTCTGATCAGACTCAGTCGAGACCATCTCCCCAGCTGACCACTCTGATCAAAAGCACTCAAAATCGCTATCGACAGCCCTCCCGTCCTTTACCCACAACACTTACATTGTCCACTCTCCTCCCCCTATCGAGTTGAACTCCCCTCTCATCAGCCTTCTCAACCCTAACCCCATCGCTTGACCCCACCCACAACACACACACCCACCCACCCACCCACTCACCCACACACACACACACACACACACACACACACACACACACACACACACACACACACACACACACACACACACACACACACAAACACACCCACACACACACACACACACACACACAGACAAACACAGACAAACCGGTTACCCCACAAACGCACACACAAACTTACACACACACATTGGTTGAGATTTTACTGCAAAATTAGCTATAAAATAAAAAAAATGCGATGAATTTGAATAAAAACATTAGACTAGCGCTCATTGCGATGAAAAATATTAACAGGTGAAGGTTTTCCTCGCGCTTATGTGGGTAAAAATTACCGCAAAAGTTGAATTATACAAAAAACTACCGTTGAATTCACCGCTATTCTTACAACGTTTTACCAAAGGAATAGTTGTATTGAAAAATGCAAGAATAGCGGTGATTAATCAGCAACCTTTAAAATATTAAAAAAGAAATAACACTATAATGTATGTTGAACAAGCTATCGATCAATCATCACCTTATGGATAGCTATCAGCGTATGAAGCGCACATAAGCATTTCAATCAAAGATATTTTACAAATTTTTTGGATAAAATTTTACAAGAGAGTTAGGTAAAATTTTACATGAAAAACGTTTGTTAATAACTTTTTGAAGAAGACGAGTTTATCGGTGTTTTTGTATTTTTTTGGTCGCTTGCGGCCAGTTGAGTGTGGACGGACCCTGATTTTCAATGAGTTTTTAGACTACGGAAGTTTAAAGGAAAAACGTTTGAAGTCGCCTGTGATCAGACCCAATTGCGCTCGGAGTCGCCTCTGATCAGACCCAATTGCGCTCGGAGTCGCCTCTGATCAGACCCAATTGCGCTCGGAGTCGCCTCTGATCAGACCCAATTGCGCTCGATGTCGCATCTGATCAGACCCAATTGCGCTCGAAGAGGTTATGATAAGACCCAATTGCGCTCGAATCCGCCTCTGATCAGACCCAACTGCGCTCGAATCCGCCTATGATCAGACTTTTCAGACCAAAATGACCTCTGATCAGACTATCTCCAGACCATGATCAGACCGTAGTGCGCTCGAACTTCGGAAAAGACCCTGTAATTTCGGTCTGGGAACACACGGGTGTGCGCTCGACTGGGTCTGATCAGAAGTCAATTTGGGTCTGGACCTCAACCTGGGAAATCTTCCATTTTATAATCAGTTCATTGAACTTGGGTTCTTGTTATACAATTAATAAAATTAGCTACAATCTCCCGGGCAAAATTTTTCTAATTCACTATAAGAAAAAATAATTATTGAAAACTGATTGAATGTAATATTTCATAAATAGTTCATAGGCAACTCCTGCAACTTTTTGTTCTTTCCATTGTATCGTTTTACATTTGTCTTTGAGCTACACATTGAGCTCTTTGGTTCCACTAGCGATTTCTTTGGTTCCACTAGCAACATTTTATAATTTGCACGTTTGAAGAGTACAAATGTGAAAACAATTTGAAGCAAAATAAAAAAGCAGTCAATTTTGTGCCGACAAAAATAAAAAAAACTTTAATGATTTTTCCGAGTTTGTTTTAGCTAAAAAAAACTTCACGTATCCAGCTTATGTTAAATGCAGATTAACTGTGTAAGATGTGAAAAAAAATAATTCACATTGAGTTACATGTTTTTTTATCGCAAAGAAAGTATGAACGACAACCGAAGGACATATAAAGGTCGATTCAGCCTCCCTTCCCTTCCCCAGTTTGAAATTGAATTACAAAAGATCGTTTTCATTATTTGCCAAATCTAGTAGTTGATCTATCCATTATTTTTTCAATGAGAGCAATCTGTGGGTCACTCTTATTTTTGATTTTCTTTGTTGCAATTTGCCCAGATTTACAAGTAGTCGTGTTCGTCATCAGTTAATTTGATTTTCAATTATATAGAAACCTATCGATTCAAATATATGTCCGACAACTTTTGGTACATCGAGTTTATTTTTTGTTAAATATAAACTTTTTGATCACTCACTTTTTTTGTTATGCTAAACTTTCGGCTGGTGATTTATCCAAAAATTTGTTTCCACGCTACAATAATTGCCTAAAATCTGCTTTGCTTCTCTCCTTGGAACTTAAATGCAAAATAAATTTTTCTTAGTAGAAAAGTGCGCTGTTTGAGTTGACTTGTATTTCTAATGCTATCATTTTTCTTCTCGGAAAGTTTCCATCGTCCAACAATAGTTAGAAGCAATTGCAAATATTACAGTTTGTGTTGCTGGAATTTAGAGCGCACCAACTTTATTGACATATCTATGGGGTCTCTTCTAGCCACTGAAAATAAGCCAGCTAATGTCAAGCCAAAAGTGCTATCTGTACAACATTTTAATATTGATTCGTGTAGAAAATCAATGCAAAAATTGGATAAACAGTTGTTGTCTGCTGAACCTTTTTTGCAGGTCTGCAAAGTGATATGACTCTGTTCTCTTAAAAAAACAATCAAAAACAATAATTAAAAAGTTTTGTTTTTTTGAAGCAAGCGCTACTTTGTTACTCCGCTAATTCCATTCTGTTGCTCTTGTACGCTGGTTCAATTAATATTGTACCAAAAATAATTAGTTCAAATAGTGCAAATAAATCCGAAGCTTGAAATCAAAATAAAAGAAATATTAAATATAATTGCAGCTAAGGAAAGAAAAAATTCAAGATAAGGCTAAATAAAATTTACGGTTTTAAAGCAAACAACGTGGATCGGTTACCTCAATTAACTAAAAATAAATGATGACAATATGCCAAAAGGTCCAATGTTTAAAAAAAATTTTCAAGATTTTTGGTCTCACTAAAACAAATTCTGTAAACAAAATTGTCACAAAAATGTCTCCCCGCTTAACGGCTGTTTTCGTGTCTAACTGTCAACGTCTCACTTCAATACTTTTCTTCTCCAACGCTCTCACTTTTGGATTTTACTCCGCTGCATGGAGTCTCCTTTTGGAGTCTCCGCTGCATTTTTTACTCAACTAACACGATCCTATGAAATGCTAGCAAACTTTTTTACATGCTTTTTGAATGTGTCACTTTCTGTTGCAACGCTATTAATACTCTGCAAAAAAAATTGATAAAATTATACTCCGCCATTCAACTGCTGGTAACCATTCGTCTCCTTTCAACCTATCCTAGGTGTACAATTTTGATTTATTATATAAGAAAACTCCATTCGAATTATCACAACCCACTTCTCATCTCAAACACTATTGAATCAGTGAACATTGAATGTTGCAAAGTCGACAAAAATTATTGCTCAATTTTTGATAACAAAATCAACAGCACTGTAGTAGCTGTAATCGATCAGTGTCTAAAACAAATGATTGCCTTGAGTTTTTTCCGGCAAAACTAATCAGAAACCCTTTAGAAAAATTTGGTTTTACCGATTTTGAAACCAGCTATTGCAATTAAATCTGAATAAAAATGCCAAAACATCAATTGCAATCATCTAAAATTTGATTTCCAGGGGTCAGCCAGGGAAAACAATTTCGATGAAGTGATCAACATCAAAAAAGCAACTGTTTTTGGAGAAACTCTGTCAGTAGGTGTACGTACTCAATTTTTTGTAGGTACACCCATTTCTGTCAGTTAGTTATATCTACTCACAGTAGTGTACCTGCTTCAAACTTTTGTAGGCCGTATTGCGTGACTCACGGGTCAAAACCACTGCAAGTAAGAAAATGGAAGGTGTAGTGTGGGAACTAATTGAATGTGAAAAATATTTACTCAACATTAGCCATTGCGAGGTGTTTGGTGGTTTTCTAAAGAATTGTGGGTCTCAAAAACTAAAAGAAAATGAATACTTCAAAAAAGACCAAGAAACAAATATTTTGTCTTGGTTTATCTTATTTTTACAAAATCAAAGTCATACAGAAAACCTTATTTTGTGGTGTTCGGCACTCAAGCTGACCCGAAGCAGCACAATCCGGCCTCTCTGGAGGTTAATGACACCATTGAAAAGACCGTAAAGGGTTTTTTATCCTCTAGTTCTTAAACTTTCTAACATTAGCAAATGAACAGATCAAATTTTTGACCCGCAGAACCATTGTGGGGATATAGTTCCGGTGTAGCTGGTAACTTTGGGATCGAATAGTAATGCCCATTCTGTTTCCCCGTGCAAATATTTTCCGTCTACTAATTTTTATGCCCAAATGACAACAATTCTTATCAAAGTAGCATTATCAAAATCAATCGCTAAAAAATTCACGCGTAAAAATTCCCGATTTTTTGGAGGAAGCAAATAAAAAACAAATTAAAATCTTTCCCCTCGGTTCTATTGGGATTAAAATGGCATTTTCATTTCTTGGCCTACTACTCTCATACTTTTTAGTTTGAACAATTTTTTGTTAAATTTTCAAATTGGACGCCTTTAGGTTCTAATAACAATGATTAGGCAAAGAAGTCATTCGCAAGAACATTTAGCTTAAAACTGAACGTTTCTGCTACAAACGTGCACATTCTGAGAACCATTGGCCAAAATAACAAACACTGGATGGATGGAGTGATAATTTTGGTCCTATTTCCATAAAAATACTAGGTTCCATTTTCGCCGGAAAAATAATTTCTGCTCTTCGAATCCAAATTCCCTCCAAATTACAAATCTCGTTTAACAAAGCCAAAAATACAAATCTCATTTTAGTTGGGCTCTGTTAAACGTCTAAATTAGCGTAGTCTGTTCGAACGAAAAAACTATATCTTGACAGTTTCAAAACATTAACCTATTATACACAGTGCAAAGATCAAACATCGATTCCCCCTACCAAATAATGACTCTCCAAAATAATTACAATCCATTTTTTACAGCTCAATAGTCAAGTCCTGTTGAAACGTCCTATGATCTTTGAGAAAGTAAAAGACAGTGGTTTAGCCCTGGGTTAAAAGCACAAATTGACCAAAGATTAACAATGTTTTAATAGTTTGGATTTAGAACACTATTTCTTTTTTAAATGACAACAGAACTCACATATTTCATCCAAAAATCAGACTTTTGATTAAAGACTTTGCAACGTCAGTACAACGCTCCTCATTCAGAGAAAAATAACAAATACCAGAAAATAAATCAAACTAAAGGAACTTTTTCTTTGGAAATATTTTTTATAAAAGTATACTTCCCCAAGGTCATATTGCTTGGTTGAGTTCTCTTTATAACACTTAGTTTTACAGAGTAAACAAAATGTGATACAAACAACATCTCAATAAACTTATCTGTTTATGTCATCTCATCGTCCACTCTTAGATCTCTTCGTGAAGTTTTTCTTCAATTGACTCTTAAATGGGTGTCCACTTCTTCGACGAAAGTTGCATTTTCTTCGCAATCTGTCCTTAGGGGTAATGACGTGATGCTTTTTAGGAGCTCCATTTCTGTTTTCAGCACAATAACCTTTTCTCAGTTTTGCAACCTCGGGAAATCCGGACTCAGTTTTTCTCTGTCCTTCTTTTTAACTTTGCTTGAAAGTCAGTTTTAAAGACCTATTTTTTGCGCTCTTGATTTCCCGCAGACCAACTATGACATCAACTTGCAGGTTTTTTTGATGCTCATCAAGTTTTTTTTCGAAACTATGTCCAATTCTATTTTCCGTTAACTGCGATTAAACTCATTCCCATAGACTTTTCTCTAACTGATCAAGTTCACTACGGTCGCTTGCTGTCTCAAGTTATTCTTCATTCTTTGTTTCAAGTACGAACTGCCAATCAACTATTTTTAAAACTGATGACTATTTGAAATTCTCCCTTAATGCACTATTTAATACAAAATCATTACCATTCAGCCATATTTGCTAGGTTACACAACTTCTCCTCTAAACCTGCTGTCCTCAACTTCATCAAGGAAGATTGGAAGGTTGTTTCGCAAACTATTCACTATGTCGTCATTTTTGATGACCGTCACGGCAACATGTTGGCATTGCGTTTCATTTAAGTATATTCTGTAAAATACGTAAAATTTGTCAAGCTTGGCTCATAGCATCAATCTCCACTGGGTCCCAGAAATCCGCATGCGAGATGTCTTCAACTCACAGCTTCATTCAGTTTGGTCATTTGTTTGCTCCTCAGATACGGTTGACATTGAAGAAGGTTTTTTCCATAGAATACTGCTCTTCTGGAACACAATTGCAAAATACTGTCTAGTGGCTGTCTCTGCGCTCTGACTTTTCTGTTGTCACAAATTCTATGTTCGTTTTCTTTTACAATTGAAAAACGCTGATTCGTTTGCAAAAAAAAACAAGATCCGTAAGTTTGTCATCAGCCACATTTTCAAGCTCGGCACTGTAGCTCGAATCTTTACGTTTTCCACTTTGGCCGGCAATTTTCCCCATTTTCGCTCTTTCAAAATGGTCCTCACTATACGTGTACTTCTAAATGCACGACAACAAGGCTCATCTACAAATTGATTTTTAGTGTTTTGACTAGGCGGAATTTAATTTTCTTTTGATGAAACTGCTAGGGCCTTCTTCGAATCCCTGTAAAAATGTTCCCTGGGCTTCAGCTTCCGTTAATTTGCTTACATTAGTGATATCTATCTCCATCTGTCATACGGCAATGGATACCCTTCATGTATCCATATCCGTATTTTAATTTATTTAGTTGTTATAAATTCCATTTGAAGGGCAAATGCCATTTAAGTTCAGTTGATGTATACTTCCTCCCATTTTAGTAGTTTTTGTCTGTTCACTCTGTCTGTAAAGGAAATACATTCGTTCACGACATAAACAAATCCAAGAGTTGCTTCCGTTATGTATGATTAAACTTTGAACAAACTTTCTTTCTTAAATTGTATCACTCTTAATCTCATTCTCCAATTTGCAGCGCTAACGCTCAGTTTATTTTAATTCTTGCAAACGCTTCTCATTTGAGCTCAGTAGTTCGATTAGAGTCAATCGCACCGCGATTGCCCATTCTTTAAAATAATCATTTGAACGTAACAACTAAACTTGCCATTCGCGGCGCAAGTGCCTATTTCAACTTGTACGAGAGCATTTGCAATTCAATTGACTATAATCATTGTGTATGAGTATAACATGGCGCAGTCAGCAGCGGACTCAAAGAAAACACCACTGCACATAGAAGCATTTTGGGAGAAACCGACAGCAACACCTCTTCTGACGTGGGACAAATAGACGCAGCAATGGAAACTGGCTCTACTTGCTAAGGAAGGGATACAATTAGACACCCTGTTAAATGATCCCCCTGCAACGGTGACTTACCCGCCTGAACCTACCTACGAAGAACCGGTAGAAAACCACACACAGGCAACGGAAAGAGATCGTAAAGTTTGAAATCAGCAACTGAAAGTAAACTGGCAAAACCGTTGCAAAAAGGTTGAAGAAATTGGGATTCTCTGTGGAGACAAACCGTGGAAATTTGTGAGCAGAAGACGATATCGTTGCTATATCTGAGCATTGGTACAGAGGGACGGCGGATTTTCAAGAGTAAATACCCTCATTTTCAGATAGAGAAACAACCTTTTAAAGACTTGTGGCGGGCAATGGAGGACTCATTCACAAAGGTTCGTAATATAACTTACGATCGTTTCGTTTTCTACTTGTGTAAGCAGCAGAAAGGAGAATCGGTGGAAAGTTTCTGTGGTCGCCTCATAGAATTGGCGGAAAATTGCACTCTGGGTAGTGAAGAGACTACATTGATCCGTGATGCATTCATATTGAATATGCTTGATCACGAGACACAAAAGGAATTGTTGAAAGAAACAGTAGAACCACCAAAAGCATTGGAGATAGCCAAACAAATGGAAATGGGAGCACAGAATCAGCAGAAAATAAACCAAAACTTGATGTCAGGTACTACTTCTGTGAATTTCATTAATAGTAACCCAGTACGCAATCGCAACGCGAATGGACCTTCAACAAAACGAGACTTCACACGCTACCCAACTGTCCCTCAAAATTATCAATATACGAGTGTTTGTATGAATTGTGGTCTCCGTTGGAGTCACAATCATAAGCAGATCTGTCCCGCGAATGGTAAGAAATGCAATAATTGTGGTATTATGGGTCATTTTGCCAGAAAATGCCGCAAACCGAAAAGTTCGCAGAATCCGATAAAGAAAACTCAAAATTCAAATGTAAACCAAATCGATCAATCGCCTGAAAAAAGTGACGATGAAGAATCCGTCAACTATATAACAAGCTATCAACAATTGTATGAACAGGTGTACGATTCAAACTATGATAGTGATTCCGATGACTATGTAGCGGCGATTTCTTCTGATTCAGTTCGTCAATTGGAACCACTGAATGTGGCAGTGCAAATGGGGGAAATAAGAGCATCTGCTATGATTGACTCTGGAAGTGCAGTCAGCCTCATAACAAAAAGTTTAGCGAACAATATCATCCGATCCACAAAATCAGCCAAATGGACAGATACAACAGAAAAAAGGAATTTGAAAACTTTCTCAAACGAACCAATCACAGTCATTGGGCACTTGGAAACCACAGTAATCTACAATCAATGGAAAGACACATCAGCGATGCTGACTGTGGTAGACGATGGGCACAAAAATATCATCGTAAGAGATCTGTTCACTACATTGGGACTTTCAGTTGATCAACGACAACCAGAAACTGGTAAATGTGTTTATAACATCAATAATTCTACATGTAAAATTAGAGAGACAATCGCGACGCAATTTCCACATCTAGTATCAAGAATTGGCTTATCTAAAACACATGTAGCGAAATCAAAGTTTCATCAAAACTTTACAGCAAAGCATCAAAAAGGTCGACGTGTTCCGATAAATCTCCAACCTAGAGTGTCAGAAGAATTAGAAAGATTACAGACTGAAGGTCATATCGAAAAACTATCTAGTTGCTCTGAGGAACATTTTATCTCCCCGATCGTAATCACAGTAAAAAAAGATCAGTCGATAAAGCTCGCATTAGATTCTAAAGTATTAAATAAAGCAATACATAAAAATAAATACCAAATGCTTAATATCGAAATGTTAATTGATACCATCTCACAACACCTTACAAATACACAAAACGGCCAACAAGCATATTTCACTACATTAGACTTAAAGTATGCATATAGTCAACTAAAATTGCATCACGACACAGCAAAACACTGTAATTTTAACATCATATGTGGCGAATCTACTGGTACATATAGATTCAAAACTGGTTTTCATGGACTTACAGATATGCCGGCAGAATTGCAAAAAGCTATGGATTACACACTCATAGGCTTGCAAAACACATACTGTTTCTTAGACGATATCATAATTGTTAGTACCGGCACTGAAGCAGACCATTTAGCATACGTTTACAAGTGTCTCAAAAAATTAATTGACAATAACTTAAGAATTAACCTCCAGAAATGTCACTTTGCTAAATCGGAAATAAAATGGCTAGGTTATAAATTTACACAGACTGGAATGTCACCTTTAGAAAGCAAAACAGCAGCGATTTTAACAATACCACCACCAACAACACTAAAACGACTTAGAACATTTCTAGGGTCAGTACATTACATCGGCAAATTTATACCACACTTAGCACAATTATGTCACCCCCTTAGACCACTTTTAAAGAAATCGGTAAAATTCATCTGGACAGATGAACACACGAAACATTTTAATCTGCTTAAAGAAAAAATTGCAAACAGTACAGAAAATAGCCATTACAATCCAAAATTGGATGTTCGCGTAAAATGTGATGCTTCACGTTCAGGATTGGGGGCAGCATTAGAACAAAACACACCAGATGGCTGGAAGCCAATAGCATTCGCGTCACGATTTCTCAATTCAACGGAAGAGCGCTACAGTGTCAACGAATTAGAACTGTTAAGGATAGTTTGGTCAATCGACTACTTTAAATACTATTTGTACGGAAAAAAATTTTACGGTAGTGACGGATCATAGAGCCCTATCGTCCATACTTAAAGAACATCGATCTAACAAATCATACAATAGTCGACTGTCTCGATGGATCGATAGATTACTTCCGAACAATTTCACAATTGAACATATGACAGGTGCAAAGATGGGCCTCGTTGACTACATTTCCAGGAACCCATTTGCTAGAGCCAAAAAGATATCTACATACGACAAACATTTTGTTGTAGCAACAATTTCAAAAATCCGTGATTCAATGAAACATCTAATTATAAATCAACAGACAGCAACTCAAAAATTTAAAAGCATTTTAAAGTCAAATTTGCCTTTGCAAAAAGTAAAACGACCATTCGCACCACAATTGCCCACATCACTATGTGTTAATTCACCTAATTGCAAGGAAGCATCTGCATCACAATTAACTACTTCACCATTGAAAACACCATTCGTACTGCAATTAACACTCCCCAATTCTAAAATTAATCCACATTCTGAACACCCATTTGCGTCGCAAATGCCACTTAAAGTTACAAAATTACAATTTGCACTAAATAATTGTAAAGTCAATAATTCACATTCCATTAAAAAATTCGCTGCAAAAGAGGTGCAAATGTCAGACAGTAAAGAATGTGAGCAATCTGAACAATTATCCCCAATGCAACCCATTAATGGTATTAAATCAAGTAATCCACCTAATAACACTGAATTAAGCGCAAAAACACGAATTCCTAAGTATAAATACCACTTACACAAAAATCATTCGCTTTTTGCCCAAGTTCAGCCTACAAAACACTACTTTGTGAATAAACACAATAAATCTCTCCTATCAAACAATTCAATAAACAGTATAAAAACAATGTCAAAGACCAAAGCAACCCGCTCTAAATCAACCCTTACAAAGGCGAGAGTAACCTTCTCAGACACGACTCCTTCAACACCCGGATCCAATACAACATCACACACAGAAACCCCACCTGGCAGTATGATAGAGGAGGCCGACGACATTATGTTTACTGAGACACTCAATAAAGTGTTCAGTAAGAAGTTCTTGGCCATTCTGATAGGAAAGGATGCGATACTAAAGGAAGTGAGGGACTGCGTAATCAGAAACGACGAGGATCGATTGGAGAGATTTAAGCGTGAAACATGGGTGTGTCTGCCTTGACGAGAGAATTGCCATACCAAAATCCATCAAGGACGCGGTCCTGGAAGATATTCACTCCACACACCCAGGCAGTTTCGCCATGCTCTCCCTAGCCCAAAATATCTGGTGGCCCTACATCCACAGAGATATACTGGCAAAAGCCAGTGAGTGCAAAGCTTGCACGGATATTGGTAAGAACCTCAAATCAGTGGTTCCGCACCGCAAACGGGCACCTCTACCTAAATGTAGTGAACCAAACGACGAAATACAATTAGACTTTGGTGGACCAATTTTAAATGAGAAAGGCATAGAGCAATATTTTATTACAAGTATAGATAGATATTCTAAATACCCTACAGCAGAAATAGTAAATAATGCATCAGGCACAAATGTAATCAAATTCTTAAATCAATATATGTATCAACACGGAGTACCAAGAACTATTAGATTAGATCAAGCTAGATGTTTCACAGGAAAAAAGTTTGAGATATTTTGTACTGAAAATAATATTACACCTATATATGCACCAGCGAATGACCACAGAGCAATTGGATTAGTAGAACGTATTATTCAAACAATTAAACGACAATTATCTTGCATGAAATCACATTTAAATAAAAAATTTAATTTAGAAACGTCACTAAAAGCAATTATACAACAATTAAGAATATCAAAACAAAAAAAAATAAATATCACACCATTTGAAGCACACTTCGGTAGAAGATGTAACACACCTATATCAAATATCACAACAAAATTTGATAGTAAAAATCTCAATTATAATGCAATAATTAATTATTATTTAGACGAAGATACAATTCCGGGGCGCTCCTACCTGACAGAAGAACAGTGGGCGGATACGGCTCTGTGTTCTGACACAGAGATTGAACGTGTCATTTGCGCCGCAACTACCCTTGCAAGAAATGAGCAAGAGAAACGAAACGACGGAGAAGAACGTTTCATTAGCTCAGACGCCGTTTGCAACCCAATCCCTTGCTCGGAACGTAGCGTGCATGTGAAGTTGGCTCGCAAGCTACACAAAAACCAACGTCAAAAGAAGAACCTCGATGGCCTATATGAGGTGCTAGCACCAGGAAGCACTGTGTGCAAAGTAAGCCCCACGGCGAGTGTGATAAAAGAGCCACACAAACAAGAAGTACGGGTTAGGAACTCGGATATCGCTAAATTTGGGACACGGGCTTAAAGAGAAACGGAACTCACAGAATATATAGAGCGACGTCCGAAAAAGATCAACGAAAAAACTCTCGAACAAAAAATCCAGAAACACAAGCGAGATCTTATTCGAAAAAACACTGGTGACAAAAAGATTAAACGTAATAAGAGACAAACGTACGATGTGAGTGTTGTTACATCATGTATCTCTACAGCCAGTAATATTGCAAGATCGTTAAAAATGAGAATTCCCAAGAGAAATCCGAAACATGACGAGGCATTCCTAAATAGACCCGATCTTACGCAAATACTTAGATTTAGCCCAATCTTACCGCAATTGGCTACGTCAAATACGGCAGGACCATCTGGGGCGCAAGTAGCCTCATCAGTGCAACCAAAGCCTACACCCATTTTGCGGAAGATATCAAAACGCCAACTCACAATTAGCGACACATCAGATTCTGATACTTCTTCAATTCGGAAAAGCAAGCGAACCTTGAAGAAAAAGTCCCAGAAGTCACAAACGATTATTGAAAAAGTTCGAAGCACAGAAGGCTATACCGATAATCAGGACATTGGAGTTGCGAGAGATTCTAATGAATGGGATGAGGAACCCCAATATTTACCACGGGAGATGACTGTTCTCCAGGCAGAAAATGCAGAAAACAGCGATAGCGAATAAACTCGAATAAAGAAAAACCTTCATAAACTTTTATTTTATTTGTTATTTAATATTTTATTACTTAGTAACCGGTGAATATTTATTAATTTTCTGATTTTCATTAGTAATTTATTTTCTCTCCAAGAGGGGGAAATGTCATACGGCAATGGATACCCTTCATGTATCACTATCCGTATTTTAATTTATTTAGTTGTTATAAATTCCATTTGAAGGGCAAATGCCATTTAAGTTCAGTTGATGTATACTTCCTCCCATTTTAGTAGTTTTTGTCTGTTCACTCTGTCTGTAAAGGAAATACATTCGTTCACGACATAAACAAATCCAAGAGTTGCTTCCGTTATGTATGATTAAACTTTGAACAAACTTTCTTTCTTAAATTGTATTACTCTTAATCTCATTCTCCAATTTGCAGCGCTAACGCTCAGTTTAATTTAATTCTTGCAAACGCTTCTCATTTGAGCTCAGTAGTTTGATTAGAGTCAATCGCACCGCGATTGCCCATTCTTTAAAATAATCAATTGAACGTAACAACTAAACTTGCCATTCGCGGCGCAAGTGCCTATTTCAACTTGTACGAGAGCATTTGCAATTCAATTGACTATACTCATTGTGTATGAGTATAACACCATCAATGCCTTCCTTTCGATCAATGCCTGAGCTCAAATAGTATTTCAACAGTTCATCCTCTCGCAACGAAATGTATCACTTTCATTGTTCACTCTAGCAAACAACTCGTATGATTTTTCATAATGCTGTTGGTTATTGGATAAAAGTATATCAAATTGATGCAAAGTTTTTGTCAGTGTCTTTTTGGAGCTGACCTCCGACAGCTTCTAGACAAATCACTAATAGCCTTCAGATCAAATCCACGCAACTTGATACGCAAACAATTTATCATATGTTCCTTCATCCATCCTATCTTTATGCCGATGCTCTTTTATTTTTACACAAGCAATCTTAAGATTCATATCTCAATGAAAGAAAGCTAGTCATCAACTGATATCCAAACGTAACCGAACTGACAGCATATCGAATCAAAAAGTTAAACCACCGCGCAGCGAACTCTTGTCAAGTCAACCAATAAACAATATTGCGAGCTTTCAGGCTGACAAACAAATAATCCAGGCCAGAAAGTAACAAAACTGCCATGAATGTCACTGTCGGCTTCTGAATTTTTGCTAGGTTGAGTAGTGAAGGGAGTCTTTTGCCCAAAAAGTCGGTTGAATATAATAAAAAGAACAATTTCTAATTGATGAAACGAGCCTTTCCTTTTTTAATCTGCTAATTGTACGCGGCTTTCAACTTATACTTGAGCAATCGAGCAAAATGTCCTAAAAATGGTAATCAAAGAGGCAAAAATAAAAAGAATTGTTGCGCTATCATAGTAAAAGGTTTTGCAGACAAACTTTTGCCATATCTTTTGTAAATACCGAGGTTCACTTCTCAGAAGCAACTCAAAATAAATGGATACCAAATTGCAAATGGTCCCATTTATCACATTCTAATTCGAGCATTTAGTTTCACTAGGTTAAGTGTTCCAAACGAAATTCACTGAAATATAACCTCATTTAAACGCCCTATTTTGTGCTATATCTTTTTCTCAGTTTCTCAAGTTGTTTGCATCTGACTGTCTACATGTTCTATGTGTTCTGGTTGTTTCTCCACTTTTCATTATATTCAACTTTATTGCTCTTATAGGCAAGCAGACCTTAATGTTGTAAGCAGTCAGTCAGCACATTCTCTAGTTTTTGACACAGTGGTCCTTTCCGAGCGCCAAATTCCGGTCACATCCAAAAGTTATAATTAGCACATTGGAAAACCTTTGACAGCTAGACTAATCTTCCAAAAATCATAAAACTTACGACTAACTTTACCCGAACAATCAAAATTTTACGTCCCATGGCGCCGTTGGGCTGTAATACTGGAGACTGTTTTTGGACTAATTTGTCCTTAAGATCGGAGTTCTCCTGAGTGATTTTTTCAACTTTCACTTTTTGTTTTGGTCAAGCAACATTTTTCTCAATGTAACAACTGCACTATCATGTGCTAACGATTCCCCATTGACGATGACAAATGTTTCGTGCAGAAAACACCACAAAATCCAAGTGAACTCAAAATTTTGATACTATAAAGATCACATAACAAGCTTAATCCATCAGAATATTATTTTCTCTTTTTCCTTTATCAAACTTTTCCTTTTTACATGTCCCAAATATTTAAGTGCTGATAACATGGACTTCGCTGCTGATTCGTTTTCAAGAGTCTTTACAAAAAATTGAGACATTGGATCACAAAATTGGGAATAAACATTATTGAGAATGCTAAACTCAAATACCAAATAGAAGATCTAACTTAACTTACGTCGTTCTTTGCCGGTTCGTGAATCAATGCTTTCTATAAAAGTAACGTTTATTTTTAACGTAGAATTTAAAATTTTTTTTCAAAGTTAAATTATCAATAAATAATGTTTTTTGCCTGATCATCAAGTTTGAGATCGATAAGAATTACTTCTCGACATAGTTTTTTTTGAGAAAAAGATACTTGAAATTTTTTTAATCGTAAGGAAGATAAAAATTTCAACAACTTCCATCAAGAACTCTATGCAAGGCTTTTCTTCGACTTTATTTGTGGTAATTCCGACTAGAATTATAAATCTTTTTTATGAGTTGAGGTCTAATTCAGGCCTAGGATTCATTCAAGCAATCAATCAGTTTTCAGAATCTCAGATCAGGAGCTCACAAAGTTGTAATCTCGTCAGAGCTTGAAAACTGTGCAAACTTCTGTTAGCATGAATATGTCAGCATCTCTTATCTGTTTTTGCATCATAATTTGCTCTGCGACTGGCACATCAAAAACGGACCAGCAATTGGTAGCAGGAAGAGTTTCTTTCTTCACAGTTGTCTTCCAAGAAGTAATGCTGGCTTCTGAGACATTCAAGTCGTTCTACAAGCCACGAACGAGAAAATACTGTGGCATGTTGTGCGCAATAGAACCACTTTGTAGGTCATATTCATACTGTGAACACATTTCATGCTTTTTGCACTCCGAAGATTCATTCACGGCTGTCAACTTCACTCTGAATGAGAATTCCAACTGTGTGTATGTTGAGATGGAGAGAGAAGAGCACCCTTCTTGTGTATCAAATGGAGAGATAGTCAAGATCACAACTGACAATGGATCAGAAGCACAACTCTGTGCCATTAATCAGAAGAGAGTGGATGGGGTTTGGACTGAATGGAATACTACCGATGTTATATTTGACAACTCCACCCATTATAAGGCAATTGACAGGAGAGAGTGCTTATACATAAGCCATGGAGGTATTGATTGCCCAGGACCAAGTGAACGAGAGAATGAAATCATTTTTCCACGTCACCAGTACCTTCAAATTTTCTCCAAGGCGAACGACTTCTGTGCAACAAATTATCCGGGTTGGTTTAATTGTTTTCTGTTTAAGGCCTTATGCCAGAAAACAATCG